>NC_133932.1:87762493-88383326 GCF_031877795.1 Strix aluco | reverse complement strand
TTAGATAACTAATGACCTCCAGCATGACATTAAACGTGTATATTTAATTATGTGAAGCTCTCCTCCTGTGTCACAGGCACATGACCCATGCCAGCCAGGGGTACTGTGAGGCAGCAAAACCCCACAAGTTTCTTAACAATATATTTCCATCTCAGTTTGGAGCTGATCGCACAGATAAGAGTACAGAACATGAATTTTCCTGTCATTGTCAAGACCTGTAACACATGAAAAAATATTAAGAGGAAACTTTTTCCAGAATTTTAGAACTATACTATGCAGCTGAACTTCTGGAAGCCCTTAAGTTATGAGTCTTTATAGCTTCTTGATGAAGCCCTTAATAAAGCTCAAGGTAATTTCCTTGTATGGTCCTTCCAAGATAAAGTCAAAACACGGTTTACTTTCAAGACAAAGTTGATTTCAGGAAAAGATTTAACAAATAATTTACAAGTGGAAGAACTTTCAGGATATATTGTTGCTGTTCACTGAATAATAATGATTATAATAATGATCAAGGCAGGTGGGTTCCCACTTCTCTCCTGCACTTTCATCTTTCATTTTAAATG
The DNA here is from genome assembly GCF_031877795.1 of Strix aluco. Lineage (NCBI taxonomy): Eukaryota > Metazoa > Chordata > Aves > Strigiformes > Strigidae > Strix > Strix aluco. The sequence continues at coordinate 88,382,763 of NC_133932.1, read as the reverse complement.
ACATTTATCTGTAATTAATAATGTAAGTACAGGAAAATTCAAATTCAGATAGTCACATCTGTTAATTAATTTCATAATTATTAGAACTATATTATCCTGCTGAAATCTAGAAGTTTAGTTTGAGTTTGACAATTAAAATGTAGACAACTGATTAGGGAAGAAAATTGTATTATTAAAAAAAACAGGGAGCAGCATCAGCAGGGAGTGGTGTCTATTGAGAGAAGCACCACCAGTTTGCACAGCAGTTTGTGCAGAAGGGCACCTGGGGAAGGGCAGCCCACCCTGCCAAGCTGCTGCCTGCTCTGGTCACTCATGAGCTTACGCTGCAACCACAATGGTCACCCCAACCAGCTGGTGGAAGTCTAAGCCTACCCATCAACTTGATGCCTCCAGGGAGTTAGAAGAGCTTATCAGGCAGTGCTTTGAGGTTGTACAAGCATAGTAGTGGTGGTCTCCTGCATGCAAGGGCTTCACTTTGCAGCAGCCAGGAATCAGCCATCTAGCCAGGATACACTAGAATAAGAATGTACACCCCCATCCTGAGTGGAGGAGAGTGGAAGCTCCACCTGCACAAGCTGTGCTTTGGTGGATTCACTTAGGCAGCAGGTGGAGGACCTTCAGGAGCACATTAGTAGGCTATGCTGTATTAGGGGGAGTGAGCAAGAAATTGAGTGTTATTTGAGACTTTGAAGAAAAAATATTAGGGCCCTGTGGCACTGACATCCAAGAACTATCAAAGTACTTCAAACAGCAAACTGAGAGCACCTTGGAGAATGAGGGGTCCTGGTAGACAACAAGCTGAACATGAGTCAGCAGTGTGCCACTGCAGCAACAAAGGCAAATTGGATTCAGGGTTGCATCCACAGGGGTACAACTAGCAGAGATAGAGACATGGTCATCCCACTCTACTCAGTGCTTGTCACGCTGTACCTGTGTCCTGTTCCGGTCCTCACAATTCAAGAAAGACAAGAACAGGCTGGAGAGGTTCCAAAGGATGGAAGAAGTTAGGTCTTTTCTCCATGGAGAAGAGAAGGCTCAGAGGGGAGCTCATCACAGTTTTCCAGTACTCAAAGGGTGGCTATAAAGAGGATGGAGGCTTTCTCTTCACAAAGAGCCTCATGGAGAAGACAAGGGGAAATGGCTACAAGTTTCACTGGGAGAGGTTTAATCTTGATATAATATGGAAATTTGTTGCAGTGAGAACAATCAATCACTGGAACAACCTTCCCTGGGACATGGTAGAGTCCCCATTCCTGGAGGTTTTTAAGATGGTACTGGAGAGGTTGCTAGATAACCTCATTTAGGTTCCCTTTCCCATGACAGTATGGACCAGATGATTTTCTGAGGTCTGGACTGTTCTATGAATCTAAAAATGTCTTGCAGTCAATAGGGCAGGCACTTATACTTAAAATGCACAACACACAAAAAGCCCAATTTACAGTTACTAGAATAAGACTAATAATGATGATTATAGTCACAAAGTAGAAAGTGGAAAATGCTTCTTACCCTTATTTCAGAAGAAACAATATAGTATATACTTTTAACACCCAAGGATATAGAATACCTTTTATTCCATTTGCAATTAAGAAGGATGGTAAAATATTTTAATTTGAAAGTATTTTTTAAAATTGTTTGAAACATGTAACTTTCAAGACTTATTAGAATGTATAAAGAGGCTAGATGCAAGTTTTGAAATGTTGGATAACTTAATGAAGATGAGGCAGAGGCCCATTTTGTGAATTATTCTAAAAAGGGTGATCAGGAATACTAAAGCAACTTCTGGCACTGCATGTTAACATCCAGAGCAAAATTATGGAAAAGTTCATGTGGAATGAAGCAGTAAAAATATAAGGAGGTTTAGAAATAGTATTGTTAAAAAATATGGATTTATGGAAATGGAGTTTTGTCAAACAAATATTGTAATATCTCAGAACCAGTTAGGTCTCTGTGGGAAATAAGCCAATATGTCTTAACTTGAACATCTCCAGCACCCTGGAGAGTTTACTAGAGCTCTAGACGTGACTGAGATGTAAAACAGAGTATGTGCAGGCTGGTTTACAGAGACTGTTGATGAAATCTCTGTTTGTTCATTGCTATATTTCAAAATATTTTCACTACCTGAAGTTGACAACAATGTAAGGTTGGTGACAATATAAAAAACATATGTGTTTGTTGTGGTTTAACCTCAGTAGGCAGCTCAGCCACACACAGCCTCTTGCTCATTCCCCAGCAGCGGGATGAGATAGAGAATCAGAAGGGTAAAAATGAAGAAAACTCATGGGTCGAGATAAAGACACTTTAACAGCAAAAGTGAAAGGTGTGCATGCAAGCAGAGCAAAAGAAGGAATTCATTCACTACTTCACATCGGCAGACAGGTGTTCAGCCATCTCCAAGAAAGCACAGCTTCATCACGCGTAACGATTACGTTGGAAGACAAATGACATCACTCTGAACATTCCCCACTTCCTTCTTCTCCCTCCAGCTTTATATGCTGAACATGACATCATATGGTATGAGACATCCCTTTGGTCAAGTGGGGACAGCTGTCCTGGCTGTGTCCCCTCCTACCTTCTTGTGTACTCCCAGCCTCCTTGTTGGTGGGGTGAGAAGCAGAAAAGGCCATGACTCTGTGTAAGCACTCCTCAACAATAATTAAAACATCCCTATGTTATCAACGATATTTTGGTCACAAATCCAAATCATAGCACCATACAAACAGCTATTTAAAAAATTAACTATCCCAGACCAAACTGATCTAGTGTTCTTTCCTAGTTTCTTAGCACCCTGCATCATGTCACTTTTTATAGAGAGGAATTAATTTGCATGGTAATTTAGTTAACAGCAACATATTATTACAATGGTAGAGAAATCAATACATCTGTGACAGCAGTATAGTGATAAAGGAGGTTACTTTTCAGCAGCTCTGTCCCATCTTCACTGTGGATCTATTTTGACATGGAAAATCTTTATCTCAGAAGATTTTTTTGTTTGTTTTTTTGCTACTGACTTCCAGGTATAAGAACTGACATCTTCTAAAAGTTAAAACTTCTGCTAACATAAAACTCATGAAAACAGAAATGAGACACTAAAATATTCAGCAGAACTGACTACTTCATGAAAAAGAAATAGATTTTTACTAGGTGACATAAATTATTTAATTTATTCCCTGTCATGTTCTTTATGAGCCACATGACACTTACAACACCACAATAAGTGTACCACCAACATCTATAAAGGATACTGTCCACTGAATTTCATTCCTAAAATGAGATCCAACAGTGGCTATATCATGGTTTTCATGGTATTGAGCTATTATTATTCTGCTGGAAAATAAGGAAAGGTTTCTGATATCTGATAAGGAAAAATAAAACAATATATGTAAAGAATGCATTCTGCCTATGTGTAATAAAAGAAGTTTTGTTTTAATATTTCCTATACTGAAGAGCAACACTAAAAGCTATCTCTCTCCTGTAACAGAAGTCCTCACTGATATCAATGTCTACTCAGTTCTGCAAAGCTTCTTCTTTATGAGTATGATCTTTTTTCTTTTACTCTCTTGAATACATTATGATACTGAGAAATAAAGAGTTTCAGCTGTTAAAATGTTTTTATTTGCCATCTAGGTGGTCCTCCTGATGTTGCTTATTGGGGTATAAATTTATGCTAAATAAAATAATGTGACTGATATGTGATTTTTTTTGTCCCCAAATGTAGGTCAAAACTTTATCCAGAATAAATTTTCTATATTATTTTACTTTTTCATTTGTAATTAAACTTTTGTTCAAAACCTTTTTTTAACAAACATTTAATTTATTTGATGTAATGTTTTATATATTATTAGTATCCAAACTACTTTCTAGGCATCAAAACTTATCTTGTGATAAACAGTATTTGCAGTAAGCTAACCATGAAAGCCAATGCCACTAAACACAGCCTCCATGTCACCATGGATTCCATGGTCCCAGGTCATGGAATCTCAACCCCACTTTCCTACAAAGTAAAAATAAATTCAATCTACCGCTTGCTAAGCTTGGTTCATACTGGACTAGATACTTCAGCTCTTGATGCTTTCATTAACTGCACATAGTAATTAATCTCTTCAAAGGAACAGAGCAATTTGCCTTCTGAAGTTTCCACTGGACAAGTAGAACACGGTTTTACTCACTGTTATCCAGGCACTCCCTTTTAAAGCAAAGTAATACATATTGTGTTACCAAAGTCAGACAAAAAAAAAATCTCCCCAAACCAACTACCATCCCCCCAGAATTTCAGAGATTCCTAAATATTTTGTTGAATGTCTGTCATAAATTCAAGAATGAAATTATGCAAATCTGTTCTTAACCAGCAGACTGGTAAAAGGCATGGGAATCTAGGTTTCCTGTTTCTTGGTTTGTGCTCCTGTCTCTTAAAATGTTGACAAAGAGGTAAAAAACATCACTAGTACCACCACATATGCCTTTAAGTGGGGTGGATATAAAAGTTGTAGTGAATAGTCTGTAACAAAAGGACAGTTTAGCTTCTCAGGATCAAAAGACATATCTCACTCAGAGGCTGAGGAAAACATATTCAGCTTCCCATAGAAATCAATTGAAAGTGAGTGCTTAAACAGTTAGGGATATAAAACCTTTGTTAAATTTGGGCCTGAAAATATGCATCCCAACAGGTAACTGGAAGCTAAGAGCTTTATGATCTGTTTCCCAAAGCTAATGTCCTTTACTGAATTTAGTAAAGGGGAAACCAATCTTGTGAATGTTGTTTTCCAACACATAAATATAATAAATTCTGCAGGTTCTTTTTCATGATGAATACGCTAAAAGACAACACAGTCAATAGCTGAAACACTGATCCTTCAATGGTTTGGTCTCCTTACAGTGATAAGTGAAAGTCTAATGAGCAACAATGCCAAGATTTACTAACCTTCAACTGGTAAATGCACATAAAAGTTAGTGGCTAATTTTGACATCATAGATATGAAAGGAAAACTTTGTGAAAAGCGTGTTTGTGAGTTTTAAGAATACGGTATTCATTTATATCTGTTTGTTTCACTGGTGAACTTCTTATCAATAGAAACAGTAATTTATTCTTTTGGCAGAGTATGTAGAATGTTATTAAAATGTTTCAAATGTTCCTTGGTGCATTTCCTCCATATTTGAAAAATTCAGAGAACCGGTAGAAAAAATTGAACATTAAATCACTAGTGAGTTCACAGAACAATTGCTACCTCACAGTATTTCAGACAGGCAGATGGATGAAAATGTTGCATAGGTTTGACAATGAAATATACCTTCCACTCAAGCTGAAAATCATTAAGACCCATATAATATTTGCTTTTGTGCTTATTACAGTTATGAGTTTTTTACCCTTTCATTCCAATTCAGATTCCTAGAGCATAAATAATCCTAATCATTATAGAATACAAAAAATAAACTCACAATAAATTAATAATATAAAATAACTATTTTAAATTTATGAGCATATTTGTAATTAATGTTTGCATTCAGCTTTCTTAAAAATTCCAGAGTAAGTCTGTAATCGAAGATCTGTATGCATGCAGTGATTTGTAGATATATACATAGGTAATACAGACACTAATGTTAAGGTAAATAGCTAAGGTAAAGATCTTTGACTGATTGGCAGAGTAGAGTGATCTTGTGTCAAACCATTTTTTAATGAATACCTGAGTACCAGTTTATTCAGTGTTTAATTCAGTGCAATTAATTACTTACCAGTGTTTCAGTTAATTAGATTAGGAAGAATTACTCTAATGCACTCTTTTTTGTCTTATTTTTCTTGTTCTTTTTTTTTTCTGTATTTTTTTTATTCTAAATGAAAGTAATCATTTTACCAAGTTAAATTTGGTACAGAACATGGAACAAACATAGATTTTAATTTCTTGTTATAACATGACACCCTGGCAAACAACCTGGTTAATTTCCTGCTATATAATAATTACCATTCCCTGAACTTGAAATCACGTTCCTTACTTCTGGCTGACCAAATAATTTTATTTAAAGTTCCATGCATCCTTAGCTAACAACCTTATTTTACTGTGAGAACTAGAATTTAAATAGCTTAAGTGTTTTGGCTAAGTTATATAGAAAGCCTAGAATAGAATGGGAAGAGATACCCATACCATGATGATCAGTCATACCTGTAAAACCATTTTTTATGGAGGATACATGACAGTTTAGCAGATAAAATCAGAGACAGTCTTCTCCAACTGTAAATTGTCTGCATTAAAAAATAAGAGCAAGCTGCAGAAACATTAATCATGCACTGTCTTTTTCATATTCCCATCACTTCCACATAAGATGAATGTGCTGCTTCAACTGTATGAATCTGTAATCTCTGCTTTTCTGCTGATTTCAGCTTGTCAAATAAATACCTGCTTTTGTAGTAACTTTGAGAGGAGAGAGAGCAAGGAAGTTTTTAAAGCATTTTACATGTCTGTAGATGTTGTTTTCACATAGAACATAGAAAGTACATGTGCCTCTGCTTGATTCTTGTTTATCTTTGATTCCTAGAATATCAGCTAGAAGGAAAAATCTTGAAGTGTGATTCCTGTGACCATGTTTATAGAAATCACCCTCCTGGTAATAGGTCATGAGATTACAGTCAAGGCTGTACTTCCCATGATGCATCTGTTTTTCTCTCCAGCCATCATTGCCCTCACCATGTACAAGGACACTTCTTTCACGTTCTCTTCTCCCACCCCTTTCTATATGCCACAAATAAAAAAGAAAGGTACTTCACCTAGGCAGTGTTAATGCTCCTGTAATCTTTTGTAATATCTTAAATCTAAAGATTAGTCCAGAGCTGTCCTGATACTGGAATTTCCATGCATTACACTATTTCCATGTGAATGCTACCATATAGAGTAATATAGAGGTATACAGAGAGAAGGGCTATATATATTTGGCTGTAAGTTTGATCAAAAACTTATCAACAAAACAACAGCAAAAATAGGTGCTTAACTTTACCTCTCTTATCATGCCTGACTGATATATCTCCGTACAGCCAATGGAAAGTTAATGTGTCATTTACCTTGCAGCACTGAATCTTTGTTAGGCCAACACATCACAGTGCTGCAGCACAGCTGCCATTCTTGACATACTGGTGATGTATGTGCTCAAAGGTATGAAATTCTTGAGTTGCTACAAGCTGTTAGTAAACCAGTGCTGCTTCACCTTGATTTCTGATTGCTAACTTGCCAAACAATTCCATGATATTCAACAAAAGCATTTGATTTCTAAGGCAAACAAATGGGATAATATTACTGAACAAATCTTTCCACAATGTAATGTGCTCTTGGCTTAAATATTTAAGATAAAGTTTTACTGAAAGGAAATGTTAATGAAATAAGAAAGTGACAGTGCAACTTGCTTACTATTTCTCTGAAAATATGAATAAGATACGTCTCGTGTCATACAGTACTGGATGACACTATAATACTAATAATAACAGAAACAGCAACAACAATAAAAACAATAATATCACTCTAAATACCTAAAATGTTACTTATATGTAAAATATATAAAAGATTAAAATTAAAGATATCCACAGGTTATAGCTATTACTTTAACAATGCAACTAATGAAAAATGAAATACGTCTTGGTGTAAAAATATTCCCTTATCCTCATCTCCCATCCCCCTCCTTGCCTTTCTCTTGTCTCAATTCTAGCTTTTTAATGATAAGACCATACACCAGCTTTATGTTCCATCAAACTAGTTTCTGTTTGTTTGTTATTTTTTGTGGTCAAAAAGCCCATGCAAATTGTTATTTAGGCTCAGTTAAGTCCACCATACGAGGGTGTCTCATGTCATTTGAGATGCTGTTAAAGTGCGCAACACATGCATGGGTCCATCAGTTATATAAAACTGAAGGGGAACTGGACAAATGATATTCTGTGCAGTATATGTCAACTGCATACGAATATATCAGATATGCTCAACTATCTTCAATATGCAAATGTCTAGGCAACTGATGCCTACCACAGCCTGCAAAATCAGGAACTGAATCTCATTCTTGAAGTCAGAACAATGTGAATATCACCTCTGATGTCTGGTAACGTCTTAAGTCATAGCAATCCAAGCATCCCAAACATAGAGGGCACAGGAGGTATGAGTACAGAAAGGTCAGTAACCATTCACGAAAAAAATGGGACATAAAGTACTAGATAGAATCCATTTCAGGACACTAGGATAACAAACGCAAAAAAGAACATATGCATAATAAACATGTTCAGGCCTGTCAAAAGCATGAACTGATGCGTACTCTTTCTGTATCTGGTTCATATATGGTAAAAACAGATTGGGTAACAGGAAGGTATAACAAACAGTCACAGCCAGTTCAGGAATGGAAACAAGAACAGAGAGAGATTTGTTGCAGTCTACCCTGGCTAAGAACACCTCAGGTGATTGATGCTATTATTTAAATGCCAACATGTACCCCTCCCCTCCAGTAGAGGAGGGAGCCTACTTTTTATTCACTACTTACCACATTTCTCTGCTGCAGAAACAGCAGTCATACATAAAACATTATGAATGACAACATAATTAGGTTAAGTAAATTAGAATTCTAAACCTTAGTGTATGTTGTGCTTCTGCTTCAGCCTTCCCACATGACAAAGTAATGGATACCACAATACGGAGTCAGAGTAAACTTGGCTAAAAAACTAGCAGCAGTGTGGCAAGCATTAAGTTTCTCAGTGTAAGGCATTTTGCCATCTGCGTATTATACTTTGTCCCTTTACCTCTTCCAGTTGTTCAGCTTCCATTTTAAGTCTAGATACCTTCATTCAGAAGTCCAGCATTTTCCTTGCTAATGCTGTACACAGCAATGACATCTCTTTCCTGCTCAATCTGCCTCTGTATACATGTGCAGGGATTACAATAGTTTTTGTGGCTACAGTGTTGCACTGTCAGCACTGCTTCACTGTCCTCCTCAAAAATCTTCCATAAAGTAGCTTATATCTTCAAATTGAAATGTATTAACTTGCATATGACTACGTTAATATATGATTTGCTTGAATAAGATATCAGACCGTCCTGTGGAGTCCTTCTCTTTCACTAGTATTTTCTCTCCCTCATTTTTTCTCTTATAATCCACATTTTTTCAGTAGACACTTCATGTTTATTTGCAGATGACTAAAAAAAAATGAACCCGTGGAACTTTGTGCCAATCTATGTGATACCCCACTGGAAACTCATGTCTGATGAAAAATCCTTGGTAACAACTTAACTTTTCTAAATTTTCTGTTCTCTCATTAAGAAAAGGTTCAAATTATTTCATCTGTCTTTGTCTTTTTTTCTTTCCCACATTTGTCTTGTCTATATAAACTACAAAAATTACTCAGTAGTATTTCTCTGAAAATCAGAACAATCTGTGATCAAAAGTACATATATTAGCCATAGACTAGCAGCTGTACTGAAACACTCTGAAGAATCCTTCTTAAAATAAGAATTAAAAAAATGGTACTTAAAGACAATAAACTTTTACCCAGTGGCAAAAATGAAGTGTTGACAAGAGTCTTTCATTTCTACAGCTTTATTGACTGTTGACAGTGGAGTTGCATCACTGGTAAGAAAATGATGGCACATTGAGCGCGTAATGCTTGTAAATAGGCCCTATCAAGGAAAAAAAATAATAGATGGATTTGGGACCTCTTGTTTTCCACTTCTGGCAAAATAATGTGTTTGTATTCCTCACACAGTGTGTCTAACTCATATATGTAGCAATAAAAACACAATATGAAAAAAGAATATTGTACAGTAATATTTTGTGTAAATTGTTCTTTATTATTCTCTTTCCATGTATTTTACACCTTTCTAATCTTTCTTGAACTGCCTTAACTTTCACTGGAGAGAACATTTAAAATATATTTGATTTTGCATATTCTGGTTCAAATAATGCACTGACATAACACAGAGAATTAAATTATTTTGCCCCTATATATATAACTACACTACAATTATTTAAGGTGATATTAATTTATTATTAAATGGATAATTACCACTGATAAACATACTTTAGGAATTGTGTTAATCATAGTTAAATATTATAAAATGTAATCTTTTCTTTCCACTGTCCTGACAATTTTAGAAATCTAGGTTATTAGAATTAAGGCAGATTCTTTTCTTATCTTGTGGATGAACAAAAAGGTACTTATTCTTTAAAAGTTTCAGTCAAAATGTTTCAGAAATCAGGACATAAATGATCACTAGAGAAAAAAAATGTAAAAGGGATCATACAGAAGTCATTGTCATTAAGATTAACTAACGAAGTTTTAAAGTTAGATTAGAAAGTTAAAATCTACATATCCATAGTGTTTATCAAATAGCCTGTGTTACCCTGAATAATCTGTCTTGGCATTTTTCCTCTTCTCTTTCATTCTGAAACACTTTTAAACAATTATTACACACATACTTATTTTGCATATGGCATTACTGTGGTCTGTTTCAATATACTAGCAGACAAAAAAGGTATCTTGACAAACTGCAAAAGCTAACATATGGTTTTGTAGAGTCCAGCTGACTTGGTCATTATTTAAAAGTTCAGAAATGATTATGCAAACTTTACATCTACTACCACCACGTAGTATATTATTAATTCCAGTAAAATAGAAAAATAAAAATGCTGAGATTTCTAGAACAGACAACTGACTTGGTGCCATGTCAGCAGCACACTTCATAGAAATGCTGGAGAAAATACCTGAAAGTACTCTGTGACCTATAAAGAGCCACTGAAAGTGTTTTTTGTTATAGTAGGTTGAATTTAGTGCAGCTTTGCCTGTAGGAGCATATAGTTTAAAATTATGTTAGTTTCTATGTGAAATGTAGGCTTTCATCTTATGAAACATTTTTTTACCTGAAATTTATTTTTTTGTTCTTCATTATTCTTTACTTACATGATGAGGTAAAAAATTGAATAGTTTTCAATATATACAAGGAAGAAAGTAGTCTGACTGTAATTAATCAGATAATTATGAGAGTGTATTTTTGAAAAAGGCAAAAGTAATTTTTCTCTTTAAACTATTTCTGATGTAAAAGAAGTAAAAAGTCCCAAAATGTCTTCCTCACGTGGCTTTTGTCAGAAGTTGTTGATAAAAAACTCCTGGAAAATGATGAGTGTCTCCAGTCAGGAAATTATTAAAGCATAAGATTTTTAAGGATTTAAAATTTTAGCCAAAGACCACTGATTTATACCATTTCTATGAATCAGAGTATCATAGAGAAGAAATTAATTAATTGAGAACAAACGTGAGGGAATAAATTTAATAGTAGTCTGTGCATGCAAATATCATTGAAATACAGGCTAGAAAAAAATTTCATATGAACAGAAGCATCACTATGTAGAACAACCAAAGTAAAGACAGACAAAAGAGTCAGCAGAATGACTGTAAACTGCCTAAATCCCTACCTCCAAAAAAGGAAAATTCCAGTCTTATATGTATCAGAAGAGATTTATTAATTGAATTAGGAATGTTTCAGTCACAATATAAAAGACACCACAAAAAAATCACATGGTGCATAATTTATAATTTTGTACATTTCTGTGGTCAAGAAACATAAATTCAGAGTGAAACAAGCACAGACAAGAATGAGCAGAGTGATGAGAGGAATGGAAAGCCTTTCTTTACAACAGGAAACTACAGGGGCTTTTTTTGTTTAGTCTAATAAAACAATATCTGGATGGAATAAGACATCTTTATATAAATTTCTCAGGCACACAAATGTCAGGAAAGGTAGAGATGTGTAAAATAAAGAAAATATTGGCATGATAAAGAACAGATACAAGCTGGTCCTGAATAAATTTAGAAAAAAAAAAAAATTATTATTGGAGATGGGAACACAATCCATCTGATGGTAGGTGGTTAGGCTCCATAACTTTACAGATTTTCCTAGTGATAAAACGAACATCCCAGGTAGTTGTGAACTCGTAAATATAAATATTGGAAAGGATTTAAGAAGTTAAGATCTACAGAACAATATAGAAAACAAACAAACCATCTAGAAACTAACCTGCTAGGGAAATAAGGCATAAAAGACATAGCTTCTGGGAAAGCTTATTTGCATTGCCAAATCTCTCCCTAATCACCTGATATGTGAGAACCAGCATTTCAACTAAGCAGACTTCAAGGCAGCTTCAGCTTGAACTTGGCAATGTGAAAGTAGAAAGACTTGTGGCTAAGAAATCTGTGTGGTCTTAGTTGTATTCAAAACACAGAGTAAAACTGATATGTTCAGTAGAGTGGGGCAGGTAGTGACTGTCAGACCATATGTCTAGGAAGATGGATACCTGCATTCAAGGCCCTCTGCAGTTGTTTAAATTCATATTTCTCACATGCCAAGAGAATTATCCTATCTGCTGCTATAGGGCACGCTATAGGAGAACATTTGCTATCTTTCTTGAAGCCAGGCCATGAAACATGATTTCTGAAGCTGAAAAGTGCAAAAAATAAGTAACAATCCTCTTGCCTGTGCTTGCAAAATCACAGAAGGGAAAGGGAATACTGAAGTTTAAATACCCTGTTTATGTGTTAGTTTTGTTCTGTATCTAGTGGCTCCCTAATGTAAAATACATGAACAGCAGTCCCTGGCTGACAAATGGCTGAAACTTGTAAATCAGTAGAAATATAAGAGCCTTGAGATCTTAACTTTACTTTTTTGCTCTCACCAAGTCTATATCACCTGTGTCTTTCTATTTTAAAAAATTACAAGCAAACTATCTTGTTATCCATGTCAGAATTATTCCCTGAGGCCCCTCTGTGTTGCCTGCATTTGTAAATCAGTGTTAAAGCTTTTCATTAGTGAAACATCTCTTTAAGACTGTTTAGCTGGTTTATAAAAATATCAAGTAACACTTGTTGTTTAGCATCTTCTCTTCATGTTCAATTTTGCATTATCCACTGAACTCTGTTTAGCCTAGTAGAGCTTGCCATCCTTTGTCTCTTACAAGATATTTCTTCTGTTAGTTCTACTGCATCTAAAAGCTCAAATGTCTCATACTGTTTACAGTAAGAAAAAAGTTTCATATGCTATTTTGAATGAACGAACAAACTTTTTATTTTGATGACAGAAACTTGATGATATGCTCCTGCTGCCAAGTCCTACTCGGGGCCAAAATTATAAAAAAATAAAGACAATATTTCATTTTTATATTATAACTAGAAGGAGAAAAGAAAAAAGAGGAGTACTTCTGACTTTTTTTCTTATTTTTGTGTGTGTCTGAGAAAACTAAACAGCTTGCCATTAATTTCCACCATATTCTTCCTATAGCATAACTATTTGAGTTAGATATTTTGCGTTTTTGATGTGATGTCATTTTTTATGTATTTAGTTAATTAAACAGCCATATATTTTAAAAACTCCCTTTTTTTGTTCTGTGCTTGATGAAAAAACTCTGTCACATTTTTTACTCCACTTTTGATGTACTACATAATTTAGTCTATTATTTAAGAGACTTTTTCATTAATAATTAGACTGCTATTGCTTAGAAAGTAGTCATTTTCTTTAAACACCACAAGAGAAACAATGTGTATCATTATTCATCTATTCTCAGAATACATTTTTTTTTAAAAAAAAAAGGACATCTGGAAAAGACCTGACATTTGATCAGCTAGGAGTGCAGTCTTGCTAAGAAACCAAGAAAACAAAGCTTCACAAAAAGGGAAATCTTGCTGAACAGAAGTAAATTGAGTGATAAACCAACAAAAGATAAAAACAAACACAATGTAATGAACCATCGCAGTGCTTGTTGTTAGTTGCATTCAATGAGAAATGAGCAACTGGTCTTAGAGTTCTAATAAATCACCTCCTTATATTAATGACTTTGCCTCAAGTAGGAAAATACAAATTTCTCAAAACATTAACATAATCACTTGTGGTTGAAAGTTATGAGCTTTCCCTACTGTTTTGACCTTATTTGTGTCCTCACTGTCTGAATACATGTAATTGTTGCGTGCCAGCAGGATAACAGTAATAAGCTTCAGTTAGAGACAGGTGAACCTAAGAGACCTAAGACTAATCATTATGGCAAAATCTTAAAGTTTTGGGTTTTTTTGTCATTATATGGAAGCACATAGTCTTGAGAAGAGAATATTCATTAAAGAGAAATAAGACATATTCAGATCCTCCATAGGAAAGAGTCAAGATAAATCATAAATGCAGAAGAGAACCAGACAAGTCTGTTAATAAACCTCAACATTTCTAAATTACAGTCTCTCTGCAGATTCTACAGGACAGTGAAATGTTCCCTACATCTCACGTTATTGAAAATAAAATCCCATAACTGACTGACCACAGGGAAATTAGTTTCCCAGCAAGAGGAACTCAGAGCTTGGAGATTAACTATCAGCAACTGCACACCAGGATCTACACAAGCTCTTACATTTCTCTCCAAGTCATTTAAAGTACAGAAAAGTACCACCTTGGACATAAGAAATGCAGTGATTCACTTAACGAGATCACAGAGTCCCAACATCTACCAACTTTGTTGGTATAGATAAGTATGAGAGAAAAAGATTATACCACCAAACCATGTGATTACAAAGAGCATTATGCTGGGAGGCCCAGTTTTGCTCTTGGCTGCATTACCAGTAGTTACACTTTTTGCTTAATAACACTACAGATCTGATAGATAAAAGGTGGAACACAATGTCTTCTGCACAGTTATGGCTTTCTTTTATTTGAATCTTATTTTAAAGAAGTAGATTTAGGTACTTCTTAAAATTCAGTTCATTTTACTGGAGATCAAAATTATACTTGTGTAGAAATTGCTTTTTGCAATTGTCCTTGCACACTTACAATTTTAAAGGAAAAAAAATCTTAAATATTTATTCAGTACAGAAATGAAAAACTGAATAGAAAAGTGACTTTTATGTCAATCTATAAAAGTGTTGACAAAAAATATTGGGTATTTTCAGGGTATTCCACTCTGGTCATGTCATGAGCATAAGAAAGCTATAAAGAGAAATAGTTATGAAATAGAAGGATTTACATAATTTTTGTTAAATTTAAAAGAATCATGATTCAAAAGTTGCTGTCCAGTGGACTAGAAATTCTAAGGAAAAAACCAGAATGAAAAATATTACTATTAATATAACTGTATGGTTGACATACAAATATGTACTATGTGTTATGGCGTTTTTCAAAATGAAATTCATTGCACTGTGGTGCTACTGGGTATTGTAGATTTTCAAAGAAATAAAAGATTATATTTTACATGCTACTATACTATGTACTGGAGAATTGTTTGTCTTGACTTCTGGGGACATTTAGCACTTTGTGGTAGATATTGTTATGTCTTTGCTTTAGTTACTTTTAATGTCATTCAGAGAAAGGAAAAAGCTGAATTATAATGGCTATTATAATTTGACTTGGAAGAGAGGATTATTACCTTGCTTTAGAAAACCATGTTTAATGAAATTCTCCATGTATTGCCTTCTCAAAATTATTTTGCCAGGAACTTAAGGATCAAAATGTTCACCTTTAAATCCTTTGCAAGACTTCAGCTTGAGAGCTCCTGCTTCTTGGTAAACCTACTTCTTGAGTGATTTCAGTTATCATATTTATTCTGTATCTTATGGGAAAGGGCAGTCACGCAGTGCACCAACTTATACAAATTTAAGGTAGAAGAGGCTAGCAGTCATCCTTTTCTAACTCCCATAATCATAGAAATATAGAATCATAGAGTCATAGAATGGTTTGAGTTGGAAGAGACCTTAAAGATCATCTAGTCCAACCCCCCTGCCATGGGCAGGGACACCTTCCACTAGATGAGGTTGCTCAAAGTCCCATCCAACCTGGTCCTGAACACTTCCAGGGAGGGAACATCCACAACTTCTTTGGGCAATCTGTTGTAGTGTCTCACCACCCTCACAGTAAAGTATTTCTTCCTTATATCTGATCTAAATCTACCTTCTGTCAGTTTAAAACCACTACCCCTTGTCCTACCACTATACTCGCTGATAAAGACTCCCTTGCCATCTTTCCTTTAGGCCTCCTTTAAGTACTGGAAGTCCACTATAAGGTCTCCCCAGAGCTTCCTCTTCTCCAGACTGAACAACCCCAACTCTCTCAGCCTGTTCTCTTAAGTGGGTGCTCCATTCTCTGATCATCTTTGTGGCTCTACATCCTCTTTATATTGGGGTCTACATCCTCTTTATATTGGGGTTCCCAGAGCTGGATACAGTACTCCAGGTGGGATCTCACAAGAGGAGAGTAGAGGGGGATAATCTTGCTGTTAAACTCTACAAAGTCCTACTGACTTCATATTAGACTAAACTATTACTAATTTTCATATCCTGCAAAGAAAAAGTTTTATTTAGTAGATCAGAGTTCCTGTTTTCTCTGTGCTATCCTGTTTTTCCCCCAGCATCTAGATTTGAGACTACAAGAAAGGTTGGAGGATGTACACTCAAGTTAGCTACAGAGTTAGTGGTCAAATACAAACAAATGTTTTGAAACAAAAGGTTAGAAAATGTTGGTGTAAAACATACGCTTTTTTCCCAGATCTCCTCCAGTAATGTCAAAAATACTTGGAAAAGAGGCCTTTAGCAAGAGGACATGCTTCTTCTTAAATCACACTAAAAAGAGAAATATTGCATAAGAGTAAAGGAAAGACAAAGTAAATACTGTATAGCAAAAATGCAGCAAGACCACTGAACCTTGTCTATGGTTATTTTAAGGGCAGGTGGAAATAGAAAGAGATGAATCCTGAAATTTGAATTGGGAGACACCATGTATGACATTTCCTTAATATGTTCTCAACGAACAGACAGACTTCTGATAACCACAGAAGCTTATTTTGTTTTTGAAAACCTCCCATGACTATTCACCACAAATGCAACAGGGTTTTTTTAACTGAAAGCATGAGAAGCGTATTATATGTAATAAATCAAAATCTGTACACTCTATATGAAAGAATAACTGAGAACACAACTATATATCCCCCTGGGTAAGTGAATCCTGTTCAGTGATTCCTTAGAGTCTTATACAACAATGTGGGAAGCATATGACCTTGCTGTTGGGAAACACATAGGTATCAGAACTTAATTATTAGTTCTGGGACAGGACTGATTCCTGTGTCACAGCACCCTTTGAGAAATCTAGGGATTTTACAGGATTTTCATGGGCTAGCTTCTGCTGAAGTGACTGTAGATTGGCTCAAATCCAAAATCTCATTAGCTATGATGTTCTTCTTGCTCTAGCCAGGACAATGAATGCACATTATATAATACTAATTCATTTTTAAATTATTTTTATAACATTGTTAATTAAAAAACTCATTAAATTAATGAAACTTGCTTTGTCCTTTCAAGGTTAGTCATAACATTTTTTTTATATCATCTATTTTTTTTTTTAAAGACCATAGACATTTTAACGGAATTGTTGTCATAGAAGTTTATTAAAATGACTTCTGAAAAAACATATGAAATCATGACACAATATAGAACTTTATTTTTTAAGAATTCCATTAAATGTTTTTCACACTCTCTTTTAGTCACAATTTATTATTAATTTTTTCACTTTTTGCTGTTAGTTAAGAACACAATAATTTCATAACTTTTAACTGAAGTTAAAAATTTTTTTTGGTTGCTCCATACTGATTCATTTTTTTAAAAGTCATGTACTAGTACTTTTCAAATAGAAAAATATAAAACTTTCTAAAGTTAAACTAAAGGAGTCACTAACAAACTCAAAAGGATCTATACAGAATTTAGAAGACCAGAAGTTTTATTTATTATCAGAAGCTTTCAGATGTTCACTTCCTCCTTTCATCATTTCTTCCCTTTTTTTGCTTACAGCTTCTTAAGAGCTGCACACTGGAAGTCTTTTGCTTGTACAGAAGTCACCTAACTAACATTATTATTTTACACTACTCAAAGCTGAAATACCACCAAATAAAAATTGAGGAAGCAGTGATACAAAATATTAGTGGAGAAATTTTAGTTTCATTATTTTTGTCATTAGATAAATAATATTCTCCTGTTGAGACACAAGCAACCTACTTCTTTATGTTTACTTCCCTGGGACTATATGTGGTCATCTCACATTCTCTTTATTCAAAAAGAAAGAAGAGAACAAGTAAATTTCCTCTGCATTATTAATTTGTCCAAAAATAGATGTCTAATTTATATAGGGCAAATAGGAAACACCCTGAAGGTGTATGTTCTATCTTTTGAGTACAAAAGCAGCATTGGATTACTAGAACAGATTCACATGTCTGTACTGAGGATGATTATTTATACCATTATATGACTTCCATCTCTCTGGTGGACTGTTTTTTGACTCCTCAGACAGAAAAAAACCAAGAAATTCTTCAAACTCAATCCTACAACCTGAGATCTTTGGACAAAACATATCTTTGAAGAGGTACTGTTGATCTGCACTAGGAATGACAGGGAAGCGAGACAAGTAGCATGAAACCTATGAAAGAGTAACAGACAAAGTTGAGCAAAATGCCTGGAGTGATGTGACAGGAATTTATCACAAAATCAACAGAACCGGGCTTAAACAGGGTCACCTCCAGCATTTGCATGTAAGCAAGGGAGTACCACTCTAAAGTGCATGTACGCTAGGGCATGCAGCATAGGGAATAAGGATGTTGAGTTAGATATCTGTGTGCAGTTGCATGGCTACAATCATGACAAGATCAGGGAGAAGTGGTAGGATCATTCACGTGACTGAAGTGTTGCAATAGACAGATACAGAATTTTTAGGAAAAACAAGCTAAGAAGATGGGGAGGGGGAGTTACCGTTTATGTGAGAGAGCATCTGGAGTACATAGAGTTCTGCCTGGGATGGAGGGTGAGCTGAGAGCTTACGAGTAAATATCAAGGACAGACCAATATAAGTGGCATTATAGTGGGTGTCTGCTATAGGCCACCTGACCAGGAAGAAGTGGATCAGGCCTTCTACAGACAAATAGGAGCAGCCACATATCTCTAAGCCCTGGTCCTTATAGGAGACTTTAACCATCCCAATATCTGCTGGAAGAACAATACAACAGTGCATAAGGAATCCAGGAGGTTGCTGGAAGGCATCAGTGACAACTTCCTGACCCATGTAATAGAGGACCCAATGAGGAAAGGTGCTCTGCTGGACCTCATACTCACCAACAAGACTCATTGTATATGTGAAGGTCAAAGACAACCTTGACTGCAGTGACCATGAGATGGTGGAGTTCAGGATCCAGAGAGGAGGGAGCAGCGCAGAAAGCAAGCTCACAATCCTGGACTTCAGGAGAGTGGAGTTTGGCCTTTTCAAAGCCTAAACATCAGAAAGAATTATAGAGAAGGTGGAAGCAGGAACATGTAACCCAGGAGGAATACAGAGACACTGTTCAAATATGCAGAGATGAGGTAAAATACAGAAAATTCAAGTATATAACAGAGCTTTGCCCTCATCTAGCTATGATTAATATTCACTTTAAACTGCTCTTTAATCTTTCCTTTTTTCTGTTTTTGTTTCCCCCCTCCCTGTATTTTATTTTAAATGCTCTTGTGGGTATTGAACATCATTGTTGTTATTTATCATCATACAGGCCTTTGACCAGATGACAAAAATTGTCTTTGCCTGTAGTATCTAGACCAGATAACTATCAAAGAGTAAATATTGAAGGTAAGGAAGTTACTTGTTTCATGTGATATGCCTTGTCTTCCCTCTTTAATGGATACATACTGGTCACTTTGGAGAGCTAGTCAAAAACTTTGAGTTTTGAGGAGGAATTTGGAGAACAGGAATGGGATCTGCAGGCAATTTTGTCATGGATATTTGGGGAATTAAATGCCTTAAGCATTTTGTTTTATTTTATGAGCAGTGCTAGGCGATTTGTTTAAGAGCAAAGGTGGAGGGGGCAGAAATAACATCACTTTTCTGTTTCCTTTAATTCTATCTTGTAAGATTTCATGTAAGTCTTAACTTCAATAAATCAGTCACAGGCTGAATCACTGAGCAGACAACATCAGAGGTTTCAGAGACCTTTCAGCATTTGGAAAATACAGAAAGAAATGTTGAGCTGTTGCTGGAAAGAAACAAAGAAAAAACAGTAAAATGCAAGCTTAGTGCTAAATGTGAGGGACTGTCAGGAGCTCAGATCTGAGCAATCAAAACAGTGAGCTGAAGTGTGAGTTTGAAGGAAAGAATGAGTTGATTGTAGGAGAAATATGCTGGTGGATCAGAAACATGAGGAGTTGATTGGAATATTAAGTTCTTTTTAGTGGCCTGATATTCAGAAAGAGAAATCAGAAAAAAATATATCTGACTTGCCAGGGTTAATTCTGTAAGCAAGCTTTTGGGTTCTTTTGTGATTTTTTTCACAAATTAATTTTAATACATAATAAAATATTTAATGTTGAATTTACTTTTGTGTATACACTTGAGGCTATTAAACCCTTATAAAAATTTGGTTATACTAAGATTTGATCCTTAATTCCATAGGGAAAAATGAACCTACATCTCCTACATAATACTCACTTACAAAGTCTCCCATCTTATTTCTTTTGAAACACATGAATCTTTACTGATGCTGTTCATATCTTCAATCTTCTATGCAACTTCTCTAATTTTAATGAAGAATTAAAGCTTACAATACATCTAATATAACCTTGTACCACTGGTCTCAGGGGGAAGTCAGGATACAACATTATTCCCTGGCAACATATAGTACTTGATACAAACCAGTATGTGTCAAAGGTAAAAAAAAAAAAAAGCTTTTTCTTTTTTTAATGCACCCTATGTATGACGTATGTGTCAGAAGTGATTTAATATTATTTAAGATGGAGATAGGTCCATTAAAAAAAAAAAAACAAAAACAACACAAGAAAAGCAAACAGAAAAATTGCTTCACTTTCTCCCTTCAAATTTGTGCCTGCAGTCATAAATTACTTGTAGCCTAAGAATTCTATACGCTCCATCTAACTATTGCACTGTTTTTGAGCTACCCTAAGTTGTCTTTAGCAATCAGAAAGGTTTAAGAGAAATTGACATTTATGTAGTCAGTGTTTCACATGGGAAAGCATATATCATTTAAGAAATGTGATATGCTTCTCTCTTAACCACTGTGGCAATGGTATCTGATTTCACATAACAGTACACATACTATTCAGAATATATTAAACAACAACCTCTGTAGTTGTCTTTCATATATGGGGTTTCACAAGAGTTAAATGAAAGTAAGGCTACTTTCCTGACTTTGGTTAACAATTTTTATTTCACTTTCTTTGTATTGTGAAGTATCTTAAAACTTGTATCCATAGTTTATCTATCAAAAGTTTGAAAAAAAAAAGGATTGCACAAAACAGAACATAAAACCAAAGTGAAGGGTGAAAAGTCAAGCATTTCAACATTTAGAGATGACAGAAATAAATTTTCTGCAAGAAGTTGTTTCTTTTTCCTCTCCTCACTTCAGCCTATGTGCAGAAGTCTTATATGTTTTGTATTGAATATAAGACAGCAATGTGCGTTCACAGCCCCAGAAACCAACATCCTGGGCTGCACCAAAAGAAGCGTGACCAGCTGCTCAAGGGAGGTGATTCTCCCCACCTCACTCTACTCTTATGAGACCACACCTGGAGTACTGTGTCCAGCTCTGGAGCCTCCAACATAAGAAAGCTATAAACCTGCTCAAGTGGGTCCAGAGGAGGGCCACAAATATGATCAGGGACTGAGGCATGTCTCTTACGAGGACAGGCTGAGAGAGTTGCAGTTGTTTAGTCTAGAGAATACAAGGCTCCGGGGAGACCTTGTAACAGCCTTCCAGTACTTAAAAGGGGTCTGCAAGAAAGATAACAAGGAACTTTTTATCTTCATCTGATAGGATGAGGGGTAGCAGTTTTAAACTGAGAGAAGGTAGATTTAGATTAGATATAAGGAAGAAATTCTTTACTGTGAGGATGGTGAGACACTGCAACATGTTGCCCAGAGATGTTGTGGATGCTCCCTCCTTGGAAGTGTTCAAGGTCAGGTTGGATGGGACTTTGAGCAACCTGGTCCAGTGGAAGCTGTCCCTATCCATGGCAGGGGATGCTAGATGATCTTTTAGGCCCCTTTCAACTCAAACCATTCTATGATTCTATGAATCTGTGATTCTTATGCCTAATTTTAGTTAAATTCAGTAGAAGAACTAATTTCTACATGCATTTAGATCTACAAAACAGTGATAAAATATTTTTCTTGGGTTTTTTTTGTTACAGGGTTTTGATTATTTTTGTCACCTCTCCGCCCAGCTACAACAGACACCTAACATAAATTGGATAAATATGCCTTAGAAATGCCTGTGTCTCTTTGTTAGCTATGGAAGAACCCAAAACCAGTGAGTCTCACTATTAAATTTAATTAGAATTAAATTTAAAATTTGGATGTATATTTAATTAGAAATAAATTTAATTAGAAAATTTAATTCTGTGGTTTGCCTTCAACAAAAAAGAGCCCTGAATCTCTTTGTTATCCTGGGTAAGTTTCTTGTTAGTTATTTTGGCTAAGTAGACCTTTCAGCTCCAATATTCCCATCCTGAAGTTGTTTTTTAACAAACAGATAATTGGTACTTCAGTGCAGAAGTTTCAGATTCAACAGTTTTATATTTTTCCAGTAAAAAAGAAAACCCAGGAAAATCCCATATTTTCCTTAGCACCAGTTCTGTGTGTATGTGTGTACACATACATAACGGTTTGTCTGTTCATTTCCATATATACATGCTATTATGAATTTTGGCTCCAAAAAATGTACTGGCACTTGTAACAAAAGCTAATACAATTTAAAATGGACTTAGGTTCCTACAGTTTCTGTTCCAATCTTATCCTCCAGTTTCATTTTTCCTTTCTCAACATCAAGGAGTTGTCACAATCAAAGTGATCATTTACCGTGATTTGCTACTTAGAATAAGTCACAGTGTTTTAAGTTTACTTGATTTCTGTTTCAAAGAAAAAATTATCTAACAAGTTTATTATATCTGTGGAAAATGGTTTCTTATTTGTCAGTAAGCGTTAGCTTCTGTCATAAGTTTCATTCATCATGACACTTTGAAAGGCAAGTCTAGAATTACAAGTGAATTTAGATAATGCACCATTAGATAATGTCACCTAGTCCTCCGTAAATATTCCTGTAGTTTTTGTTTGAAATAAATTACTTCAAAAACCACTTTTCATTTATTTCCTACAATTTTGTAAAGATTTAGAACCTTAAGAGATTCTCTGTACAGCTGTGTTGCCTTTACATTTTGTAAGTTTATAATAAAATGTAAGCATTTTGTTCTCATCAGTTAAAACAACCTTTGCCATTTTATTTATAACCTGGTTTTTAAAACACTGACAGGATACCAGGCAACATTTATAAAGCATGTCTGGAAGCAATATATTTGTTCTCCATAACTAAAATCCATTCACCTTGAAAATATGAGCTCATGAAGGATAAATGACCCAGGAGATAAGATCATTTGTATTAAGAAAGAAAGTAACTGGACTCACAAAGATTTAAATTAAAGTGAAAACGTGTTTATTGTCTGAACTAATCTAAATAAGTGTAAAAATCTAATGATTTGTCTCCTTTGCATATGCATATGTCTTTACATGTAACCAGCCTATATTTTATGGCCATTTATTAGTTAATGTTTAACTTTTATTTATTCCCTGCTGCACAAATATAGGATGCTTCTTTTTGCTATACAGAGGCAGTTTTTACTGAGACTGAAAAGGAGTTATGTGCATAAATTTAAACAAGATGATTTGACTTCCAAGAATTTTTGCAAATATTTCCTAGTTGCTTGCTAGCTCAGCACAGCAAAGGACAGCTTTCCTTCTTCTAGTGAGTTTCCACTTTCCAGAAAAGGTGTGGGCAAACAGTTTCACCTCTGTATCAGCTATGTTCGTATAATGAATTTCTCTTCACATGTCCCTCAAATCTTGGTTTTGTTTCTTTTGCTCCTCTCTCTAATTCACACCCTATTTATCTTCTGTCTTTTCTATATATTTCTTATTTTTCTTTTGATATTACATTTTTCTTTTGGCTTATAATTTACCATTACTTTTTTTGTGTGTAAATGATCCAGGTCTTACCACTCCCTTAAAGATCTTTTCCTCCTTCCATACACTGACAACATATAGCTAAAATCCTGCCCATTTCCGGTGCATTTTGAGTCCTGTTTTTCACCCCCTACATCCTCTATAAATTGAGGATTTACTAAGACAGTATTTTTAGCTTGTTGATGAAGTTCAATGAATGGAAGCTTGTAAGCAGATGCATATACTGCCCCACTTCCTCAGCACAAAGTGAATTATTAACCTGAAGACAGATAATTCCCATCATGTCATGTATATATTTCTTATTTATCAGTTTCAGAGACCTGAATTTGTCTTTAATTTAGTCGTTCAAACTCTAGCTGGAGCAGTAGTACATTTTCACATTGTTTCTAATACCCAGAGCTGCTGCCGTCACTCTGCCATAAGTGAGGTCTCTAGCCTGAACTGCTCATTTAGACTCTTGTAACTACTAACACCATCAGAAGAGGATTACTCAGATCTGTTTGAGACTTCTTTCTTAAAGGGGAAAGTGCTACCCTCCAAGAGTGCCTATCTTTCTTGTCTGCACAGAAAGACAAACTAGGTGACTAACTGCTTAGATTAACTGATTTTCATGGTTAGTGTTATTTTCCTTATGTCCCTTCCCTGTACAGGTATTAATGAAAAGGAAAAAAAAAAAAATCTCAGTCTGACAATACAATGAAACTGATGAAAAAACATTCAGGCACAAAGGTACACTGGTATAGTGTACCGACAACATACAAGATGGTTACCCTTCAACAAAAGGAATTAGTACAAAACCATTCCTTACTTCCTTAGCCCCCATCTTGATTTCACTTGACAAAATCCACATCCTGTTTTGATAAGCTCTTTTCTGTCATCATTTCATGGATGAACCAGCAGAATGACAGTTCTGTAAATAAATATTTTGTTTATAAATTGATTACTCTACAGGTGTAGATGCCATCATAGAGCTTGCTATCCTTCTTCCTTGATCAATCAAAACATTCTTAATGATCTACTAATGTTCTCTCCAGTTATATTCATGTGACCCACTCAAGCAGACTGCACACCCTTGGTAAACACAGCATAGTGAAGAAGTCTGTTCAAAGCTCACTGTTATAGGAACCAATATCGGCTTTGCAAATCACTAACCCAACAACTGTCAACACCAACCAGACTGTTTAGCTATGATTGTGCAACTGAGAAGTAGGAACATGATTCTGATCTGGCAGCATTGCCTATATGTCCTGGTGCTGAAGAAAAGCTCTGACAGGACTGAGAAACTGATACATAAAATTCTAGATGCAGTTTCAGGCATCTGAGGCAGGAAGGAGCAAGTAGCCACAGTATTTTATGTTTTCAGTCCTGCTCTGGAACTGAAAGAAAGTACCAGGTTTATGTCTGACCTTGCTAGGTCCATGTGTGATCTCTGTAGGGCATGCTGTCAGGGAGCAAAATATGCTGCAGCTTTGTGGTTCTCTATCATGTGCTTTTTTTTTTTTTTTCCCCCTCAGTTTTTGGGGTTTTTTTTGTTCTGCTCTGTCTGAAATGTGCCTAGGTTTCACAGCAGTTTCCATTCCTCAACATCCACAGTGGGTGAAGGTGATGTGAATGAAACAGGATACAATGCAACAGTGTGCATGAGCTAAGAGTAATTCCACAGCAATTGTCCAGCAAGGAAAGTTCACCCTTCACAGTGCACTTATAAGGACTGAACAGATTAGCATGGGCAAGTGCATGGTTGTGGGAAAGGATACTTCACCCGTGCAAATAAAAGACAAATTTGAATACACATACATGAGGCTTTGGTACAATGTGAGTGCTGCCATGCAGATGTGGATACTTTATACAGAGTGACCTAGTCTGGGTTCACTGACCAGTGAAGGTACAGCCAGCTCTTTATTTTCAGTCTTGAATTCTTAATATTATTTTTCCTGTTCCATGAGATTTTTCTCATTGTATGAATGCCATGTGAATGTCATTGCTTTGATTCAACCCTGCCTGAAATCTTTGGCCAGCCTTTCATTCTCTTTTATCTTTCATTCTATTTTGTGATCTGACTGGTTTTTTTTATATCTCATTGTCATTATAAGTATTTTCTCCACTGAAGTCCAAAATTCCTTCATTTTGCAAGTCCTTCAATACAGAAGTGAAGATTTTTGTATTCTCCCAGGTGGAAATAGGATATGTTAACATCAGCCTCACCTCATAACCCCATTTCACATGCTCTTCACCCACTTCAAAATCAGTTCACAGACTTTAGAAAGACCTCCAAACTGTCCCTGAGACTTTCCCAAACCAAATGTTCATGCATTCAACTAATTTCCTGTCTGCTTATACTAAATATTTAAATAAATTTAATGACAAAGGAGAAGAAATAGCACAGGAGACTATTTTTTCATATATATATGCACATAGGAATGAAACAGCTGGATGAGATTTATGAAGAATGTGGTTTAGCACCTGCTTTTTTTTAACAGTATAATCTCAGTTTGGTAAGGACTTAATTTAGCTATATTACTGCATGTACATGGTTATCACCCCTCCAGTATGAGTGTTACAGCACAATAAGGCTGACATGGAGAGGGTGAATTAATCAGACATCAACTGAAACTGGGAGGAAACAAACTCAAAGCAAACAAAGGTAGTAGTTCTTTACCCAGTAGACAGTTAAAAGACTGACACTCCCAGCTAAAGGACACTTCAGATGCTGAGGGTTTACAAGGGTTTAGAAGAGACTACATGCGATCATCAAAATGCAATCTATGAAGGTTGAAGATTGATAGATGCAACCTATGAGGACTCTTAATGGTAACTAAATTCAAAACAATTTTGTCTACCTCAGAAAGTCTATGAACTGCAAATGTTTGGAGGACAGCAGGCTGAGTTTTTTAAATAAGGATTATCTTTGATTCAGTCTAGGTATTTGTCTGATCATAGTCAGATTCAAGACACTACCACAGGTGATTAGATCTGACACCACATGTCTACTGTTATACAAGACAGCAAAACTGCTATCTTCTCTGCAAAGGAGATATACAGGGGGTTTAACCCAAAAGTATGGACTTAGTGAAAAATAACAAGAAAACACTTTAAAACTCAAGAAGAGAACTGTGGAGGGCTGGAATGTAACAATATTTCATGGATGAGATCTTACTTCACATCAATAAGACCAGAGGATTTATATCAGACTCATGAAAAGTTTGTGGTAGAATACTTTTATTGTAGTTAACTACGCTTATCTAGTAATTTTCCTACCTCAGTTATTTTTCTTTTGTCTGAGGGAGCAAATATCTATTATTTTCTATTTTCTAGTTTATCGGTACTGCAGAAGAGCAGGATTTAACTGTTGCTATTTCTTTAGATGCCTGATCTTCCTGTTATTTAGAATTCTATTTGTCTATTTTTAAATGAAACACATCTAAATCAAATTAAATTGGTGTGTTCCCCAAAGAAAAACAGGTAGTTTTTGTTAGGTTATGTGATAAAGCTTATCTGCAGACACAGAAGATCTGAGAGAGACAATGGAGAGGGGGAGGAACCCAAATGACACTCTGCAGTGCTACTCCCAGACCCATCACAGGGGACACCAGTCTGTCAAATGCCCACCTCCACAAACCCAGAGGAGCACAGGGTGAATGACGTCAGGCAGAAACCCAAATCAAGGACTCCCAAGGAACCAACGCCTTATCTGGGCTCCTTCCAGGTGGCTCAGAGACATCAGCCCCATGATCCAGGTGGGAAACCCATCAAGATAGTCAACAGGACCAGCTCTCCATATGACCTTGCAGACTGAGGGGCATTACTGCCCAGGGGTATGGGGTTAATTACGGTATGCAGGAGAAGAGTGGTTCAGGATTGCACAGAATTTATTATGAGATGTTTAGGGGAGCAACCAGAGGTAGGAAAAAGGAGGAGGTTAGGGAACTCTGGAAGAATCAGCTGTGGGAAAATAGAGGGGTAAGGGGATAAAAAGGGCCAGTCATATGTAAATAGTTTGCTGATCAGTACACTTGTCTGGTGATGCTCTGAACTTGTTCAGTGCAGTCTGCCTTGTCTTATTAAATTCTTTTCTAACTCTTCCCTGGCTGAAGACTCTCCATCCTGTGTATGTGCGTGTGCATGGTGGGGGAGTGCAACCATTGGAGTCAGGCCATGGGTTAAAGGACCAATGTATCACTGGAGTGAGTGCAGGTGTACGAGTGTGTGATCATTACTGAAGATCAAGCTGAACTGTCTAGTGAATGGATGAAGTGACCTGGGAGAGGTCTCCAAGGGCCACTTGTGTGAGAGCATCTGTGTGTCTCTAAGGATGAGAGCAGAGGGGTGTCAGGTATGGGATCAGGGGAGTCCTGGCCAGCTTTGTGACTGTGTGTGCACATAATGGTCTGTACCAGCAACTGGAGCAGGGCTGCAACCCTGGGGTCTTGTATGCCCAGGTGCCAGCAACTGGGGAGGCTGGCACCCAGGGACAGCTGCTGGAGGGATCCACCTTGTACATATATGTGTATCACAGCAGCCTTTCCTCTCTCAGGCTGTTGGATCCTGCATGATATATTTTTCTCTAATTGTTTCAAAAATACTGTGGATTTTCCCAAATTCCTTGTTAATTCTGTTTTAAATATCAAAGTACCTTTAGATACTGGCAAATCTGTAACATCAAGGAATGAAGAAAAGATGTCTAAATTTACAAGGAACAGTCAAGGTTTATCAGCAAATGCAGAATCTAAAAAACTTGAAAACTTTTTTTTCTTATGTGTGTCTATGTATAGCACACAGTAATTTTTAGATCCTGTTATTCTGTAAGGGGGTGATGGGAAAAGTGGAATAAGGAGACTGAGAAGCTGGGGTTAGGATTTCTCTGATTAATTTAAACATACAAAAATTGGGCAACCATATAAAAGGTTGGTTCTGAAAATTACTTATAGTGAAGGAATGAACTTGATCTGGGCCTAGATTTCTAATATAATGTGGGTAAGTAAGTTATTAAAAATATAAAAATCCATTCACATACATCTTTCAGCAGAAAAGGCATATGACAGCCAAAAAAACCCCAAAGAAACAGGGAAAAAATAAAATAAAAGATTGCTATGTAGACCTACAGCAGTAAGAATATAAGCATCACTTTCAAGCACCTTCATGATCCACTTGACATGAATTTGAAAGACCTCACAAGACTAAGACTTTCTTAAATTCAATCATTGGCTTGTTTACTAGCTACAACTCCTATACATGTGATTTGGTAAGAAGTAAGAATAGTCTCAAGGCTTTTCTGGAATGTCAAGAGTTTTAACAGGTCAGGAATAGGTAAGATAATCTGCATAGCTGTTCACTAATGCTGAAAGCTCTTGCAAGCCAGGCATGTTACTTCGGAAAATGTTCTTCCAATTACTTCAGGAAAATCCAGAAAAGATGACATGAATTGACTTAAGGATCAATTAATCATGATGCTGATTGACTATTGGGAAAAATAAAATTATAGTAGTTATCATGAGCTTTATGGATTTTGTTCATGAGTATTCAGTCGGCATCTCTGTGGAGTTACACATTACTCAAAGCATAAATCTTTGTAGAAATTGCATTTAATATCATGTACATTAATGTAAAATGAAATACCAAAACAGATAGTTATAACATATTTCATTGCTGAAATGATGTTTTGCTGTTGAGCCAACCCTTAGCTTGATAGACCTTAGGTTACATTCAGAGTCATGTATGTATGTCTACAGACCTTAGGTTATATTCAGAGTTTACATCTATGGGTAGAGTCATAGGGAGCTTTTTTCATAGTCTTCCATTTTCATAGTCATGAAAAGAAAATCTATATGGTAACCTTAGAAAGATACTGATTTTAACTGTCTGGATTTTACTGGAACAGAATAGGAAAGGGAACAGTAACATGAAAATTCTTCTCAGCAGTTAAGCTCAACTGAGCGATTTCACAAAGGTAAAACTGTTCTCGGAACAATTCAACTTTATTTCCAATTTAAAAACACACAAAAAACCCCAACAAAACCCCCCACACTCAAAGAAGCAAAGCTTTCTAAGATTATGTGGTGGTTTAGCCCCTGCCGGGGTCTGACACCACACGGCCGCTGCCCCTCCCCCACAAAGGGAGTGAAATACAAAGCCCCAAGACTGAAATAAGGAAAGGTTTAATACAACAATGCAATAGCAACACAACAAACCACAACAATAACAATAACAGTAATAGTGATAGCAATGAACAGAGCAAAATAGCTACCAAATACAGCAGTGAGAAGCACGATGTACAAAACCACGAGTGCACCGTGCTCCCGTGCCAGGAAAATGTGACCTGCCAGGATGTGACATCCGCATGGTATCTGAATAACCCGGCTAGACCCCACTGCTGGGGAAACTTAACCCTATCCTGGTTAAACTAGGACAGATTATAACATGAGTAAATAGTCTCAGAAAATAGACTTGTTGCACCTGATCAGAGTTGGTATGCATGATATATAATATACATGATATATATACTTACAATAAATTCCTCTTTTGCACTGGCCTTTTATGACTAGTTTGTGACTTTGGTTTTATATAGTATGGTTATACAACTTTTTGTCATATATAGAATGAAGAGATGGAGTAAAGATGCTACTATTCCTTAGACAAGTAAAACAGAAGCATTAGATAAATCTCTGAAATGTAATAATACAGATTACACTTAGACTATAATTGTATTATAGCAATGTTTTTATAGAAAAGACACTTGTTATTACTGTCATAATTACTGTCTTTCTTGCAGGACCTATTTTTCTGCTTTGAGGGGAGAGTAGGTCTAGAATTGGAATTTAGCTCACAGGAAGAGTTGGAAATTTAGCAAATTACACCTTTCATAAACAGCAGATATTCAGAAATTCTCTTCATTCACAAGGTATGAACATTGTGAAAAATGTCATGCACACTCCAGAATATAGTGCTGGGAAGGGGTAATTGGGCAAAAATGTTGGAACCTAGAAAGCTGAAGTGAAGGAGATGTATAGACAGGGGAGACAGAACTTTGGCTGGAATAATCACAAAACCTTTGAAATGACATACATGTAAAACACTCTACCTCAGTAGAACAACAATACATTTGCAGTTGCATAACTATTTATTTTCCTTAAATGCTCATTGTTCAAAATGTACTGCATATGTACACAAATAAATGTGTTAAGAAATAGGGAAAATATTTATAATCTCAAATCATGCAAATCCCTTTTTTGATCTATGGAAATAAGTCCTCTTCCTAGTCACAAGATTTTATAATATGTTTAGGGTTTCCAAACAAAGACATCAGGGTTTTCAGATAAAACTCACTGTAACTTTTATCCGTCATATGACGAAGTAACACTATGCCCAGTACATCCACTGTGAATTACAGAAAGTTGCAAAAATATCTTTAGAAATTTGAATTGTGATTTCCTGTGATACATATGAAATCATCTTGGAGGTATGTCAGCGACTTAGGCAATTATCAGTCAAAGCACCTCTGGATGTCCTGGACGATTCATAGAGGCACTGATGAATTGCCCAAGTGATTATTTTCACTTTCTCAGAGCTACAAACATGAGTAACATAATGGCAGAGCACCATACAGAAACACAGTTTCTAAATTAATTAATTGCCAAGGTCCATGTGTGTGCACCCACTATCATCCTTTCTCATGGTGAAGAGAACAACAGAGATAGATATAAAATATTTTCAGAATGACAATTCACAAATCAATGATGTTGTGGCATCATCAGATTTATAAATGTCTTTGCTAGCTTCAAAACATATATGTTTTTATTGTCATGTTTAGAAAGAAGGTATATACTATTTGTGGACAGAATTTGTTTTGGACACAAGGAGAACACTTGCGAAAACACTAAGAAGAAATTAGTATTTCATAAAGAAAACAGGATGTTAATCTGAAAGTCAGTACTAACAAAGACTTGCTTATCTCATTATGCTACAAAGCATGATAAAAGTTAAGCAGATACAAATTCTATACTTGTATTGACTGCAGAGTATTTTTGCAAGACAAAAATCTAGTCTACTTGTATTTTTTTCAATTGTTATATGAACAGCATATTCTAAATATATATCCAGATTATTTCCTGTCCCGTAAAACATGTTTTAACATCCTCTGTGGAACCATTCCTATAAATTGGACTTCGACGTTGGACATTAAAAATCAGACAATATAGAAATCATAATGAGCATTTAACAATGGTGGTCTACAGCAAGGGGAATTCATAGGGTAGAACTGGTTTTTTCCCCTTTGTGACACAATGTCTCTGGCTGAAAATGAGAGGAAATATTCTGCTTTTATTTGATGCAGTTACTGTAGAGGTAAAGAGATGAAGGGCTTAATAGCACTAATAGTGGTGGATCTATAGCAGAGCTTTTTGGTCTGCAAGCTACAGAAGGCTGAAATAGAGGTTTATAAAATCCTGAGCGTCATGGAGACTGTTGTTTACCCTATTTCCTAGTGAAAGATCTATGGTGTCAGATTCAGAACAAATAAAAGGAAATACTTCTTCACACAAAACAGACTTAAGATATTGAACTTTTTGCCACAGGACATTTTGAGTGCTCTAAGTTTATGTGTGTTCAAAAGAAGATTTGGACAGATTTTTAAAGGAAAATGTTTTAAGGTCTAATAAATAGAAAGAAATCACATCTGGGTCAGGGAGACCTTGAGTCACAAATCATTATATGCTGGAAGAATGCAAGTTTATTTGAAAACATCACCACGTGTCCTGTTCTTATACTCTTTCCTAAGCATTTGCATTGCTCCAGTCAGAAACTGCACATGGAACTGGAAGGATTTTAGCAGTGACTTTCCATGCCATTCTTTGGTTATATTCTTAAACATGCTATTTGCAAATAGGAACCTAATGTGTGTGTGGAGGCTTGCAAAGGGATTAAACTCCAAGTCAAGAGCTCTATAAACAATAATGAAAACAACAATATAATAGTAATGCATTTTTTAATATTTATTCAAGTCAAATCAACACCAAAGCTCTCTCTTAATCATTTTGTAATTGCTGCAAATGTACTTTGAGTTCAGAACTCCCAGTAATCCCAAGATTTCCTCCTCTTGTCAGCCTCCCAAAGAGCAAAGTTTTTCTGTTTTGAAGTCAGTTGAAGGTTGTAAAATTGCTTGACTGTGTAATCATCTATTTATGTATTTGAAATGTAAATATTGAAACTAAAATACTAACACAAGTATAGCTGACAGCTTCATCTAATTTTTTTTTTTTTCCTTAAGTAATTCTGAAGGCAAAATGGAAAGATGCATTGCCATAATCAATTTCATGATGCTGCTGCTATTCATGGTCAATTTATTTTATGATAATCTTTTGAGGAAGGCTTGGTTTTATATATTTCATTGCTGAGCGTGGTAATATTACAATGACAATTTGTAATCTTATGACAAAACTAATTTTTGTTTCGTCAATATTGTTATCAGATCTTTGTTTTCCAGCTCAGATGAGAAAAAAAAAGTAGTTCTCCATGTGCTAATAAAATTCACATGCCAGGGTTTTAAAACCAAATGTGTCTGAGTTCAGAATAGAAATTACTCATTACTATGAAATAGTTTAACATTGTCAAGTGTATTGAACAGAAAAATGAAAGTGTAAAAATATAATTGTTGAAGTCTTTTTATGGATCCTTGAACTGATGATCACATATGGATCCCTGACAGGAATTATTTTACATTTGCCCTGAGATCTCAGAACATGCATGATTTTGCTTGGTTGTGACTATGCTGTTATTTGCAATGAAAATGGAAATAAGGGCTTGTTAAGGCATGACCTCATTATAAGATTCACGGTTAGTATTAAATTTAAACCCTGTATTCTGCAACCATGACAATATTTTAGAAGCACCAAAATGCTGCCGTGCTGAAGAGCTAGATGTTGAACTTTTATGTGGCTTACTATACAGGAACAATTAATTAAAACAATTTAAAAGAAATACTTACCTAATTTTGCAACTATGCATTTTTTCTCTTTATTAATCTAAAAATAAAACCATAGGCTTAGGGTTGTGAGCAATAAAAGCAAGCGAAGCTGGTAAAAAAATTTATTATTTATTCTTTGTATATTTCACACAGAAGTACTGCAGCTTCACTTTTTCCAGATGGCTACTTCTCTAATATTCAGTTCTGCTGAATTATTTTCTTTAGAACGATTGGCTCAATACTTATTTCTGGATTCAGACAGATCATCAGTGCAGCTTTGTACTGGTTTTGCCTCTATAGAGTTCATGTACTTCATAGGTTGCACGTGGTGCAATGTTTTGGATTTGTAGCCATCCATTGTGGTGCTCTGGTCACATGACTTTCCCCAGCAGTTTCTGTGATTCCTATGACATCATAACTTTCAGACTCATCACAGAACTTCACTTCCTTCTGTCTGTTACCTAGACTACATGCATTGGTATATACACACTTGAGGTGTTGGGAACTAGGGTTCTTGCCTTTGAAAGGGGTTGGAGAGCATTCCTCACTACTATGATACATGAGCTCATCCACCCTGTTGCTTAGGAATATAGAGCTGTCATAACTTTGAACCCTACCTCCCAAGTTCGTTAGTTTAAAGCAAAATCATTAAGTCATCAAATCTGCTAGTAAAGATTCTCCTGATTTCTTCTAGGTAGGTGGGTCTCATCTCTCCCCAGTAGGCTGTATTAGTCAAAGAACTTGTGATTGTAGAAACCAAAGCCCTGGTGACACTACTAGCCACAAGCCAGGTATTGATCTAAACCTATACCCTTCTCGCTGACTGGCAAGAAAGAATTAAAAAAAGTCTGAAGTAATTTTTAAACCTTCTGTTAATTTTAACTGAATTTTTTTTCATTTCCTCCCTCTGAATTTGCTTTCACTTGTGGCTGATATCATGACATATATAGAAACACACTGTGTCTAAACATTAGTGATGACAAGATGTCCATTTTCAGAATTCAACATTTAATATTTTGTCTTTCAAAACACATTGGTCATCTTTCATGCTTTGACCACTTTATGTGTGAACATAAAAACTCTAAAACAAAGTGGAAGATGTAACTAAAGGGAATTTTTATTAATTGAGAATATAAGTATGCTCGTTTTATTCTGAACTTAAATGAAACCACATTTCAAAGTCTCCAGATTGATCTTTTTTCAGCTTTACTCAATAAAAGATGAATGCAATATAATCATAATGCAGTTGTGGAGTCACAGTCAAGACTAATTTGACCTAGCAGCTATCTAATGATAGGATCAGAATCTTGCGTGATGGAAATAAGTAAATTTTCAGTAGTACAGATACAGGTATAATTTGCAAAAAGCAAGAATCTACACCTACAAGTTTCCTCTTTGAGGGAAAAGATAACCCTTCAGCCATTTCGGTAATTAGCCTGATACTTCATACACAATTGTTTCATTTTGCAAAAGTTTCATGAAAAAACTGTTAGGCCAGCATAGCTGCTGTAGATTTTCTTTAATGAATAGAGCCTCAAGTGCTATAGTTAAGACCTTAAGTTAATTAAACATTAATCTCTTCATTTACTGTATGTGTAACTTAATTACAGAACTAGTTTTAGAGTCATTTATCATTTATGGAATATGAAATAAAAACAGATCTGTTTAATCATACTTTAATCAAACAAGCAATTCATCAATTAATTTGACATATTGCACTTACTCCACAGCTCTCTAATTAAGACTTTAAAATTTGCAGTTCAGGGTAAAATAACAATGCCTTCAGTGATATCTTGGAGTTAAACTTCAATATCTACCTCTATGTTTTGCCAAAAATATTGTATTTCACAGTTAAGATGAAAAAGCTTTCCATCATTAGGATATTTTCTTCCTTAAGAAATTAACCAAAGATTCACATTTTATGTTTGCATTTTTTGTGTTTTCGTTTCTCATTAGCACTTTAAACTAAGCAGTCATTTCCTTCTGTAGCTAATGTTTATACCTGATTTCTTCACTGTGAAATAAACCGTATTCCATAAAGTCCACACAAAAAAGGCTCAAAGGTTCCAACTGACAATAGTTTTCCATATTCTAGAAAACTACAAACCTACTTTTTTATTCCAGTTTAACATAGTTATATCTCTTAGAAGGAATCTTTAGACACATTTCAGAGCCTCCTGATTTACAGTCTGCTGGTTGAAGTGATATGTTTCAAATTAACCAAAAAAAAACCCAATGTAGAAAGTAGTCAGAGGAAAAATGATCTGATGCATAAATTAGTACTTCTTATGACAGAAGTTAAACTAAAAAACCCCCACAAACAACCCACCTTTGTAAAGATTATTACTCTGATTTTGTGATATATTGGGATTAATCTTGATTTATGCAAACACAGAGATTGCAACTCTTCTGTACCAGATTCAGCACTGTATAACATTTAATCTCACTACATACATTGCCTAGTGACTTCCTTCTCTGCTAGCATACTTTAAATTCTACCTTGAAGTGAAGATGTGTGTATGTTTTATATGATGTTGATGATAATAATGAGAAATCAAAAACTCTACAGAGAATCTACGTATTTTTTAATCAATAAAGTTTCTTGAAGACTTTATTGAAATCTGTATGTGTACATCAGCACACTTCAATTATTCAGGAAGCCATTTTGCAACAGCTAGATATTAACAGGTATACATGGAGAGTTTTACTGAGCTGTATTTGAATTCTAAGGCCATTGTCAAAGGCAAATGGATTGAGGCCACATGCTGGTTTTTATGTGTCACTGGAAATTGAAGCCTATACTTTGTCATTTGACATATTTTGCTTGAGTGTAATGGTTTAGCCCCTGCCGGGGTCTGAGACCACGCGGCCGCTGCCCCTCCCCCACAAAGGGACTGAAATACAAAGCCCCGATCTGAGATAAGGACAGGTTTAATACAGCAGTGCAATAGCAACACAACAAACAACAACAATAACAACAAGAATAACAGTAATAACAATGAATGGGGCAAAATATCTACCAATATAGCAGTGAGAGAAAACCCGGCTGCGCCAACCCCACGCCATCACCGATTCTTCCCGGGCTCTGGCGCCTGGACATAAGGTTAGCATGGCATATGAATAACCCGGCTAGAGCTTCCTCTCCCACTGCTGGGGAAACTTAACCCTATCCTGGCTAAACCAGGACACTTGAGAGACCAGCTTGGGTGATTTCTCAAAGGCAAGTTGAGAAAGACTATCAAACTTGATATTTTCTTCACAAATCATGCATTTGCAGTCTTTTCTAGGTTGCTAAAAGAGCCTTGAATTCAGGTAGAGCACACAAAGGCCACATATTATCAGTAATATTGAAGGGAAAATATTTTGTTGTTCTCTGACTTATTTTCAGTTCTCAATTTCACACTTCCAGTAACAGTGCCTTCATTTCCTTTACATTCAACTAACAAAAAATATTAAAAAAGAATGTAAATTGGGTATTTATGAAAAAACCTGCATAAAGGCAGTGGACTTTGGGACAGTGGACTCTTTCTTTGGGAAAGGGGAGTTGGGTGGAAGACTTGTGAGCCATAATGAATTCAGGGATATATATAAATTAGAATAGCTTGAGCAATTTCTGAAATCTGTAAAAAATTCCTCTTGCAGAATCATGGTTTTAGAATTGATGGATTAATGATAGACCTGTGCCACTATATGTTTTAATACCTGTGGCATTATCTTTTGCTTCTTTAGGATGCTTGAGGAAGTTCTGAAATATTTCTTAAACCGCTGGTCACAAGACTGGTGATTTCTGGAGTTATAATAAAATTGTAAAATTATGAATTAGTTGAATAGTGTAAGCAAGGAAGAATATTATTTTAAAAGCAATTTTAACACTTATTTATATTCCACAAACATTATTACATAGGGGGAGAAAAATGCTTCTGATAAAGATCCATCTGCCGAATATCCTCAGTTGAACTGAAAATTATCAATAGAAGACAATTACATAAACTCTAAAAGTTACTATTTAAAAATTATGATTTTTATTACTATTTTTGTATAAGAATTACAATTGAATTGAGATACATAACTTAAATTGCTAGCCTGTAAGTTTTTTCTTTGTCCCTGCATTTCCATAACATTTTAACATTTTGTAACCATTCTGAAGAGTCCTCCCATTCCCCTTGCCTGCCCAGATCAATCTCTTTACCTTTATCAAGTATAAAATACTCAACATGAAAATGGTCAAGCATTATGTCTATGTAAAGCAGGGAAAAGATAGGTTTGCTTTGCACATATGTTATTAAGATCTATAAAGGAGTTCTTATTTTCATCATTAGGTTATAAGAACAAAAGATAACGCCGTTCTCATATACTGTCATTACTACCAAACACTTACTATTGACAGTTTATCAAGAAATAATTTAATTCCTGATTGCTTTTATTCCATTCAGTGATCTTACTATGCATTTGCAAATGTGCTGTATAAAGCTGGAAATGTTACAGCAATAACAAAAATTGATGTAATGAAGCTTGAGTGATATACTGCTTTGCTGAGTTGAAAAACTACTTTTTCAAAGTGCACTTGCATTAAATCTCTCAGTTTCACTAAGCTGAAGGTGCTTGTTTATCTTTTTCTACATAAAGGAAATGAGTGGTATATTATTTTTTATGTAAATAAGGAGAAGGGTTCAAAGTAACAGGTAATACAAATACAAGTTCAAAAAGATTAGAATTACACTCAGATGACATTTTCTGTTAAAAATTTACTGAGATACTGAACTGGTAAGTAGTTCTCTACTTTTGTAGAACTGTTATTTTCAGACTTTAATTGGAAGTATGGACTAAATAAGGAAAGCATTAATCTGCATTTGATATACAGAAGAAACTGTTCTATTTCAAAACTTCCTGGGAGAAAAAGAATTAGGATGATATAGATACACATTTGCCTTCATGAATTATTCAAAGAAGGCCAAATTCAGACTTTGTGTAAACACTGATTTCAGTAGAGCTGCACCTGCTTACGTTAACCTGAAATTAGGCCTTATTTACCTCTTGTGAAGACTACAATTAAGATATATTTAATTAACAAAATTAAAAGAAGGTATAAATCTACATTATTTGTGACTACTCAACTCTAATGACCTACAGTTTTCTGTGCTATAGTATCATTGAAAAGTCATAAATCTTAGCTCTACAGCCATCTAACCTATTCAACAGAAAGGTCAAAATTCTGCAAGCTATTTCCTTTTGTGCACTAGGTCAGGGGTGTAAAAATACATTGAAGAACATTTTTGATAACAAGCCTTCTATCAAGTCCACTGTTGTCATTCTGACATGGCCCTTCCCTTTTGGTGCAAGAGGTTGATTGGATATTTTTTCTTCCTAGAATGCTTGTTGATTCCAGATAACCATCTAGGTAGACATTTTTACATGTACCTTATAGGATTCTAAACAATGGATAAAACACAAAATTTGAAGTTGTTTTCCACCATACCAAGAGCAAAAACACATAATTCAAAATTTAAGAGTATATATGTTCAAAACTCGAATATCAAAGAGCTTGCTTAGAATTGAGAAATATCCCCATATTTAACATGCCCTGTCTTTTAACATTGCTATTTAACATTGGCTGTCTTTGTTGTAGCTATGTAAAGTCATCTGCTGCCTAATATCTGATACTTTTAAAAAAACAATCGTCATTTAGTTTTTGAATGCATCTTGTACAGCTCACTAACTATTACTGAGGAACAGGAATGCTGTAATTTTTATCAGTAGTGCCTGAACTACTAACAGAGATGGCATCATCATTTATACATATTCTTGTTTCCAGAATTACCTGCAAAACCCCTGTCAGTGGGCTGGAGGAAAGGCTTGCTCTGTCATTACAAAAACTTCTAGCCAGTTTTGGGAGGAGTGTTTTCCCTTATTGTGACCACTCCTTCCATACAACTTTT
The DNA here is from genome assembly GCF_031877795.1 of Strix aluco. Classification (NCBI taxonomy): domain Eukaryota; kingdom Metazoa; phylum Chordata; class Aves; order Strigiformes; family Strigidae; genus Strix; species Strix aluco. The sequence continues at coordinate 88,342,846 of NC_133932.1, read as the reverse complement.
AGATATCTGTGATCTATTTGCCTCAACATCTGATCAAACAGATAAAAAAAATGAAATGAAAACACTGATATTCTCCTTGAGGTTTCCATTTCCTTCCTTTTTCTGCTACAGTGAAGTGTTGTATTTGTTCCTTAATTATGTTGTTAGCTCTCTTTGGCAGAAATGACATTTTACTTTGCCAAACACTTTGGCTCTAATCTTGATTAGTACCTTATATAGTAACACAAATACTGTTATAATATCTGCAAGTCATGGGATCTGAGATATTTCTTGACCCTGGCAGATACTCTCTTTGACATGGTAATCTTTCCAGTGATGTTTTCACAATGTTTTCTCATGTTTGCTAGACACACATTGAACATGATAGTGTTAGGAGATTCATTTTTAACTAAAAGGATGAAGAAGACATGCAGATATTAGTGGAAAATGTAGTTACATACCAACATGAACATAAGGAGTGAACTTGGTGCATTTTCAGATTGGTAGAACTTGTCTCACATATCCAACATTTGCAAAACTATCCATAATTTTTAACAATTTTTATTGATAGAGGCTGGTTGTGTTTCTGAAGCACTTTTTCAGCTTCTGATAAATGCTGAAGTTATCATTTAGATTCCAGTTTCTGGAAATTTAGCCCTGACAACTCAGGAGAACACAGTGTCCTTCAAGTGGCACTCATATTTCCTAATTTTATGTATTGTACCAGGTCTGGCTGAGCCAGAATTGGTTTTTCCCCTGTAGCAGCCCTCATGGTGCTGTGTTTTATGTTGGGAGCTGGCAGGGTGTTGATAGCACACTGGTGTTGTGGCTACTGCTGAGTAGTGCTTACACAGCACCAGGGCTCTTTCTGACATTTCCCCCCCCACAGTGGGACGGGGTGGGCAAGATCTTGGGAGGGGACACAACCAGGACAGCTGACCCGAACTGACCAAAGGGATATTCCATACCATATGACGTCTGCTCAGTATAAAGCTGGGAGAAAGGAGGAAGGGGGTGGGGTCACCCTTGGTCCTCCGAGGCAACCACTACGCGTATTGGAGCCCTGCTTCCTGAGAAGGCCCGACATCGCCTGTTCATGGGAAGTAGAGAATAAATCTGTTTTCTTTCTTTTGCTTCTGCGCACGGACCTTTGTTTCGCTTTGCTTATATTAAAACTGCTTTTGTTTTACCCACAAGGGTTGTTTTGTTTTCCTATCTTATTTTCTTTCCCCTCTTTACCCTGTTGAGAAAAAAAGGGGAAAGGGGGGGAAGTGATAGAGCGACTTGGTGGGTTACCTGGCATTTAGCCAAGGTCAAACCACCACATGTATTTAAAATACAAAAATCCCATCTGAATTAGACAACTATGATATGTATAAACCGGTTAAATAAAAGAGGACACACAGAAAAATCAAGCACTAGATATATGACCATCTCTTCTGATCAAGTTCTTCCATTTATGCACTTTGGTTTTGAAAGCAGTTTTTTGTGATGTCTTATAAACTAACAGCTATCATTAGGCCTTAAAATGCCACTGTACATTTTTCACCCTTTTCTGCACCCTGGGCAGAATAGAACTGCTTCATTTTACTTGGAGCACAGCTGACTGTCTAACTTATCATCACATAGTTAAGAGAAAGCTCTACACAGCATTAAAATTGCCACTCTATCTCTTTCTTTTTAAAGCCATAGATGCAAACTATAAATAACATATGGGGAAAAGTAAACCACCTTCATGGAAATTTGTGTATGTTTCATGTCTCAGATGTACATCTCAGTAATACTGGGTTCCCCTTTGGATTGTCCATTGGTCATAAATTCTTGGGGACAATGACTAAACAAAGCACAACACTTTGCAGCAATTTGCTATTCTTTGAGTTTCTAATTGCTGAAAGGGAAGTTGATCTGATATATTTCTAAGAACTAACTCTGGAGCAGAATGTTCTTGCATTTGAAGAAACAAACACATTTCCCCCCCAATCCATTTGTCACTAAATGTTGAAGCAATTAGTCCACATTGGTAGCAATATTCTATAGTAATGTGCAATTCTCTTAACAATAGTCTATCCACTAGTGACAACTGTCAGTGGTCTTAGTTATGTTTATTCCTCTTATCAGGATATGCTCTAACAGACATCTATTGTTTCAGACACTTATTATACCTCTTTTACCATTTCTTTATAATTCTCTCTTTTGATCAAGATTAGGCCCCAGTGGGGTAGACTAGAGTCCTGAAGAGTTAAAGTACAATTGGATTGTCAGTACATTGACAAGGGGAGCCCTATAAATTAACTTGTATAAAGGGGCAGGAATAGGCATTGTCTCCCATTGAACCTATGCTATTTGGTATAAGTCATTAAATACTAATTGGGATGATGACAGTAAGAGTGATACACTGTGACTGCTGTAATTCAGAGAGCCAGCTAATGCTTATTCTAAATTAGGAAATCCAGAGCACATTCCAGTTCTCTTTTACAGCAGTATATTCCAGCTGGTGGCAAGGCTAATGTTTTTTTTAGGTAATGGGGATCTAAACAGAAAATTCTACAGCAGACCTTTGCATGGTGTATGTATATAAGACAGTAGAGGTCTAAGACAAAAATTCCGTACAAAGTAAGAACAGTACAGGATATTCATATGGAGGTAATGCTAGAGAAGACAAGAATGATTATTATTATACACTGGAAAATGGAAAAAGAAGACAACATATTTAAATGGCTAATTATTTGCAATAGATTACTTTTGAGAAATACATTTTTCTTACTAGCATCTGACAGTATCTTGTAAAATAAGAGATGTCCATCTGTTCTTGAGCCTTGCAAGAAACACAGAGACTTTGGTGATGAAGTCTCAGGTAGATTTCAATAGTTGATTCTCTATTAATGGCCCTGATAGAGCACTGAGTATTTCTGTACCTATTATGTTCCTGAAATATATTTCAACACTTTTCAGTGTAGAGAATAAGATTTCTTATTCTGATATTGTTATGATGTTGTAATAAAAATTGCAAAGTGTTTTGTCATTTAACTGATAATTTCCATTACATTGTTTTGACTCAGAGAAAGCAGCTGAATGTAATAGATTTTAAATCACTTAAGAGCTGCACTTCTTTACAAAATACTTACCTGTCTTTGATTTATTCTTTCCTAAAATCAGATAACATTTGATTGAAGTCTTTAGTTCATCCAGGAAAATGGTACACAAATTCTTCAACAGAGTCTCCATCTGTCATGTGGATAACTATTGCATCACAGGTTTTCTCCATAACACAGATGAGGTCAGTTTGTGTAACTTCTCTTGTCTTGGTATGTTGTTTTGTAAAGAGCTGTGAATTCATTGGCTTGCTCCCTGTTAGCTGAAATAACTTTTTAAAAATTTCTTAATTTTTTACAATATGTATCACTGTTATGACTGCATTTCTCATCTGTAATGTTTTGTATAGTATATCCACATCCAGCATAATGTGAGGAAAGAAAGCAAAAAGGCAACAAAATTGTCCATCATTCGAGAGACTGAGTAGTCCATGAGCATCACTGATGGCTGATGAATCCCTCTTCCCGAAATTTAGCCATACACCTCCTTAACTCCATACATTCTCTTAATTCTTTGAAGTTTCTATCAACAGTATTTACAGTTCTTTCTCTGAAATTTCTCTGTTTACCTTTGGTCTCAGAACACTCTTCATCATTATTTTTTCCAGAAGAACTATATGCTTCAGAGCAAACATGGGAAATACAGACCAATACCCAAAAAACCACTCTCAATTTGTGTGTGCTATGAAACATAGCTGTTGCAAAATTACATTAAATATATAGAGATATTACTGCAAGAGAGAACAAGAAAATGGAACAACAAAAGTTCTTTTATTAGTGGCTGTAGTCCATTTAATCTGCCCCTCACCAGTGCTTTGCCATTTTACATTCAGGGAATTTGTGTTCATGCACTTCACATGCTTGAAGAGAGGATATGATTACTGCACAAAAACATATAGCCATTCTTGCTTTCAGTTCTAAGTAGGACACAGTGTATTTAACACTACAGCAAACGTAGACTGCTCTGCAGGAGAAGGGTGGTAGGATAGGTAGGATTGGTAGGATAAAACATCCTCACCAACATGGGTCAGTCCCACAATACCTGAGCAAAGCAAGCAGAGTAGGGTTGGTGACAATAACCAATAGTCCAAATCACCAGATAAGGCCTGGGAGTTGACCTAGGAACAAGGCGAATCCACAGTTCAGGGTTAAGATCAGGTGTGGAGAGAATAATCATGTTAGCCACACCCTGGTGAACACCAGGTTCACTCATAGTGATGAAGCAGGTCCAATCTCAAGCCAAGAAGTCACTACCTTTGCTCAAGCTAAGCGTTTGAATCATCAATGTACCCAACCATTGTGGGCATAGTTTCAGTGCAGCTGAAATGTGGCTCAGACAGGATTTAAGAGTGACAGCTTCAGCTTAAATATTGCTCCTGAGGAAAAGTGGAGGGAGCCCCCACTGAGATTTCTTAGCAGAGATGTTGGGAGGGGAACCTTTTCTGAGATTTCCTTCAGCTTTTGCGTCAGGATCTCCAAGGCCAGCTGAGGCCTCTTTAAAAACTCTCCCTTACAAGAGAGCTGGCCTTACACACAGATTTCCTTGGAACAGAATTCCTGAGAAGGGGCGGAGCATGCTCAGGGCCCTGGACACCATTATTCTATAACTTATAGAATGAAATTATCACCACTTGTGATATATTTACAAGACTTGTCTGACATATTGTGAGCTTTCACCCTTAGTATAACCTCTATAAATAGTGTACATGCAGTTGAGTAGTGCACTCTGTTTAGTTTTTGATGTTTCCTTAAACTCATGAAAGATACAATGATGTCTCAAAGATGGATCATCCTCATATACAATGTCAAATGCTGACTCTAAAGTTCCTGATTTTAAAGAACCAAGCAATGTCCTTGGACACTCCTTCTTCACATGAAGAACAATATTTTAGTACCGAAACACTCTTTAGTAACGTACTAGTTCTCAGCTAGTTTTTGCCTGTGATGTTGAATTTTGCACTGGTATGTACTGTTCAACTTTGTAGTATTGCACTTTTCAAAAAGTAACAGAAAAATAGCATTTTTCTGGCAAGGTGCTGAAGTTTGGATTTTTGTGAGTCTTTCAGACAAATGCTTTAAGTCTTTCTATCCTCATTCAGCCCATGCAGTATTGCCACCAAGAAAGCAAGAGCAAACCAGGAAGACAACACAGACCCTTCCTTATGTGTGCTGGCAATCAACGACAACTGTCAGCAGAACCACTTCTGCTAGTGTCAACTTTGTTTTAGGTGTTTCAGTTTTGCTTCTGTTGACAAGTGCAATGTCAGCAGATTGATGGGGTCCTAAATGTTTCATCACTGATTTTTATTCAAAAGTCATTATACTGAAGTTGCTTTTCAGCACAAAGAGAACTTCCTGCTTTTTCTTTGTAAAAAGGAGAGTTGAAGTTACATATATATACATATATATGTATAAAATAATATCTCACCACAGTTCACAATTAAAATTACAGGATCTGAGGCAATACCATCTTCTCATTTTCTTCTACAAGCCACTTTTCTTATTCATCTATGTCTGTCTCAACAGCTTTGGGTAATTCAAGGAATGGCCTGCTGTTTCCCATTATAAAAGTGCTGTATATTTGCAGTCCTACATTTCTTTATGTGGTGTATTATGATGTGAAGTTTGGTGCAAGCATATACACCATCCATGTCTACTGCAAGAGGAAATCGAGACTCAGAATAATTTTAACAAAGTTTATAAAGGTCTTGTGTGAATGGACTCCATTATTCTTAGAGTAAGATTTGTCCCTGAGTCTGAGCATGTACTAACCACTCTCTACCATATCATGTTTCCATTTAAAAAAACCCCAACAACTTATTCGTGCAGGCCTGAGGAAAGCAGTGATATGCTCTGACAGTTTTGTGATCTGGTTGACTGAAGCGTTTATACTGAGAAGTGTTTCAATAACAAACTCCAGACACAGCTAAATCCTCCAAAGTTCCACTAAATATTTTACTGTTTCAAACAGAGCATAGTAAATTTCACCAGTACACTGAAAACTATACAATTGCTTAGGGTGTCTAAGTGGAATATTTGATCTCAAATCATAATTCTTGCCTAAAGCTCCGATTTTTCTAGTTGGTGCATTTGTCTTTGAGGTGATGCCGCCTTCTCTTCTGCTCTTTTTGCAAGAAAAGTTAATGTGCCACAAAAAATTGCTTCTGAACAAGACTCCATAAATCTGAATGGGACAAAGGCACTTCCTTGTAGAATTCAAGTAACCAGTTTAATTTAAATTCTGAATTTCTCAGTACTTCCTTTGACTTCATGTCTGAGCAATATCTTTTCCAGCTGAGTTGTACACATCCAGTTATAACATTAATCTTTTCTAAGTGTTAAACCCTAAAAAGAAGGAAATAATACTGTAAACAACCTTCATAATATCATTCAATAAGTCATCAGACTGCACCCTACCCCTGTGGAAATCACTGTTGCTTTAACTAGTTACTGATTTTTCATAGACAATTAAATGTTTCAAACTTCCCCTGATATTATCTTCTTATTATACTAAAAAAACTCAGCGAAGTACTATTTTCCTTCATTTATTTCCCAACATATGTGTAAAACTACTGTAAAAAATTTACTGAAATACCTCACTAAGCTGTTGGCAGTGCAAACAACATACCTGCCTCTTCTGAAGGACACTTCCCATCTTATTCTCACAGCCTCATTGATATCAATTGGATGAAGAATAATTGAAATCTGAACTCAGACTGGTTTAAGATGTCAGTGGAAGGACAAGAGAAACTTGTGAAAGCACTTGTGTTTCCTACAGTCCTTCAGAGCTTTTAGTCTCCATTCAATCCCTTTCTAAGTTATTGAGTCCTCCTGTCTTTCTGAATTTCTCAAATCTAATAGATAATAGCTATCATGGATAAAAAGGAAACAAAACCAACTAAACAACAACCTCTGCTGGTATATTTAGAAAGAGCTTCTATCTCCATTTATTCAGCTTGTGAAATCTTCAACAAAATGTGGGTGTTTGAGAGAGATTTTTAGTTTTATAACCTATTTAAATCTAACGTTGTCTATGTAAAACTTTTTAAAAACACAATCTTCATCATAATATAAATTGCTGAGTATATGAAGCTTGTAATATCTGGAGCTGACAAAAAACATGTGAGAAAAGCTCTTTCAGTAGCGATCTGCTACTTAAATGAAGTCATAGTAACTTCCCCAATTAGACAGCACATAACTAGGCATCATTGCCAAAAGAAATTATGAGAGGACTATGTCAGATGCAAGCATGATCAACATATATAATGAGAGAGACTGAAGATGTTGTATTTATTCTGATTACTACCCTAACTCAGCAGTGACTTAACCGGCCTTTTGCCTTGTATTTAGTTTGGTCTAGAAATAATTAATATACATTGACTTACAGATACCTTTCTACAAAATTTCAAAACACTTTCAAAAGTAAGCTCTGATAATAAAAAGTGAGCTGAACCAGATTCTTTGATCCATTTTATTCCATTGTTCTAAATTTGATAGGAAATATGTACTGTTCATCTCTTGCCTTGAAACAATTTCCACTATTGAATACTGCTGAATGCCTGTATTAAATCGGTTGATTCTGGTGACCGAGTGGTCATAAAGTAAACTGTCAGAGCTATTATTCCTTCTCACAGATCATGTATGTGCCAGTATGTGAAGGAAAAAAGTGAGTACAAAGGGAATCACACATATTTTCATTAACACTTTAGAAAAAGTTGAGTTGCCTACCTTTAATTAAATGGCATGTATAGTAGATATATATGGAGATTATGTCAAATTATATATGTGATTGAGTTACTTTGCAGGATTTATAAATATATAAAAAGATAAAATAGGTAGGTAGGTAGATAGATAGATAGAGAGAGAGAGAGAGAGAGAGAGAGAGAGATAGATAGATAGATAGATAGATAGATAGAAAGAATCAATCACAGAATCACAGAATCACAGAATCACAGAATTGTCTAGGTTGGAAAAGACCTTGAAGATCATCTAGTTTAACCATTAACCTAGCATTGACAGTTCCCAACTACACCATGTCCCTAAGTGCTATGTCAACCCGACTCTTAAACACTTCCAGGGATGGGTCTCCACCACCTCCCTGGGCAGCCCATTCCAATGCCTAACAACCCATTCTGTAAAGAAATGCTTCCTAATATCCAGTCTAAACAGTCCCTGGTGAAACTTGAGGACATTACCTCTTGTCCTATCGCTTCTTATTTGGTTAAAGAGGCTCATCCCCAGCTCTCTGCAACCTCCTTTCAGGTAGTTGTAGAGGCCAATGAGGTCTCCCCTCAGCCTCCTCTTCTCCAGACTAAACAACCCCAGTTCCCTCAGCTGCTCCTCATACGACATGTGCTCCAGACCCTTCACCAGCTTCGTTGCCCTTCTCTGGACACGCTCAAGTAATTCAATGTCCTTTTTATAGTGAGGGGCCCAAAACTGAACACAGTAATCGAGGGGCGGCCTCAGCAGTGCCGAGTACAGGGGCAAGATCACTTCCCTGTCCCTGCTGGCCACGCTATTTCTGATACAAGCCAGGATACCTTTGGCCTTCTTGGCCACCTGGGCATCACTGTTGGCTCATGTTCATCCGGCTGTCAATCAACACCCCCAGGTCCCTCTCTGACTGTCAGGTCTCCAGCCACTCCTCCCCAAGCCTGTAGCGCTGCTGGGGGTTGTTGTGGCCGAAGTGCAGCACCCGGCATTTGGCCTTATTGAAGCTCCTACATTTGGCCTTAGCCCATCACTCCAGCCTGTCCAGATCTCTCTGCAGAGCCTCCCTACCCTCGAGCAGATCAACACTCCCACCCAGCTTGGTGTCATCTGCAAACTTACTGAGGGTGCACTCGATCCCCTCGTCTAGATCATCAATAAAGATGTTAAACAGGAGTGGCCCCAAAACCGAGCCCTGGGGGACACCACTTGTGACCAGCCACCAACCGGATTTAACTCCGTTCACCACAACTCTTTGGGCCCGGCCATCCAGCCAGTTTTTTACCCAGCAAAGTGTGTGCCCATCCAAGCCACGAGCAGCCAGTTTTACCAGGAGAATGCTGTGGGAAATGGTGTCAAAGGCCTTATTAAAGTCAAGGTAGACAACATCCACAGCCTTTCCCTCATCCAATAAGCAGGTCGCCCTGTCGTAGAAGGAGATCAGGTTTGTCAAACAGGACCTGCCTTTCATAAACCCATGCTGACTGGGCCTGATCTTGTCCCGCATGTGTTGTGTGATGGTACTCAGGATGATATATAGGGATGCAGACAGAGACAGTGAGATACCCATACATGGACTCTGCATTTCAGGAGAAAAACATTAGAAATTCTACCCATATACTTTGTTTAAAAGAAATATTAAATGAATGGTGATAATTTAATCCTGCCTGACATAACTAGTTTGTTTAGAAGAACATATAGCTAGCATTTTCCAGAAAAAGGTCGTGTCATTCAACATAATAAAAATCAGATCAAAAAAGCATTCCATAATAATTTGAATAATTTGTTATTGCATATACATTACTATGAAATCATGTTATGTTGCATTTAATATTATTGATTTTGTCAGTATTTGCAGTGAAGATCTCATGATTATGTAGTAAGTTGGTAAAATTTATCTGAAATCTAAATACTGTTTAGACATTGAATGATACACAGTTAACTATGGACAGTTGTCTATGCAGCTGCTACATTACATAAACTCCTGTTACATAAACTTCTTGTGTCTGAAACCAAAAAAATTTCATAAATGGATATTCATTGTTGCAGCTTCCACTAAAATTAAGATCTTAGTACGAGTTTATCATAGCCCATTAAAATAATCTAGTTGAAAACTGTGGCACAGGTGGATTTTTTCCCATGGAAAAGAGAAAAGTATTTGTAAAGACAGGTTCACATGTTAAGTTGATTCACCTTCTCTTCTTCATGTGCTTATCTGTTCACATTGATACTAAATGGTAGAGCCTCATTCAATTATCAAAATTTAGTGGAGATAAACTTGTCTTTTGGGGTTTTTTTTGTATTTTTCCACAAGTCCTCCATTCTAGAGAAAAGAAAATATTTACACTTCTGTCACTAAAATATTTATTTTTATAAGCAAGGAGGAAAACTAATCAAACAGCATCCTCAAAAGCCTGAACTTGGGACAGGTTGAACTAAAGGGAATCAGAAGTTTAGAAGTTTTATGTTTGTCAGAATATAAATAATGTCTCCTTAGGTAACGTCTAGTCACAGAAAATAAATTATAGCAGGCATTCAGAATAATAGGACTTGTAAACTCATCATGTATTTATGAAAAAAAAAAAAAAGTATTTACTGATCCACTAATAACATCTGTCTGTCAATCAGAATACAAGGATATGAACACTGTAAAAGGTATTAAGATACTTATTGTGATCAAAAATTTATGCTTTGATTAAGAAAGTCTGTAGACACTTTGGTTTTATCAGAATGCAGCAAACTAATAAATGAGAAAAAAACATATTACATAAATGGATTAAAATAATTTCTCTAGTTGACTGTGACCAATTTCCTTCCTGTGAATTGTAAAATGGAATAAATCAGAAGCTTTACAGGTTACCAGATTTAGATCTGGAGTCTTTTGTTTCATTACTTTTTTGTGTGTCAGTGTTTTTTCTGTGCAAATAACTTTTTGTTTATGGAAATTTCTGACAATACCACATAATTTATTTACCTTTTGGGACAACAGGAGATAAACATCTATGAAAATAAATTATTGGAAATAAAAGCAAGGATGATAAATCAAGCATTTAAAATTAAAATCCTTTGATTAAAAACTCTATCTTAATAAAGAGAAAAAAGCTTGATCCTGTTGCATACTAAAGGAAGTTTTCTTTGCATTTGTATTCCATTTGCTCGATTCAACTGTCTTTCACAGTCATATGAAATAATTGATTCTTGACATTCTTTTTCATTTTGCTCTATCCCTGTGAAACTCTTTAGCTTTAAAAATAATATTCTTTAATGCCATTATTTATTACATGTCTTTTAAATTGGAAATGTTGATAATATGATGGTTTTAAAATGATATAGAATTGCATGAGGTGCATTTTTTACCTATTCTCTTACCATTCCTTCAACATATTCCTGACATCTAATAAATGAAAAACACCGCTACAGGCTTTAAAAATGTCACGAATAACTTTGATGAAAGTATTATTAACGTTCTTAAAATATATATCCATTTTCAGAAGCAAATACCTGAATCAGTAAAGACTTCAATGTGTCATATAATGATGTATACAAAACTAATTATATACCCTAAAGTTAATTTGTACTTTTTAATATATGTTGTACTGTTTGTGAGTATCATAGATGAGAGTTAAGAATAAGATCTAGAAAAAAAATATTTTGCCTTGAGGAGATTTAATCTGATAGCATTTTCCTATTCAAAGATTCATAATAGTATAGTATTATTAAAAAACCTAAACATTTGTGAAAGGTTTAATGAAATTTTTTTAACTATTTCTGAGTTTATTTAAGGAATTAATTTATTCTTACCCATACATATTTGTCTGATACTTTTTCTGTGAATTACTTCAGCATGTAGCTGAAATCAACAGTCTTGATGTTTGGCTTCATATTCTTGCTGCTTACTGTATTTTGTTTTCCATTTCAATGAAATTTAAAAATTAAGATATGCCTTAAACTATCTTTTGTTTGATAGTCACAGCAACTTAAAGAGAAATATCACAAATTAAGGAAATGTTTAGTTTCTCTTGAAAAGCCATATATAACAATACTAAACACTGAAGTCTAAGAACTAAGACTACAAAAGATAGGAAACCTTGTGAGCTTTGTAGCAACTCAGTAAACAATGATCTTTTTGTGCTTAAGCCCACATGAACAATTTCCACAAGTGACTGAAAGAATAAAACTGTCTCCATAAACTGTTATTTTTTATCACATTAGACATATATCCTGAAATTCGTGTTATCTCTACCTTAATACTATTTGAATAACAAGCTGTTTCTTTATTAAACTTTCTTTTGACTGCAGTCAACAGAGTGGACTTCATGCTCTCAGTGAGGGCCTACTGCTGAAGAGGCTTTAAGCACTTAAAACTTCACTGGCATGTCACTCTGGATTTATGCTGAAGTCAGAGGAAAGTCAAGCCTGAAGAGTAAAGCTCATTATCTACTTCATTCAAAAGAAGGTGAATGAATGAATGTGTGTGATATTGCAGATCCTGCCCTTAAGACTGACCTGTAAAGATGTGGAAAATTACTTTTTTTTTCCTAGTACTTGCTTTGTAAATATACAGGACCTAAACTGCACCTGTAACTGGAATTATTGGGTGGTACTGGATAGAAATATTTGTTGATGTTTGTCTGAGGATATGAGAAATGAAGAAATGGTTCCCCCTTGATGATCTGTATTCAGGATATTGAACAGGTGTTTAACCCCAGTGGAATATAAGCAAGAGTGTTGTTTCTTTTCTAAAGCTCACAATGTGCAGAAGAAACAATGACAAAAAAAAAAAAAAAAAAAAAAAAGAGATCATTAAATCAGAAATTAACAATGTTTTGGCTTGAAACTCTTAGCATTTCTTTCTCTATTTCTTGATTTGTTGATTAGTGATCTTAGTAAATGTTACTGGGGTGAGTAATTCACAAATTATATTTTATTAGGTGTACTGGGGACAAAAGGAGAGGAAAACTCCTGCTAGAATGACTGAACTGTTGGGGTTTTTTTTTTATTATGTACGTTAAGCTCTGAAAGCTTTGGAAGGCATGCAGGGAGGCAGCTGAGCACCTCATTATGCAAACGTACCAATTCATAACCCATAATACAAATAATGGATGCATCTCAAGCATGAAGAAAAATAGTAGAAATGGACAAAAACTTAAAGACTTAAAGTTGAAACCTATGTATCCAATTGATAAAATGTTCATGATTAAAATTATGGCTGGTATGTCAACTGAGTGGGAGAAGGAAATGAAGATGAAATGTAAGTATATTTCTCTGTTCAGCATGTCAGACTTTTGTAGAAATATAGCTTAAATCCTAGAAAGTGCAGACACAGATAAGTAGCTATACATTATCCAAAAAAGTAATTAGATCTTTTGCTCAGCAGAAAAATACATCAACTTTATTCATATCTCTTTGAGGATTTCCCACCACTACCATATATGGAGTCACTGCATTTTTTTGAAAAAATATTCCAACTATAAAGCTAAAAAACAGAAGTGGAGAAGTTCATAAGGTATTTGCTAAAGTCACAAAAGGCTGACAGTAGTGTTAATACAGAATGATGCATATATTTTTGACTTTCCATTCTCAGTGTACTAACCAATTCAAAATTCACTGAGATTCCATAGCTCAGAATATAATTCTTACAATCTATTTTCATCACAAGAATATGAAAAGTAAACATTAATATTAAAACTGAAGAACAACATAATTCATTCAATGAGAGAAAAAATGACACATAGGTATATAAGGAAGCCATTGAGAATTCAGACAGCTAGGTCATATGAATCATCTTTTACCAAGATGTATGTTTTAAAAGCAAATAGTTCCCAGTAGTGCCCTTTAAAAGATATCACTATAACAAAAATCAAATGTTTTAACACTAAAAACCCTTATCTGTGTAATGTGATTAGTCCTGTAGAAGTCCCATGCTAAAGTGCATGTATCCAAGATGATATAAACAAGTTTTTTACTTCCAAAATGTCCCATAGTTGAACAAAACAACAAATAAAATCAAAAGTGGTGAATAAGATAGATATAAAATACATTCCTTGTAATACAAAAAAAAGGCTAAATTTCTTTCTCATGAATTAGTGACAGAGCTGGTCAAGTGTTTAAAGTCTGTATCAGATTTAAAATGTAACTACCATCTAGTTGATCATCTAATTTCCACACAAAGTTTAAGTTCTAAAATAACTCACCTTTGTAAGGATAAAGGTTAATTAATAAAGTACCTCATAAACCGATGAAAATCCAGGTTATAATATTTTTCATCTTTCCCTGTGGACATTTCTTTATATCTCATCTTTATTGCTAGGTAGTTTTTCAGGCTGTGTTCCCACTCTCATTTCATATATGCGACACTAAAACTGTATACTTTAAGGAAAGCTGGGCCTACTGAAGATACACACAAATGTTTCATGTTTAAGAGGTACTGATTATCCTTTCCAAAATTGTGACAGTCTAGGGCTATGCTCTCTCTTAGCTCAAGTCTACTTCATTCTCAACTCTGTTCCCTTTTGACTCCACAACTCCTTAAAAATATACAAGAGGAACTTGTACAAAAACTTTGTTAATTTGTCTTATAGTTCACAGAGATGAATAGCAGAGAAACAGATAATGCAGTTAATAAAGGTTTTTCTTATTGCATGAAGGTTTTTCTTATTCTAATGAAGGGTTTTCTTACTGACCTTGACTGGCTGTCAGGCCCTTACCAAGCCACTCTTTCACTCCCTCTCTTCAACAGGATAGGGCTAGAAAATAAGATGGAAAAGCTCATGGGTCAAGATAAAGACACTTATTACCATCATGGGCAAAACAGACTTGACTTGGGGAAAATTAATTTTATTTATTTTCAGTTAAAAGCCCTAAAGCTAAAACATCTCTCCTCCCCAACTCCTTTTTCCTAGGCTCAACTTCACTCCTTCATTCTCAACTCCTCTACCTCCTTCTCTCCACTCTGAGCAGTGCAGGAGGGATGGAGAATGAGGGATTATGGTAATTTTTTAACAGTTCTTTTCAGTCACACTTCATCTCACACTTTTCCCCTGCTCCAGCATGGGTCCTCTCCATAGGCTTCATGAATTGCTCCAGCTTGAGTCCTCCACAGGCTGCAGTTCCTTCCAGAAGCCTGTTTCAATGTGAGCTCTCCACGGGCTGCAGCTTTTTTCAAGACATGCCCACCTGCTCTAGTGTGGGGTCCTTTGTGGTCTGTGGTGTGGATATCTGCTCCAACGATGTCCTCCATGACCTGCAGAGGAACAATCTGTTTCACCATGGTCTTCTCCATGGGCTGCAGGGGTATATCTGCTCTGGTACCTGGAGCACCTTCTCCCCCTCCTTCTCTGACCTGTGTCTACAGAAATGTTTCTTTCACATTTTTCTCACTGTTCTCTCTCACAACTGCTGCGTAGTGGTTTTTACCCTTTCTTAAATGTGCTATCATAGAGGTCATCTTGTCCAAGTCCCCTGCTCAAGCAGGACCTCCTAGAGCTGGTTGCTCAGCACCATGTCCAGAAGGCTTTTGAATATCTCCAAGGGTGGAGACTCTACCACCTCTCTGGACAACTTGTGCCAGTGCTCAGTCATACTCACAGTAAAAAAGTGTTTCCCGATGTTCAGATGGCACATACTGTGTTTCAGCTTGTGCCCATTGCCTCTGGTCCTGCCACTGTGCACCAAGGAAAAAGCCTGGCTCCATCTTCTTTACACCCTACTTTCAGTTATTTATACACACTGATAAAATTCCCCCTGAGACTTTTCTTCTCCAGGACAAACAGTCTCAGCACCTTCAGACTTTTCTCATATGTGAGGTGCTCCAGTCCCTTAATCATCCTTACGGCCCTTCATTGAACTCTCTCTCTTGTGCTGAGGAGTCAAGAACTGGACACAGCACTCCAGATATGGCCTCAACAGTGTTGAATAGAGGGGAAGGATCACACCCTTGACCTGCTGGGAAATACTTTGCCTAATGCAGCACAGGATATCATTCACCTTCTTTGCTACAAGGGCACATTGCTGACTCATGTTCAAATTGTTGTCCACCAGGACCCCAGGTTCTTTTCTGTAAGGCTGCTTTCCAACAGGGCAGCCCCCAGTTAATACTGGGAGTGCAGGACTTTGTACTACTATTTTTTGAACTGCATTTTGAAATGTCAGCCTATTTCTCCAGCCTGTCAAGGTCTCTCTGGGTGACAGCACAACTCTGCGGTGTATCTGAATGGGGTTTTCCTTCCCGGGTGCAGGATTTTGCACTTCCCCTTGTTGAACATCATGAGTTTCCTGTCAGCCCATTTCTCCAGTCTGTGAGATGTTGGAGTTTGATTGATTTGAGATTGACAGCAAGAAGCAACAGATATTTGTGTTTTTAGGATCTGGGTTTATGCTGTTATGTGGGAGACTGTTTAAATCTGCAGAAGGTAAATATACTTTATTCTGGAAGAAGATATTCCACATATATTGCCAATAAGAAAAATAAAGAACAAGACTAATTTCCCTCAAAGCTTAATCTTATCTGTTTGTTCCTTAATTTTAGTTTTCTTGGATTTCAGATGGTACCAGCCACATAAGGAGATCTACTGTGGCAGAGAATACACAAATATCTTAATAAACTCTGCTCTCCTTTCAGTCCTGAAATGATGTCATGTATTCATAGTCGTGATGAAAGCAAGGTAAAATGAATATGAAGAGTATATAAATTTATTTCATATTACTGGTAAATTTATTTGATTCATAAGAAAAGGGCTGTCGATGCTTACCTTTTCTGTGAAACAAGATTGAAGGCCAGGCAAAGACAGGGAATACATTTCTGTAAATAAAAGTCTTTTGTTCATTCTCGTGTGTCCTTTTGTGAGGATGAATCATTTTGCAGAATTAATTCCACAGAGTTTAATAGCAGACTACTTTTTAGAGCACATGATCACAGTAATTTTTAGCTTACTTTCTTCTTATTCTGATTTGGTGGGTTTTGTTCTGTAACATGTGTTCCTGATATTAGTCTTCCTTGTAAGGTGTGGTTTATTCATATAATAACCACCCTCAAATTTGTCACACTCATTGACGTTCTTAGCAAAGAACAGAGAATGGATGTACCTATAATGCAGTAAGAGTTTTTTGGCACAGTTTAGAAAGTATCTTTAGATAAAGGTAGTTCAATAAGGATTTTATGATAGCTTCCATGGTCCAATGTGAACAGGACATAACTTCAAAATGAAATTTTTCAAAATAAGTAACATGATGGAATGAGGTGCCCATTTTTTCTATGATATATGCAGTATTTTATCAAGTTGCAACAAAGTTGTCAACAAACAAAAAAACAGAATAAATCTGTATTTCTTGGGTAAATTCAGTGATGGTTTTAAGTGGAAGATTTTGGTAGTTCTTCTCATTCCTCATCTTTGAATCACAGTTCACCAGATTATTCATTACGCAATGAGATTTTGATGTCTGAAAGACAGCACTGAGTATATCTTGCAGGTAACACAAACTATTTAAAAGGAATGCATTCTCTGAAGTATTGGTGTTCACTACATTATATACACATTGTTATGTACAGGAACATTCAAAATAATGTTGAGGGGAAAAAGAGCAGGTCAGGCATATTACTTGACATCAGAAATGTGCTTAAGGTTAGCTGTAGGAGGCTGCTGCTGATCTTCTTAGGAGACACCCAGGGACATGAAAGGTCTCAAACAAATGAATTTCTGACATTTATTAAGACTAAACTGTGATGTGATATATGAAAGTTTTGCTTGTGTTTTGCTTCATTTGTTTCTCAAGGACTCCTGACTCCTCAACTGTTTCCTTATGTCTCTTTGTCTGTTTAGGTAAGATTGAAATGCTTGTTAGGTTCCCTACATAAATCACTGATAGCAGACTCAAGGCCTTCAGTGGACACTTGGACAATTCCTAGTATGGGAAAACTAAGATAAGGGGGTGTTCAAACAAAGAGACACAGAGACCCTATTATAGGGAGGATGATTCTGCTGATTTAGGAAGGAGGCACCTGGACTTTACTTCATAGTGCATGCTCTGGAAAGAAGGTGAACTAGTGAACACTGTGAAGAAGACTACTTATTTCTTCCCTCAACCACTGAAGACCCTCACCCTATTTTCACTATGCATGCTCGGACTATGTAAATGAATTCTGGGAACTCATTATCATAAGACACCCTTTTCTAGGAAATTTAATGAATATATATGATTTGTGTGTATGTAAACTGATGTCCCTTACTAATTCTTGGGAGCCCTTATGGTGGACAATCCCCAGGATGACCCCAGCGCTGCTAATAAATAATACCCACTTAACAGTAAAAACTTTACTGTTGAGTCAATTTCTTTGTTTCAGACACTTCCTGAGTACAAGACTTCAAGGTTAAATTCACTACACAATGCGACAATGATCAGAAACACATTCTCATCAGAGGCTTTTTGACATCATAATATGCAAAGTATGTGAGTTGTATTAACAGGCTGAATACAATTTGGCTGCCAGCATATTAAAAAATAACACAGATATTAGATATGAGATTAATATAAGGCTTGGTGGAATGAGTTTTGAACTGAACGCAAACTCCTAGAGTTAGCTTGAAACTAGGAGTCACCTTGGAAATTCTTCAGGAGATAAAGTATGGGTACAGATAGATAACCCAATTGCTAGCAAGTTTATTTAACACTTACCAGAATACGCCATTAGTAAACTTGAACTCTCCCTCTACCACATACACAGTTCCTAAAAATGTAAAGTCAATTTGATATCAAAACCCCCAGACCACGTTGTTGTTTGACTTATTTGCTGTTCATTAATTACCTTTGCTATTAATATAAATTGCTATTATTAACGAAATACCTTAGATCTCCACTTTCACCAGTTACTATACTGTCTTCTGTCTGACAGCAGAGGAAAACTTTGTGATAATTATAAAATTAGGAAGTCCTTTTCTCTGCTAAAAAAGTGAACCCTGCAAATAAAAGTAAACATATTTTTTAAAAATAATCAAGAAAATGCCTGGATATCTCATCCAAGCTTCAATTCCATAGCTTTTTCCTTGTTGTTTATGTCAAGTAATTTCCATCCTCTGTCAATTGTATTGTTGATTGCCTGTAGAATTACTTTCCCTTTGCCTGCTCCATGCAGATTCAGATTCAGAAAAGCTGTTATTCTCTAAAATTGCAAAAAAAAGAATCAATGTAATCAGAAGGAAAATATATGTTAACTGCTAGGGGTATTTGATACGGAGCATGATACACAGGGAAGATGTTATAGTATATTATTTACCTTGAGAAAGAGAAAGGAAAAAAGTAAAACCTCTGTTTTTAAATTCACTACTCCTTTTCTATGTCTATGATAAGCTCTGATGATGGCTGCAAAATTCTGACATTCTAACATATATCACTTCTATATATATCACTATTCTGGCAAACGCTTGTCTTGAGATATAAGAGAAGTTTCTAATTAACATGGATTGCTCTATTTCACAGTATCTTAGACAATTTCCTAATCCAAAAATGTCTTCAGAACGTTTCTGCCTGCCCAGAAGTGCAAAGCTGATATTTGTTTTCTGGTAGCAGGCAGGGGAATCATAGCTTTCTGCTGAGCAGAAAAGAATCATAAAAATTCCAATGGAAGGACCACACAAAAATGTCTCTAATGGAACATATATTTATAGATCCAGTGTTCATTCAAGTTTTGCATCTCTGATGCAGGATCCTTAGGAGACTATTTCTGCAGTGAAGAGTTCTTCCTAGAGCCTAATTCTTATCAACTGTGATGACTATTTACAATTTCTTTCTGAGTATTCCTTCATGAAAGACACAGCAGGGAATAAGACTGTTGTAAGCCTGTAGCTCGAGAAATGTTTTTACCATCATTGAAGTTGTCAATACAAGGGAATTGGGAACCACTGTGATGAATAAAAAGTCTGAGCAATTGAGACACTGACAAAATCTCAGGTCTTCAAATAAGCATGTATTTGTTACATTCAATTAATACATAATCTATCTTTAAGAAATTTCAAATGTTAAGCACAAATACTAATGAAGCATTAAGTATATGATAGGTTGTTGGTTCTGATGGCTACAGTCTTTGCTGATTCTTAGTTTCCAAGACCAAGATTCAGACTCTGCAGAGCCAGGCTGAAGGAAGCCAAAACCAAAGGGGTTGTCTTCTCTGTGCCCTAAACTCCGATGTATATCACTGGTATTCACTTTTCCATAGGTCAAGATCTGTCTAGTCTGAAGAACTGTTGTTTTCATAAGTTAAAAACCAGATGGCTCTGATTTCTGGGATCTGGTTTGTATCAGCTCCTTTGGATGTGTGTTTGCAGCTGGGTGATGGCCATTTTAATTCCCTCTGGTAGCTACAGGCTGGGTACTGTTATCTTGGTTTTACTATTCTTAAGTGACTATGTCAAGACATATTACGAAATATGCCTGGGTACAAGGCAGGCAGAATAAAACCACAAATAGGTCTGAACCACTGCTAATTATCAGGCTGCAGCACTGGTAACAGCTGGGTGTTAGAGACTTTATGTTAGTTCTGCCAGGCCTCAGGACTGGACCTTGTTGAACTTGCTTTGCCCAGCCTTGTTTTAAGGCTTGTCTGAAGCTTTAAGTTTTTTTAGCTGTAAAAACAATTGTTCAACAACTGCTAACACACATCAGCTGTTCCATTTTCTAATTTGGACTAGAATTATGGTCTTCTATCCACTGTTAGAGCAAAGCTCCCTTGATAACAGAAGGTATCTGTGGGCCAGTTAGACTTTAAAAATCATCTACTTCGATCACCAAAGGAACATAACTTCTGGCTCCATCACAAAGAGGAAGGGGACTTGAAATCGCTTTCTGAGCACAATGTCCTGTTTAGGTTCATTAGACAGACATTAATTTCTCCCTGAATTCAAATTGTTCTGAGACTAGCAAATGGTATTTCTCTAGACTAAAAAGGAATTTACCCAAATGAGTTTTGCCATTGATAGGCACATAAAATAGAATCACTTCATAGGTTGTAATGAGAAAATATACAATATGACAAAACAATACATGTTTCCTTATAGTCATGTTTAAATTCTTGCATGTAGAATTGAGGAACTATGATGTTCAGTACAAGTATTCAGCATAATTGTATCAAAAAAGAATGTCCTGAATTTTTCATTTATTAAAAAAAAATCTTGTTAATAATATGTCTTATGCACCTACTATTGTAGAAGCATATGTTTAAATATATTTACTTCATAACAATATTACTAAGATAGAAATGGCATTTGAAGATTGCATTTACACAGAAGATTAAAAATAGAGATTATAGCTCACATATTTGTTGGATCTATGATTTATTCAATAGATACTGTTTGAAAACGAGAATAACATGCCCTAGTATGAATAGCATCACATAAAACTGCAGAAGATAATCAGAAAATAAATGAATTTAAGACTTGTCTAAACACACTTGCTGAAAGTATTTGTGAAATTATAAACATGATCAAAAAGAGGCCAGGTAGGTACTGAAGTTCATTTCTCCTTTCCTGTAACTGTTAAGACAAATACTTTATCAAATACTTTATACAAATATTTTATCCTAAGCAAGATGACCGTTAATGTCTAACTATAATTATTTACCGTAGGTTTTCTCTGAACATGTCCTGAGATAAAGGTAATGATTAATTACATCATCATAGTTCTATCTAATAGGTAGGTATTTAATTTAAAATAGTTTCCCAGGCTTCCTCCATAGTCAATGAGGAAACAGGTATTTCCAGAAAGTATTTTCATTAACTAATTTAGAGGGAAGAAACTGGCCTATGCCATTTTCTTTTCTCAGGTTATACAGAGTTTAAAGTAGCTGCTAAAAACATAAACTTTAAATACGTGCCTATATGTTCATTGAATCTCACACCAAACGTTTAGTTTCCACAAAAAGAATTAAAAGATACTACCAGTATTTTTTGTAAATGCTTCATTTTGCAATCATTATATCTTCCATACAAAGTTTCTATGTATATGTTCCTGAACAAGTGAGTTAGATTCTAAAAATAAAATAAAAATAAACTTTCCACAAAAGTAGAGTTAATGGTAGGGGCAAAATAAGAAAAAAAATAACCATAGGACTTTGTTTTCAGGCAATTTCAACGTATCTATCATAAACCTTAGAGGTAAAATGTAACAGATATGATCGATATGATAAACAACTGCTTTCTGACCCACTAAGCAAACAGATCTCTACAAAAATAACTCATGTCAAAAGTAAGGTCCAACTTAGGGCCATTGTACCATTCTAAGAGTAAATTAAAACACACCGGTGGTAATAAATGTCATCTGAGTGCAACATGATAAATGCAATATGTCTCTGAGATCAAAATGCCCGTCTGGAGAAACAAACAAAACAATAAAAGTATGATTGTGAATGGATTGACTTCAGAAAATAAAAAGCACAAAACCACATTCAATATCATACCACCATTATACTCCTGTGACCCACTATGTATTACATTTAGAAGTGATTGGAAATGTTTTAATGCAAGTGGTCTGACCACTTTCTTATTCCATGTTCGTAATCCACTATTTCTATCAACTCTCTGTCATATATGTCTTTCAAAAAGCCACTGAAACTCCCTAAGAATGATGAATAACAGGTCCAAAGATGATCAGAGCTTAGTGGTCTGTCTGCAAAGCCCTTTCCTTTATGCTGAGCTTGGTCAAAAAACACAAGAATGATTTTTTTTTAAACACAAAATCCAAATGTAAATAAAATATAAACTAGAATGACTGATGATCATTAATTTCCCTTCCATCTCCAATATATCTTACATAGTCAATGCACTAAAACTATTTGGTTTTGCCAAAGATATTTCTTTTCCATATCAAGGTTCATAATTTCTACTTTTACCCTTTTAGACATCACTGTTGTCTAACAGCTAGGGGTCTTGGGAGTGTAGGGACTGTGTGGTATAGGATGTCCAGGGTCACCACCTGAATCCTCCGTTAACAGATAGGCATGGGTTCTCTTCCTCTCAGCAGACTCTCCTTCAGGGGAGACTCCCAGCCCTCTTTGATTCTTTTTCTTCATTTCTTCCTTCGCCTTTTATTCCCTATAGTCCACAAGGTTCTTTATACGACTATGTTCTGTTAGTCACCAGATAAGGAAACATATTTCTGCTCCTTTTGGAACATTCCCCAATTCAGTCAATGTCTTTTCAAAGGTATATAACACGCAAATTGAGAACAGATATTGTTACTTAGTGCAGCTTTTATGCATGGAGGAAATGAAAAAATTCTGAAATACAAGAGTTTTATAGGATGAGAAAACAGCATCTGATATTTACCAAGATTTATTGTTCTTTGAATTGTTTGTCAGGACATTATATATTGATTCCTTACCTAATAAAAATGGAATGAAAAATGAGTGCAGTAACAAACACTGGAATCAAAGCAGAAGATTTAAAAAGGAGGTACTAAATGGTTTTGAGTATGCAGCACAAAGAAGAAATTGCAGCAAATTAGTTTCAGTCATTTTCTTTTACTGTCTTTGAAAATAGACAAAAACATTTTCAAATTGAAGACTTCAGAAAAAGTACCTCAGCAACATCATTCAGTTCTTATTAGAGGCACATGCATGGCCCATGAATTATCTAATTAATACTTATTATTCTGATGGAAAGCATAGTTTCTTCCTTGAGAGAATAATGAAGATGATGCGCATTCCAAGGACACTCCAGCAAATTTATGTTTGGGGTTCAAATTGAGATATTTAAGATCAATAGAACATAACATAGAGGTAGTTTTATTTATGTAAATAAATGTATATGTTTAGAAATGAGCATTATATTATTACAAGAAGACAAACAGGAGGAGTTTACATAAATACCTGTTGCTTTTAAAGATGTAACTGTTCCTGTAGCTTTTTCTGCTCTGCTCCATTATATGCCTCAAAGTACATAAAATTACTCAGAAATCCTAAAAATTGTAAAGGTTTAAGTTCCAATCCTAATACCAACTCTTCATATACTACATTTCTATAGAGATGAAAGTCAAGAAGCCATTTTCTATTATTTTCTTTTCTACAGTGGCACTTTTTGAATGACAATAGAGAAGGTGTTTTCTCTTGAAATTTCCCATTGGTATCTTTCAGCCTGTGCAGATATTTTGTATATTCCAGAGAATCTCAAATGGCATTGAATGCCTATGTGTAGGGCACTAAGCCCTACCTTTCTCTTGACTGTTTACAGGAGCTTAGAAACATAGTTCACATGAACAAATTTAGGTATCTGAATTTGGATCTGATACCCAGTACTATGTAAGTAATATGCAAAAATCACTGACTAAACAAAAACAATAACAAAACAAGAAAAAGAAGGAGGAAAAGTGTACTTCAATTAACTATTTCACAAGATATGTTAAATAGGATTTGCAGGAAAATAAGATTCATATAGAAAGAAAAATAGAGAAACAATATTTTACATCTCTGAAATCCATGATTAGGCCTTACACATGTTGTTTGTATGCCATGAGAAGTTCCCATATCCTTCACCTGACATGTACTGAAAAAAACAGCTGCACTATCTTTAGAAGGTACTGCTATCTCTCTAGAACTTTGTGAAAAACAGCTTTTCTTGCTTAACATAACCAAATTATTTAAATTTGGATTTAAAAAGTTTCTAGTAAAGTGATAAAACTTTATATACATTTTGATATTGGTTTAAAATTGATTGTGCAAGTTTCATGACTTTACATTTCATATACAAGTTAAACTGCTAGGAGTAGCTTTAATAACCTGTAACTATTCACTGACAGATTGTCTAATAATTTTCATTTACATGTTTTCAGCAGTTTTCTTGAATATACAAACCAACTCTAATATTTCAAAGACTGCTTTGTTATTTTCTGTGTTATATTCTCTTCACCCATGCAGGTGAACTGGTTTTAAATATACCATTCTATTATGTCTGTTATTTTTGACAGCTGATGTTTAATCATGCTGTCATTTAATCATGCTGAAAGTACATAATAGTCTTTAAGATTGGTGTATATACAGTTTTCTGCTTATCTAGATCTTTTCATTAGGCAGGTGATTAAAAAAATAAGCACATAAAAAATAAAATATTATCAAGTAGAGTGTTAATTTTCTCACTATTTTGACATCTTTTGAAATCATGTATCTGTCTTTGTTTCACAGAATCACAGAATCATCTAGGTTGGAAAGGACCTTGAAGATCATCTAGTCCAACTGTTTCTTCTGATTTTGTTTGAAATTTTCTTTGAAAACAAAGAAAAGGATCCAGGTCACACACACTTGTCCAAGTTATACTTCCAATAATATAAAAAAGACTCAAATAAGTAACATAAAAATAAATTCCAAAAGAATCCAACAGGAATTTAAAGACAATTTCACATATGCGAAACTGTTTCTCTGCAGCTGCTAAAAGAGTGCACGCAGCCAAGTACAACAGAAATCTAAAGGAAATATACTCTGTTCTCTGTAAACAGCTTAAGTATCACTGCCATTGTGACATTAGGTTTACTTTACTACCATTTTTATTTCTCTTTGTAGTGCAAATGATTCAAGAGTGAGTACTCCTTTTTTCCTCAGATATGTGCAATAACATTATTTGCTCAGCCTAAATAAAAGAGAAAAAAAGAAAACCTTTTAGTTCCCATACGGGACACTGCCAAGTATAGCATTGACTGATGTAACTACTTTTCAGTACTTATTAGAAATTTCAGAGCCATGAAGACAAGCAATTGAAAAACAAGTTTGAAAAATTAAATTTGAGATCCCTGCGGGGGGGTGGGGGGGGTGGGGGGGGGGGGGCGGGGGGAGGGAGCGGAACGAAGCAGTCATGATAAGAAAGTCAAATATTAATCCTAAATTTCAGCATAACAGGTTTCTGGTGGAGAGGATGACACAACAGAAACAGTACTGGAAAGATTTCACATACAAATCAACTACTGATCTTACAAAGAATGACATTTCATTATTCAAAATTGTATTTGAACACCTCTGAATCTGGAGCTTGGAAGTTTCACATCTGAGAGATAAATCAATGCCAACACCTAATACTTTTTAAACTAGATATTAATATATTTTCCAGCTGTTAGTTTTGTGTAAAGACACATCCAGAACAGAACTCAAACCTTGCAATGAATTAGTGATTTTATCTCCAACAAAAAGCTTTGTGGCTCCTGAATTCCCATGAATGTGCTGTAGTTGATAGTCTCAGTATATTTGAAACAGCATGAAAGAACTTCAAACAGCAAGATGGAATAATTTGAGCTTGATGCTACAAAACAATGAATGATGTAAAAGCTCATACTACCAACAGAAAATAATAACAAAAGCTTTCTGAAGTCTTAGTATGAAAATGATGGTTTAATTATGCAAGATTTTTCCCTTTCAAAAGGAAATATTAGTATGATGATCCATGTGATTCAGAAGAGCATAATCAAAATTTTAAAATGTGAAAAATAAAAAACAGTAATAGAAGAATTGACTTAGGTGATGGCAACTGTATTAGGATCTAGTGGTGATATTTCAATAGCTTTAGCTATTAATGGACAGTATTTCATGAATGTATTTTAAAACTTATGGGTTGATTTGAATACTGAATAAAAAAAACTCCAAACATGACTAATATATAATTTGAAAGACGTATACTAAGTTAAATATTTTTCAGTGAACAGTCATAGCTGACTCTTGAAAACGAGGCTAACTATATATACACAGAAATTTTTGAGAAATACATAAATAACTATGATCTTATCTATTCCATCTCAAATTTATTTACCACCCTAGCAATCCTTACCTACATAAAATTTAGTACAGAGAACTGATTTTGAAAGACTTATAATAGTTCAGTTTGTCTTTACATTTTTCCAAGTTCTGTGCATACATGAAACTATCATGCTTAAGTTCTTGAAGATCAATCATCTATGTACATAACTGTATTACTAATGTCGATGTTCCCCCATACCACAAATGATGTACCTGACTAGGAGAAGTACCCTTCTAGAGCTGTTGTTTTTATATAGTGATGGGCTTGTGGGAGAAGTGATAATTGATATCTGTCTTGGCCATAGTGATCATGAAATGGTTGAATTAAAAACTTTGGTAAAATGAGTAAAAAACTGTCAGTAGAGCTACTACCCTGGATTTTGGGAGAGCAGACTTTAAACTCTTCAAGAAACTAGTTAGTAAGGTCCTCTAGGAATCTGCTTTTGAGGGTATTAAGGTGCATAAATGCTGGTCACTTTTTAAGAGTCATCTTTCAAGAGAAAAGGAGTGCAACTCCAACAGGTCAGAAGTCAAGCAAGCAGGGCAGAAGGCTGGCTTGTTTTAACAGGGATATTCTTCCAGTGAGGAAGACCAGGCAGATGAAGCCCTCTATACAGATAGGATCAGCCTTACATTTGAAAGCCCCGGTCCTTGTGGGGACTTCAACGACCCCAGTATCTGTTGGAGAGAACACAGCAGGGCATAAGCAAACCAGGAGGTTCCTGGAATGTGTTGATGATAACTTCCTTCTCCAGGTGATAGAGGAGCCAATGAGGAGAGGTGCTATGCTGGACCTTGTTCTCACCAACAAGGAGGGGCTCGTGGGGAGTGTACAGCTCAAGGAAAACCTTGGCTGCGGTGATCATGAAATGGTGGAGTTCAAGATCCTTAGGGCAGGGAGGAGGGCACACAGCAAGCTCGCTACCCTGGACTTCAGGAGAGCAGACTTGACCTCTTCAGGGATCTGCTTGGTAGACTAACATGGGATAAAGCCCTGGAGGGAAGATGGCCCAATAAAGCCTAATAAATTCAAGGATCACCTCCTCCAAGCTCAGGAGCAATGCATCACGACAAAAAGGAAGTCAGGTAAAAAGGCCACGAGGCCGCATAGATGCACAAGATGCTTCTGGACAAACTCAAACACAAAAAGGAGGCGTACCAAGGGTAGAAGCAAAGACAGTTAGCCTTGGAGGAATACAGAGAAATTGTCTGAGCAGCCAGGCGTCAGGTTTGGAAAGCCAAAGCCCTGATAGAAATAAGTCTGGCATGGGACATCAAGGGCAACTATAAAAGCTTCTATAGGTAGGTTGGTCATAAAAGGAAGACTAGGGAAAATGTGGGCCCTCTGCAGAAGCAAACAGGAGACTTAGTTACCCAGGACATGAAGAAGGCTGAGGTACTCAATGATGTTTTGACCTCAGTCTTCACTGGCAAGTGCACCAGCCACACTGCCCAAGAAGCAGAATGCAAAGGCAGGGACTGGGAGAATGAAGATCAGCCCACTTAGGAGAAGATCAGGTTCGAGACCAATGAAGGAACCTGAAAGTGCACAAGTCCATGGGACCTGAGAAGATGCATCCACGGTTCCTGAGGGAACTGGCAGATGAGGTGGCTAAGTCACTATCCATCATGTTTGAGAAGTCGTGCCAGTCAGGTGAAGTTCCCACTGACTAGTAAAGGGTAGCATAACCCCCATTTTTAAAAAGGAAAAAAAGGAAGACCTGTGGAGCTACAGGCCAGTCAGTCACACTTCTGTGCTTGGCAAGATCATGGAGCAGATCCTCATGGGCACTGCGCTAGGGCACATGGAAAATAAGGAGAGGATTGCCTACAACCAACATGGCTTCACTAAGGGCAAATAGTGCCTGACAAATTTGGTGGCCTGCTACAATGAGGTTACAACATTGGTGGATAAGGGAAGTGCAATTTATGTCATCTCTCTGCACTTATGCAAAGCTCTTGACACTGTCCCACATGACATCCTTGTCTCTAAATTGGAGAGATATATTTGATGGGTAGACCACATGGTGGATAAATATTTGGCTGGACGGTTACACCTGTTGTGTTGTGGTCAACCACTCAATATCCAAGTGGAGAGCACTGACAAGTAGCATTTCTCAGCAGTCAGTGTTGTAACCAGCATTATTCAATATCTTTGTCAGAGACATGGACAATGGGATTGAGTGCACTCTCAGTGAGTTTGATGACAGCACCAAGCTGTGTGATGGGCCCTTGCAAACCTCATGAAGTTCAACAAGGACAAGTGCAAGGTTCTGCACATGGGTCAGGGCAATCCCAAGCACAAATACAGTCTGGGTGCAGAGTAGATTGAGAGCAGCCCTGCACAGAAGGACTTGAGGGTATTGATGGATGGAAAACTGAATATGAGCCAGCAATGTGCACTTGCAGCCCAGAAAGCCAACCATATCCTGGGCTGCATAAAGAGAAGTGTGGCCAGCAGGTTGAGGGAGTGATTCTCCCCCTCTACTCTGCTCTGGTAAGATCCCACCTGGAGTATTGTGTTCAGCTCTGCAGTCCCCTGGATAAGAAGGACATGGACCTGTTGGAGAGGGTTCAGAGGAGGGCCACGAGGCTGGATCACCTCCCCTTATGAGGACAGGCTGAGAGAGTTGGGGTCGTTCAGCCTAGAGAAGAAAAGGCTCCAATGAGACCTTATAGTGACCTTCCAGTGCCTCAATACAATATCAGGGAGGGTTCTTAAACGATCCCAAGAGCAAGATTAAGACACAAACAAGGTCAGATGCCATACAACCTTGTGAACTTCATTTTCCGTAACAACTGATAACAGCGATAGGACAGAGAGAAAAGGAAAGGAAAAGTCAGAATCCCTAAGCAAGCAAACGGTAGAGATGTAGCAAGATTAATTACCACCACCACGAATCCAGCAATGCACCATTGGCTTGGTCTCGGTGCAGGTGATGGTACTTCAAGCTCCGCCAAAGTCCCAGCTCCAAGGAAGGTTATCCAAAATCAAGAAGGACCACAAGAGTGAGAACAAGAGTCCTGAGAGAGGAGTACGCAGTCCTTTTATTGCCCCAGTCTCCATGATTTCTTCGAAAAGTCCTCCCATTTCCATGGAGCTCATTGTAATATGTGCCACTCCATGCGCGCATGCCCCGGTGTTCATGGTGGTCCTCTCCACCCGGCTCGCGTGCAGGTGCAGCTTGGTAGGCACTGCCAAGGATGCTGTTGTTTCAGCTTCGGGCGGATGTTGTGGTTTCATTGGGGACAATTCATCTCCTTCAGAGCGTACTCCTCCACGGCGACAGGATGCTGAGGCCAGGAAGGGGTACTGGTACAGCAGCAATGTTGAGACAAACACAGTCCAACACAGTCCCTTACATCCAGTACTTAAAGGGGGCCTACAGGAAAGATAGGGAGGGACCCTTTACCAGGGAGTGTAGTGATAGGATGAGGGGTAATATTTTTAAACCAGAAGAGGGTAGATTTAGATTAGATATAAGGAAAAAATTCTTTACTGTGAGGGTGGTGAGACACTGGAAGAGGTTGCCCAGAGAAGTTGTGGCTGACCCCTCCCTAAATGCGTTCAAGGCCAGGCTGGATGGGGCTTTGAGCAACCTGATGTAGTGGAAGGTGTCCCTCTCCATGGCAGGGGAGTTGAAACTAAATGATCTTTATGGTACCTTCCAGCCCAAGCCATTTTTTGACTCTATGATTAATATTTGTTCCCGAAACCATGTGTTTATAGGGCCCAATCAGATTCATCCCAGGATACTGAAAGAGCTTGCTGATGTTATTGCAAGACTTCTCTCAGTTGTTTATCAGTGGTATTGGGAATCTGGAGAGGTCCCAGTTGACTGGAAGCTAGCAAATATTATTCCAATTTTCAAGAAGTGCAAGGAAGAAAACCCTGTTAAGTATAGACCTGTCAGTCTCACTTCATTGACAGGCAAAATTATGCTTAAGATTATGCTGGGACTTACTGAAAAACACTTGAAAGACAGTACAATCATTGGTCAAAGCCAACACGAGTTCGTGAAAGGAAGGTCATGCCTTACTAACTTAATATCCTTTTATGACAAGATTACCTGTCTAGTGATTGAAGGGAAGGCAGTGAATGTGGGGTTTTTTATATATATTTTAGCAAAGCTTTTGTTATTGTGTCTCACAGTATCCTTGTGGGCAAAATGTCCAGCATACAGATAGACATGTATACAATAAGATGGGTGAACTGCTGGCTGAAGGGTCAGACTCAAAGAGTTGTAGCAAAGAGGGTAACATCTGGCTGGTAGCCAGTCACCAGCAGTGTTCCCCAGGGCTCAATTTTTAGGTTTTTATCAATGACCTGGGCACAGGTTTTGAGTGCACATGAAGTAAGTTTGCCAACAATACTAAGCTAGGATGAGCCATTGATTGCCTCGACAGTAGAGAGGCCATACAGAGAGATTCTGATAGATTAGAGTGCTGGGCAATCACCAGCTGTATGAAATTTTACAAGGAGAAATGCTGGATTCTGTACATGGGTTGGTGCAATCTTGGATGTACCTCTTGATTGGGGGACAATACACTGGAGTGTAGTCCTGCAGAAAGGGATCTGGGGGTTTTGGTTAATGGTAAACTCAATATGAGTCAAAAATGTTCCCTGGTGGTTAAAAGGGCCAACTGTATCCTGGGTGGCATTAAGCACAGTATAGCTAATCAGTCCAAAGAAGCAATTGTCCCACTGTATTCATCATTGGTGCAGCCTCACCTCAGGTACAGTTCTGGGTTCCACAATATAAGGATATAAAAATACTAGAATGTGTCCAAAGGAGAGCAGCAAAGATGGTGAAAGGACTTGAGGGCATGACATGAGGTGTAACTGAGGGTGTTAGGTTTGTTCAGCTGAGAAGAGATTTATTGCTGTCTACAGCTTTCTTATGAGGGGGAGCAGAGAGGGAGGTGTTTATCTATTCTCTCAGGTGTGCAGTGATAGGATGCAAGGGAATGGCTTAAAGCTGTGTCAGGGGATGTTCAAATTGGATATTAGGAAAAAGGTCTTCACTGACAGGGTGGCCAGGCACTGGAACAAGCTCTCCAGGTGTGCTGGTTTTGGCTGGGATAGAGTTAATTTTCTTCATAGTAGCTGGTATGGGGCTATATTTTGGATTTGTGCGGAAAACATTGTTGATAACACAGGAATGTTTTAGTTATTTGAGCAGTGCTTACACAGAGTCAAAGTCTTTTCTGCCTATCACACCACCCCACCAGCAAGTGGGCTGGTGGTGCAAAAGAAGTTAGGAGAGAACACAGCTGGGACAGCTGACCCCAACTGACCAAAGGTATATTCCATACCATATGATATCAAGCTCAGCAATATAAAGCTGGGGAAAGAAAAAGGAAGGAGGGACATTCAGAGTGATGGCATTTGTCTTCCCAAGTATCCATTACGTATGATGGAGCCCTGGTTTCCTGGAGATGGCTGAACACCTGCCTGCCAATAAGAAGTACTGGATGAATTCCTTATTTTGCTTTGCTTGCAAGCATGACTTTTGTTTTACTTATTAAACTGTCTTTACCTCAACCCATGAGTTCTCTCACTTTTATCCTTCTGATTCTCTTCCCCATCCCACCAGGAAGTGAGTGAGAAGCTGTGTGGTGCTTAGTTGCCAGCTGGGGTTAAACCATGACACTAGGGAAGTGGTCATAGCACCAAGCCTGCTGGTGTTCAAGAAATATTTGGACAATTCTATTAGATTTAGGTTTAACTTTCAGGTTGCTCTGTGTGGAGTCAGGAGTTGTACTCAATGATACTCATGGGTCCCTTCAAACTCAGGATATTTGATGATTCTATCATTCTGTGTGTATAAATCTGATCAGCGGTTCAGACAATATCAAGTTCAGCAACTAGGATAACAATCAGTAATTTCTATGAAGTAAGCTTGAAAGAAAACACAACTGAGAAGCTATTTAAATTAAGAAAAACAAATTGTGTCGCATTTCCATCCTTAGATGACACAATTGTCTAGAAATCATATGCATAGCAAAAATTCAAAATAAACCCCAAAAGCAGATATCTAAATAATTATGGTACTGAACTAATAAGCAAATATACAGAAACATATGCCAGTATTCCCTCAAGAGATTCCTGCAGAAATTCATGCAGTGAGTGCATGCAAAAAGACCGAGTAAAACCTCAGCTATATTAGTGAGAGAATCTCACAGAAACTCACCCTGTGTAGAAGGGGAAAAAAAATCAAAGAACAAAACGCTTTGGTCATATTCAGCTGATGCTGTGATTCACTGACCGAAAAATAACTGTTAGACATGTCAGGTCTAGCTTTTTTTCACTTCCTGCAGCTTTTTATTTCCTTTATTAAATTTTGTATTTCTTTACTGCTTCTATCATTAGGAAGGTATATTTTTTAATATTTAAAATAAGATTAGGGAGCTGGGCAATATACAGTGTCTGTACGGATCTACACTGTTTACAGCAGTCAGCTAAAACCAGCTACAACATTCCAAAACACCAAGGGTATTTTGAGAGTGCAGAGACTGGATGCAGTCATATATTTTGTAGAATTTAGTCATATGCTTGCAGAATACTAAAGCTTCTGCTGAAGGTTAGACACATGGCAGCTGTTTAATATAGTCTCCTAAGATTCATTTACAGCACCTGAACTGCTGCCAACAATTACTTAGGATGCAAGTCTATATCAAAATGAAGGCAGGAAAACACAGATGTTTCTACATTCACTTTACTTTTACATATTTTGAAAATAAATAAATTTATGTATTTATTTTAAGAGTAAAACAAAAAATAATTTACATGAAAGAAGGTGATTCATGTCAAGATTAGATATATTACAAATTGTATTTTTTTAACATGCTTGTCCAGAAGAGCATATTCAGTCACATGTCAGTTAAGCTGGTTGAGTTCGGGAGGTTTCTCAGAAGTCCACATGTTGGCTTAGTATTTTAGAGGTCTTTCAGTTTCTTGCTACAGCTGAAAACAGATACCGATGTGATGATAACAGCAATTCACAACCCGTATTCTCAGCTGATACAAAATTCCATAGCATCAGAGAGCTATTCTAGATAAATATCTTGTAAATATGCAAAGAAGAAACAAAATGTGTTAAATAATATTTTTGATTATGACAGCATACATTATTTGGGAGAATAATTTAACTCAGGTAATCTATTCCTTACAAATCTTTTACCAAAAGAAAATATAAAATTACAAGTCAGTGGATAATCAGACTGAAGGTTTTACCTGCCATTCTCAGTTTGCTAAAAAGGTATGTCTGATGCTTTACATCCATAAATGTTTAAGGATGTGTTGCAATATTCTAACCTGGATCAAGCATACTTAAAATGCAATTATGCTTGGAAACCATCAGCCATCATAGTTTAAGGGCAGAAAATCTAAACAAAATAAAACAAAACACACCCCCCACCCCCAATATTAAGGGGCAACTCTTTCAGTTCTCAAAACTGGAAGATAAAATTTCTATTCACCAAGAAAAGTCATGTGTTTTGAGCTATGTTACAGCTGTGCTAAGTAAGTAGTATTTTAGTAGGATACCAGGAAGTAAACAGTTACATTTTTATTACAGCTGAATGTTTAATAGAGACCTAATAATGTAAGCATTATTTTCACCAGAAAAACAATGAGAACAATGCATATAAACAAGTAATAATTCATAGCATGTATACACTGTCTTGGGTGACCAATATAGATGATAGCAAGTTGGAGTCTAATTGATCACACAATCAGAGACTTATGAGGAAGTATCACAGTATCTGTTAGAAACCTGACTTGAATAATGAAGACAGGCTGGCTTCCAGATGACAAGAGGTCATGACATTTAAATGATAGTAACAACACTGAGCCTGCTGAAATATTTTTTCTCCTATTTTTAATCTAATTTGTATAATGTGGAAAATATTTACTTAACTTTTATTTAATACATATTTCTAGCATTGGGGAAATAATTTGGTTAAGATGCACTTAATCTATATCAAGAACATGGTAATTTAGAATTCCATTTTAGGCACAGATGGTAATCCAGTCTATTTCAGTTCAGCCCTTCCTGGATCATCTCACTCCATGGCATGAAGCTTCCTTGTGGATATTTAAATTTAAAGTCATTCATGCTACAAAACACTTGGACAGAGGAACTGACTATTTTTCTACAGCCTACCTAGACACTAGGCATACATTTGGATCATACAAGTTTTTTTAATTGTCTTTTAGTCTTCTTTCTCCTTTTACTGAGATGTAGAAGATGTCCTCCAAGATTACACGATGTCCCTCACTATTCCCTCCATCTCAAACTGCCATTTTTCTTCTGTTCACTTTGCCCTAAACAGAACAATTACTGCTGATACATTGCTATATATATTGTCATTTTGTCTTAGGGGAATCTGAAATTCTCTGCATTCCCACTTTCCAGAAATTAGCCACACTTTCCCTCTCCTGCTGCTACTCCTATATTTATTAATCTTCCTATGAGAAGTGCAATGGTATTTTGCAGTTTATAATTCAAACCAAGCTAAAGTCAAATGAGATGATCTTTCTTTTCTCATCCTATCTGTGATCAGTGTTTAGTTCTTCAGCACAAGAAAACAGCCATTAGTATGGCAATAAGTATTCTGAGATTTTCAAAGCAACACTAGGGAGTTAGACACCTCTTTAATCTACGAGATCACTTGTATATATACAGAAATAGTGACAGCAAAGAGAATCAGATTCTCCTCACAGCTTTTAAACTCAGAAGAAAAAAATCTTTAGACCTGAATGATCACACACCCTAAAGAAATAACATAATTTCCAATTGCAATAGCAATATAACATGATTTCACACCATTCAATCATTGTGTTGTAATGTTTACAAATTTGATTTTCAGTTACAAAACTGCATAATCATTAAGGTTGGAAGGCACTTCTGGAAACCTGGTCCAAGACCCTTGCTCAAGCA
Source organism: Strix aluco (assembly GCF_031877795.1). Lineage (NCBI taxonomy): Eukaryota > Metazoa > Chordata > Aves > Strigiformes > Strigidae > Strix > Strix aluco. The sequence continues at coordinate 88,307,360 of NC_133932.1, read as the reverse complement.
GAATCAGCTAGAGCAGCTTGTCCAGGACTCTGTCCAGTCAGGTTCAATATCTTAACAGATGGATATTCCAAAATCTCTCTAAGCACGCTGTTTCAGTGTTTGACCATCCTCAAAGTGGTCAAAGGCATTTTTTCTTGTTCTGACATTAAATTTCCTGTATGTTCATTTGTCTGCATTGTTTCTTATTCTGTCAATGAGAACTATTGAGAAGAGTCCAGCTCTATCTTCTTTAAACTCTCTCGTCAGTCATGTATGCAAATTAAGATTCATTTAAGGGTCGTCTCCAGGCTGAAAAGTCCCAGCTTGCTCAGCCTCTCCTCATATGAGAGATGTTCCAGTTCCTTAATCATCTTTGCATTCCCACAACGGACTTGCTCTAGTAGCTACATATCTCTCTTGCACTGGGAAACCCAGAACTGGGTACAGTACTTCAGAATGGTATCACCATGGCTGAAAAGTGTGGAAAGATCACCTCCCTCGACCTGTGGACTGCTTTCTCATGAAGCCGAGCATGCTGTTAACTACATTTGCCACAAGGGTGCATTGCTGATTCATGGCTAAGCTGCTGTCCACCAAAACCCCCAAGTCCTTCCTGCAGAGCTGTTTCCCAGGTGGTTGGCACCAAGCATGTATTAGTAAGTGTGGTTATTCCTTCTGAGGTACAGGACTTTCATTTCTCTTCTTTGCATTTGTTAAGATTCCTGCCTGTCAAATTCTCCAGACTGTTGAGCTCCATCTGTATGGTGGAACAACCATCTGGTTTCTCACTCACTCCCCCCAATACTGTCTCATCTGTAACCTCTGTCACAGTATTCAGGTTACTAATAAAGTAGTTAAATAGTATTAACAGCAGTACTGAGCTCTGCGGTACACCACTGTGGTGAGTTTGTGTGTGGTGGGGTTTTGGCAGCAGGAGAGGGCTACAGAGGTGACTCCTGTAAGAAGTTTCTAGAGGCTCCAAGTCCAAATCAATTAGTGATGGTGGTTGCATGTCTTTGATAACATATTTAAGAAGGGGAACGTGAAAGGAGTTGGAGTTGTGAAGGAGATACACGTGCAAACACCAAGGTCATGTGAAGAAAGGAGGAGGGGGAGGTGGTCTGGAGCAAAGAATCCCCTGCAGCCAGTCGTGAGAGGTCAGGCTGTGCCCCTGCAGCCCATGGAGGTCCACAATGGAGCAAAGACCCACCTGCAGCCCATGGAGGACCCCACACTAGAGCTGTGCCCAAAGAAGGTCATGACTCTGAGGGAAGCCCGTGCTGAAGCGATCTGCTGCTGGGAGGACTGCAACCCATGGAAGAGACCTACACTGGTGCAATTCATGAAGATCTGCAGCTCCGTGGGAAGGACACACGTTGGAGAAGTTCGTGGCAGACTGTCTCCCATGGGAGGGACCCCATGCTGGAGCAGGAGAAGAGTGTGAGAAGTCCTCTCCCTGAGGAGGAAGGAGCGGCAGAAACAGCGGGTGATGAACTGAACCCATCCCCTGACCCTCTGCTCTACTGGGGGGAGGAGGTAGAGAAATCGGGATCAAAGCTGAGCCCAGGAAGAAGGAAGGGGTGGGGTGAAGTGCTAAGACTTGGACAACAGGCCCAATCCAGAGTTGACCTATAGATGAATCCTGTATATTTTACAACTGATAACCATTGTGCTAGTAGGTATTGTACTAAGTTATAACAACCCACTTATGCTGATGTAAAAAGTGCTAAAGCATTGAAATACTGCAGCCTGAACAACAGGCCCCAAGCTGAAGATGCTAACTTAGCATGTAATCATTAACAAAATATGTAAACTCACTAGTGAAAGACAAAATATAATCAGTAGTGAGGAGAGAATGTATCCGACTTTCCTTTTGCAGCCTTGTTCAAGGCTGAGAACCCAAGTATTTGGCCTTGTTAGAAACCCCCTTGGTTCCCCCCCCAAGCCCTGGCCAAGCTTTGGGTGGAATCCAACAGGACAATGAAACCAGAAATTTTCCGCTCAAAACAAAGGTGCCAGTTATTCTGGCTTGTCGATCTCTGGTATATAAGGCTGGACCCGCTCACAGCGACTTTGGATGCCTCACCTATGGGTGGACGCACCATTTAGGATTTCCCACTTGCCGGGACAGGCTCTCCAAATCCTCGCTGTAACCGGGGCTCCCCAGCGTCTGCGGATCTGGATGATGATGATATATGCAAGTGGTGATGTATCTTTCTTAATTACTATTGTAGTAATGTTTTGATGCATTACCCTGTGTTTTCCTGGGATTTTTTGCTTTAGGTGCACTATTCTGCTTTTTTCTTACTGCATGTTTTCTGTATTACGCTGTTACGTTACTTGGTTATCACCAGTAAAATACGCCTACTCTTTTCACTCTGGTGTCCGAGTTTAATTGGTATCCTTAATCAGCAAAACATGGGGGTATCTTTTTTTTAAGTTGTGGTTGTATTTCTTACTGTCCTACTCTGTTTAATTGGAAAATTATTGGTGATGGTGGTGGTATTTAAATTAATTGATGTTCTTTCTTCCCCTAATCAAGTCTGTCTTTTGATGTTGACCATAACTGGGGAGTCATGTCTCCTTGTTCTTGTCTCAATCCCAGAACCTTTTGTTTTATTTTCTCCTCCTCAAGCCTGAGAACACCCTGTAGTTCTCAGTTGCAATCATATCCAACAGAGCACCTGTCCTTGTTCGTTCTTTAGTTACTTGTGTCAGGAATTTACTGTCAATTCTCTCTAGATGTCTCCTGGATTTTTCATGCCCTCCTGCATTGTCTTCTCAGCAGATATGAGGGTGGTTCAAGTCCTCCATGAGGAAAATGACCTGTGAATGGGAAACTCCTTCCAGTTGTTTGAAGAAGACCTCATCTACATAATTTTCCTGCTCAGGAGATCTATAGCAGATACCCACTATAACAATATCCACATTGATCTGCCCACTAGTATTGGCTCATAAACTCTTGACTGGTTCTTCATCCATCCTCAGGCAGAGCTTCATGCACTGCAGCTACCCCGTCATATAAAGAGTGTCTTGCCCTCTTGACTTCCCAGCCTGTCTTTCCTGAAGGACCTGTATTTCTCCCTCACAGCACTCCAGTAACGTGAGCTATTCCACCATGTCTCCATGATCCCAGTGAGGCCAAAGCTCTGTAACTCCACACAGACTGTAACTACTGTTTGTTCCCCATGCTACATGCATTACTATAGAGACATTTTAGATAGGTACCAAAGGTTGCTGATTCCCCAGAACTGATATGACAGCTTTCCCCAAAAAGCCATTTGGCAGGCACTGCCTTCTTCATGTCCCTTGAAGTGATTGTATTTCAGCCTTGTTTGTTGATTGCTATGTCCCTTCTGTTCTTATCACTCTGGGCCCTTGGCTTACTTACCCCATTCAGAACTTCCTCTCTTGTTTGAGGAGGAATCTTTCCCTCTCCATCATTCCTGGTTTAAAACTCTCCTTACCAGGTTGGCCAGCATGTTGGCAGAGATGCTTTTGCCCCTCTTAGTCAGGTGGATCCTGTCTCTTCCAAGCTGCTGTTGAGCCTCAAAGTCCCATGGTCATAGAAAGTGAAATCCTTTTGCCAGCACCACCATCATGCAGTCAAGCTATTCTGTAACTGCAAGTTATCAGCTGGGGTAGGAGCCTTCCTCCTGGTGTGAGGAGTCACCAGATTCCAGCCTTCATAATGATGGGAGCTTCATCTCTCGGATTTCATAGGCACAGGCTCTTCCTGCCCCTCCACTACAGTTGGATCTTTGGGTTCTTGAAGCTGCAGGATCTTAGAAAGTTCTGGTCAATCTCTTATCCTTGCTGATGCTATACAGTCTGGTAGCCTCCTCTCACAGCTCTTTTACCTGGCAGCAAAGCTCCTTGGAAACTGCACACTTCCTGCAGGCTGTAAGACCATCTGCCCTACCCTCAGAAAGAGTCCCTAGGCAATTCTTGCAGCCTGAGGCTTGCAGAGTTGCATTCTCTTTCTGAAGGTCTATCTGGGCAAGAGTCTGATAGCAAAGAGAGCAGTGACTGGGGACTATGCCCTATTATAGTTAAAGATGTGTATGTTGGACAGAGAAAATTTGCTGGCCTCTTCTTTGTACCCTTCTGCATGAAAGTCTACACAACATACTGCATCTGTTGGCTGCCTGTGGGGGCTGTGCACTGGTCCTGGCTTTTATATAGACCTCTCCCTTGCACAGGGCAAAAGGATCCTTGACCCTCCCTAACCAGGAGTCACCTAGAACAAAGGCTGTCAACACCCTGTGGTCAAGTGTAGCTTGCTGCATAGCAGTGAGGAATGAGGAAAAGTGTGAGAAATAGCCCTGTAGACAACGAGGTCAGAGAAGAAGGAGGGGGAAGAGGTGCTCCAGGCACCAGAGCAGAGATTCCTCTGCAGTCTGTGGACAGGATCACCTTGAAGCCCATATCTACACTGCAGCCAGTGGAGGACCCCATGCTGCAGCAGGTGGATATGCCCGGAAGGAAGCTGCAGCCCACGGAGAGCCCGTGCGGGAGTAGGCTCCTGGCAGGACTTGCTGCCTATAGAGAGGATCCTATGCAAAAGCAGGTTTTCTGGTAGGAGCTGCAGTCTATGGGGGACCCACACTGAAGCAGTCTGTTCTTGAAGGACTGCAGCCTGTGGAGAACCCACTCTGAAGCATTTCTTGAAGGACTGCAGCCCATGGGAAGGACTGGACACTGGAGCAGGGGAAAAGTGTGAGGAGGAAGGAGCAGCAGAGAGGAACTGTTATGAACAGACCACAATTCCCCATTCCGCATTCCCTCTGTGCTGTCCAGGAGCAGAGGTAGTAAAGGAGTTGGGAATGAGGAAGTGAAGTTGAGCCTGAAAAGAAGGTGAAGCTGGGAGAAAAGCATTTCAGATTTTATTCTTTTTTCTCAGTGTCCTACTCTATTTTTAATTGGCAATAAATTACATTAATTTTCCTCAAGTCTGTTTTGCCCAGATGTTAATTGGTAAGTGATGTCCCTCTTTCTACCTTGACTCACGAGCTTTTTCATCTTATCTTCTCTGCCTGTCCTGTTGAGGAGGGGGATTGAGAGAGCAGCTGGGTGGGTGTCTGGCAGACAGCCAAGGTCAACCCACCACAACTGTTCAGAGGATCTTTTAATCAGAATTTGCATATATAAATGTGTTATTCAGACTTGGGTATATGATGTATCCAACAAGTATTCCATCAGTAAGTATTCCAACCTCTGCTTCAGCTGCAAGCTATCAGAATAGATATTCTCTCAGCGATTGCTCAATATGGATGTATTTTCTCAGTGACGGTGACAATGTTACAGGTGAGCTTGTTGTGTGACTGAAAGTACATTAAGAGAAAGAGAAGAAAGAGATGAGAAGAAATTATAAACATACTTTTTAACAGTAAAAAGAGGTTATATACTTTTGACTGAAAAAAGATACAAAGTTGGTTAAATATCCATATGCTGAAGATGTTGATATGCTGCTGTATAAAATCTTTCATCAAAAAATAAAAGCTAGGTAAAATAAATTATCACAGAAAAATATTTTAAGATTAATCATTACTCAGCTGACAAATTTATTATTGTAGAAGTGAAATCATGACATTGCTATTTTATGTCATTTCAAAGATCAATCAAAATAAATGGTATGAATTTATTCATGTGTGACTCAGAGGACTCTTGGGAGCTCTCTGTGGAATTTGAGGATGACTGCTGCTGCCAGGTAAGCATAAGGGCAACTCTACCAGGTATTGATGAACTACACTTGAACCTGCCCATTCTTAAACACGTTTCCACAGGGGCACCACCACCTTGCCTGAGGGGCTCAGCCATGCCCTGCCACCACAGGTCAGTTGGAGCCATCTAGAACCAGCTGTGTCTGGCACGGGCAGCCCCATCCTCTCCTCATGGAGGCCACCCTGCAGCCCCCCTGATGTCTATACCTAGACACCTGCACCCAACAGAACTGTAATCCTCAAGTTTAATATACGTATTATATTTTCTTTTTAATTAAACAAGTCAACATTTAAATGAGCTAATAGTTATAGAGGTGGATTGATTATTACCATAGTTCGTGTTTGATAGAAAATAAGAAAAAAAGGACAAAATGTATGGTTCTGTGCCCATGCTGGTGATCTGATAATGTCAGTTTGAAAAATATCTGTATATTGGAAAGGTTTGCATTTAAATTTCACTGCAATATCTTCCTCTGCTTTGAATCAGGTGTCTACATTGAAAAATTTCAGCACATTCATATGCATTAAGAATATATTTCATGCTTAGTATTAATGTTTCAAAAAGAAGCTTCTTCTGGAGCTATCTTTCACTATGCAGCTTCTTACATTTTGTTATTCATTGTTACTAAATTTATCTAAAGTTTATTGAGAGATATGTGAGATTTTCATTCAATGGCCATTTAACAAAAATGAAAAAAATCAATATTGTAATATTCTTTTTTTTCCCCTGAATATCAAGGAACACCTAGCCTACAAACCTAATTAATAATTTTTTCAGTCTTCCCAATAAAACAGCTATAATACCTTAGCACATTTTTTCCTTTTTGCCAAAAATATTAGCTAAGAATAATTTACTCAAAAATGTGTTTCATTTCTTAGCTATGTCTTCATACTCAATTTTCAAAATTAAAAAGGTCATTACTATTAATCAAAAATATCAGTTTTAACCACTCTACTAAAAATATTCCAAAATATTTTTCTTATTTCCTCTTTAAAGAACATGTTCTGAACCCAAATATTGGAATTTAACCATAAAAATATATACATATATTTCTTTTTCACAGTATGTATTTTAAATAACTCAGAGAAGATGTGTTTATTCATTATTTAGGCTAAGCAGCCTCAAAGAAACAAATCTTTAATTACTGTTTCAAGCAATATATGGTCTAATATTAGTGTGTGCTAATCTTAAAATATAAGACAAAATTATTTTCAGTGTGTCAATGAAAGCATTTCTGTCATATTGCTTTGCTGAAAGGTGTTGGTAAAGGATCACTTTAGGATAGTTATCTTTCACATTAAAATTGCATTGTGTTCCAAATATCTGTGGATTTACTGAGATTTAATTTAAAGGTCAGATGGTCTGCAAGGTATGTAGCATATATGGACTGTGAAAAATAGATAATTATTAAATATGAGGGTTCAAACTGGCTTCTCAATTTGCCTGAATGTAAAAGCTTTTCTGTGGTGGCCTCTGGCATGCATTGTTTTGTCTTTTTACCTCAGACCTCTTGAGTCTTTATTATGCAAAACGTATATCTTTCAGATCTTGTGTCTTTTTACAAGTCATAGGCTTTTCTTTTGAAAAATGAAGTCAGCAGGTTTTTAAGGAGCTGCCACTGGAGCTTCTATACTTAAGGTTGAGTTTTTCACTTACTGCACAATTTAGTCTCTGTCAGTTGGGGAATATAGCAAACAGAACATACTATTTCAAAAATGAAACCACTTTGTTATTCCCTGACTTCTACTGTGCGTCTCTCTCTCTTTTTTTTTTTTTTTTTTTAATAGCATATCAGCTTTAGGTCCTTCTTATGCTGTTCAGAAAGTACATTAATTTATATATACTGTATATACTATATATTATTCACACCTACAATCTTGAAGATTAATATAACACCACCATTCTTTTTTTTTTTTTTTTTTTATATTTATTTTAGGGGGCATTTTTTGCTTTTGTGTGCTTTGAGTTACAAGCATAAATGCATACAAGTTACAAACATACAATGTCCTTCTCTGAAGCTTAAATGCACTGACATATTTCATTTGAACTGTCTAAAAAATGAAAACTGTAATAAATGCTAGCAAATGCTATATGGATTGAAACAAGCATTAAGGAAACTATGAAAGAGAATAGAAACTGTGTGTGCATCATAAAACAGAAAAAAAGAGGAAATGTTAAGTTAAATGACTAGTTACTTATCTTTCAACTTCCCAGCTTCTAATACCTTCTCAAAGAAACTATCTAGCCAAAAGGAAAGGACTTCTAATTTCAGTGAACCTTTCTTTGAGTACAGTTATGCAAAAGATATGTCCAAATTCAGTATTTACACAAAACTATTGTTAATAAGAAGAACTTACTCATATTTGTGATAGGTTGACCTTGACTTGCACCAAGTGCCCATCAAGCCACTCTATCACTCTCTGTCCTCAACAGGACAGGGGGAGAAATACATTGAAAAGCTTGTGGGTTGATATAAAGACAGGGAGATCAATTACCCAATTACCATCATGGGCAAAAAAAGATTTGACTTGTGGAAATTAATTTAATTTATTTCAAGTTAAACAGAGTAGAATAATGAGAAATAAGAACAAATCTAAAAAACACCTTCCACCCACCTGTTTCTTCTTCTTAGACTCAACTTCACTCCTAACTCTTCTACCTCCATTGAACAGTGCAGAGGAATGGGGAATGGGGATTGCTGTCAGTTCATAACACTTTGTTTCTTCTATTCCTTTCTCCTCACACTCTTCTCCTTCTCCAGCATCTGGAGTCTTCCCCTTCTCTACCCTTCCACAGGAGACAGTCCTTCACAAACTTCTCTAATATTGGTCCTTCCTATGGGCTGCAGTCTTTCAAGGACTGCTCCAGCATGGGTCATATGTGCCCCCAAAACCTTGCCATGCAAACTCAATGCAATATTTTATGATGTCACTGGAAAACTCACCAGAACATCTGCTAGAAACTCTACGCTTATTGTTAGATGTGTAATATTAATTTAATTAGTGGAAATGTTCATAATAGTAAGACTCATTTTGTATGGTTTCTTTTTATGCCTTAAGTCTCAAAGTAGATAATATCCTTGATCATACATGTGTCTGGATGAGGTCCTCAGCTGCATTTGCTATAATCTGCTATATCTAAAAAACTCCACCCATAAGACACACACCTTTTAAAAAATTACTATTATTATGATGATCTTCCTTATTACTACCATTATTAATACAATTTTTAGGGGAGAAATAAACTGATTTGGAGGGGTGACATATATATTAAGATATTTTAATTCCAAGTTATATTTGAATACAATACTGTAAATCCAGGCAATACTTGGTTGGCGGTCAAAGACTCCACAAGTGTGTCATCACAGATGACCACTTTAATGTGACATAATGGGGTATATTCATGTAATGATCTGAGATTCAGTTACTGATGTTTTGCAAGTTGTCACTTGGAGACAAGTCAGAATAATCAAGTTGCCCTTCTGCCCTGGTTCAATTCTGAACTGACATATGTGAAATGATGGAAATTGGTTAAGTTCATTAGTCTGTCTTCTCAGTTGTCTTGGGCTGAATAGAACCATGTATTTTCTTTTTTTTCTGCTATATTTCCCAATTTTAGAGAATACATTGTGCCTCTCATTTCACTTAAGGAGGAGAGCAACCACAAAACAGCTAAACATACTGCTACATAAAAGAAGATACAGCAGAACATCAAGGAAAAACAGCCTTTCAATTAAGATAACTACATCCCCAGGACGTAAGCATACAGTGGTATGATGAAATTGGAAAGCATCACCTATAAATTAAATTTATTTTTCTTCTAATGATTTTAATGAACTACTATAGGATTAAAATTGAAATTAATTAGATCTTCTGTTCCTGGATAACTACTCTTTCAGTAAGTAAATTAAAAAAAAAAAAAAAAAGTGTTCTGCCTAAAGCCAGATTTAAGAATTTTCACATGTATTGATTTTCTTGGATCAGTACAAACTTTAAGCTAAATAACAGATTGTCGTCTTCTAAGCAGGTGTCATCTTTGTTTAGGTACCATGGGATTTTGCTGAAACTGTTAGGTGTATATCTTAGACTCTTAACTATCAAAGAAAATTCCATTTACCTACTCTTCATAGGATATGAAAGTGAAGGAAATGGAAAATATCTCAGATCAACACTTTATATTTAGTTATCATCAATAAAATTTTGTAACCATGAAAATATTTGTTTCCAAGCATTTTAAAAGTCTGATAGGTTGGAAACCTATCCACAGATTCACTGTGATTTAAGCAGGGAGGGATTTGGCTTTATTCTTTAGTGACAGACACCCCCTGGAAAAAAGGAATCATGGATACTTTCTTGTTTTTCAGGAAGAGCATGCCATTTTTGCATTTAAGGACTTCTTTCATACTCTGTTTATGATTCTCTTTTTTATTATTATTATTCTATTCTATTCTTATTCTTTATTTCATTTTGTTGTATTTGTGGGGTCAATGTCATTGAGCAATAAGTTCAAGACTTGTTATGCTGAGAAAGTCAAAGAAAATGTAACTTTTATTTGATTCTAACTGCAAGACATTTTCCAGGATATGTATAATGGCATTTGATTCATTATTCAGTTTTCAGCACAGATAGGGGAATAGGATTATGTTTCTTAGAGTGTATAGTAGTCATGTATGCTTTTAAGATACTCATCCTGTGAATCAAAGTGACTGGAAGAAAACTTTTAAGGTATAGGCTTAGTTAGGCATCCTGCACTGGTTTAGATAAACTTGATAGGGTACATTTTTTTGTTGGTGTGGGTTTTTTTAATTCTGATTCTTCTTAAGCTGAGTCTGAAGGGAGACAAAAGAACTATTTTTATTTCAGGAAACAGCTATTTTTACTGCCAAAAAATAAACTTCAAGTATTAGCATATTGATCTCTACAGTACTGAAGTACTTGTCTGGAGATTTTATAGCATATCTAGCGTACTTTCATACTTTAAATCAACATTTTTTTCATTTAAAAGTTTACCAACATGAAAACCTGTCTCATGAGCTCTTAACTTTATAAACCATCTTCTTTTTTATACAAGCACAGGGGGACACCCTAAAAACATTAAAATATGTTTTCATTTTCCAGATGTTTCAAATGAATTTCTGGGTTTTATTTCTGGTTTATTGACAAAGCTGGTGAAACTATTCACTACAACTAACATTAATTATTAATTTTTAAGTGTTCTGGTTAGCTAACAGACCAGAATTGCCTGTGATCATAACAGTCACTAAATAATTTGAATAAATTTACTTACAGCTTGTAGGTCTTCAACATTCAAACTTTGCTTCTTAATTCACTACTCATTCAATTGTATGTTATTATGTTGTACATAAATCACATGACAATGATTTTGATGGCCAAGTTCAGGTATAATTTGTGACCCTTTTTTTCATTAAATGTCTTTTATTTTGAGTGATGCTGCTTGTGTCCCTCCCCTGCTCTACATTTTGATTAACAAAGTAAATAAGAAGGATTAGGAAATTTAAAGTTCCCAACGTTCCTTCTGTTGTTAAAAATACTGTCTACAGTAGGACATCCAAAACCAGGTAACTTCACCATTTTTCATTAATTTCTAATAGCATCTTCATTAGAGTAAAATGCACTAATTTTCACAGATTAATGATATTAATGGTTCTTTAACCAAATAAATCAGGTAGGAGTCTGATTTATTTATTTATTTAATGACATTGAGGTGATTATGATTTCATTTTCATTTATTATTTAATTTTCAATTAGTCATTAAGAGCCTGGCAGACAAGTATTTAATAATGCAGGTTTTATCCCTTTATTGTCACACTATCATTCTTTACATGGGAATCAGCTGGATTCTTTGCCTAATGCATTTTGGAAAAAAAAGGTACACTTAAGGTACATTTAAAAAGAACATTGTTTCATGCGAAGGCACATCATAAAAATACACTACAGATTACACTGTAAAGTGAGGCAATTTACTCAGGAAAAAATAAACACATTCTACGCTGTCTTGCTGTGTGCTCACAATGTAAATTAAGAAATGTCCTTCACTCAGCATCATATATTTTCTTTTTCTGAATTGCATTCTACATATTCTGTTAGAAAAATTTCTACCCAGTCAGAACTCATTAATCTTGCATGGCTTACTCTGTTTAAACTTTTCCAAAAAGTTATCTTATTTTAGCACCATTAAATGTAAGACCAACCTCTGCCTATGTTGGAGGGAGGAAAGTTTAAAAGTTACTGAGTTAGCATGGATTTCTTCATAAGTTATAGATACCTTAGTTATAAACCCTTTTCTTACCACACATCACTTTACCAAAGGGGAAATGTGGATGATGTCTTCCTGTATTACTTATTGCTTAGCTCCATCTATGCTGTAGGAAGTATCTCACATCTAAAGAGGGTATCTCTAGTGAGAAAGAGAGTAACATAGGTGTTCTGTCAGTTTCTGATCCAAGAACCCATTGGAAAAATTGAATAGATGAGGTCATGCTGCTTTTCTCTTTTCCACCTTTTCTTCCTTTGCAAGGCAGTTATAGCCAATTTCATGCTATCAGCAGAAAACAAAGACTAAAATAATAAATCTTTACTGCTGGCTTCCAAGAAATACCTTATTCAGTCAGTTTCATCAAACCTGTCAAAAATTATTTATATACACTTTTATTTTGACATAAAAAAAGGGAAGCTGGGTGGTAATGTCTTTATGAAATTATTCAGCTTCCTAAGTTATCTAACATATATGATTCCAATAATATGTTGTTCTTTAAAAATAAAAAAATCTGCAGAGCAATAAATGTTATTCTACAGTAACATCTTTATTGAATGGTGGGATGGGGGTTTGGTTGATTGAATTATAAGAGTTCAGAGAAAGGAAGAAAGAAAAGCAACCATACAGCAGTTCCTGGATCATGTCTAACTGTTCACTGACATTTCATAGTTTTTCTTCTTGGTTATATTATGAAGTATCTAAAAAACACAAAAGCTGTTTTCTCTCTAGTAAACAACTCCCTTTTCACATAGCTTTCTTTCTAAATCATGGAAAACTAGTAGTCTGTTTAAGATGTCAAAGGAAATACAGTTTCAGGCATCATACATAGAAAAAATAGATAAATGTGAAGAATGTGATAACACAAGGGTATAGAATGGAGTTGGAAACAAAATGCATTAGAGAAGACAAACAAATATAAGGTAAGCATTAAAAAGTAACTCTGTAGAACACTTACTCTTTCTAGAGGATACTACCTCAGTTGACAAATATCACAGCAAATTAATTATCTAAATATAGGAAAGAAAATGTACAAGAAAATCTAAGATACTCAGGTTACTATATTAGCCTTACAATCTATTTCTACCCATATTGTTGTCACAGAGGCCTGTGACACCTATAAATTATAAGTGAATAATGTATGATATAATTATTCTTAGTTTTCCTTGAACTCAAATATAAGTGTACTAAAATAGTGTAAGCAAAGCAGTATATAACTATTTCATAAAGCTGTCATGACATAGCCAGATACAATATAAGACTTTTCCATGAGGGTATGAACAATGTGACTACCAAAGGGGCAAACAAAGACATATACCTGCACACAGGAGAAGTCAAATTACAGAAGGATGAACTGGGTAGTCCCAAAGAACTTCAAACAGGTAGAACACCTTCCCAAGTACACAGAAATGATGACTGCCAAAATTGAGACAAATATAAACAGTATTATGGACAGACCATAAGCCCTTTTTGGGAGTGGATAAGGAGGATAAACATATCAAGCAGGAATAGAAAATGTAGAGAAGAAAGAAGTCTGCTTCAGTTCCAACTACTTTGTGGGGAACTCTCAAGCGTGATCACGTTAACCTCATCAACTAAGAGTAATCAGGAACTGTAGTTATCAGTACTAACTGTATGGCATGATTTCCATAGTATTGTACACCCACAGCTAGTTTAGTGTAAGCTTGTTAAGGACTAATAATTTTGAATATGTAGTGAATATATAGTGATAATGAAGAACTAACAATCAGCACAGAAGGGTGTTGTTAATGAATGCATGTAATAAATTTTTAGTTTTACGAAACTTTATGAAACTGACTTAATTTCGCTGTCTTCTAGACACTCCCACCAGAGCTGCCCCTATTTCCCTGATATCTATATCTTTATACACACATTATATATATGCTTGTGAAAAGGCAGATCAGAAAGAATATTGTAACTGAATGTATAAGCCCATATGAATCTGTGCAGTTCAAATCCACTTTATAAAGAGATAGGACTAAAACCTGTTAAAATATTTTAAATTCTGTCATTTCACTGAAATCGATGCTTATGCTAATTTTTACTCCACAATCTTGTTAAAAAACCTTATAGACTGTGCAGAATCCCATACATTTTTATTTTGGTAATATATAACATTCATTAGATACGGGGTACAGAATAACTAAGAAAAAACAAAATATAGGAAATAATTAAAATAATGGGTACCTTGAAGGTACATGTATTTACTCTATATGTCTAAATACAGATATCAAAATTTAATTCCCATTTGATCTGTTTACAATTGTTACTTTATAAAGCTGAAACTGGTAATTAAGAAAACTTTTTTTTGTCTTTGAACTGCAACAATGACAGAAAAGAAAGTTAATTAGGCACTATAGGCATTTCCCTGGGGGAAAAAAAAAAATGTAAGAAGCCATATTTCAAGACAAAAGAAGGATCATAAGAGAATACAGAAATGACAGAGGTTTCTTTCCAGAGAGTAGTAAAAATGTGCAGGTTTTAATACTTCTGTTTTGTTCAAAATTACTTTGCTATTTACTCTACTAACCTTGCATTATTTGTTTTGTATCAGACAAATTTTTTTTAGTTTTCTTCTAGAGGTCAAGCTCTCCCAAGCATAAGCATGCACCTTTAGAATCTCAGGAAATCATATTCTATTTGTTGAAATCTATTTTAAAAGGACATACTTTTTAACCCACTATGTGTTTGGTAGGTTGGCCCAGAACAATTGTTTTCTAATAACAGAAACTCTATTATTTCTATTTATGACCAGTTAACATCACTATATGCTTTCATTGTCCTTTAGTGTAGATGATTCTTAGTCTTCCCTAGTGTTGACAATCATTCAAAAAGAGAAGTCATATCCCTTCTTGAGGCCAAGTTTAAGATTGTTGTTGCTTGGACCATCTTTTTCTTTAATTTAACCCATAACCACACACCACCATCCTCAGGACATAGAAGAAGGAAGCATGAATAAAACACAAACTTTGATATTAGTTTAAGGATACTAAATGCAACCCTTGAAATCCTCATTTTAGTCACCAGTTCATTTAATTTGTTGAAGTTTCTCTTTTGAAGTCTGGAACCTCCATTATGAACATTATTTTACTTAGCTTTCCTTTTAAGGTAAACAAAATGAATGTAAACTTTCAAAACAAAGCTCTTTCCTATGACCATCTCTCATATTTATTATTATTAATGACAAAGAGTCTAAAATGACATCACTGTCTGTTTTAATATCAGCATTGGAAATGTTAAAAAAAATATTTTTAGTTCTTTTGGGTTATTGTTCCTTTACTCCTGTTCCTTTACTCCAGCAAAAAAACAAGGGTTTTCTTTAATTCACAGGAAAGATCTGGCATAAAGTTATTATGTATGTCTTTCCTTAGATTCAGATTTGGATAAGCACGTCAAAAAGTGATTCTTCTAAAGCCTGCTTGTAGCAATAGGTTATTTGGTATTCTTTCTCTCCCTTTTTTCTTTGTCTGGTTGGTTGGTTGTTTTTTTTTGTTTGTATATTTGCTTCAACAGGATTCCTACTAAGTGCAATAAGATAGCATATAAAAAGCATGAAATTGAGTTATATTATTACAAATTATGAAGTATTTAATTCCAAAGGAAAAGAGATTATAGTTGCTTATTGGGAGGTGTTTGTTATGCCCTAATAACTTTCATTACACTCAGAGGATATCAAGTTAGTGAAGTCTAGAGAGTGATTCAGCTCCCACTAAAGAAGATGCTGAGGTATGAGTCACTACCTGAACGCATAGATATAGTTCCAGTTGTGATGCCTTATGATAGTCCATCTCACAAACAGCTCTTACGCCACATCAACAGGAGGCCCACAGTGTGGAATATCTGTCAAGGCCATGTGGAGCACTTGGATAACTCAGGGAATCTGAAATAACACTTTATGCAAACAAATTAATCTCTTACAGTTTCTTTTATCCAAACATAGTTTGAGAACTGAGTTTGAGTGCCTACACATAGATGCCATGTGAGTATTCACAGCATCCACATGAGACTCAGAGCTGTAACACTGAAGATCAGGGCTCTTCTGTAGTTGACAGCCAGAAATCAGGCAGAGTACTCTAGGACATTTTAAATTACACTAGTTCCTTATCTATAAACAAAATAATCAAACCATTAATGGAGTTCTAGGTACTGTAGGGTACCATGCCTGACCTGCAGTTGCTACTCTGGATGACAGCCTACTCTATGTCCAGTGCCATATGTGTTGTCCCATAAAGATGTATTGGATAATCAGGTGGTAGGTCAGGTAAGTCATTGTAGACTGCCTTGATTATAATAACTAGACTGAAGTCTGATAACCAACTCATATCTATGTAGATGTGCGCATCTATATGTAGACATCTAATTTAAACGTTTGGAGTTGTCTACTAAGACAGTCTTTCGTTGCTCTGTGGAAAAAGCTATGTAACCCTCATGTATCCTTTCATTTTTGATTAATAAGCTGTAGCATTTACCTTTGTGAGATAATTAAGAAAAAAGGTGAAACCTCCTTCTCAATAGTTAAATGTTTTGAATCATCATAGCTTCTAGCCTTTCAAAAATATTTATTTTTAAACAGGTAAATGTAGAAGTTTTGCAGTTCTTAAGCACATGAGAATATAATTCCTCTGCTAATCCTACCTTGTTTCTACTGAGTTCTCAATTTTTTTGAATAAATTAATTAAGTAAAATGGATTTGGGGCTCGGGTATTATGTATTCCTTTGTTCTTTGAATCTGAATAAAAGGTGTGGAATGGCTATTTGAAGATCACTTTCCTTCTAGCTATACAGCAAGATTAATAATAGAAAATCTCTTCTTACAAAGAGGTTCTCTATGCCCTTAATCAACCACTCAACTCTGTAGTGACTGAAGAAAAAATACTTTTCTTCAAAACTTATTCTGTAAAAATCTATGGTAAAATAAGACTGCTTTTGGTAAAATAGTAATAATGAAAATCCAGACTAAATACACTGGACATCTGGTGACAAAAACAAAATTTAAAATTCAGATATATTGAAAGAATTTGATACATAAAGATAACTGTTTCACATGCTCAAGCTGTGAGTGACAGGAAACCTTTTCTCTGGCACCCTAATGCCCACTGAATTTTGAATATACCACTATTCTTATTGCTACAATCTTTTCTGAAGGGTCAAAAAAGGCAAAACAGAGGAGTGGAGGAGATGGCAGAAAGGAATTTGAAGAAAAAGTTCCATGCTCTATGTTATTATTTAATTGGAATTTTAGTTATCTTTCAGTGTCTTAGCCAAAAAACTTTACATACCTAAGGGCTGTAAGAGGTACAATCAAGGATATAATTTCTATGTCATTCTTAGCCAATGTCTTTCCCCTCTTCTTCTATTTTTCTAGTTAACTCTTATTCAGAGCTTCTGTGTTTCTCCTATCAAAAACAATACTCCTTCCAGTTCTCTTTCTCATACATTTTGAAATCCAGCTAATCACATCTAAGCGTTGTTGACACAAACATTTCTTTTCACGAGCATCCTTAGCTTAATTTCTCCTACCTCCATAAACACTTTGCATCTTCTCCTTTTATTTCTACTATGGTTGGTTGAGTTTCAGTTTTAACTAAAATTTATTCACCAAACTGACCATCACAAATAACCAATACTGGGCCAGTAGTTCTTAAAAGGTCAGTGGGCAGAAAAGTAGAATCTATCGGGAAGGGGGAAGGGGGAAGGGGAATTATGCGTATCTCTTCTTTAGGAGCTTTTGTATCACTTGTAAAAACTTCTTTCACATATTCTGTACAGTGTATACGTTTCATAGAAGAGAAAAATGGATGGCATGAAAAGGAATTACGCTTGCTGATTTTTGCTTTTAAAAAACAGCCCAGTTTTCTCCTGTACACAGAAAAAGGGATCCACTGGATAAATGGAAGGTGTCTTGTGCATAAAACTATTTAATATATCTTTATTGTTCTTAGTAGAATAATTTTTGTAAAGCATAAAATGATTGTCCTTAGCTTATTGATAAATGAGTAATTTATTCTGGTTTTATAATCCAAAAGTCTTCTACTCCCTAGTTTTGTAAGTTTCCCTTCTGATAAGAACACTATCTTTAATATCGTCCTTTCTAACTCTGATAAAAAAAGTTATTACAAAATTTTACAGTACTTTTGGAGATATGATCCTTAATTCTAACTCAGTTCTACTCTCAGCCTTATCAGACAGAGAAAACTGGTAATTAGAAAGGCAAAGGTCAGAGACAGGCATACTCACAGTCTTAATTTGGAAGTTTCTTTATAGCCTTCCAGAAATGACAGTATCAGTGAAACAACAGAAAACTGTTCCATCTTATAAAGTGACTAGATAAGTAACTAGAAGAAATAAGTGAATCTATAGCAGGTATACACTACCAAAACAGTCTTTGAAATTCAGCTCCAGATTATACACACATACACGGAATTGTCTTCTAAGAAGTGAACAGCTACCTGGGCATATATTCTGTTGTCTACAGAGACATAAAATGCCTTTTGAGATTCTGTAGAGTATCTGAGATGTCTACATGGGGCTAGAGATATGACACAGGACCTATAGAAAGTCTTGAGTGTGTAGAAAAGCAGCTGCAGGCTATGAGATTCTCTATGACATCCTGATTACCCTGGGATACCATGTTTAGGCAATGAAACTGAGCCCAATGTGTCTGTTTCAGGTGACAGATTTCTGTACTGACTACATACCCAGTGACTGCAGTGACATCTTGGATACTTATCCTTCACTAGATGCTCACATGAAGAAAACTGCTTGCATATGTTAAAAATCTGAAGCTCAATCACATTCATAAAGTCAATTAATTTCACCCAATTTTAATTATCTGAGAAATCAGTACCTAACCTACAGTAGTGATTTAGGGCTCTAATTATGTACCTAGACATACATCTAATCTCACTAGAGTGCCTGCAGTGTAGCTGAAATATTCAGAGGGGACCGTCAGATATAAAATTGTGAAAAAATCACATTGTTCTGGAGTGTCATTTGGATCTCAGTCAGAATACCCTAGCAAATCTCAAGTAACACTACATACCAAAATTCAGGCAATGGATCAAACTTCTAGATCTCTTTCATGATGAATCTGCTGTGATAGTGTGCTAAGGCATGGACAACAGGCCCAATCCAGAGCTGACCTATAGATGAATCCTGTATATTTTATAACCGATAACCATTGTGCTAGTAGGTATTGTACTAAGTCATAACAACCCACTTATGCTGGTGTAAAAAGTGCTAAAGCATTGAAATACTGCAGCCTGAACAACAGGCCCCAAGCTGAAGATGCTAACTTAGTATGTAATCATTAACAAAGTATGTAAACTCGCTAGTGAAAGATGCAGCTTAGAATATAATCAGTAGTGAGGACGAAATGCTGAGAGAATGTATCCAGCTTCCCTTGTTTAGCCTTGTTCAAGGCTGAGAACCCAAGTGTTTGGCCTTGTTAGAAACTTCCTTGGTTTCCCCCCCCGAGCCCTGGCCAGGCTTTGGGTGGAATCCAACAGGACAATGAAACCAGAAATTTTCCACTCAAAACAAAGGTGCCAGCTATTCTGGCTTGTCGATCTCTGGTATATAAGACTGGGCCCGCTCACAGCAACTTTGGATGCCTCACCTATGGGTGGACGCACTGTATAGGATTTCCCACTTGCCGGGACAGGCTCTCCAAATCCTCGCTGTAACCGGGGCTCCCCAGCGACTGCGGGTCTGGATGATAGTAACGTATGCAAGTGGTGATGGATCTTTCTTAATCACTATTCTCTCTGTCGTGTAGTAATGATTTGATGCATTACCCTGTATTTTCCTGTTTGTTGCTTTAGGTGCACTATTCTGCCTTTTCTTACCGCATGTTTTCTGTGTTACACTCTTACATTATTTGGTTATTACCAGTAAAATACGCCTACTCTTTTCACTCTGGTGTCTGAGTTTAATTGGTATCCTTAATATAGCAAAACAGATAGTCACCTCTAGAAGGTGATGTATCCATTCCCAAAATAATTACTGACAAATCAAGAGTGTAATTAATTCCATCTTAGATAATGTCTTGAAAATAACACAAATAGTGTTTCAGAAGCGTCACTGACTAGAGAGAGACAACCTAGAATACTGATTACTGCTGCTTACTGGAAGGTTACAATTTGGCGAAGTAGATCCCACTTTCAACTTTTGAAAAATGAATGCACCAGCTCTACTCAGTGGCATATGCAAGATATAGAAAAAGTAAGGTGTAATCCTGTAAGACAGAGAGCCACTCATTCTGTCCATCTCCTGTGAAGACCACCAAGTGAGGACTGGCCATGACTGGAAGAACTCTCAATCCTGTCTTCCGCATGCACATGAAAGGAAAAAAGAAAATGTAAAAAGGAAAAGTAGAACAGAATAGATGGTGTGATCAATGCAAAAGTTTTGGTGATACTCCTTAAGTAGTTAATTACAGATGAAAGGATTTCTGAATTCTTTCAAACACTCTTGGAGTTTTTGCTTATTTGTGATGTTTAAAAACCTGCAATATAAAAAGAGATATTAAACAATCCTTTAAGAATGCTTTCCTACAAAATGCTAAAAAGTTAACATCTCACTTATTACACTCACTGTAAACATTATACAGATGACTGATACCATTGATCTCAAAATGAAATTTAAAACTGTCACTTCACGGTGAATCCACTTTTCTAGATCAATTTAATTACTAACTGTGTTGCATTTAGTTTTGTATTGAATAATCCTAGCCAACAACTAGACCAGTGCACAAAATAAATTTCAAATGGAATTTCTGAGTTGTGGCTTTCAGAGAAGCTTTCATTTGCTGGTAAATAAAGTTTTAAGGAGTTTCAGCATTTCAAATATCATGTTTCTATAGTAAATCATCATCTGGAGGAGACTCACTTCATGATTACCATCTAGAATGTATGTGTCTAACTTGAACTGTTCATTAAGGGATCTTGCTATATCCTCTCACTCCTTGGCGGTTTTCAAGGTAGTTGCCGTGTGTTACAGAGGCTCTCAAATAAACAACCAACCACCAAAAATTAAAAGTTTATTGTCAACACAATTAACTAGCCCTCTGCAAATTACAGGTTTGAATGTCCAAATGTCTGTAAGAGGAGAACAGAACTGTAATTAAGAAAAGCAAAGCAGACTGCCGTTGATTAGCTAGCTAAAACTGGGAAACATTAATAGATGCTAAAGCAGGGTAAGAGCAAATTACACTTAGACCCAAATATCAAAGGTAATGACAAGTTTCTCCACTAGTACACACTATGTATTGAGAATAAATTTTCTCAAAACAACCCAAAATGTGGAACAAAGCACCACTCCCTAGGGTTTAACGACAACACAGAATGCTCTATCACTCACCTAACAAGTGAGGGCTCTCAACCTCAAGGACCTGCTCAGGGCAGCGTCCCAACTCAAGGCACCTCGAGGAGTTTCCTTGGGCAGTGTTCAGACCCAAGGGGAGAGTCCTCAACCACAGCATGATGCTCCAGGGGACAAGCTCAAAATGGCTCCCCCAGGGGACTCCATGTGGTCAACAGCAGCTCCCATTGGCCGAAGGCCCCAACTACTGTGAAGCCCTGAGAACAAAGGCAATCAGTAGCTGTTACACCTCAGCAGCCAAGAAGCCCTATTTTAATTGGGCGGGTGCACCTGCCACAAAATGTTCTCAGTCAGCTGTGAGTTATATCTTGGGGATGTGGCATGTCTCGTTAAGCCATCCACAAAAGAATCTTTCACCCCCAGCCCCCACCATCAAAGAAAGGATCCTTTGAGGAATTCTGAGTCTAGTGTTGATCATAATGGTAAGAGACAGACTGGAAACATGAGAGGGAAACAAAGATGGGAAGAAAGGTTGCAGAATAGACTACATTATTTTTACCATTTAAAAAAATCTATTCACATCCACTGTGAGGAAAATAGTCTTTTAAATATTTAATCCTTAGGACAGCCACAATCACAGAATACCCAGTGCAAGAATTTGGGTTCCCTTATGAACATATATCCTCCTCTTGAGCAATTCCTATTAGTCACGCTTTAGTCTAGTATTTATGAACGTTCAAGCCATCTAGATATTAATCTGCTCCACAGTGCTAATCAACTGTTTTGTAAAATCTTGTTTATGTGTCCTACCACCTATTATCCAACAAATCTCTGTTGCCAGAAGAAAAATAGTGATACAGACTCAAAGACTATAATGGTAGAAGACTTTGTGATGATCATTTACTGTTATACCCTGTAGAACATAGATGATAAAGTAAAATTAATGAATTTCCACTTCAGGTCCCATGCTTTGTGTAAGCTGATACTTTTTCAGAAA
The DNA here is from genome assembly GCF_031877795.1 of Strix aluco. Lineage (NCBI taxonomy): Eukaryota > Metazoa > Chordata > Aves > Strigiformes > Strigidae > Strix > Strix aluco. The sequence goes on along the minus strand of NC_133932.1, from coordinate 88,285,045 downwards.
AAAAACCAAAAAAACCCAAAAAACCAAGAAACAAAACCAAAACAAAACAACAAACAAAAAACCCACAACAAAACAAAACAAAACAAAAACAAACAAACAAAAACCAACAAAAAACCCCAAACATTTGTTCTCAATCCACAATGTGTACTAGTGGAGAAACTTGTAATTACCCTTGATATTTGTGTCCAGCTGTAATTTGCTCTTACCCTGCTTTAGCATATATGAATGTTTCCCAGTTTTAGCTAGCTAATCAATGGGTCTGCTTTGCTTTTCTTAATTACAGTTTGACTTTTTTCCTTAGTTTCTGTCCATAAGCTTTGTGCCATCCACTTGGTTTATGTATCAGTTTGGTACACCATATTAAATCAAGGGAGTTACAGTATTTTAGGTACAAATAGTAGAATTTCTTTCATTAGCCTTCAGTTTAATCTCAGAAGAAAAAAAGAATGTGTAGACAGGCTTTGTCATGTCATGGCATTAAATGTAGTTAAGGAACCACACTTTCCATAACTAACAGTTACAGAAGGGAAAATTATGACCAATGTCAAAACCAGCTGTGCTGGACATTCTCAGCTGCCTGAGCAAACATCTATTAGATAAAAACCAATTTTGACTACAAATAGAGATCAATACTCAAAGTCAACTTCTAAATCTTAGATGATGTTTCATTTCTTTACTGAAAAATAAAACTCATTAAATTCCCAGTCTTCATTGATATTTTTAGTTAAGTTTTTCCTTTGTTTTGTATACTGGCATTATCTCCACCTGTGTTGTTATATTTGACGGGGTTTGAGGGGGTTTTATGTTTGTATATCACAATTACAATGTTCACATGTGGTACTCAGGTGTGAATTTGACTAGCCCAGGTTGAGATACAAAAAGCAAATCTGACAGATGTTAATAACCCTCTTTTATGTGCTTATGGAAAAGGTGACTGGTGAATCAGGAAGGAAACAAGGAGTTTAAAGGAGGAAAAAAGCTTATGAACCCAAACTCACTTCACTGTTAGATCATCTGATTCCCCAAAAAAGATGAATCATAAAAAATATCCATTCAGTCATGCACTGATGTGTTGTAATAGAGGGCCAAAACTAATCCACTGATAGCTAGGCACTTACAATCGCAAAAATTAAAGACTCTTCTTAATGGCATAGCTTGGCAAGCATGTTCTTAAAATAATGGGTGGGGGAAAGTAGCCTTTTTGGATAGATACAGAGTAATTACTTACAAAGATTCAGCATGCTGAGGAGAAACACCAAGCAGCACGGTTCAGTATGGCCATTAGATCAAAAAATTTGGGACTACGGGATATCCTGGTGGACCTTATACTTCAGGAAAAGAGATGCAAAGTTCCAAGGCACCTGAATCATCCCCTAGCTGGGTGTCGGTGTAGGACTTTGTAGTATTCTCTCTGTGTAAAAGTTGAGGATGTACTAGATGTTTCATTCAAGGCCACAGTTAATTTAATATGATGCCCCCCACAAAATTATTCATAAAGCATGTCTCCTTTTAAATAAAACAGTCTCCCATATTAGTGTAAGTTCCAAGAAAATTATTATCACTTCAGTTTTAACAGTGAACATCCGAAGAAAAATTATAAATTTGAAGAATTCCTTAATAATGAAGGGCTTGTGGGGAGGGTGTTCATTTTATCGCTCCAAACACAGATAACGACAAGGTAATTAAGGATTTATGCATCTTGTTCTCCACTCGTATTTACTGTCTTGAAAAGGGCATCCTTTAACACTCCTACATATTGTGTCAGAGCATTAATTCATAAACATTCAAGACAATTTATTTCAGAATTGTCGTTGTTGCATTTAGGGTGAGAATAAATTTGGTAAGAGATAAATCCCCTTGCATTCTAGCTGGTCCTCAGAGATTAGAGGGGCTAGGAATGGCTGGATTTATCCCTTAATAGGTATGCCAATTGGGGCCGTAACTGTACGTCTGACCCAGACACACAAACAGCCTGTATGCTGTAGGTCTGGTTGCGTTCAAAAGAAGCCATCAGATTCATGAGTAGTGCGGATTAGTGTCTGTCACTATGGGTCTGACCCAGCCCAAACAGCCCATACACTGTAAGTCTGGTTGCATTCAAGAGAAGCAATCAGATTCACGAATAGTACTGTTTATTTTCACGCAACATCTACAGATTCTTTAAGACTGCCTACAATAAATGCACAACCTGCAGGTTGGCTATATAGCACTACACAAAAGAAAAACGATTTCAATCATACACACTAAGTTCCCGTGTATACACTCATCATAGCTGAGGAAATCTTACCAAAAGGCGTCCCTTCGGGGGTGGGGGTGGGGGTGGGGGGAGGTGGCGGGGGGGAGAGCACAAACCCATCGATCTGTCCCTCCGTTTTGTTGTCGGATTATCGTCCCTCCAAGTTAGGTAGAAACTTGGGGTACTATTTATCTTAGTTTGTATGTGTGAGTGGGTGGGACTGTGGTCAAGCCGTTATCTTTTGAGTAACGACACAGTACATTCTTTGGTGCTAGGGGTACAGCTGGTTTTTGTGGGAGAAAAGAGAGGATGAAAAACAAGGTAGGCTTGATGCGAGGGGTGCAACTGGGTTTTGTGAGAAAGAAAAGGGAGGATGGGGAACAAGGCTACTGCAAAGAGCAGGAGATAAATCTGTCCTTTAGTGAAAGAATGGGACCGTGCGGCCTACGACCTGCTTCACATTCCTTCTTGGCGCCACGACAAACACAAATCACTGGACCTGCATCTCATCCTGTGCTTGCTTTGGGCACCCTGTGTCAAGGAAATGTGTGTTTTACAGATTTCTCACTGTTTTGCTTTTCTCACGTTTCCAACACCTAACAGTCATAACTTGGAAATATCTAATGCTGGTTTTTACATAATTCCACAGACAATTCCTGATTGCTCTCTTAAACATCTAGAAATAGGTTTTAGCATGGGATATTTTTTCTAATGCTACAGCAGAAAGTAAACATTTTCTAAAAAATTGGGACAATCATGTAGATTATTATTAGCCAATGTGAGACACAGTTATAATTTGTTACATCTAACCTAGAACATAATAGAACATGAAATATATGGCTCTGTATATGAACATTTTAACAGAAACACTAATTTATATCTCCTCTTTTAAAAAAAATTACTTAAGGAAGGAATGAATTATTTTTTATCTCAGATTTAGCTGAATAGTTTTAGTCAAATTAAGTAAATTAGAAGAAAAATTCTGTGTTTTCACTTGTTTAAAATAATACATTTTGACTGTCTCCAATGACATTTTGTTTGGAATCTAGGTTATTTCTAACAACAATAATAATCATGAAAAAAAAGTAGGGTTTTTTGGGGAAGGTTGGGATGGAATGGTTTAATTATTATCATGTAACATGAAATAATGTATTTCTTTACCTATTTGCAAGAAAACATTTATAAAATCTATTATTTGAACATTTATTATTTATATACAATCTGGGAGAAATCAGTTACTTCTATGAATAAATAATACTAAAATATTATAAACCAACATTTTATAAAAAAATAAATAAAATATTAATAAGACCAAATGAAATATTAAGAAAACAATTACACAACACACCTAATCTCTAACACCTTAACATCCAGAAATTTATGCAATAATAACATTGGCTATGGTGAACATTATCTATTTGTCTTTGAGAGGTCAGTGCCTCATCCAATTCAGCATATCTGCACTGGGATCTAATGGAAAATAAGTTGTCCTTTTGACATCAATTTTCTCACAGAGATGTGCTATCAGGATTGAAATAGATAAGAAACTCATTGCTTAAGTATTGTTTAAAAGAATCTCTTGAGAACCGTCAATTCTGTATTTGACTTTCAGTTTCCCCATGACAAAATTTGAGGAATGCAATTTAGATATATTACTAGACTGTATTGATTGAAGAGCATCAGCTTAAATGACAGAAACAACCAATCCCCTAATAAAAATTGTATTACTGAATGCTTTGACGTTAGAAAAATTTGGTCATAAAACAATGACAAAATAAATATCACAATAAAATTGCTACTTCCAATATAGTCAGTTAATTTTTATGTATTCATGACCATAAAACATTGATGTTGGCATTACTAGATATGGCTGTAATATAGACTCTTTTAAAGTATTTAGTCTGATTTTTTGCAACATTATTTATATGATCTGTGGATGACTATTACCATTATTTTTTTAAAAAATGTACATTTCCTGGAAATAACATCCCTTCTGTGTGATTAAATAAATACCTACCCTGAAGTCATCTAATTTCTAGCATAGTTGAACCTCAAAGAATTATGCTCTGAGGTGGGGTGATTTGCCACCTTTTGCTTCATTCGCTAAAGTAGAAATGAAAGATGGCTGGGCTCATTTATTCACTAGGGAGAAACAGGAACTATTCTGTATTTTTTTATTCCTACCAACAAATAAAATTGAGTAGTATAAAAAAAGACATTAAATAGATACAATAGAAAAGAATTACAGGAATACACAACGCATACCTTTGCAAATGGAAAACTTTGATGTTTGGTTTGATTCAAGTAAACTTCCCCCCCCCGCCCCCCCCCCCCCCCCCCCCCAAAGAACTTTTGTATATTCCTTGCTATGCTGGCATTAGATTGTGATTTGCAGTGGCATGCAGTGTCCAAAATTATTTTTGCTTTTCCCTTTTTTCCATTAAAGACAGGCTATCTTGATAAGGATATTGTATCATTCTAAGACAGTTTCAGATATTATAAGCAATATTAAAATAATCAAGATAAAAAAGTAATATTTCAAAGTTTTGATTCAGAGTTCAACAAACAACATATTAATTTTATGAAGCATGACTCTTCTTTTTTCTTTTTTTTTTCATGAGATGAACCAAAACAAACAAATGGCTTTATAATTTTTAGGCACTACGTCACTGAATTAACTTCATATTGACATACAGTGTTATACTGATTTCTCAATTATAAAAATTTTACTGGTTTCTAATTTTAGGAATAATGAGCATGATTAAAGCAATATTTATAAAATTATACGTGCAAAGCCATAATTACAGAAAATGGATTTCCACTACAGGAAAAAAAATAAGGATAAAAGTAATCCTTTGAAAGTTGTATCTAGCTTTGTATTTTCTGAAAGTACTATTTGAAATGTTATCTGTCTTCAACTGTCTTGCTTATAACTGTAACATTTGTTTCTCGCATCTACCAATTACAGAAGTGAAAAATTTTTTGAAATTCTAACATCTGGGGAAAGCAAAAAATATGGCTGTAAATGCTTAAGAATGCAACACACTAAATATAATTACATATAAAAATATTAGAAAGAAATGGAGGAGGATTTTCCTGAGTAAATGACTTCTAAGACAACACTGAATAAAATGTGGAATTATAGCAAAACTTTTTTCATAATAGTAAATACTGCATATAACTTACCCACTTTCAGTAGGATATAGTATGTATGGATAAACATCATTAAAGCCCTTGTTCTAAAACTTATCTAGGTTCCCTATATATTTGATGGAGGTAAAGTAAGTTATCTTAAGAATGAAGTACAGAAGCTGACTTGCGGTTAGCTACCATCTGCAGATATTTACATTTTTCTTATATATTAAGAAGGACCTTTGCTGTTCAGATTTCTAACTTTTTGAGTTTACTAAATTTATCAATGCTCCATCAAATCAAAACAAAACAAAAATAAAACAAACAACAACAAAGAAAGTTTATGTTTCAAATCAGTGTTGGGTGTAAGCAATTTGATCTGTTAGGGTGAAATATTTTCTATCGAGATTAATATGTGTCACAAATTGTTCATAAACAAGAAACTGTTTGTAAAGAGGATGTCTCAAACAATTTGAGTGGGATGCCCTGTGGGGGAGAAGCAGAGTGAGCTCTATAGAGGTGGGGCAGTGGGACGTTTCTTTCCCCTTGCCTGCTGTTGTTGCGCAGAGACAGAACTTGCCTAACTGCGCAGGTACAAGCCAGAGAAAATGAGAACCTTCTAGAACAACCTACTGCACATGCGTAAAAAAGACTATATAAAGGCAATACCCCATGTATGTCTTTATCAACCCACCACCTATGGACCAAGCTGGCTACTCTGCAACATCGTGGGGTCCAAGGGTGGTGGTTTCCCCTTTTCCTATCCCCTCCTCCTCTCTTTCCTCTTTCTGCTCTCTCTCTTACATATATTCATGTGTATAAGTTTTGTAGGAGTTGAATTGCGAACGGTTAACCATTGATGGATTATTAGCAAAATAGTCTCATCACCAAAGTGCTTTTATTTGTGCTCCAGATGGTTACCAGTTGATTGTTGCCAAATTGTCTCCATTCATTCACTAAAGTGGTCAGTTAATAAAGTCACCAGCACAATTGTTCCTCTGAGTGACTGTGGTGATTCGGCCTGCCCTGTGGCTCTGCCGAGCAGAGACTGGCTCTTCCACCCACACGGAGGCTCTCAGGGAATTCAAAAGATTCACTGCCCTCGTAATCCACCGCATGGGATGAGACAATATGGAAAAAAATTTTCAATGTCATGACAGCTGAATGTTCACTGTCCCTCAATTTTCTTTCCTCTTCATTGTGGTCTATTTCATTAAATTTCTAATTTAATTATATAAAGCTTTGGCTTGGACTCTGATAGCAAGCCTTTCAGGACAGTTTTCATGTTCAAAAGAATAACAAGATTTCAGCAGGCTCCTCTTAACAATGATCCTGATTATATTTTACCTAAGTCTCGACTCAGCATTCACCACCACTTCTGTATCTAGATATTTTCTACACACAGATTTTCCATATTCGTGTTTTCTGTCATTCACCTTCATCTTCCTAGCTTCTTACTTTCTCTATAAAACTGACTGTCTTCTTTTCAATTCACATTCTGCTTCATCTTTGACACCTTGTTCTCACCTTCTCACCAGAAAATTCTTCCAATGTTAATGAACTCCTATATTATTATTATTCTGGAAGGAAGTCTTGAATTTATGGTTGAATACATGGCAATTTACTGAAATGATGCTACCAATATTTAAAAGTGTTGAAGATATGCCTTCTTATCACATTCCTCTAAAATCCTCTTTTTTTGATTTCTTGCCTTTACAGATCAGAACTACATTTACTTCACTGAATATGATTGAATTTAATTCTTTTGTTGTTATCATTTGTTTATTGTGTTAAAAAAAAGCATTATGATACCCCCCTACTTCTGATTTTACGCATGGTTTCCTATTTGTCTGCTTTAAATATTAATGTAACAGAACTTGATCATTATCAGCCATTGTGAAAAATTCAGACAGATATTAATGTAGGCTATCAATAAATAGTCTACATTCAGCTATCCTGGATTTAGGCATCTAATCTAAGGTGTTTATGTATGCTCCAGCTATCGGCAATACAGAAAGATTAACATCTTCAAGGAGTGTTACTTTCCCTACCACCATTGCCTGGATTTTCTGAAGTGTCCTACTCCTCTCATCACCCCAAGTAATTGTTTATTTTGTTTCCCTTTTAAGACCAATATTTTTAATTATCAACAATATGTTTACTTCTGACCTTTCTTTCATTTTGGAGCAATAAATAGCCTACATTTCTTTGCTTTGACCTTGTAAATATGTATATGTACTATGAACACATACAAAATATACTATATACTTTGTAAAGTACTGTGTACTTTACAAAATATAAACCAAAAAATGAGTATTGAAAGGTGGTTTTTTTCAATGTTTTTGCATTTCAATTAGATTAATTTCCTGAATCTCTAAACCATCTTCTGATGTGACACAGATCATTCTGCCAACATAAAAGAACTTTAACTGCAAGATTATTATGATCCATTAATGAATCAATAAATAAAAAGTATATAAAAATAATCATTTTTCATATATAACTGTCAAAGCACTGTATTACAGTTTCCAAATCTAACTGCCTATTTACAGATAAAGAAAATGGTGCAGAGAATTTGTAGTCTAGGCACTACGTAGAGGTTCAGAAACACAGTTATTGTAAATAGGCCAAGCAGATGTGAACATCAATCAATGCCCAAGGAAGGAATGAGGGATGAAGTAAGTCCAGTTCTTCTGCATTATCCTTATCAGCAAAAATAATCTTTCTAAACCTCTATGCAATAAACTCATTTTTTCTAAGACATAGATTTTCTGGAAAACCTTGTCTCTTCTCAGATAGTTCCTTTTTGTAAGTTCTCACATTTGAAGATAACCCTTTAGTCACAGTCAAACATACAACAAACAAAATATTATTTCTTTAAATGAAGTAATACATTCTTGTCTGTTTTGAAAAGAGTTACACCACCATATCATAGAGGATTGTGATTTGGCAAGACTTTCTGGCTTCCCAGCACTGCCTGGCAACTTCTTACTACTCACATGAATACTAATTGCACAGTTGAAATCACTTAAATTTCTTGAGATTTCCAGTTATCTCCAATAACTGGAAAGAAGGGAAGGCAAAATAACACAGGGCAGGTACCAAGCAAAGGGAATCATACTATAATCTGATCTTCTCGTTAATTAAGAAGTGTTTGACTGAATGGGCACGTGGGCACCAACTGAAGGGACAGTAACGTGATGCAGCAGAGTATAGGGAAGAATCCTCCACAACAATATCTCACCATATCCTCACCACAACAAATAATGCAATGCTGTTCCATTTCTTTTGGCATAGATCAGCAACTAAATTATTTAATATACGATGAGGCAAAATATTACACTCTTCCAGTAGCATATAATGTAAACAAGACTAAAACCAGTGAGAAGGATCAAAAGCCTTTGCAACTGAATATTAAATTTTAAGATTTGTTAATTTCCAGGTTAGACTAGGATAAAGAAGGTGAAATCATGTCAGCTATGAAAAGTGGTATCTGCTTCCTTTACATCCTTGTTATCATTAAGCATCTGCCATATTAACCACGTAACAGCATAACTAAAAGGTAAATAAGCATGTAAGTTCAATGTTTTTAACATTTCTACTGATAGTCTGTGGAATGCAACACCACATACAAAAATTAACAAAAACACAGGAATAAAGTTTTTAGACATTGAACAAAGACCATGTAGTTGTAAGGACTCTATAAGAATGCTTCCTTATGAGAATTATTCATGTTGCTATTAAGTTATATGGACTGTAGTGATCCTCTCTGGAAGTCCAGCTGTGTTGTGTTGTGAATATTCCTTGTCCATGGAATAATAAACTTCACCAGCCAGTCACAATGAGAAGACATATAGTCAGCTTCCATTTGGAACAGACAAATATACCAGTGTGTCCTTGTCTTTCTCTAAAGGTTCAGAAAGTTCTTCTGCAAGAACTTTTGTTCAAAGAAAATCCTGTAAGTGTTCAAAACACCAAAATGTCAGGTAAGCTTTCCATAGAAGGGATCAGCACAGCATGATGCACTTTGGCTGAAGGTCCAATCAATGGTGCAAAACTCAGGTTTCCCAGCATTTGAATGGGTGTGATATTATCTATATTATTCTCTTTTTCCTTATACTGTTATCTCAAATAAATTGCATTTAAAAGTGATACCTTATGGCATCTGAATGTCTTTCTTACTGGGATCATAACAAACCAGCACGTCCTTGTGCAAATCTGATTTGTATATGTTTGCATATAGTTTATATACTTTATAGCAAATAATATATGAGAAATAACATACACTGTATACTATGTGTGTGTGTCTGTGACAGTGAGTTTTCTGAGGAAAGAACCTTTAAAAGATCAGTTGCATTTCTGTGTATATATATTAAATATATATTAAGAAATATTTATTAGACTGCACTGACATTTTTGTCCATTGGAAAATATAAATTCTGAATATATAGATCAAAAAGAAAAAAAAAGGTAGTATGTCACTGAAATGTTCTGTGTCAGATTAAGTGTGTGATTATTAGCCCTTTTATTAAGCTGAACTACTTGGTTAAACCGTATTTAAAAAAAAAAAAAATAGAGCACATCTTCCCTTTTGGAAAAGAGGAGATATGTATTATGATTGAATGTGCTGTGGTGTGTGATGATGATGAATTGCATCTGGTCTATATGGGAGAATGGAAACATAAGGCAGGCATATAATATCCCAGATTGGTACAGCTGTGTCATACCAAATTGTTTTCTTTTTTTGTCATTATTTTCTATTCAAGTTGGAACCTAATATTTTGTTAGAAAATAAATAAATTAATTAAAACTTACAAGAAAAAATACTTCATCTGTCACAAAATACCTTCAAAATTCATCAGCCATGTCTGAAATGTTGTAGCCAAGATACTGAGGGCTGCAGTTATGCCATCTTAAATGGCAAGTTAGTGCTGCAGAGATGTACTCAGGTATCAGAAAGTGGGGATCAGAATCTACCTCTTCTGATACTTTTACTGATTATTTTAAAAAGAGAGAGAGTGAGAGAACATACTAAGCACATTTCAGCTTAATCAAAATCAAAAACAGTAATCAAAATGTAAGAATGGAAAATCAGTCTTGTTCATAGTGTTCTGAAGAGCCTGGAGTGAAACAGTATGTTTCTCCAGCAGTATTTCAGATTGAAATGGTTGCAGTTGGAGAAAGATGACAAGCGCTAACAATCAGTCAGGTCACAGACGAGGGTATGAAACTAGTGGTTTATTGATTAGATCACATTTCACATTTATATATATTTGATATGATTTAAATTATTGAAATGCAACAGAACCCATGCTCAGAGAGAAAATATGTTCATGTGTTCATAATGAGTACATTTGCTTACAATTTACAAAACTGTGAAAAAAGGCTGGTTTTTGCTTTCACAAATAAAGAACATGGCCTAGAATGGGAAATTCCTAGATAAAAGAATTTGTGAAACAATATTATCCACTTTTATATTAAAATATGGGTTGAAATTATGTATTACATTATTTGTATTAGAATTAATGAACAATCTAATTTTGTAACTTCTACACTTTATTTTGTAGTTCTTAATTACTGAGGTATGATGTGCTGAATGCTACTTCAGATGTGATACTGTAATAGCATGTTTTTCAAGAATGGGCAGAAAATGACAAAGTCATTAATTCTTGAGGAAGATCCTTCATTATTTCATCTCTATTACAGGGCAAATTAAAGGAATTGAAATGATTAATACTTAGTAATTTCCTTGATAATATATAATTACTTCCTTTAATAGGATTAACAAATAATATTCATGCTACCAACCTTGATTCAGTGTGTCAAACACACCCATGACTCCTTGTTAATCCAATGAGGTATTCTTTACCTGGAACAAAAGCACTTAACTTTCCATTTAAGATGGCATAAACACAGCCCTAAATATCCTGGTCACAACATTTCTATTTTCATACATGCCTGATGAATTTTGATTCCTTTTGAAAAACAGACAATAAAAAATTCAGAATTAATTACTCTGACACTGCAGAAAGGTGTGCAGCTAAGGTAAACAGAGTGAGAGTTTATTTGTTTTCTATTCTCATTGTTTGGTAACTGAATGGCTCATTGCTCTGAGAAATGAAAATTAGAGCATAGATAAAGTATTTACTGCTTTTTATTTCCTGGAACTGTGAGATTCTGTGGGGTGATCACCACCTCTGCCATTAGTGCCTTTTGACCAGCATATTGATATGAATGAATGATATGATTCTTCCCCTCTTCCTCTTACTTATTTTTTCACTAATATACTTCACTCTGATTTTAAAGCCACTGGTGGAAAGCCAAACCAGTAAAATAAAATGAACAGCTAACCAACTTATCAATCATTCATACAAACTATTTGAAGCCTTTTGAAGGCTTTGAGTGTCAACATAAACATCATAGAAAAATTGGACCGATTTTCAGAGGCTTTTTCAGAATCTTTATGATCACATGGATTTAATTTTGTACAATTGAAACACAGTATGAGCCAACTCTACTGTTGTTTCTTTTGGTTCTTTTAAATATAAATACCCCTCTCAAGATTTCCTTGAAGTTCTGGCAGCTCAACAGATGAGTAACTATGTGTTTGGGTTCTTGTCTTGTCTGATTCTCCTTCCGTCAGATTGAAACTGGCGTAATCATTGTTTGACTTCCTTTTTTGGTTGTTTTTTAATGGTAGGAAATATAAACCTTGATCATAACACAGGTGATAGTCTAGATCAGTGGTCTCCAATTTTTTGGTCATCCATCCCTATCAGTGACAATTTTTTGAGTGCACCTCCTTAATATATGTATATTTATTTATAAATTATACACGTACTCTGCACTACTGAAGTTCTAATATTTTCTTCCTAAACCCCAATGAATCATACTGTGCACTCTTGCCGGTAGCCCAGTTTAGAGACCACTGGTCTAAACTGGGGTGAGAAAGGGAACAAAATTTCTTCTTCTATGAATTTAGCTTGACATGTTTTCCAGGACCAGGGGAAAAAAGAACAAACAAAACCAACAAACTTACTAATGGTTTTGTAATAACCACAAATGTTTTCTTTTACAATTTTATTATTTGCTTCTGCAAGAATCCCCTAAAATCCATTTCACACAATTAAGTCTTTCAGTCTGTGTGAGAAGATGAGCAAGTCAACATAAACATCTTTGAAGACCTTCCCAATCAAAATAATATAATAGATTGCATCAATGTAATCTTGAAAAGACACATTTACTGTAGTCTCTATCACATTCCCATAGCAAGGACTTCATTGACAAACATTATTTGTTCTGCAGAAAACACAATCTTCATCCTTTCCATCTAAAAACATGATTGATTTCCTTTCTTATACACAAAGAGTTTAACATATTTCAGGAGATCTTTACGAAAGTAATTTTAAAGTTAAAATGATTGCTTGTACTGTCATCCTAGCTAATAATGGCAGTCTATACTTCTAAGATTATCGAGAATTCATTGGTGCAAACAGTTGTGTCAGCTTCTATTCCTCAAGCTCATTGTGATTTCAATAGAAGAGATGATTATTATTAACATCACTGTTGCTATTTTGTAGGGTTAGTTCAGGTTTTCAGTGTGTTTGGTTTTGGCCAGAACTATAGATGTAATAGCCAGGAGAGGAAAATGATCGCTATACCATAAACAGCTAAAATAATGTCTTAGGTACATTAAAAAAAGAATATTTAGGAGATAAGGCTACAATTAGGAAACCATAATTGTTCATTAATTTCTATATGTCTCAAATCTTTGATATATTACATTAAAATTACAGTGGTTACCTCTTATATGTATTTCATTAGATAATCACCAGTCTGTTCTTAGTGAGATTATGTGCAATTCAGAATCTCAAAATATTTTATAGATGTGTTACTGTTAAAGGATACTTTACCACAAACCTGGCTGATAATGTTAGGCTTCACAAAGTCCTTTCAGATTATCAAACAAGAGTCATAATGAGTACTAAAATGTCTTAGAATATCAGCTCTTTTGAAAGAGGTAATCAATAAACTTTCTGAATTTATTTAGCAACAACTAAAGGGATGTATCTTAATCAAAAGTAAATGCTATCAAAAGATAAAAAAGAAATATCTATTCAGCATATTTATAAATAAATTGCTTTTGTGTGTTTCCTTGTCAATTTCTTCTTAATTTTCCTCTTCATCCAAGATCTCTGTCTGTAGGACTAATCAGTATTAAGAACCTTCATATTACACTTATGCTCTTAAGAATGTACGTGACCTTAAAATGTCCCACTGAATGACACTCTATGTCTGCTTGAGAGTGACTTTTATTTCAAATTTCACTCTACTTACAGCAAAGCATCCACTTTGAAATTTTTCCCTATGACTAAGAATCATTTTCTCATTAGGCTCAAATTCAAGCAGGAATAAGAACTCTATGTCATCATATTGTTGTTTTCACTAATTTAAGAATATATGATACATTTATAAATTTAAGTATGAACAAGTAAATTTATTAATTTATAAAATATATATTTTAATACATAATGTAATATAATATAACATTATAAATTTATTGTAATATAATTAATATAATGCAATATAAATTAAGATTTTTGATAACTGTAAGTGTATCATCACAATTCTGAGTCTTCTCCATTTTCCAAACAGCAGGTTGGAAATATATTCCCAGATACTAACATATCTATAAGAGAATAAGTTTACATAAAAATAAGCAATCTAACAAAGAAAACAATTAAAATGTCCACAAGTTTTGTTTATTGCTTAAAGTAATTTAAGGACAGAATGAGGATGCAACCAGAATGAGTAGTGTTTTATCCATGAGCATTACTATTTCTTACAGGATACTAGTTAGTATTACTGAAGATGAGAGGACCAGGTTTCAAGGAACAGAAAGATAATCACAGGAAAGAGGTGAGAAAGTTAACTGTAATACTATGCTTTACAGAGTTTCTCTGTGTTGCATTCCTATTCTTCTATAGGGAAAGAATGATAGTAGAGCTTTATCAATCAAAACATATGGGACAATAACCACGAAATCTTAAAGGCCATTATAAAGGACTTAAAACTTTAAAAAAAACCCCAAACAAAACATCAGGATGAAAGACTTTATCTAATCTTGCACAAAATAAGTAGATGTCATGTCAGACTCTGAAACAGAGAAAACATTTCTAGACACTTTTGCTGTTTCTTGGAGCAACTGCCAAAGGAATCAGAAGCCACTGTTAGATGCTTTCTGAGTACTGTGAGGGATCTGGTATAAAAATCTTCAACTATAAAACACCCAAGCTATACTAGTAGCCATAATGTACTCAATTCCCTATCCTTGTCACTGGAAGACAATCATACTGATTGTTCACTGTAACAATTACCTTTAAAAAGAGAAAATATAAAAAAATGATAAATAGAAAAGCACATCCAAAAGTATAAAATTCTTGCAGACTCAGTAGACAGTGTTTAAAGACAATACATTAAAGGTTCAGATTAAATGTATACTATCAGTTAGACAAAATCCTAAAATATGAAATGGGGCCTTGGTGTTTGAACAGCAGAGTGAAGATGCCTATTAGAAACAAACATCCTTAAAGTGCAGGCATTATGTTCAAATGGTACTGTAGAGAAGAACATACATTTTTGGACGTTAAAGGTAATGCTTAAAAAAGACAAGCCAAAAAGTTTTAAAGGAGTAACTTCCTAACTGTAAAAAACCCACAATAAAACTCAACATAGCCAGTGAGCACACCAAAGAATAGGTGTAGATGAGGTGTGAATCATGTAAAAAAAACTGCTTGGAAATTCAATGTCATAGAAGAAAAATGATGTATTATTGGCTTTGATGTTTATCGCAGGCAAGTATAAATGAGTTTGTACCTGGAACCTATTGTTAAGATGGGAAATATCTGATGATCAAATTCTCAAATGACTTTTTGTAGGAGGGGGTTAAATCAATAAAATATTAAAGAATGAGGACAAGATTATATTTAACACCAAAAATTTAAAGAAATTAAATATGAAACTTTTAAAACTACCTATAAAGCTTCTTTCTTAAATCCATTCTGGTAACAGAAGCTTAGAAAATAGGGCTAAAATCTTTACACTGACCTTTGGAATTAGTCCTGTAAATTTGAGTTTCATAACAGATCAACTGAAATAACAGAAGTGAAGAACAGAATAAATAGACCCATAGTTTAATATACATTTGGGATATACATTTTATAACAAATATTCATGCTTCTGAAATGTGTTCAAGTATTTAAATCATAGGGACAGGCAGTCTATAAAACACACTTGCTTTTCAAATATCTACTGATAGACTCCACTACAAAATACTTTTAAAAATACTTCACCACTGTCTAGTAAAGATAATAAGCTCTACCATAAAGTGAGTACTGTTGTGACTTAACAATGGGTTAGGAGATAAAAATCAAAAAGATAGAATGCTTTTCTTCATAATGAGGGAAGCATATAGGTTTGAATTTCTTGACGGTCAAAGCCATAATTAGGTCATAAAATTTAAAAATTTTGGATAATCAAACCCAAATGTAATCCTGAAAACTTTTCTAAGAATAGTACAATCCTAAATCATTCTGAAATAAAACAGCAGATAAAATTAATTTTCAAAGGGAGAAAAAAATTACTTTAGAAGTCCGAAGTGCTAAATCAAACTTACAAGTTATTTTACTACTGCATGTGCTGTTCACTGTGTCTTACAATAACACCAGAACAGTAAAAACTGTAAGGAAGACTAATAAGAATTATTGAAAACATGGAGTGGTTTACTGATCTTTACTGATCCTTCAACCTGGAAAAGAAATGCTTGAGGGACAGATGATAGACATCTAAAAGACCTCGAAAAATACTGAGAAGATTTATTATCTATAATTTCCCATCACAGAGGAACTGAAAAGTATTAAGTGGAACTGTTAGGAAGCATGTCTCTTTATGTTCTTTTTGCTTTTTCTGTGTATTAGTTGAAGGTTTTGACTGGTGGTTTTGACTGCGCTTTCCTTTTTTTCTGAAACATGTCTTCTGCCTTTGCTGGCCTTGTCTAGAGTAAAATTAAAAGAATGTAGGTATCAGACAATCCAAGGGGGGTTTTTGTTAGTTTTTGGGGTGTGAGGGGGAGACAAGAAGGAAATAGCCTGCTTCTTGATTCACAAATAATCGCTAAGACACAGGTTGGAGATAGAGGCAAGCTTTATAAGGTTTGTGAGAGAACTGACTGTAGCTCAGAGGATGGAAACTTGATAATGGTTAGAAAGCAGAGATTGGAGCATTAGAGAGCCTCCAGGAAATGGCTGCCTGGGAACATGGATTAGTGGTTCTGGGGGGACAGAGGATTTCTGTCTGGCATCTTGTAGATCAGCCCTGCTGCGTATCCTGGAGACACCTTTCCATCATAGCTTTCATGGTCCCCCTCCTTTCCTTCCCCTCTTCCCTTCAAAACAGTGGCTTAGCACTGAGGTGCCAGGAAAGGTCATGTAGGATGGTATATACTCTGCTTCTTGCTTGCAGCAATACAAGCATGAGGTGGCAGGACAGTACCTTTGCAGTCCCCTGTTCATTAAAGGTATCTGTAGAGGAGGAATGAAGAAACTTCTTGGTCATTACTTTTTTCTCTATTTCTGCTATCTCTATCACTACCTCTGTCTCTTACATCTATCTGTTTTCTGTCTGCTAAACTCAGGAAGGAAGGTGGCTAAATGCTGTCCTCCTAGACACCTCTGCTCTCTAAATCCAGGTGATTCCACAGTCCCATGTGGGTTCTCCAAAAAGGAAAAAAGTCCTAAGAAGTTCCTCGAACACGAAGGTGTACACAACATTGGTACCTTTCTTTTCTTGGATATCACTTCAACATGCTGCAGGAACTCTGGATGGTAACTTTTGTGCCCAGCCTGCTAGACACTCTCTGGAGACATTTGTGGTGGTTCATCCCACACACCAACTCAGACTATAGTGTTCTAAGTAGTCATTGAAGTGCACTTGGAGAGCTTTGAGAATGGAAGTGTTGGTTAAAGTGCTCCAAAAGGAAATTCACTTCATACCTGGCAAAACCACTCTGAGGACTGAACAAACAAGCAATAGTGGAAAGAATCAGCATACACTTCAAAAATTCATTGATACTTCAAAGAAAATTACTAGTGAAAACACATATAGGGTCATCCCTCCCTGTTGAACCAAGGACAAAGATAGTTTGGAGAAAGCCGCTCATGGATCTGTTACATTTTGGCTACTTTGTAACAGAAAACAAGCCTCTACTTTTAAATTAATAGAAATTTGCCTCTGAATGCACTGTCATCTACAGATTATGGTCTGTACTGCTGACCTGTGAAGAGGTGAGTGTCCCTGAGCCCACTCTGTGCCTATTGTGATTAAAAACTTATCTGCAACTTGGGATGCTGTATGGATTGCTCCAAGAAAAAGTACTGCACTAAAGTCTCAGTGAAAACACTTTGTCTCTTGCACACCTTTAGTGAGTTTGAGAACCTTACTTCAGTGCGTGTTTGACTGTAGCTATCTGGAGATGGAAGAGGGGTTCAGTAAGATGCAAAAGCAGTAAGAACAGCAGTAGAAAATACTTTTAGCTTCTCTTAAAAGAAGCTAAACATTTACATAAACTTGGTAAGTTTATGTAATCTGTGCTTATCCTTTTAATATGCTTTGAATTTTATGCTCATCAGAATGTCAAGATGAAGTGACTCACTGGTGGGAGACTGCAAAATAGAAACCTAGCTATCCCAGTTTTCAAAAGTTTAAGGAAAACTAATCTTTAGTGTATTGCATCAAATAATACCAGCAAGGGATCAAGCTACTTACTAAGAGATATAAAATATTACTTTAATCAAACACTAATAGCAGCAGACTAATACTGCAAGTACTGATAGTTTGCTACTGTATAAAATTCAATAACACAAAGCTTAGTTTGTATTTTCTTTTCATATGTCTCATTATCTTTATTTCTGCATGAACAATAGTAGAAAAAATAAAAATTTTTATTTTAGTTCTAAATGTGACTGATCATTGAAAAATGTTGTAAACATTTCAAGTGGATCTCATACATGCCATAACCAATTTGTGTCAAAACTGAAATGTCCCTATTATGCATACTTGTCAAAAATATCTTTCAGAAGAATGAGAATATGCCTCATTTATTTCTGAATGCAATTATTCTGTGAAAGACTACATGACACCCCCCACCTCCTCCCAGAAAAACCCAACCCCCCTTACTCTCAGAAGCAGGAAAGAAAGAAAAAAAAAAAAAACAGAAGGGCTTTTCTGTTTTAAAAACTACGTAAGTGGGTATTATAAAAGATAGTACTCTTCCCACAAACTTTTCATAGCAAATTTAGGACTTTGTGGCAGGTAAGAATGGAAAGGGAAGGAAACTAATGTCAGAAGAGGACCTTGGTGAAATTAATTTCACCTAATTCTAGACAATTACAACTGTAGATACCTACATTTTGTCAAATGCAATCTAAACCCTATATTAGATTATATGTAAAACTTTAAAGATGGTGAGTGCAAAACTAACATGTTAAATGAAAAATTATATATCCCATCTCATAGGCAATTTTGTACCTCTTCTAGATGTCTATGAGAAAGGTGATAGTTTCAAAAAGCTACATTGAAACTGAGCATTTACTAGGAGGACAAACGTTACAGAAACTTTCACACAGTGAAGAAAAAGATGATGTGAAACCTAGTATTTATGCATAATGGAATAAAAGGTGAAAACAAGCAGCCGAAGAAAACCAATACATGGATGAAAAAAATAATTGGAAAAGACAAAATAAATCTATTCTTATTTAAAAAAAAAAAAAAAATCAACAATTAGTTAAAAACACACGCTAAACAAATTACTATTCAATAGAAACTTCTAAGCTGCCAGAAGAAAATAAATGTAAAAGTCCTAGTCATATTTCTGCTTGACAGCATTAAAAGTAGGAGAACAGACAGGACACATAAGCTAATGAAAGCATTGCCCCTGCTTCCAGCCTTTAAGCATAAAGGTAGTTAATGAAATAGCTATCAGAAGAATCAGGTGATGTAAATACATTCCAGATTTGCTTATCTAGATATTGTACATCAAATCTTCTGATTTCCATCACAAGAGTGCATGTCAAAGAAAGGGGAAAAAAAAAGAAAAAAATATTTTTCTTTCATTCCATAGCTGACCTTTTTTAAATTGGAATGGATGTTATAATTTAATTGTGAAATATTGGGGAGAAAAAAGACTGAATTAGTTTGAGATATATTAAGAAATATTAGCAGATATCATCACCATATGAAAAATTTATCACTGTGGGAAATATTTTATAACTTTAAACATAGAGCAGACTATAAAGAACTATGGCTAAGAAGAACTATTTTATATGAAATGTAAATATAATAAAGGAATGAACTCACCAGAAAAGACAGTTAAGACATTTTCTTCCCAGAAAAATCTACAGAATAAATTAGGGGCTTTTAGGGCAATAATGAAAACCAGAATAAAATAACATTTAAACTTTTACATTAACTATCTTTTAAACTGAAATTTAAAGATTTAAATGTAGTATAGAAGAAAGGGTAATACTGGGCCAATGTCAAGAAAATAAGTTTAATAGGTGACATATCACTGTGCCATAAAGCAAATGAATCTTAAGAAGTAAAGGATGAGGAAGGGATGTAATGATGGAAGGTGTAATTGGGAAGATATATTTTTATAGTACGTATATATATACACATATGTATATATATGTGCTTATGTATATGCTCATGCTTATGTTTATGTACCTTGTATGTATGTAAAACCAAATACCTTTGCAGAAAAATCTAATGAGGCATAGACTAGTGGATACAGCAGTATACTTGAAATAATTTTTTTCATTTTATTACTGTATACACAGGTGACAGGAAAAAGTGATTAAGATAATATCTAATAATTTAAGCATTCTAAATAAATTGTGACTGTAACAGAATTAGGTTTGTCATCCTATAGAAGGTTATTTATTTCCAAAATCAGCAGATACTAATAAAATTTTAAAAAATATCATTGGTTTCTGTCTTTATAAAGAAAAAGGCATGATAAAAATTCTGAAAATAGTCATGACTTTTCCTGGAAAAGAAGAATCACTACACATAGTGAAATCATGATTAGTCTGTGACAAATGTTCAGAATACTAAGATGAAAAACTAAACCTAACAGGAAATCCAACAAAGATATATTCCCCTGAGACCACTTCAAAAAAAAAAAAAAAAAAAAGAAAAGAAAAAAGAAAAACTCCCAATTCCTTCTGACTCAGAAATACTTCGATTAAAAAATAAAAATGCATGTGTTTTTAGAAAGCAGTTTCTTCCAGGGGTATTTCATGAACATGGGACAGCACACCTGTGGGTCTAGGGACTTAGAAATAATTGTACAATATTCAGCTACAGAAAATTAATGTATTGCAAATCCAAATAAAAGGGAAGAGCGTACAAACAGAGAGCAAAATTCCAAAGAAATTGTTTTGCATTAAGTATTACCTGAATTGAGTATGTAACTTATTACTTTACGTCTCATTGGAGAATTTTATATACCTCACTAGACAATATTAAAATGGAATTGCAGGTATCCACACCTAAGAGACAGTCCTGAAAATACCTATCAGAATGTACAGTCATTACCTAGTCTCAAAATCTTGATACTCTGCAGACATATAGGGTTTTGGTTTTTATGTTTCTCAGGCATCTAAATGCTCCTCTACTTCACATACCAAACAGCAAAGAATTCTGAAAAAAAACTCAAGCATCAAATGTGTTCAGATATTAAACATTTCTTTAGGTACATTATGCACTTAATGTGGTAGACATCCTTAGAACATGCTTACCAAACAGAGCTTTGGACATAACACTGCTGTGTTTTAAAGTACTTTCTTTTTATCTTCTTGTTGAGATTTCAGAGTATTCACATGAAAGTAGACAGAGGTTTGATTCCTACTTCTGCTTGAGTGGGGAATATTGGTTCCCAGTATTTCCTTAGATCCAGCTGTCTTTTTGTACAGTGCACTGTGGAAATCCCAACCAAAAGTGCACAGTTCTGTTCATGCACTCTATGAGTACTTTAGAAATGTAATTTGTGATTTCATCTTTCAGTTATAGGATAACTGCATAAAATAAGCCCACCACGTCTATACCTGCAGCACCTCAGTCTTTAGACCTAACCCTTCCCTTCCCAAAATTAGTGCATGTAACATATTACATTGTTTGATTTCATATAACTTTTCTCATTGAGCAGTTAAGTTTAAATTAGTTATTCAGATTGCTGTTATATTTAAAGGGAAAAAAGAGGAACATGAGGAAGATGAATTATCTTCCTTTGTCCTTTAGAAAGGACAAATTGCCACATGGCAATGTCTGTTTCTTTCCATAAATTATAAAAGGAACCTAGATGACCACTAAGACAGCATATTACTAGGTCTTTTTAGGTAGTGACATGAATCCTATCTCTTTTGTTCAAAAATGAATATATATTGGTGATAGCATTTTGAAAATTTATCTTTAATTGATACATGAAATTGTTGTGGTTTAACCCTGGCAAGTTGCTAAGGCCCACACAGCTGCTCGCTCACTCCCCCCATGGTGGGATGGGGAAGAGAAATGGAAGGGTGAAAGAGAAAAAACTTATGGGTTGAGATAAAGACAGTTTAATAGGTAAAGTAAAAGCTGTGTGCTCAAGCAAAACAAAATAAGGAATTCATTCACTTCCCATCAGCAGCCAGGTGTTTAGTGATTTCCAGGAATCTGGGCTCCATCAGATGTAACAGTTACTTGGGAAGACAAATGCTATAACTAAAAAACAAAACCAATACGAAGTTTTGGATTCTTACCCAAAGATTTCAAGTTTTTCAAGACTGTAACTGTTTAAAAATACTAAATTGTCATGCTATTTCTAACAAATTTTTGTTATTGTTCACATAAATTCTTTCTGGTGGGTTGACATTGCCTGGTTGCCAGATCCCCATGCAGCTGCTGTCTCACATTCAGTGGTACAGGAAGGAGAAAAGAAGATGAAAAAGCTTGTGGGTCAAGCTAAAGACAGTGAGATCACTTACCAATTACCCTCTGGGGTAAAAGAAACTTGACTTGGAAAAGAATAATTTAATTTATTGTCAATTATAACAGAGCTGGATGGTGAGAGACAAAGACAGAAACTAAAACAGCTTTCCCTAATCCCATCATTTTTTCCTGGGCTCAACTTATTCTTTCATTACCAATTCCTTTACCTCCACCTCCCCTGCCCTGAGAGGCACAGAAAAGAACAAATGAGGGATTGTTGTCAGTTCATAACTGTTCCTCTTTGCCACTCTTTCCTTCTCACACTTTTCCCTTCCTCCAGTGTAGGGTCCTTTCTATGAGTTGCAGTTCTGCAGGATAAACCTGAAGAATAAATCTCCATTGGCTGCAGGTCCTCCCAGGAGAACTTGCTTCTTCATGGGCTCTCCACTGGCATCTCCCTTCAGGAAATATCCACCTGATCCATCATGGTCCACTCCGTGGAATTCAGAGGAAACTCTGCTCCAGTACTTGGAGCACCTCCTCCCCCTCTGACTTCTCTCACCTTGGTGTTTACAGGGTTTCTTCTCACACTTTTTAATTCATGCCTCACTGCTTGTGCAATGTTTGGCCCTTCCTAAATAAGTTTTTCCCAGCCACAACTGTGACTGAGGCGCTCAGCCGTGCCCTGCGGTGGGTCGGTTGGAGCCGGCTGGAACCAGCTGTCTCTGACACTGGGCAGCCCCGGCCTCTCTTCACAGAGGCTGCCCCTGCAGCCTGCCCACCCAGCTACTAAAATCTTGCCACCTATACACAATGCAACTACATGCAACTACAATTTAAATAAGCAGATTAGTTTTAAGAGGAAAAAGAGCAAGAACAGAGCTATTTTCTCAGGAAGAGGTAATATGTAGAGTAAATAAGAACACCACAGACACAGCAGTATCTCATGTCTTACAGCTGTAGACAGCACTGTCAGAGATTGTGATTTCTGCTAAAGGACAGAGTGAAGTTTCCAATCAGTACTTTTCTACTCTTTTTCCATTAAATAGAAGTGACAGAAAAAAAGCAGGATAAGGTTCAAAACAGGAGAAAAAACCCTTGAGATAATGAAAACAACTTTCAAGTCATTCCTTGGCACAGTGGAAATACTTTTGCTTCTATCGAAATTCTATAATCTGGATGATGACTTTTTGAAGTTACTCATTTCTTTAAGCGGTACCTTATTCTCATATCCTCTGTAATAGCTGCTAATCAAAACAGTATGCAAAAGTGAACCATGTAGGAAAGTAGCAGATATAGCAAATATTCTTTGCTATGAATAACAAGCGTAAGAAAGTCTGATAGTATTAAGAGGAAAAAAGCAGAAC
Source organism: Strix aluco (assembly GCF_031877795.1). Lineage (NCBI taxonomy): Eukaryota > Metazoa > Chordata > Aves > Strigiformes > Strigidae > Strix > Strix aluco. Next base: position 88,261,285 of record NC_133932.1, on the reverse strand, counting down.
AACTGAAAACAGGCAGAAGAACAGATATGTACTAAATAAACAAGCACTAATGTGAAAGTAGATGGTATAGTTCAAATGTCTATGGGTTTTGGTCATCTGTCAAAAGCAGACTGAGAATGAGAAAGGAATGTTTCCATAATTTTCTTAGAAAGTTAATCTTCTTTGCAGCTTCACTGATATCTAAGATGGAAAAGGAAAATGGAAAGACTTATTTTTCAAAACATTTATAGAAACTAAGAATATTATCAGCCTGCTAGTAGAACATATTTTAAAATTCAATATATATATGGAAATATTGTTCCTTTAAAAATACTTCTAAAAACTAATGATGATTATTTTTGACTCAATTATTTCCAGCATTTTCAAAACAAAGACCTTGGTCCTCAAGTAACATTGATTTTGTTTTAAAAAACATTGATTTAAGTAGCTTAATATTAATTTAACATTTACCATATTCAGTATTCATTTATTATTTTAATTCATCACATCTATAACTGATGATAACATTCAGTAAAATTTACTTTTCTTCTTACACTTCATTACAATAGTAAGCAATGAGGGATAATATGAAGCAAGGGGTCAACAGTATGGGGTTTTTTTAGAAGAATCAAGGAAAAACAACTATAAGAAAGAAATTTCATCAGTGTAATTTCTTAACATTAAAACACTACAAGTACATGAGTAAATTACCTCTGCAATTTATTCTTAGAATGTCATTAAGCTTAAAATATTCCCGTCCTCTATGTTACATTGCATTTCCTTCCCTGCTCCTGCCATCTTAATCTGGGTTACTGATCTTTCCTCGTCTGTTTTGTTTTGTTGTTTGGGGTTGGTTTTGTTTGTTTGTTTTTGTTTTTGTTTTTGTTTTTTTATCCAAGATCCTGATACATTTTACTGAGCTACTTGGCTTCTGGTTTTCTGGCACAACCTCTGTTCACCTGTTTGATCTGTGTTCACAGCTCCATTTAGAATAAGAGTGGTCTAGATTCTCAGGTGAAAGTTTATGGAAATTAGATCCATGTTACATCATGCAATCCCTCAAGGTACTAGAATTCTTCAGTACAGCTTCACATGAGATCTTTATGATCAGTGAAATGATTGACAGAGAGGAAATGTTTGCATTTATGTTAGTTTTTAGCAACGTTAATTTCAGAAAGTGCTGGTGATCATGGTACTTAATCTGATCAGATTTAAGAGGAGTTAACAAAACAAAAAGAAACAAAAAGAGTCAATAGTATCCTTTTTTTTTTTTTTTCCCAGTATTTATTGATTGTATTCCAACAGAATTAATAAAAGATAAAGTTTTGACAGCACATACAAAGTCTTGTGAAAAGAAAAAAAAAAAAAAAAGAAAGAATAAAGAGAGAGAGAGAGAATGGAAAAACACTGAGCATCACAGCTTGATATTGACCATCTCTTCTTGTGGCATGATCTAAATCAAATATAAAGTAATAAGTAAAAAAGATAAATTATATAATATACTTGTTCCAAGAAAACTTTATAATCTTTTAGTTTAAACATTTCAGGTCCAGTGTCAATTGTCTACAAAAGAGGTACTTTTTGTATCAGAAATGCTTAGATTAGGTAGATATATATATATGGATTTTCTTAAATTCTTAGAGCTAAGGTATCTTCTTACAGCCCTGGAATTCCCATGTTCCCCTGTCTTTCAAAGGTTCCCTGTGCAGTGTTCAAGCAAATAACAAACAGCTCTCTGACTCTGATTTCATCATGAAAAAAGTGTGTACAGAAAAACAACAATGTGAAAAAAAAGAGTATGGAAGAATACATGTAAGTATCTTACTTAAATGGACTGCTGTGAGTATTTAAATTGTTTATGATGAAGAATTAAGGAAGACTGAGCAGTTTATCAACATCCTCTCCAGAGTGAATATATACTAGGCTTTTCTATATAAAAGCTTCAGTATTGGAATAGGGATTTGCAAGTGTCAAATCTTCCCCCTCTAAGTTTTTCAGAAGTGCCTATATATATATATAGGATGCCTCTATTTTTGGATTATCAGTGCTTATTCCTGTACTGCTAAATAGAAAAGGGAGATGGACTGATCTGACTACAAAACCAGCTAGGATAAGCTGGATTGCTTCCATGCCCTGTTAGTCCTGTCAAGTGGATTGGCTGTGTATAGTTAGTTTCAACTGTCAATAACTTCGGGATACATGTTACGGTTTCCTGCATACATTCCATGTCATATATGGTATAGCCCTGTCCTCCTTCTGGATTTTTGTTCACAGGCATGAAACACAGGTGCTGGTTTATGTTACAGATCTGTTCATAGCACATTCTGCAGTTCCAGTCTTTACATTTATGATCTTTTTATACACAGGTCTTACACTTTTCACAGGAAAACAGAAACAAACAATTTGTTTTTTAAAAGTCAGGGTCTTATGCATCTGTAAACATTCCCCAGACTTGCACAACAGCCTGCAGCTTGGTCACATTATCTGTGTCTGCATGTTAACTGCATAGATCTGAAACAGATCTTGGGATATCTAAGACTGTTGTTTGGCTTAAAGGTACCCCAACCCTTTTTCCTCTCAGATAGGAGGATATTACGTATGTTAATGTGTAGCAGATCCTCAAACAAGGGGGTATCACAAAGAATGACCTTGTGTGAGAGACGAGAAACCAGGCCTGCGAGAAACTAAGAAAAACATTCTGAGAAAGCAAAAGTTGAGGCTGATTGAAAAAATGCCTCAAACACTCGCTATGAGTCTATGAGACTATGAGTCACAGGGTGCATTCTGTGGAGGTCAAAGCTGATAAGGCTGCCTGAATAACACAAGATGCAGCTGGAGGAGGGAGTCCTGTGAAGACAGGACGGCTCTGCTCTGGTGCACCTGGACAAATTTCAAGGGCCATCTGTCCGGTGAATGACCTTTGCTTCATTATCCATGAAATGCATATTAAAGTTAACACCCCTTAATATGCTAACGAGGCCTAACATGATCATCCTAATTACAACATCCCATGAAACACCTTACCCCTCCCCATACATGGGATACATAGGTATGTGGGTCGACGTAGAGGACGGACCCAAGGAAAGTGTGTATAAATCAAGAGGGGAGAAGAAAGGGGGGGGGGCCCTGGAGAGTGCAGTGAAGCGAAGAAGACGGATGCAAGTGAAAAAGACAGCTGCCTCCTGTGCCTCCTGGAACCCTCGTTGGCAGGATCGGTGCAGAAACCCAGACTGGTGATCTGTATTTCCCCATTCCCTCTATCTCTCTCTTTTCCCTTTCCCGTTAAGAAATGCAAGGCATATTGTATTGCTTGCCACAACTTGCTATATACTTAACCAACTATCGTGTGTTCAATTAGTACATTGTGAGTAGTTAATAAATGTTTGGACTTGGAGACTTGTTGTCCGCTCCACTGGGGATTTGTGAATCTGAGTCACTTGTCTCCCTCGTCTGAGCGGGACATGTCACCTTGCTGTGCAAAGACCACATCTCTTTTGCTCTGCTTAACAATTCTTCATTTGTAAGATCCCTCACTGCTATAAACTCTGTGTGATGGCCAGAAAAAAAACAAAAACAAAAACAAAAAAACCCCAAACAACCAGAGATTATTGTTGCTGTTATTTAGATTAATTAAATAGCTCTGCTTTTTGTCTATAATTTTGGAATGGGAGACAGGCTGCAGGATTCTGTGTAACCCACCCCCAGTGGCTTTTACAGTAATGATAGCTAGGCAGAAACTCTGATCAAAACACAACTTTCCTTTACTTTATAGGAGACTACTGAACCTGTCTAAAAATGTTGCAGTGTGCATACTGTTTAAATTAATAGTGAGGGAATATAAAGTCATGGATGCTGACAGCTTCAAGATGGAGCTGACTGTAGTCGTCAAGTTCAAATACCTGGCATAAATGATCAAAAATTTACAATACACCCCAAACAAATGTGTCATTAGCTTCATGCACTTTGTGACACCTGATCTGAATTAAGAAATCTGTGTTCTACATATTGCCTATCCCCAAATCACTGGATCAGCCATTCTTGCTGCTGAATATGCTCTGTGGAAGACTTTGGGTGGTTTACCACCTTCTTCACCACCCCTGCCACATTGAGAGTGGTGGTAAAATTGGGTATTCAAATGACTCCTGAAGACTCAGAAGTGTCGCAAGTGCCTCCACCATACAATGAGGAAAACATCCTCATTGCGTTCAACAGTCAACATTTGAACAGTTCTGCAAGGGACTGCAGAAGCAAGACTCCTTTCCCTAGTGGGAGACATGTTCACTGGCCCACTAGGTTCAGAAAAGCAGTTTGCATTTAAGGAAACTTGTGGTCCTCTTGGCCTCTTGTTAAGAAGATGCTTGCAGTGATGTAACATTAATTTAGCTTTCCTAATTAGAGTCTTTGCTGAAAAAGTTTTTTTCTGTTCTGTTATCTTATAAGCCAAGGCCTTAGAACTAACCGTTCTGTCTGCTATTCCTCTGTGTCTGAAAATCATCAAGGTCTTTCAGCTCTGCAACACGCACATTGCCCTTACTGATCTGTTTGGTCTTTCTGTGGTATCTGTGATCTCTAACAGGTCTGTGGTCTGTGTCCCAAAGCTTATGTCTTTCTGCTTTTGGAGTAATCATTGTTTACCAAGATGGTCTTGACTGTATGCTCGATCTTCTGCCTCTTTGCAGCATTACTCTAATGGTAAGGAAATACATATGGCACCAGCCTGCACCCCACAATGGTCTCATAGGTCCTGAAAGATCCCTCACAACCAGATGGAAAGGGAGTGACCCCCTCAACCCATTCTGTGTGACACTTACCTCAAAATGCATCATCTGGTTTGCACAGGCTTTTCTGGGAAGCTCTTAGGTACATTTTCTTAATGTCTTTATGTACATGTTCCTCTGACGTAGGCATTTCCACAGTGTTGCCTGTGTCTTGCAGCACTGTGCAAAGCCCAAAGTCTGCCCCAGTAATACTACATGGGCACCCTATCTGGCTGTGACTGGATACAGGGACCACTCAGTCCAGCTTATAGGACTGGTCTCTTCTTTACATGTGACAGGGATTGTGCTGTAGGGCTCCTTAGTGGGCTTCCCAGGTAGGGTCCATAGCTTTTGGGCATGTTCTGACTTGTATGTGTGCTCCCCACCCCCTCCTTTTGGCACTCCTCCACCCTCTCTAAGTTCACCCCAAGTCTGATACATCAGAGTTTGTTCTGCAGCCTTGTAGAGAGGGACACCCTGAAGCTGCCCTTTATTTTGGATTATTTACTTTCTATTCACATTCAAAGAATGTGTTCTTCCTTTTCTGATTTCTTCTATTCACACCAGTAGGGGCAGCTGTTCCTGACAGGCAATTACAGGTCAGCATGAAAACTCATGGGGCATGGCATTGTGGAAAATGGAGGCTCCCTGCCACAGAATGATGTTTGAAACCACATGGCAGACATGGTGTATGTTCATGGGAGAGGCTTCCTGCTCTGCCAGAAGTTGGGTAGAAATTGTCCCTGTACTACCTACCCTCTGCTACTCTTAAAGGCTTTCATGATGCTCTGTTTTTATACTTGAAATAATTGACTACAGCTATATTCAACTAATAACTATAAATAATATTTAAACAAATAATTGAATATTTTAGTTGATTTAATTTAATGTAGTACTTAACTAATAATGAACCAATAAATAATTTAAGAAATATTTCAAGAAATTAATATATAATAAAATAATCAATCTGCATAGAAAAAATACAAAGTAAATTAAATAATTTCCTGTCCAGAGAATATCTGGATGCACATTCTTAAGTGATGATACTGTTTATTATTTACAAAACAGCTGTCAGTGTTCTGGGGTGTCAATAATGCACTGCCTTTGTTTAGGCCTGAGTTAGGAGAGCATGGCTACATTTGTATATCTAAAATAAGTATTCATGATTTCAAACTATATTCTTCTATGGTTCTGTGATCTAAAAATCAGTTGTCTTAATGCCCTTTGAAAAAGAGAATTCACAGTGGAGCCCTCACCCATTCCTAATCTCAAAATTATATTATTTTGATTCATAAAACACCTGAAAAGCTATCTTAGTTTGGTTTTGTAATTTTCAGATCTTGCATTTTCTCACAGATTTCTCACCTGAAATCAAGGCAGCTTTTATGTATGGAAACCAGGAGGTTTTCTACAACAAAGTAAATATTTTAAAAAGTAAAGATGGCCAAAATATTATTTATGAAAACCTTAGGTATATAGAAATGCACCAGTAACACAGGATTCGGCATACTACTCTAACACCTCTTCAACAATGGAGTAACCACAAACTGATAAAACCATATACGTTATTACAATTTATTTGAGGGCGCACACAGTAAAGTCCTGTGAAGTGTTCCCCTTCCTGTTTTTTTTTTTTTTCCTTCCTTTTCCTTTAACTTGTGTCTTCTGTTCTTTTCTCCCTCCAAAATCACCTGAAGGCTTTAATTTTTTATAACCTGTTTTGAGTTATCAGTTTCTATTACAGAACTCTTTCAACTAAATCTTTTCAGGGTTTTAAAAATAAATCATAGATATTATCTATATTATAAATACATGCAAACACTGTATTTTCTGCAGAAATCAACTCTATCATTTATGTTCATAAGTATTCAAGAAAAAGGATTTCTCAAACTGCTATGAACACCTACTTTATGACTCATATTATAAATAATTATTTACATAAATGTAATAACAGACTTTTTTATGTCAACAAAAGATCTTCTAATTATTTTGGCTGCTCTTGGCTACATAAAGCAGATCAAAGCACACATAAGAAAAGAACATTTTTTGGTTTTATTTTTCATTTTAATACCAGGACAGCTTTTACTTTTTCTTCAATATTTACTCCATTTCCTTATATCTGTGAACAGTTTTCTTCTCAGAAACTACTGCAGGCATAGTCTGACACTTTGTAGTTGGGTTGAAATATATTTAAACTTTAATTTAAACATTGTATTTAAACCGCATCAACTATTTACTTCTAGGGTATATGCACTTGTGAAAATAATCAATACTACTTGTGGAAAAAATATTCTGCATTTTGTAAAAAATGTGTCATTTCATTCAATCCTATTGTATGCTGAACCTAAATCAAAGCTCTCCATACCCTTGAACCAGTACAAAGAGTAACTGAGTCCATTCTTCAGAGACGTGGAAGACATGAGCAGGAACTGTTTTCAGAAACCTCTTCACCTCTGGGGTTTATGATGCCATTTTGTATGCAGAGATAGATGTGGGTTCATCCACAAAGCATGGGGGGCAGGGAGGGGGCAAGGGGAGAGTAGAAGATATTGGGATTAGTTATTGAAGGGTGTTCAATATTGAAGGGTCTTCAGAAAAGTGTAGGTATTTATTAAAACTTTGTAAGCATCTAGGACATTGAATTATTGAGTGTGTCCAAAGAAGGACAACGAAACTGGTGAAGGGTCTGGAGCACATGTGGTACGAGGAGCGGCTGAAGGAACTGGGGTTGTTTAGTCTGGAAAAGAGGAGGCTGAGGGGAGACCTCATCGCCCTCTACAACTACCTGAGAGGAGGTTGCAGAGAGCAGGGGTGAGCCTCTTTAACCAAGTAATAAGCGATAGGACAAGAGGTAATGGCCTCAAGTTTCACCAGGGAAGGTTTAGACTGGATATTAGGAAGTATTTCTTTACAGAACGGGTTGTTAGGCGTTGGAATGGGCTGCCCAGGGAGGTGGTGGAGTCCCCATCCCTGGAGGTGTTTAAGAGTCGGGCTGACATAGCGCTGAGGGGTATGGTGTAGTTGGGAACTGTCAGTGTTAGGTTAATGGTTGGACTGGATGATCTTCAAGGTCTTTTCCAACCTAGACGATTCTGTGATTCTGTGTTTTATCTATTGGATTGTTGATAGTAATCCTGAATGTACGGTTCATTGATTGCCAGCTAATTATATGTCATGATGGACAGATGAATAAAGTGCATTTGTCCTGATCTGAGTTAAATCGTGCATGCTGAGATGCTTTTCCCTGTAATAAATCTGGTAGCAAAAGACTTAGTAGACGTAACTCAGGTGAAAGTGATTTAATTGAATTTACTTAATTCAAATGGAAGGATCATTATGTATTTTGGACCATAATTATTTTAATTTAATCTTTCTACTTTCAGAAGAACAAAACTAGGACATATCATTACATTTAAGCATAAGCATTAGCTAAGGTCTGATCTTAAGGTTATTGTAATCAATAAAAATTATCACACTTTTCAACAGCATTTTGTTTAAACTATAAATGCATTTATTGAAATCCCTTCTCTTACCTTACTTCATGACTGGGTGATAGATATAAAAGATTAATAGCTTTAATAAACTGTGTATTAAAAACACTGGAATTTGTACGAGCAAATACTATACACAGAGTCTATGCAGTCACAACTTCCTAATGGCAATTTTGGAATTTTTTAATGTACTATAATTTAATTTTCACATACATAAACCGTCTCATCATTACATTTTCCTAATGTATTACAGACATTTTAATACTATTTGCAATTGACACTGAAATTAAAGTTTTAAATGAAAGGTTCTGCTAAAAAAAATAGACATAGTTCATAAATTTATGCAATTTTTCAATAACTGAATTTCTGAAGCAACTTAAAAGAGCACTTTATTCACTCTAGGCAAGACACATTGTATATTCTGCACAAGTAAAGGTTAATGTCCAGAGAATATCTTTAATTATATAACTGATTCGGGGTCCTACAATGTCTGCTTACCTAATGGAAACATTTGAGAATTAAAAGTTATGCATACTATTTTGTAGAGTTTTCATTTTCAAGTGTATAAATATAAGTCACACAACCCAATGCTTATACAAAAATAGAAATACAGTAAAAATTCTATTATATAAATATACCTGTTTATGACAAAAGCTGGAGTGAGTGATACTTCAAATTTTCAAAATCTCTCTTTCTGATTATATTACTGGTTTGTGCCAACAACAGAACAGATATTCTGAAATGCTGGCTCAGCAAAACAGAAAAGGAATCCACTATCTCTACATTTCGTAATGTTTTTGATCTTATGGCTAATCCCCTTTGCTAATCTTATTCTGCTATGATTCCCCAGAACACTTCAGTACATTCTTTAACAGTGATTAGAAATACAGAGTGCAAGTCAATAGGAATTTTACATTTTTTCAAGACTACAACAGAGGAAAGCATGCTGACATAAGCTAGTGCTCCAGAAATGGAGTTTGGTGTACCTTTTTTAATGTCTTCTCTTCCTAGTTTTACAAGGTCCCAGATAGAAAGAAAGAAGACAAGAATTATAGAGTCAATTTTCAAATTCAGTTTTCAAAATCAGGTTCTTTCATTAGGTTCTATATTGGGAAACTCAAGTTTAAAAGGATTTTTCTTTTTTTTTTTTTTTTTTTTTTTTTTTTAATTAACGGGTAAAGTAACCTCAGATCATCAAAACAAAGTTAAATTTAATATATGAATCTTTAAGAAACAGAAACCAAGAATCTGTCAGGCAGAATAACATTAATGATCTGGGATGTTTCAATATTTTAACACTTTTTAAAAATACATTTTTCTTTGTCTTCCTGTGCAGAAATAAGGCATATTCATAATTTTAATAACCGTGTGTAAATTCTCAAAACAACTGAGACACTAATTGTCTATATCTCAACAAAAACAGTCTTGTGACAATAATTGTATTTTTAAAAAAATCTGTGAGGAAAACCTGATCCTATTCTTCACATAATCACAGAATCATTCAGGTTGGAAAAGACCCTTGGGATCATCAAGTCCAACCATCAGCCCTACTCTACAAAGTTCTCCCCTACACCATATCCCCCAGCATCTCATCTAAATGACCCTTAAACACATCCAGGGATGGTGACTCCACCACCTCCCTGGGCAGCCTATTCCACTCTCTGACCACTCTTTCTGTGAAAAATTTTTTCATAATGTCCAGTCTGAACCTCCCCTGTTGCAATTTAAAGCCATTCCCCCTTGTTCTGTCACTAATTACCTGTGAGAAGAGACCAGCACCAACCTCTCTGCAATGTCCTTTCAGGTAGTTGTAGAGAGTGATGAGGTCTCCCCTCAGGCTTCTCTTCCTCAAACTTAAAAGTCCCAGCTCCTTCAATCGCTCCTCATAGGATTTGTTCTCCAGGCCCTTAACAGCTTCGTTGCCCTCCTCTGCACTCGCTCCAGCACCTCGATATCTCTCTCGTATTGAGGTGCCCAAAACTGGACACAATACTCCAGGTGTGGCCTCACCAGTGCAGAGTACAGGGGGACTATCACCTCCCTGCTTCTGCTGGTCACACTATTTCTAATGCAAGCCAGGATGCTGTTGGCTTTCTTGGCCACCTGGGCACACTGCTGGCTCATGTTCAGCTGCTTGTCAATTAGAACCCCCAGATCCTTCTCTTCCACACAGCTCTCCAGCCACACCTCCCCAAGCCTGTAGCGATGCATGGGGTTGATGTGGCCCAAGTGTAGGACCTGGCACTTGGCCTTGTTGAAGCTCATCCCGTTAACGTTGGCACACCGATCCAATCTATCCAAGTCTCTCTGTAGAGCCTCCCTATCTTCATGCAGATCGACACTCCCACTTAACTTGGTGTCATCTGCGAATTTACTGATGATATACTCTATGTCCTTATCAAGATCATCAATAAAGATGCTAAACAGAAATGGTCCCAACACCGAGCCCTGAGGATCACCGCTTGTGACTGGCTGCCAGCTGGATTTAGCTCCATTGACCACCACTCTCTGGGACCGTCCATCCAGCCAGTGCTTGACCCAGCAGACCGTTCGCTCATCCAGGCCATGGGCAGCCAGTTTTTCTATGAGAATTCTATGGGGAACTGTGTCGAATGCTTTTCGAACATCCAGGTAGACAATATCCACAGCTTTTCCCTCGTACAATAGTCGGGTCATTTTGTCATAGAAGGGGATCGGGTTTGTCAGGCAGGACCTGCCTTTCATAAACACATGCTGACTAGGCCCGATCCCCTAGATTCTTCTGTATTCTGTATTCCTCTGCCAGTACTGAGCAGGAGTGGAAGAATTCTGTCAATTACGTTGTACCCACTGTGTCCTTCAGCATCTGCATGATGATTTTGTTAATGAGACTGTTGATTGCAGCCAGAATCTATATTGGAGCTTTTAACGGGAAAAAAAAAAAAGAGACAATTCTTGTGTTTTTCTTCAAGTAGAATGTTATCACTTTTACTTTCCTATTTACATCCAAGTAGATTAATATGTTCTTCATTGTTCTTAGTGTTGCATTTATGTTATTTTAATGCTTCTATTGTTGTCTCATCTATGGATCTACTCCTTCATTCTGTCTCTCTCTCTTCTCTCTCTCAAAACCAAAACCTGATATGTGATTCTTCCCTGAAGGTTAAAAAGGACTTCTGATATTTCTGGGCTATGTCTCTTTGAAGATATGTACCCAAACAACAAGAGAGAGAGAGCGCTAAATTTAAAGCTTAATCTTAATTTTTATCAGTTTTTCCAGGAGAACTTTTAGAAAGAGTCATGTGACTCACTTTCAAACAGGCAATTAAGTCTTTTTATTTTATTTTATTTTTTTTTCCCAGAGATCATTCTAAAAGGAGACACTTATTTTTACTATTTATGGGGCAGATTTTTACATGTCACAAATTCTACTTGTGTTGTTTGAGAAACATGGCTCTGTTTCTATAAGAAATGTGATTTTCCTGGAAATCACTACTTCCATTCTAAGTAGCACTGAAATTTAAACAACTGAACTTATGTTTCGTACTTCCTTTATCCCTCTCCATTCAGATATTTAACACCTTTTTTTATTTTATTACTTTATGTACCTTGTAGATCTTGCAGTATTACTTAAGCACTGCATAATTTGTATCTGCAGCATTTGTCAAATCTCCCCAAGGATTTACCTATGCAATCTGAGTAGTTTCAAAGAAAATATTATCCAAAAAATTGTCTTTAAAACCAATAATTACATAAACCTGCATTTTTTCCCCCAATAGCTTAGAGGTTAATCAAACAGCTTTAAAAATATAACTTAATTTTTTGAAAATACTGAAATGCACTAGCACGACTAATTACATTAAAGTGAAAGGTATCTTGTCTCAAATATTCACTTTAATTAGATACTTCTGCTTTACAAGCAAAGGAATCATGGACTGAATCCCAGTTCTGAGTTATGTGAAATTGGGGGGGGGGGGGGGGGGGGGAGTGATTTATTACAATCAGTGTGATTAGATTGATAGTAGCTCTTTCTTTTCTATAAAGATTCTCCATAGTAAGTTTTATGAAGGGTGGTTCCTGTTAACTAATAATGGAAGGAAGGAAGGAAGGAAGGAAGGAAGGAAGGAAGGAAGGAAGGAAGGAAGGAAGGAAGGAAGGAAGGAAGGAAGGAAGGAAGGAAGGAAGGAAGGAAGGAAGGAAGGAAGGAAGGAAGGAAGGAAGGAAGGGAGGGAGGGAGGGAGGAAGGGAAAGAAAGAAAAGAAAGAAAGAAAGAAAGAAAGAAAGAAAGAAAGAAAGAAAGAAAGAAAGAAAGAAAGAAAGAAAGAAGTCAGATTGAGCACATCAAATTTCTCTTAAAAAAACAAACTATACCAAATGTACCTATAAATAGATAGGTGCACATTTATAGTATATATATTTGCACAAAAAAAATCTTTAATAAATTTCAGTCTTGTTAATATTTATCTTATTTTGAAAAACAAGAAAAACTAATTAAGTCTGATAAATGGGATCCACAGTGAGAAAAAGACTTCAGATATCCCTGAGTAGGACTATTACATAAATTTTTATTGGAATTCACCGAGTATTTTTACAAGATGCATTTGATAGTGACATCTTCTTATGAGCTTACTGTCTATGATCTAAGACTAGTTTTGACACACCTTGGATGCTTAACTTTGGTTCAAACCTCTGAAAAATGTTCTAAATTGTGAGAAAATCTGTAGATTGAAGTCATCCAAGATAAGGAAAATCAAATTACAGAGAGAGGTAATAGTGTTGAGATATGAAACTTTAGCAGCTCAGAATTTCCAGAGAGAAAACACTAATATGAAAGGTTATAAATCCTAAAGCTCCACCCCCCCATCACCCCCACCCCCAAACCAAAAAACCAACCCACCCCAAACAAACAAATGAAATCCAGGGAGGCAAAAACCAGCAACTCAGTAATGTCAAGGGTCAGCCTATTGCAAGAAGCAACCAAGGCCAACCTTTTCCTGCCTAGCTTATACTTGTCTGGCTAGCAAAGACTCATCAGTGTTTTATTAAGGGTGTTGCCTGTATTAATGCTTAACCTAGTCTCTGACTAGTCTCAGATATTTAAATTTTGTATTAGCCAATAAATGATCATGTTGTACTTTTAAGTTATGCACGTCTTGCTTGTGGAGTTTGTGCATGATGATGTGATGTGATGTGTAATGTGATATGTGTGGTGATGTGCCTGACTGAAGAGCAGTAGAGATGGAGGCTTACAGTAGGAAACAGTGTACTGGTTATTCTTTATTGGTCCAGCCATTCCGTGTACTTTGTGTTTATGGCTGGGAAGGCTCTCATACTTCCTTTCCAAGACTTTATAATTTGATAAACCTGCCACTAGGTTTCAAAGATTCTAAAAGACAGAGACTTCTGTATTGTCTTTTTAGTACCATGGGTGCTACAAGAAACCCTGCTAATCAGCAAATGTTCTTTGCCTAAGATGAGAAAAGTATTCAGTAATGTACTTGCTCAACTGTATTTTGAAATTGTACATACCTTCTTAGAGAAGTGATTTTTCCACTCCAAGATGCAATGTGGTGACAGGACATCAGAGTATTGTTTATTTTCACATCTACTTGAAAGTGAGAATGTTTTATTATTAAAACTAAAAAAGCTCTATATAATGATATACAAACATATTTATATATACGTATACATATATTGCATTTAAAGTGAGGTTAAATTTGGTAAGAGATGAATCCCCTTGCATTCTAGTCAATCCTCAGAGATTGGAGGAGTTAGGGGCAGCTGGACTTATCTCTTAATAGGTATGTCAATTATGGCCATAACTATAGGCCTGACACCAGATGCACAAACAGCCCGTAGGCTGTAGGTCCAGTTGCATTCAAGACAAGCAGTCATGTTCACGAATAGTACAGTTTATTTTTTATGCAACATTTATTGATTCTTTAAGACTGCCTGTGATAAATGCACAAACTGAAGGTTGGTTGTATAACACTACACACAAAAAGGAAAATGATTGCAATCACACACACACTTAGTTCCTGGGTAATCACTCAGCATAGCTGAGGGAATCTTACCAAAAGACATCCCTTCTGGGGTGTGTGTGTGTGTGTGGTGGTGAGAGCACAAACCCGTCGATCTGTCCCTCTGATTTGGTGTCAGAATATCGTCCTCCCCAGTTAGGTACAAACTTGGGGTAGTATTTATCATAGCATGTATGTGTGAGTGGGTGGGACTGTGGTCAAGCCATTATCTCTTGAATAACGACACAGCACATTCCTTGGTGCGAGGGCGCGCTGTTTTTTTGTGAAAGAAGAGGAAGGGTGAGAGACAAGGTGGCAGACTACTGCAAAACAGTCCTTGAGAGGAGATAAGTGAAAGAATGGGGCTGCGGGACCTCCACCTCACTTCGTATTCCTCCTTGGTGCCACAGCAAACACAAATCACTGGATCTCCATCCTGCCCTGTGTTTGTTCTGGGCCCCATGTGTCAAGGAAATATGTGCTTTGCAGATTTTTCATTGTTTTGCTTTTCCTGCACTTCCAACACCTAACATACACATATATATACAAATATGTGTATATACAAATACATAATTGTATCTAAGTATATATAAAAATCTGTATGTATAAATAAACTAACTAACTATATTAGGGGCTATATTAATCTTTACTGTTGAAAACTGTGGTTTAGAATTTTTTACCTCAATATAATATTGCCAGGCTATGTTGCTAGTATAGACCTCTTAAAAAATACTTAGAATATTACTAAATTTACTCAGAAAATTGAGTACCTAGTAATAAGGCAGTAAACCCAATCAAAATATTAATGAATACCCTATTGAGTATTTTTCCTTATAAATGTATGAAATAAATAAAATATTCTCATAGAAACAAGCAAAAAAGTTACACATTAAATACTTATTGACAACAAAGAAACTAAATTCAGTAACTTTGGCAATGACTAAAAAACCTAATTTTACTCTCACATTCCAGATAATTAACATTTCAGGCAAATTAACTCATCGACTTAATAATACTCCAAGGAAATATTTAATTTGTAATCCTCAAAACTCATGTAGTTATGAGATGAAATTTGTGTGGATGCTAGAAATACTTGCTTTTATGGTTTCAATTCATAGTACTCATCATTCCACATTTCTAAATCTCATTCTACATTCAAATGAGCACTGGCCTTCCACATTTGCAGTTCTCTGGCCAGCAAAATATATAGACTGTTCTGATTCTCACCAAAGCATAATCAAACTGTTTCAGTAGAGTTAATGGCATACTCTAATTTTTCCCAGTAAACAGCAGTTGCTACAGGAGCCATGTTTTCTTGGTTCACGGGGTAAGAGGATTTTCTGCTGTTTAGAGCCGCAGTTCAGAAAACAATCACTCATTACCACAGTGACTGCAAGTGGTGTAGTTACCATGAGTCATATCCTCCAAAATTGCTGCAACGCTAACCACTATTATTTTAAATCCTAAATTTCATTTTAATGCTATATCTGAGTTTTTCTGTGGTACGAAATGTTCCTTTCTGCTTCAGTGCTGGTTATCCGAGAAAGGTCCTGGATCCAAGCTGCATCCTCATGATGGTGATGAATGAGTGTTGTAAGAGATCAGCCATGTAGGGAGAAAGAATAAAGTGACTGCAGTAGCCACTTCTGCCTGAAATCACAAAAGTCACATTCCTCAATATTTAGCAGAAATTGGCTAATGCATTAACCTACATATATCTGCCACAACCAACCTGTTACTTTAAAAATGCAGCCAAGAGGACAAACATAGATCTTTACAAGTATTTCCTGCATGTTTTATATTCAGAGTTAGATTATCCCCACTTTACTGCTGGCTCTGCATTTGTGCAACAGCCCTGCTGATCTCCCGGAGGAGACAAAAGAAGGAACTGTAATCTGCTGGTATTTTGGCAGCTGATATTAACAGCATGCTCAAACTGCAGTAATAAATTCCCATTCTTTATATAAAACCACTCATCCAAGAGGATAATAGCAGGTACCATGTTACTGATTTCTGTAGGTGCATCATATTAATTTATTTTTTATTCTTGCTTTGAGGAATCAAGAAATTTCCATTACCAGAGGCAATAAATCAGACATGAAAGACCAGTGAGTTAGGCAAATCCTGTGCTTGTTTTTTAAGTACCCCCTGCCACATTCTAAGAATCATCCAGCATTCTGTGATTATAATAAACTTTTCTCTTAATAGAGGAACTGATCAACAGCTACATTCCTCTTGTCCCACAGTTTAGTAACCCAGTGTTCAGTTCTGTTCCTCTGGACAGTGCAGAACCTATGAAAATCATGGGATATAGGCCAGAATATAAAGTGAACTTTGAAGGTCCTGTTTTGTTTTGGGCTGTTTTTACTTTATGTAAGAAATCTTCCACAAAATCACAAAACTTACTGCTTTAGATCTGTGGTTTTTTTAATTTGTTCTGGGGTTCTGCATCATGCTGACCTTTCCTCTGAATAGGTCAGTTCATCACAGATCCAAGATGGTTTTTTTGCTGGGGTTTGTAGAGCTCTGAAGACCACAGGCACATTTTTCTCTCTGGAATCTTTTATGACTGGAAAGATATTTGTGATTTGTCAGAAAAGCACAAAATGTAATTAGTTAGCAGTGAGTACAAATAAATAATTACAAATTAATTTATTAATAACATTTTGTCAGAACTTTGTATCTCTTGCTAATAGTGAAATTTTTTCCAACTGTCTATATCTCAATATATTTGGATCTACTGTAAGATTTCCAAGGGACTTAGTAAGCAAAATCCTTCCCCAGCTAAAGGCACTGAGGAAAGACTTTGAACAATCTCTTACTCTCAATCCTGTAACCCCAATTCAAACATCAAATGGTTAGTTGAGAGTCTTCAGACAATAAGTTCATTTTAAAGGTAGGCTTTTTGTTTTGTTTAATTTCTTCCTGAGTAATAATCTGGTCTGATCTTCTATACAAATTTGCATAGAAACTCTGGGAGATTATATGTCTGGTTCTTATTTACACTGGTGACATTTAACCCCAGTCTGACAAGACAGGTTTACACCATTTTAGATCTTCTTAAAGTACATTTAGTATAACAGTATTAATTAGTATAACTGAAAAATCATCTGTTTTCATGGTATATTCCACTAGTGCATCTCCTCTAAAAGCCCTACAGGGTAATAAATTAAAATATACATTTAGTATATGGATTTATATCTATAAAATGTTTGCAAATACATACATATATACTTTTAGATGTATATAAATTAATAAAAATATTTTCCATCCTTTTCTGCTAGAAAATAATTTTAACCATAGTATTGAAATTCATCTTCTTTCATTTCTAGACTCATTCTTGTTTGATTCCCAAAATTCTGGGTAGAAATTCTGTCCACACTGTTAAAATGGTAGGTAAGAAGTTGGTAGCCGGGCTAAACAGTAAGTAACTGGACAGGAAAGATGATAACTTCCTCATAAAATAATGCAATTTTGAATCTTAAAATATTGTTCCACTAGTTCAATCGGGAAAAAAAAAATGTCTTGAAAACAGGCTCCAGGTACCCAAAGGAATAATTTAAACAATCACATATTTTAGTAAAATATGTCTAGATAGATATTCAAAATCCTTAGTGTTTATTCATAATAAATAATTTTGAAATACTTCTCAGCTTAGATCTAACTAAACACTTTTATTTTGCTGTAATGCTGGAAAATATTTCACAGGATGACAAAATCCAATTTGAATAGCACTTTTTGCTGTTGTTTCTTGTTCATTCCACTTTCCTTGCACTTGGCAGAAGAATACCAGCAGCTTAAGATGTGTTACACTTCTCTCATTCAGAACCAGTTACAATACTTAAAATATACCTGGATGCTATGTTTGAGAGCTAGAGTTCTCCTCCATGTTATTTACAGTGCCCTTGTACCCCTTGATATTCTACTTTTAGCAACAAGAACAAAGCAACCATACCACAAAGATTTACTTGTTTCTGGCAGATTTCTTTTTAACTTACTAAATTGTCAAGACTTCCTAAATGCTTTTTCAAGCTTTCTGACACTTCTGTACTCAATAGAAGAACAGCACAGCAAAAGCAGTTTTATTTATTGCAATCCTTTATTATAGCAAGTGCAGCTGTTAGGAAGTTCCATATCTTCAGCTTTTTTTTCTCTTTTAACTACTTTTCATTTACTGCTGCTATTACATTATCCTTAACCTATATTTTTCTTTTATTTTGTTTTTCTTAAAAACATAAAAGAAGGGAATACAATAGTGGGGCTTTTAATTCATATTTTTTTGGTAGTTGTTTTCTGATATTTGCTGGTGTATCCAAAAGTTATTACACCTAACAAAGGGAGGGGTATTTCTTTCAGGGATGCTACCTGTCTTACTCTCAGTTATATTTTTTTACTTAATTTCATTTTTGCTAAGGATGAATGATGGGCATAGTGCCCTCTCTACAGACGGTCTGTTAAACTATTACTTTAAGCAGTCAGTCAAAAGGTAGTGTGACTGGAGCACAGTTGACAGTCTCTTCTACTCATCATTATATTCATGTTTATATGGTACAGAATATATATATATAAAAATATATATAAACAAATGTTAAGAGTAAAACCAACTTTTATTTAACTAGCCAGAAACCTCAAGTTCATCTTCTGTGTGTATCTTCCAGTTCTTTCTTTGCTGTGTCTTATTTTTTGGTTGACTTTATAGAAATACTTCCATGTTAAACAAAACCTGTTTTTCCTAGCATGTGCTCTTACCGCTAAGATATTATCTTAGGTACCTGAAAGTTCTGTTGGAATTCTATGCTTTTTATGAAGCATTTATTAGGTAGGTATAATGAAATTACTGGCACTGATAATTTCAGTGGTAGTTTAAAAGTGGTCTTGATTGCTGAATTCCCAAGGATATTATCTGTAACAGATGATTTGATTTGATTAGTTGCACCTTACCTCTTTAAAATTATGTGCATATTAAGTAGATGACAGCAATCCATACCCCATAGTATTTTTCTGTTTTTTTAAGACAACCAAGTGCTAGGTATAGAATCTACAAAAATTCTGGACAGAGGAGTTTCCCCAACATCACCGTGAACCTCCTGCACTGACCTGTCTCCTAGCTGAACTGCCTTATTCTTTTACAGTTTTACAGTGAGTGAGCAGAGGTGAGGAAGATGGACCATTCTCTCTTCCTAGCAAAGTCATGTAAGGGGATAGGACTTGCTATTTGTCAGGATTGAGATAGCAATTTACATACTTTACCAGATATGTAGAACAACTGAAAGCAATGGGAATGATCTGATGGATTGGGAAGCATAGTCATGGACCTATATTTTTGCTTTGCTGCACTGGATCCCACTGAGACTGGCTTAATGCAGAATAGGTAATGTTCTCAAATGGAGCAACTCTTGAAGAGAAGATCTTCTATCACAGGCCTGTTATAGAGACTATTCTTTAAATAGGTCAGCTTTTTCCTCCCCCTTACTATACAATAGGTTCAATAGATCTACAAGGCAAATCTCAAAGACCATTTTATTCCTAACATTTACTTAAACTTCAAGTTTCTATTTTATATCATAGGAATTTGCCCAAATCTTTGGAATTTCTTAGCCTTAAGCACTGATATAGTATCATCCTCCAGAGTTTTATATCTTAACAGGATATTATGGGACTTTAGGGTCTTAATTACATTAGATTTCATTTAGCTACCTATAGCTAGGGAAGCTGAATGTGGACCTTGGAAAACATACCAAAGGAAATTACTCCAGAAAACATACTGAAGGAAATTAACTCATTACCTGATGAAGGATGAACAACATTTTGAAATTCTGGACATAATAGAGAACTAAGAATTGCCAGTATTTATGTTGGTCAGTGTGCAGGTTAAACAGACAGTGCATAACTAAAATTGACACTTCACAGATTAATCAGTTGATGAAACTGTGAAGCTATATATAATAGGGCTACCAGAAAAAGGTTAAGAAGTATTTGTTATCTTAATAATAATATTTTTTAAAAAACCTCACAAAATAAAATGAAACAAAAGACCCCCACAACCAAAACCAAAAAAAAAACCCAAACTAAGAAACAAAACACTGCTTTATAACACGAGTACAATGTATACAATGACCGTGTTCATGCTATTCCATTATATAGTGGAAGAAAATACTCTCAGACACTGGAATTCAATCAGCTCTACTGCTTGTTATTAAAATGGCCCCAAGTACACTTTTGGCTCGTGACAACTACCAGTATCTCCAAAAATTCCTGGGTATGGTCCATTAATTATGATCATGGCCAGGCATCATTCCCAGTAGAGAGTTTCTATTTGTCCCCCTGTTTTAGAGAGTAAAAGAGTTTGTGTTACTATGGATTTGGGTTATTCTATGCCATCCTTCAAGTCATGTATTTAATTAATTTTTAGAGACATAGTTAATGTGGAGAAATAGGAGTAAAACAATATATTTAAACCTTAGATGATACACCTCACTATAAAGTACAGTAATTGGTGTAAAAAGATAAAAGGCATATACTCCCATTTCAAGCTGGACATAGATAAATGAGACACTGCAGTGGCAGAAACAGATACACAAAGACTGGATTAAATGCTACATAGATAGTAGAGGCAAAATGGATGAAACTTGAGGATAAAAGTAATGAAAAATCCCTAGTAAGGGAGCATGTGAAGAAATTTCATAGTGAAATGAGAAACTTGAAAACACAATTTACAAAAATACCACAGGAAAAAAGCAAACAAAAATAGTCAGGCATAAAAAATTTTTGAGTTTCATGTTATCAAAAGAATGCACTAACTGGATATATGTAAAAAGAGATGCATTAATTGGAGTATCATGGAATTTAAAAAAAAAAAATCAGAAAGAATGTGAGAATGTCTCTGAAGCTGTAAGAAAACTCTCAAACAAGACTTAGTGCTCCAAAAGTCCATGTATCCCACAGTTAATTCTACAAGGAAACGTTCTCTTTTATTAAGGAAGAAGTACTTGAGGAGCAGAGTAGAATTATGATTTTTTAAGTCTTTGACCAGGCAAGAGACTTAACAGAGGACAGACTTATCGACACTTTTAGCAGAGGGCAGGAAATAAAAACAGGTACTCTCTCCTTACGTAGGAACCCAAAAGGATAAAATGAACTTTCCATTAAGGGAAGAGAGAGGAAGGGGAGGCAAGGGAAGGTATGTACACAAGTTCAAACAGCTTTTAAAAGAAGAGGTGTTTAGTTTGAGGATAAAAAAGTAAAGCAATAAACTAAAATTTTTCTGAAAACTAAGGTAAAAGGGAAATGGCGTAGCTGACTAAATGCTAACTATAGAAAATAGTAGATCAAATTAATGCAGATAAAGGCAGGGCATACTAAAATTGAAGTTGGAATTCACACATTCACTTCCCTGTATAGAATGATTCCTTTTAATATTGGAGAATTCATGCCTTACCCTGGAACTTGAATAAACAAGTTATAAAAACTATTGTGCAAATTTGACTAAGGTGCATGGGATACTGTAAAGAACAAGGTTCCTAAAACTGAAAGACTAATAAACATGACAATTTTTCTTCTTTCATTCCCTCTTCCACATGCAAAGATTAAAAAAAAAAATAAAAATAGGGAGACAAAGTTCACATGTAATTTTTCATAACTCAACAATAGAACCAAATATGACAAGCACATATATATCAATGCCATATCAGAGGAAAAAAACATAGACTTCCAGTTCTAGAGCTGAGCTAGAAGAAAATAATTCAAATTACTTATAAAGAGTGGTTTGGGTTGTAATTTAGGGTTTGGGTTAGTAATTTAGATAGCTTTCCATACCAGATGCATTTCTAATAAAAAAAAACTTTGTATAAATATTTTATAAAATTGTATCATACAAAATTTTGTCTTATATACAAATAAATTTTAAAGATCTCAAGAAATAATTTAAAGTTAGAATTATTAAAAACCATGAACATAGATGGTTTAAGCTCACGTCACTGTATAATGACATTATGAAATTGTTGACACATGCCAAATCAAAGGTGAAAAAAATTCTCAATCACTTGACTTAAAGCCAAGTAGACAGAGATTCCCATACACTGACTGATATAAATTATGTATTTTTCCTAAACTATTATTCTCACTTTTCTGAACTTGTTACTAGAAGACAGTCAAGCTAGGGAAATGAAGCTGTACACTAAGTTTGCAAATTCTTCTTGATTTTCCCTTATGCAGATGTCAGGACAGGAGGATTTTGTAGGATATGTGAATTTTCTCTGTCAGAAAAGTAGGTGACTGTGATCTTCATCAGGGCACCATTAAATAGAATACTTCATGGTCTAATCTTTAGCTCAGAGAGCAGGTAGCACAGTATAGCTCCCATTCACATGAATAAACTCCTTTTCTTTCCTCCCCCAGGGTGACTGCATTCATTCTATCTTCTGGAACAGTCCTGGGCCTTTGCTAACATCAATACAAGCATTGCCTCAGTGAGTGTCTATACCCAGTAATGTGCTAGTATTCGTATGTTAAGAATGACAGCATAAACAAGATACTACGATGATCTACTTTTGGCTACACCTGATTTGTAGCTAAATACCTATTTCAGTTTTGGGTTGCTCCAGCTGCATCTTCTCAAGAAGATCTGTCAGTAGAGGGAGCTAACGGTTAACAATATGGATGAGAGCAAATTGTTGCCGTTTCATATCATGGTCACCAAGTCTTTCATTGCTGATTTGATCTGCTGAAAGACCTAACCAGCTACAGAGGTAGTCACTGGTTTCATGAAGACTACTTCTATTTATAGTAGTTAGGTACCCTATGCAGCACCTTCTTAAATAGCTACCAGGTGGAACTGTACTCTTACCATCCCTATATTTCCTGAAGTTAGTCTGGTAGGAGTCTTCCCAAAAAACTACATATGCATGGTAAGTTTGTAGAAAAAAACACAAAACGTAAACCTTTACAGTATGTATCAGTTTGCATATTACTAGTTACTGAAGAAAACTTCATTCTTAAAAGTTTAGGATACAGTAGTATGTATATGGGCTATGTTGCTTATAAAGAAGTTTAGCAGTAATACATATTTAAATCTGAAACAAACAAAGATTAGGAAGTAAGCAAGTAAGACAATGGCAAAAAAAAACCAACAAAAAGGAGAATAAAGCTGTTAAAAATATACTTTTGCTTGTTTACAAAATCTCTTCTATGTTATTTAAAGTGAAGAAGTAGAACTATGCAACTGTTTACACAGGTGAATACAAAAATGAACAAATGTACAGAAGAAGGATGAAAACATATTTGAGACTTTTGTAATAGAATAAATTACATAATGCATAAAAAGATGCTGGTAGCACTATATCACTGTTCACTGGATAAAAAGGGAAAAAAATAAAAATTGCAAAGGCAAGTAAGGCTAGCAGTCTCATTAGATTTAAGTGATTAGCTTTTGATTTTCTTTCCTTTCATCTTGGCAGAGTTCCAGATCAAATTACTATCTGTAGAAGTAAGATTCAATATTCTTTCTCAACATTATCTCTTGGATAGCAACTGCTTAAACTCAAAGTCAGATTTCATAACAGAGACTTTTGTTCCAGGAGATGAACCATGAAGGAGAAAAAAGATAGCAGATAGCCATAGATCACAGGTTTCTTAGGCACAGAAAAGTTAAAGTGACTGGTTTAGCATGTTTTCTAGAAAAAAAATCCTACATTTGGGAACATAATGAGTGTTCCTGAACACTAACTGTAAAATGATTTGATAAAAGTGGATAATACTCTGTATCACTGTAAGAAATATAAAACTTCAGAAAATATTCCTTTCCTTAATGTTTTAAATCAGATGTGGAGAGACAACCCAAAAGTGTTCTTATAAAAAACAATCCAACAACTTTTGGGGTTTTTTTTCACCCAAAAACCATACAAACTATTTAGGAAACTAAAGATCAGCATAACTGGCCATGCCTGGGAAATTATAAAAGATAAGCACAAGGTAGTGGTTTTGGGAATAAATATTGTTGTAACTATATGTATACAGTGGTAAAAATATTAGCACTTATACGTAATGGAACTTAGAGTTATTGTTTTCAGTCCTCTGAAATCATTGGCTCAATGTGCAACATCTGTCAAAAAAAAAAGCTAAAAAAATGCCTGGCATCATCAGGAAAGGCAAAGAGAATACAATGGAAGTCGTAATTTTGCTACTATATAAAATCTTGTGTTGACTTCTTAAAAACTGCAGTTCTGGTCTTTGCATCTCAGGGAAGATACAGTAGAGTCAGAAAAGGTACAGAGTAGAGCAACTGAAATGATATAAGAGATGGAGCAGCTGCCTTTAGAATGAGACATTAAAACAATTAGGATTCACTTTAGAGAGGAGGAAGCTGAGGGATTTAGTCAAGCTTTCAAAACTCATGAATATGGCAAATAAATTGACAACAGATCTTAAACATATAGAAGAAAATATCTCTTTACAGGACAGGTAATGAACTTATATGATCCTGCTCTCATAAGAGGCAATAGCAGTTAGTTCAAAATGGGATTAGACAAATTAATTAACAGTAGGCTGTCAGTAGATACTAGAAGGAATAGCAAGGCATGTACTTTTTTAGAACCCCAGTACAACTGCTGTGCATTTGGGAAGATGGTAAGGGTCTGCAGGAAGCAGACAAGCTCTTCTGCCTTTTCTTGATGGCTTCTCCCATTGGTATTCCTGTAGACAAATTACTGGGCTAGCTGAAATGCTGCTTCGCTCCTTCCTGGTCACAGTAAGGTCACAGGCACATGGCCAACCAGGTGGTGATGACCCCGTCACAGAACAGGGAAGCATAGCAGCACACAAAGCACTGCCTACAAAATCAAGCAGTTATAAATCCTAAGTTACAAGATGCTTGGTCCAGAACTGCTGCTGGATGGCAAAACCCATGATTCCCCCAGTGGTCAGTGGCACTTCCACCATCGTCTGCTTCTTCTGAGGGTTGTGTGCATGATTCATGTTCTATTTCATGGTTTGAGTCTACATTATGATTGTTATACTGATACAACAAGCCAAGTATTAAGATTTGACCCGATCTGCAAAGGGTCCAGGTGATTAGGAACCGTAAACTAAGCTGTGCTATAAAATTCTGTGCTACGCTGCTTATAAAATTGTGCTACACTGATTCTGCTTATAAAAATCCTATGCTATTCTAATCATAAAATTCTGTTAACAAAAATTTAATTGTACCTACAACTTAGTGCCATCATCATTCTGCCACGGATCCCCAAAAGAACTTTCCTGTCCCCATAGTGTTGGGTGGCAAGTTTTTATGTTTTTAACTCAAATTATTTTAATCTTGCCTTCAGGAGATGGACAAGCAATTGAAATGGAATTAAGGAAATTAGTAAAACCATGGACAACTGTCATATATTTTCTTCCAATCTTCCAGAGTTATTTGGATGTGTCATAAAAATTTTAGATGGAGAATAAACAGATGATAAAATACATCTGACCATTTAAAAACCCTTTAACAGGTTCTAGCAGGCTTGTGTTGATTTTTTTTTTTTTTTAAGAAACAAGGAAACTATGCAAAAAAGTTATAATTAGTATTGCCATAGATCAAAAAATAAGAGAAAAATATAAGAAACACTAAACAGGATGGCAAAAATATAACAATCAGACATATGGCATTCTTTAGTGTGGCTGATACTATGCATAGAATTATTGATGCAGAAATATTGATACAGAAATATTTTTGATTCAGAAAAAGAATGAATAATGATTCTACAATTTATGACTCGATATAAACAATGTGTGTTAAATAACACAAATCTAGAAATAACTTTGAAAAACTTCAGGAAGTATAACTATACTAAATTAATAGCACAGAGACTGATACAGAAATTTCAGATACAGAGGAATACATAATGTGGATGACACCAAGCTGAGTGATGCACTTGAGGAAAAGGATGGCATCCAGAGGGACCTTGACAATCTTGAGGAGTGGGCCCATGCAAAAGTCATGAGGTTCAACAAGGCCAAATGAAAGGTCCTGCACCTGTGTTGGAGAAATCATCAATGCTGGTACATACTGAGGGATGAATGGGCTGAGAGCAGCCCTGTGGAGAAGGACCTGGGGGTACTGCTGGATGAGAAATTGGATGTGAGCCAGCAATGTGCACTTGCAGCCCAGAAAGCTGACTGTATCCTGGGCTGCATCGAAAGAAGCATGGCCAGCAGGTCGAGGGAGGTGATTGTCCCCTTCTACTCTTCTCTCTGGTGAGACCCCACCTGCATCCAGCTCTGGACTCCCCAATAGAAGAAAGACATGGACCTCTTAGAGCAGGTCCAGAGGAGGGACACAAAAATGATCACAGGAATGGAACACCTCTCCTATGAGGAAAGGTTGAGAGAGTTGGGGTTGTTCAGTGTGGCAAAGAGGAGTGTCCTGGTTTTGTCTGGGATAGAGCTATTTTTTTTTCTTCTTAGTAGCTAAAATAGTGGTATGTTTTGGATTCAGTATGGATTTGATATGAGAAGAATGTTGATAATGTACTGATGCTTTTTAGTTGTAAGAAATCAAGGACTTTTCAAATTCCTGTGTCCTGCTAGTGTGCAGGTACACAAGAAGCTGGGAGGGAACATAGCCTAAGCAATGGACTCAAACTGACCAATGGAATATTCCAGATCATATAACATTATGCTCAGTATATGGATAAGAGTTGATCAGGAAGCTCACTCTGGCATCTGGGATCGTGGTTTCGAGATTCTCTCTTCTCTGGGATCACCAGCTGGGAACTGGCTGGGTATTGATCAGCAGGTGGTGAGCAATCATATTGTGCATTACTTGTTTGTATTTTCTATTATTACTATTATTATTATAACTATTATTTTCCTTTTATTTTATTTCAGTTATTAAATTGTTTTTATCTCAACCTTCGAGTCTCCTTACCCTTACCTCTCCAACTCTCCCATTCCCTGGGGGTTGGGGAAGATGATTGAATGGCTGCTTGGTATTCAGCTGCCAGATGGGTTTAAACCATGACAGGAAGGTTCCAGGGGGACCTTGTTGTGGCCTTTCAATACTTAAATAGGACTTATAAGAAAGACATAGAACAACTTTTCACCAGTGTGTGTAGTGATAGCACAAGGGGTAATGGTTTTAAACTGAAAAATGATAGATTTATATTAGATACAAATAAGACATTTTTTATGATGAGGGTGGTGCAACAGTGAACAGGTTGCCCAGAGAAGCTGTGGACATCCCATCATTGGAAGTGCTCAAGGCCAGGTTGGATGGGGCTTTGAGCAGCCTGGTCTAGTGGATGATGTCCCTTCCTATGTCAGGGAGGTTGGAACAAGATGATCTTTAAATGTTCCATTCATTCTATGAATGCAGTAAGAATCACATTATAGTCTTAAAAGATGGTCTGCAGGATTTATTAATCCAGTCACCACATTTTCCTGAAAGAATTAGGGAATTGTTGCAGAGAATTCTGAAATGTTGACCTGAAAAAACTTAATAACTGTAAACGACATCCCTTGAATATTTGTATCCCAAAATAGATGGGACTGATCCTGCTGCTGTTACTATAGAAATAGTGGCCAACATATGAAGGAAAGGAAAGTAGAATGAGGGAGCAAGCCATCTGAAAAGATTTTGTCCTTTCTGCTTATTTCCACAATTGTTAAAAGAGCAAATGTCTGCTTAACTGAACATGTAAATTGTTACTTAAAGGATTAATCATCTGTGTAATGGATCTACTAAAAATAATAAGCAAAATGCAAAACAAAAAAAAAGTGAAGTCTATGTTTATATGGTTATATAGTTTTATAAGTCCTCTTCTTCCAGAAAATACTTCCAAGGTCATGGGGGAAATACTAAAAAAAAAACCCCACTAAACATTCTAAAGATGAAAGGAGCATATCTACAGTCCTGACAGTGTAATAAAATACATGCTGAACAAAATAATTAATTTTGTATTATAAATAGTTTTAAGTTTGCATTCATTACTAATATTTTAAATTTATTTATTTTTTCCTTGTTTTTCTTTGACACATCATCTCTTGCTGAACTAAGACATGGATGCTATTAATATTTCTCCAAACTCATCAAGGATCACAGGCAAATCTGAACAAGTTATGACCATATAATTGAAAGTTTTTAGAAGAAAGAAATTCAAAGTTTGACCTTTAATTTTTGTTTATTATTAGTTTTTAGTAACCTAATGCTGAATGTAGTGAGATGTGACAGTCACAGCTTGTTACGAACTTTATGAAGAGTGCCTACAAAATTTATAGATTGAACAGCTCTTAAATTTTCTGATTCCATCTTTTCTTGCCCAAATAAAATTAGGACCATAGGGTAATTCAGGTGGGAAGGGACCTCAATTGATCTTTCATCCAACCTCTTGCTCAAAGCAAGGATAGCTCTGACATCAGGCCAGGATGCTCAGAGCCTTGTCCAGGCAGGTTTTAAAAACCTCTGTCCTCATGTGGAAAAAAGTTTCTCTTTATATGCAGTCTAAACTTCCTTCTTTCAACTTATGCCCATTAAGTCTCATCCTCCCACCATACACCACTATGAAGAGCCTGTCTCCATCTCCATACATGTGGGGACCTGATGTCATGTGCTCCACAGCCTCTTCTCTAGGCTGAACAAGCCCTGATCCCTCAGCTTCTCTACACAGGACAAGTGCTATGCCCCAACCATCCTGGTGGTACTCCAGTGGACTCACCCAGTTTATTGATGTCTTTTCTCTCTTGGGGTATGCAACACTGGACACAGTACTATTGCTGCTGTCTGATAAATGCTGAGTAAAATGTAGGGTACATAATCACTTGCATGGACCTGCAGCCTGTACGCCTGTTCATGCAGCTCCAGATGCTGTTGGCCATCTCTGCAGCTGGATCACATTCAACTTGCTGCCCCAGAGCCCCTCTGGGCCCTGAGATGCTTCCTAGTTTGTCAGTCCCTACCCTTTATTAGAACAGAATAGTTCCAGTTGGAAGGGATCTACACTGATCATCTAGTCCAGCTGCCTGACCATTTCAAGGCTGACTAAAAGTTAAAGCGTAGTATTAAGGGCATTGTCCAAATGCTTCTTAAATATGGTCAGGCATGGATCGTCAACCATCTCTTCTAGGAAGCCTGTTTCAATGTTTGAATACCCTCTCAGTAAAGAAATATTTCCTAATATCAAGTCTCAACGTCCCCTGAGGCAGTTTTTAGCCATTCCCACACGCCCTGCCACTGGATACCAGGGAGAAGAGATCAGCACCTCTGTCTGCACTTCCCCTCCTCTAGAAGCTTCAGAGAACAATGAGGTCACCCCTCAGCCTCCTTTTCTCTGAACTAGACAAACTCAGTGTCCTGGGTTTGTTGCTTCCTTTGCAGGGGCAGGACTGTATATTTGTCCTGATTTGGATTTCATGAGGTTCCAGCTGGCCCATTCCTCTAGCCTGTCAAAGTAATTTTTGATGGCTGCCCTGTGCACCAGGCTATCTGCTACATCTCTCACAATTTGGTGCCACCTGTGAACTTGATGAAAGTGCACAGTGTCACCTCCTCCAGATGACTGGTGAAGATGTTAAACAGGACACATCCCAGTACAGAACCCTGCAGTACTCTTCTAGTTACCAGCCTCAAGGCAGAGCATGACTCATTGGCCACAACAATAGTTTTTACCTGTCTAATTTTCTGCCCATCCAGACTGTAATGTACCAACTTGAATTCAAGAAACAGGATGAGTAGACTTGTTAAAGTTGAGATTAAATGACATTCACTACTCTCCCTTTATACACAGATTATTTTTATGACTGAAAGCAGTCAGGCTGGATTTTTATATTCCCCTACAAATTGGTGCTATGTAAGTCCAGAGCAAAAAAATCAAGAGATGTTTTCAAAATACATTTCAGTTTTTCATAATGTTTCATTTGAAAATGTGTAGAATTGGAACTTGCTAATTGCTTCTTGAAACACAGTATAATAAAATGAAACTCTGACTGCCCTTAGCAAAACAGTCCAGACAAACGAAAATTTTCTAATTCATAGTAATACTTACAAAACTCATCATAGACTACTGATTTTTTTTTGCAAATGACTAAGGACGCAAATGCAATTAACCATCAAGGTTGTCTCCACACAAAATATACTGTGCTCATTTATTTTGACATGTGAGTTTTTACTTTAATTACTTACAATATAATTGTAAATTGTGCTAATAAATCAGGGATGTGTATCTTACTAAAGCAAAACTTCAAAGTAGTATGAGCTCTCAGTGTAGCTTTCTTCTATTAAATCTTCTCTGCAAAAAGAAGTAAAACAACTGGATTACAAATAAATTAAGTGGGAGTTCACAGCTACTGCAGAGAATAAAGGTCACACTCAGAAGTTTTGTGTGATTAAAAGGCAAGGCAAACAAATGACAATATGCAGAATATGTATAAAGAAGTATAAAGAGGGTAAACAGCTG
This sequence comes from Strix aluco, assembly GCF_031877795.1. NCBI lineage: Eukaryota > Metazoa > Chordata > Aves > Strigiformes > Strigidae > Strix > Strix aluco. The sequence continues at coordinate 88,230,629 of NC_133932.1, read as the reverse complement.
GTGGCAACACCCTGACAGACCCCGTGGTGGAGGGGGAACAACAGCCCTTTATGTCACAGAGTGGGGTGCACACCTGCAACCCTTCCTTATTGGATGTCCAGAAGGAATGGGCAGGGGTGGGGGGGACAGATGACATTTTGTCACATGACATAGCAGGTTGCTGACACTAGCAGCAAGTCAAAGCATCCTGCTTGCACCTCTCTCCATGCCTGGACTTCCTTTATGGAAAAGAGAACACACCAGAGGTCAGATTTTGCTTAAAATATTTACCTGGATCCAGCCTGGCCATAGCACCAATGCCGGGAGCTGGGAAATGATTCCAGGTACAGCACAAAAAATGTAGAGCCTGAATCCACCTCTCCTTCCACAACCCTCCATATCCATGACACATTCTGTGTTAGAGTTCCAGTTACCTAATAGCTTCAAGGCATTCTCAGGTCTAGAAATCAGATCTCGAAACACTGTTCTGGAGAATATCTGTGATTCCTGATATGCATTATAAAAAATTGTGATGAAAATCTGTGTTTAGAGATCAGCTTCATAAAAGGCAGAAGAGAGGAATTATGGAAAAAAAAAAAAAAGATTTAGGTGACCATTAAAAAGCATGGAATAGATAAATTCTAATTCAATAGGTGCAAACCCTATGAATCAGATTAAAATTTATTTAAGTTAATTCTGTTTGATTTGGTAATTTACCATGGTAAGTAAAACTCATGAAACAATGATCTGTAAGTTTATTTGACTCTATCTTACACATATACACTTTTTTTACTAAATTATTTCAATTGACTTAAGTGAATTAATATAGCTGTGACCATCACGCTAAGCAGAAAAAAACAATTGTCTTGACTTCCTCTTGACCTATAATCCTCACAAAAGTACACCTCATACCTGACTAATAGAGAAAGAAGCTAGAGAAGTTTCTGAGGTGTTGTCCCTTTGCCACGCCACAAACAGATAATTAATAAACAAGATATGGGCTGCCCAATAAACTGGATTCTTCTCTTTCTCATTTTGTTCTTATTCCCATTTAATTTACCTCATCTGGGTCTAAAATACATTAGAGCAGTTGAACTGCAAATGAGCTTTCTGTGACTAGTAGACACTTCTCAATAAATTCGAATCTTCATAGATAAACATGGGAAAAAAACAGCCTGTGCTGGGAAGAAGGCTGACACAAAGAAGCATCAGTGGAGTCCTTATTTATCTAAGGCAACCAAAAGGAGAGGACACTGAAAAACATATGACTGCTGAGCCACTGGTCTCAGAAAACACTGAATAATAACAGTAACTGCATTTACAAGGAGGAGTTGGTATAGAGGAAAGCAAATGGTATGCATCAAAAAGGGAAGGAGAAGAAAAAAGGGGTTGCTGTGGTTGCTGTAATAACTGAGTATGGATTGTTGCTACACATGAAATGACAGTGGAAAGAGTTCCCCCAGTACAATGTAAAACTAAGTAGTGCTGGCCCTGGAAGCCTGCTGCCGCCAAGGAACAGACCAAGTTGTGGAACAAGCCCTGTATGAGCATATATCTTTTCTGCACTGGGCTTCTGTGCACTGTTCATGAAGTTCAACCTAGAAACTGCTGAGCACGAGTATACCACTGTATAAATGAGACCAAAGAATGAGCCCAAACACACTCCTGATTGCCCACAGTGCTCAGCTAGTAGCTTAATCCCTAGTTCTATTTTGAACTGATTTGAGTAACTGTTTCCATGTAAAGCTTAGTGGGACTGAGTCTAGTCTCAAGTAAAGAATAATAGAATCATTTAGATTAGAAAAGACCTTTAAGATCATTGAGTCCAACCATAAACCTAACACTGCCAAGTCCACCAGTATACCTTCAGGGATGGTGACTCAACCACTTCCCTGGGAAGCCTGTTCCAGTGATTAATAACCATTTTGGTAAAGAAATGTTTCCTAATATCCAATCTAAACCTCTCCTGGTGCAACTTGAGGCCATTACCTCTTGTCCTATTGCCTGTAACTTGGGAGGAGAGACTGACACCCACCACAATGCAACCTTCTTTCAGGTAGTTCTAGAGAGCGGTAAGGCCTCCCCTCAGCCTCTTTTTCTTCAGGCTAAAACCCAGTTCCCTCAGCCATTCCTCACAGGACTTGAGCTCTAGACCCTTCACCAGCTTCATTGCCCTTTTCTGGACATGCTACAGCACCTCAATGTCTTTTTTGTAGTGAGGGGCCCAAAACTGAACACAGTATTTGAGGTACAGCCTCATCAGTACCACCTACACAGGGACAATCACTTCCCTAGTGCTGCTGGCCACACTATTTCTGATACAAGCCAGGATGCTATTGGCCTTCTTGGCCACCTGGGCACACTGCTGGCTCATGTTCAGTCAGCTCTAGACCAACATCCTGGGGGTTCTTTTTTTTTGCCAGGCAGCTCTCCATCCACTCCTCCCCAAGCCTGTAGCGCTGCTGGGGGTTGTTGTGGCCAAACTGCAGAACCCGGCATTTGGCCTTATTGAAACTCATGCGGTTGGCCTTAGCCCATTGCTCCAGCCTGTCCAGATCCCTCTGTAGAGCCTTCTTACCCTCGAGCCGATCAACACTCCCACCCAGCTTGGTGTCGTCTGCAAACTTACTGAGGGTGCACTCGATCCCCTTGTCCAGATCACTGATAAAGATATTAAACAGAACTGGCCTCAATACTGAGCCCTGGGGATCACCACTTGTGACCAGTCACCAACTGGGTTTAACTCTGTTCACTACAATTCCTTGGGCCAGTTTTTTAGGCAGCAAAGAGTACACCCATCCAAGCCATGAGCAGCCAGTTTTGCCAGGAAAATGCTGTGGGAAACGGTGTCAAAGGCCTTTTTAAAGTCAAGTTAGACAACACCCACAGCCTTTCCCTCATCCAATAAGCAGGTCGCCCTGTGGTAGAAGGAGATCAGGTTTGTCAAACAGGACCTGCCTTTGATAAACCCATGCTGACTGGGCCTGATCATCTGGTTGTCCAGCACGTGTTGTGTGATGGTACTCAGGATGAGTTCCTCCATGATGTACACTACAAGATGAACATTCTTATATTTCTGTCTCTACCAGAAATATACTATAATAAAAATGTCTCAGTACTATTTAGTTTTCCTGTAATTGATTCTTAGAGGTTGCAATCCAAAGCACCTTTTTAGTTGACTGTTTCTGCTCTGACAGGTGTACCTCAGTATATTCTTTGCTCTAAAAAGTACCATTCCACTCCTTTTCTATTAGAAGACTTGTTCTATCCTCAGGAAGTAATTATTGTCGTTCATTTAGGATGCATTTCAGTGTATCACTTTATTACTTTGTCAAAGGTTAAAGGAAATAAATTTTTTTAATAAAATGAATGCTATTAGGTATAAAAGAAATGTCTTTACAAATGTGAAGATCTGCCAAGATGCCACTGGCTGGGATTTTTTAGTATCTACTGACCTTCATTGTTCAAACAAGGTAACTAACACTCTCATTCATGTATGTTTGCTTAGAAAAAAAAGGTATAATAGTGTGATAACCAGATTTGAGTTTAATTGCTATAAGAGCTTTCTTCTATTCATAGAAATATTAATAAGATGTAAGTGCATTTCTGTCAGAGCATTATGTTCCTTGACTTGGAGCTGAAATGCTATTTTATAGTTAGAAGTAGTGTGCAGTACATTTGATTTATGTGTTTGGTAATTATGGAATAAAATACAAACCATGACATCAAGGATACTAAATTTGTACTGAACTTTGTGAAGGGACTATGAAGAGCTCCATAAACTTTGCCAATGTAGGAACTATGATTCTGATTGTGCAATGCTTTAAAAACCCCCAAACACATTCTAAATTAAATTTGTTTTAATTAAAGATGATGTAGTGCACGTCTTTTTCCTTGGCCTTTCTTTTGTGTTTACTCTGCTATAATACGACATCTCTTGGCTGAGCTATACCACAGACTGCCTGCTAGGGAATTGTTGAATCAAAAGTATTGGCTGGCCAGAAGACCTGCCTGGTGTGCAGAGCAGAAAACCAGAACTTTGAAAGTAATAGGTGAACTCTTGAAGACAACTGCCAACACTCTCCTTTTCTGGGCATGTTGTGAAAAGCCAATCTGTTTGGATAACTTTGTAACATTCAGTGTCTTTACTGTAGAGACACTTCAAACTTTGAAATTATTCATGATAGAATGGCTAGTGATTTATGTCAGCCAAAACTCACAATATTGCCAGACTATTTCAGAGATGTTGTTCACACTACTCACTTATTCATGTGATGCTGAGATCCCAAGTTCCTGTGGAGTAAAAAAATCTAGTCTATGTTTTCAAACCAGCAACTGCAGGGTATGGCAAATACATAATAAATATAATAGAAATTAAATATTAATTGTCAGGATAGCCATGCTATTCATTTGTTTCTCTTATGTTTTAAAAGTATCTGATAAACAAAACTGTTTAGCTGTTAAAACTTTTACAACTCTCTGCTGAACAGCAGTTACAGCATTATATCAGATGTCACTGAAAGATATAAATTTTTAATACCTACTTAACCTAAAGAAATCTTAGGAGATACTGGAGGTCTTTTAAAATGTCTTTTACAGGGTTTTTTTTCCACTCCTATATTAAGCTTTTTCATATGTGATGTGAGCATAACCTTAAGAGAATGCATTTTGATTACAATTTACGTGAAAGATCAATAGGGCCTTAAAATGTATGTTTGCTTATGAGTATTTTTAGATCTCAGTATTAACCTGAAATACATATAACCAATTAAGAGAAAAATACCAAACTCCAGTGTTGCAATGTTATTGGGGAAGAATGGACTGCTGTGACATGAGTATTCAAATGTATCTGAGACACAAGGCAAATCTCAAAACTTCAAGCAAGCATTTATTTAAATTCATCTACTAGTTAAACCTGCCTATTAATAACTAAGAATAAATCATTAATCAAATATATTAGTCAATCCGAGTATAATTAGGTATATTTAGGTATACTGAGTCATTTTGGCTCTGACATTACAGTCGTTGATAATTCTTGACTTCTGAAATCAAGATGGTCAAGCATGAGAGCTCTTTGATATGGGAAGCTGGAACCGAAGTGGGTGTCTTCTCTATTTACCAACCACTATTATATATGGCTGGTGTTAATATCCACTTTTTGCATCAATCAAGACCAGTCTGGTCCAGATGATTAATTCCTCTTCTCGTTGTCATTATCAGCCTGTTCCGCCTTTCCAGATGTGTGCTATCTACCGTTCATTCTGACTTCTCCAAATGGGTGTTATCTGTTTGCATAATGAATACTTTTATATCATATTGATATAAACAAAATTTTCCTCTAAATATGAAATGCATTTCATTTGAGAAATTCAGATTAAAGAAGACAATAATAATTTTCATACAACATAAGAAGTGAAAGTATAATACTCTATTTTTGTAGGTTGGATAAATTAAAGGCAGATAGATTATAGAGTAGATTAATTTACCACTCAAATTTCAGGTTTCAATACGAAGTGAGAAATGTGTGCATGTTTTTTATATAAAATATCTATATTGGGCATGTATACTTTTATTTTTGGTTTGGTGTTATTTAATCCTTTTTATTCTGATTAAATCAATGTAAGAAATGAATAAAAATATTTTAATAACTGACATTCAGTTTTGAAATGTTGAGAATATTTTTAAATTTTCATTTAAAAATAATTTTTTAAAACCCCTTATTTTTTTTCAGTATTTTCACATTCTGTCACCCAATGCATCACTTTTTTCCCAAGTTTAAAATAGTTTTATAATTTTTTTCTGAATTTGCAAATTGGTTTATGCATCAATTTCCACTCCACTCTCACAAGAAAGGTGCTATATATCATAGAATCATAGAGTCACATAATCACAGAATAGTTTGGGTTGGAAGGGAACTCTAAAGGGCATATAGTTCAGCCTTCTCCTAGTCCGTTGTTACCAGTTTGCCAGTGGTGTTCATCGGAGGGGTACACTTTCTTTGACCTTCCTTTTCTGGCTGACATACCTATAGAAGCCCTTCTTACTATTCTTTGCATCCCTTGCCAAGTTCAGCTCCAGTCATCCTTTGGCCTTCCTGACCCCATCCCTACACAACCAGGCAACAATCCTGTACTCCTCCCAGGAAACCTGTCCCTGCTTCCACTGCCTGTGCATTTCCTTCTTGCCCTTTAGTTTGACCAGCAGGTCTCAACTCAGCCATGGCAGTCTCTTGCCTTCCTTTCCTGAATTCTTACACATGAGGATCAAGGGCTCTTGCTCTCTGTGGAAAGCATCCTTAAAGAACTTAAAGAAGGGAGTGCACTCAGTCTGACTGGCTATGTCACTGATAAAGATGTTAAGCAGCGCTGTTCCCAATACTGACCCTTAAGGAACACCACCCCTCATTATTTTCCACTTGGACATCAAGACATTGACTACAACTCTTTCAGTGCAACCACCAGCCAATTCCTTATCCACCATGTGTTCCATCCATCAAATCCATGTCCTCCCAATATAGAGACAAGGATGTCATGCAGGACAGTGTCAAATGTTTTGCAGAAGTCCAGATAGATGATGTCAGTTGCTCTTTCCTTATCCACCAACACTGTAACCCCATAGGAGCAGGGCACCAAATTTGTCAGGCATGATTTGTCCTTGGTGAAGTGATGTTGGCTGTCCCCAGTCACCTCCTTATTTTCCATGAGCCCTAGCATATGTTTCAGGAGGATCTGCTCCATGATGCTGCCATGCACAGAGGTGAGACTAGTCTGTAGTTTCCTGGGTCTTCCTTTTTTCCCTTTTTAAAACTGGGGGTTATATTTCCCCTTTTCCAGTCAGTGGGATCTTCACCAGACCACCACAACTCAAATATGGTGAATAGTGGTTTAGCCACTTCATCTGTCAGTTCCTCAGGACGCATGGATGCATCTTATCAAGTCCCATGAACTTGTGTACCTGTTACGGAAGCTCCCAAATGAGCAACCAACCAGCAAAAATAAAAAATTAATTATTAATGCAGTTAACTAGCTCTCCGTAAATTACAGGTTCGAATGTCTATGAGAGGAGAACAGAACAACTTTTTAGCGTTTAACAGCAACCCAAAACACAGAACAAAGCCCCACTCCCTAGGGTTTAATGGCAACCCAAAATGCTTTATCACTCACCTGACAAGTGAGGGCTCTCAACCTCGAGGACTTGCTCAGGGCAGCGTCCCTACCCAAGGCACCTCGAGGAGTTTCCTTGGACAGTGTCCTGACCCAAGGGGAGAGTCCTCAACCGACTGCAGCGTGCAGCTCCAAATGGCTTCCCCAGGGGACTCCATTTATACCCAGGCCGAATCTGACCTGTAGTCAATAGCGTCTCCCATTGACCAAAGGCCCCAATTACCACGAAGCCCTGAGAACAAAGGCAGTCAGGAACTGCTACACTTCAGCAGCCAAGAAGTTCTGCTTTCATTGGGCGGATGCACCTGCCACAGTACCTTCAGGTTCCTTAGGTGGTCTCAAGCCTGATCTCCTACAGTGGGCTGTTCTTCATTCTCCTAGTCCCTGCCTTTGTGTTTGGCATCTTGGGTGGTGTGACTGGAGCATTTGCTGGTGAAGACTGAGGCAAAGAAGTCATTGAATACCTCAGCCTTCTCCATATCTCAGGTGAACAAGTCTCCTTTTTCTTTCCAGAGAGAGCCCATGTTTTCCCTAGTTTTCCTTTTATCACCAATGTACCTGTAAAAGCTTTTCTTGTTGCCCTTGACATCCCTGGCCAGATTTAATTCTATCAGGGCCTGTAGCACACCCCCACTATAATGTCACCTGTCCCTGTCTCCTTTTAATCCTGACCCATAGGCTCCTCATCTGTCCCAAGGCAGAGTTCCAGGCACTCCAGCTGGTCACTGACATAGAGAGCAACACTCCCTCCTGGTCTCCCCTTCCTGTCCTTCCTAAAGAGCTTGTATCCTTCCATTCCAACATTCCAGTCATAGGAGCCATCCCACCATGTCTCCATGATGCCAATAAGATCATAGACTTGCAGGCGTGCACACATCTGTAACTAACAGTGGGATTGAGTGCACACTCAGCAAGTTTGCTTATGGCACCAAGATGTGTAGTAAAGTTGACATGTTGGAAGGAAGGGATATCATCCAGAGGGACCTTGACAGGCTTGAGAGGTGGGCTGGTGCAAACCTCATGAAGTTCAAGAAGGCCAAGTGCAAGGTCCTGCACCTGGGTTGGGGCAATTTCAAGCACAAATACAGGCTGGGCAGAGAATGGATTGAGAGCAGCCCTGCAGAGAAGGACTTGGGGATACTGGTTGATGAGAACCTTGCTGTGACATGGCAATATGCATTTGCAGCCCAGAACGCCAACCATATCATGGGCTGCATCAAAGCAAGCATGGTCAGCAGATTGAGGGGGGTGATTCTCCCCCTCTACTCTGATCTTGTGACACGCCACCTGAAGTACTGCATTTAGCTCTGGGGCCCCGAACATAAGAAGGACATAAGCCTGTTGGAACGAGTCCAGAGCAGAATCATGAAGATGATCAGAGGGCTGGAGCACCTCCCCTGTGAAGACAGGCTGAGAGAGTTGGAGTTGTTCAGCCTAGAGAAGAGAAAGCTCTGGGGAGATCTTATAGTGGCCTTCCAGTACCTAAAGGGTTTCTACAAGAAAGCTGGAGAGGGGCTTTTTACAAGGGCATGTAGTGGTAAGACATGCAGTAATGCCTTTAAACTGAAAGAGGGTAGATTTAGACTAGTTATGAGGAAGAAATTCTTCAGTACGAGACACTATGAGGCATTAGAACAGGTTGCCCAGAGAAGTGGTGGATACTCCCTCCTTGGAAGTGTTCAAGGTAGGTTGGACAGGGCTTTGGTCTAGTGGAAGGTGTCTGCCCATGGCAGGGAGGGTTAGAAATAGATGATCTTTAAGGTCACTTCCAACAAAATTGATTCTTTGATTTTATGATCTGCCAGCTCTGTTCTACTCCCTTCTCCCTGAGAGTCCTACTGACTCCCTTCTTGAGGGTCCTAATGACTAACTCCTTGAACAGCTGGAAATTTGCTTTCCTAAAATTCAGAGTCTTGATTTTACTCTTCACCTGACCCATATCCCTCAGGACTGAGAACTCCACCAGTGCATGATTACTGCAGCCCAGTCTTCTTCCAGTCTTGATGTCACCAATTAGCTCACTTGTCTTGGTGACCAACAGGTCCAGTAATGCATCCCCTCTGGCAGGGCTGGCCATTACCTGGCTTAAGATGTGTTATTCAATGCACTCCAGGATTCTCCTGGGTTGCCTACAGCTTGCCATGCTACTTTTCCAGCATGTGTTAGTGTGGTAGAAGTGCCCCAGCAGGACAAGGGCCTGTGAGGGTGATGCCTCCTGTAGCTAGAGTAAGAAGGCTTCATCAAGAGGCTCCCCTTGATCAGGCGGCCTGTAGTAAACAGCAACTGCAAGGTTCCCTTTGTTGCCTCGGTCTCCAATTCTCACTCATAAGCTTTCAACCTGCTCGTGACTATTCTTCAGAGACAGTTCTGCACAGTCTATCCATTTCTTGATGTAGAGGGCAACACCTTCAGCCCTCCTTCCTCACCTGTCCCTTCTGAACAGGCTGTGTGCATTGGTGTAAAGACACTTTATCTGGGCTGTTGGCCATGTCATCTTCTTAGAGAAACACGCCTTAATTCCTTTGAGGTATTATACTGATGTTTACTGATGGATGTTCATCTGATGAATGCTCAGTAAATAAGTAAACAATCCTTACAGGCTTTTACAGATACTATGTAGTCTGGCACATTTTTATATGGTCACAACTAGCAAAATTAAATTGTATAAGGACTAGAAAATTCTTAGAACTAAGTGCAACACTCATACAACAGGCAAATTATTGTTAAACTAGAAAACTAATGTGTATTAAAAACATGAAAATGTAGCTAAAATCTATTTGAGCTCCCACAACTATCAGACGTTTACATCTACCACTCAAAGATGGTGGTTTGAAATATTCTTTGCACTCATACACACATATATATATGTGTGTGTGTGTGTGTGTATGTTTGTGTGTATATGTGTGTATATATATCAGATTTGAAAACACTAGAGGCAGAAAGTGACTTGAAGGTCTCCTTCTGTGGAAAAGTCATTAGCAAAACTTAAAAGACCATGGTGTGTCTACTTAAAAAAATATATAAACTTTAGAGTTGACATTGACATCTAGTTGCCATTTAAAAAAAAAGTCTTGAGTGTTTGCTCTAAAAAAAATGGATAGTAAACAGTTGCTTTGGAAAAAAAAAAAATCTGTGTCAATACAAGTAAAATTAAGTCTTAGAAGTTATAACTCTAATAAGTGATTTTAGAAAAATTAGTCATATTTTCTCCCCAAGGCCAAATATGCTAATTTGATTTTAAAACCTATAACTAATGTATTTTTTCTCCTTGTCTCTGTGTAGGACCTTTTCCTTTTTTTTTTTTTTTTTTTTTTTAAATTAATAGGCTCACAGGTCTTTGGGTTAAATGGAAAAAGAAGCCAAATGTTAATGTAGTGTCATTTTTTAGTGCAGAGACAAATGTTCTTCAGGATCTCACAGCACTGAGTGCTAAATTAATAAAGAAAGAAACTTATTTGTTTCCTGTTGTAATAAATATTCTTGGTCTCATGTTATATCTAAAGAGATGACACAAATGAAGGTACAAAAAGTAGACCAGATCTCAGAACATTTGGCATTTAAATAGGATGGCTAATTTAATCCACTTATTTTCCTTGGAGATTCTTAAATAGCTTTCTATTAGATAAGTAAAAGGCAAGAGTTTTTAAGATCACGTATAATTATGATTTGTTTTAAGTTCCTGTGAGAGACTGAAATGTCCTATGACTGTCTCAAAGCTTGCTTGTGTCTGTGCAAACCTCCAAGAGAAGCTGCTGCGGCCTGTGAATTGGTCTGGGGGATGTCGCCCAGAGAAGCGGGAGTGTATTGAAGGATGCACCCCCCACTTCCTTGCGGTTGCATTGTCCGGACTCTTTAGACAAGCCTCAAAGGGGCAGAGGTGTGCTGAGTTGGCCCCATCCTGTAGCCATTTGTGGTTCTATTGTGTAGGCCAGACCCCATGCATGCATTGATAATGAACTGACAAGAAGCAAACGTTCCTGCCCTGAAGCCAGATGCAACAAAACCTGTTGGACCAGAGAAAAAAAAAAAAAAATAAAGTCGAGCAGATATGTTAATCAGCCGATACGATGAACTTGAAAAGGCAGCAGAAAATTTTGCTCAGTGTGCATCCACCATCGAAGCCAGATCCGTGTGCACCCACCACCGAAGAACTGAAGACTGAGGACCAATGGGACGCCGCTGGATCCATGGTGGTGACTATTCTTGCAGCCCTATCCCCCATCCTTGCTTTATTTCTGTCTTTTCCTTCCATCCTGTCCTATTGCTACCCCTCTTCACTTTTTTTTTTTTTTAATAATAAAAACTTGGTTTGGGTATACGGCATTTGACCTTGTTTGTGTCTTAATCTTGCTCTTGGGATCATATCGAAAACTCCCCCGACATTGGATCGGGACAGTTCCTTATCAAATTATAATATTGTCTGCATTCTACAACCTTCAGGGCATGTTTGACTAGTTATGTTCAAACTAACATTTAAAATATTAGATTAATACCTCTCTTGGCAAGAATACAATTTTTATTTAATTTAAAATAGTTTGGTGACAAATTACAACATAAATACTATGTCAATGACTGAAATATAATTAGTGAGATTTCATTTCCATCCTTAAATATTGAAAAAAATAAATCAATTTTTGCTTTGTTTCTTTCACCTTGACCCACAGAACTCTTCCCTTGCCAGAACTTAATGCTATTTCTGAAATAGTAAAAACATCAATAAAAATAGCATATAGCAACTAGGAAAAAGAAAAGTTTACAGTGGTAAAAATTAGGATTTAATGGTTGGAAAAAAGTATGAGACGCAGTAAAGGAGTACAGGAGGAAAGCTGCTGTAGCTAGCATGTCACAGGAAGGATTTATTTAAATATAATAACTGGAAGAAAATCATATATGTATATATGCCAGAAAGGTTGGACCAGATGATCCTTGAGGTCCCTTCTAACCTGATATTCTATGATGCTATGATTCTATGGTTCTATATCTAACATTGCTCCATTGCTGGACATGTATAGTAACATAGTCAATAACAGTAATAGCAAAAACAAGATTATGTGTGTTTAGAAAAAAGAATCAGATAATTAACTAATATCATGCAATAATGAGGAAGAATACTTCCTAATATAACTGGAGAATCTAAACACATAGTTATGGAATACAGATATTTTTATGTTGTATGTTCACCCAAGTTAGCATCCAAGATTTTTAGAAAAATTGGACAAAGAACAAGAGAATTTATGGTGGTTTTTTCAAAGATCTTTTAACACTGGAAAAGTTCAAAAATACTTCAAGAACATTAGTTTTAACACAGTGCTTAAAAGGGTAAACAAGATGACCTGAATAAATATAGATCTAATATACAACTTGGTTAAAACAACAAAAGAGGGATAGAGATCTTAGCACAATTAATAAAAATCAAAATGGGACAAAAAATAGATCTTCTCAAGTAATTTGCTCCTCTTTCTTTTAAAGTACTATATCTGGTGGCTAAGTTTAATTGTTGACATAGTATATTTAGACTGCTGTCACACATGCTGCTCCATATTGCAATATATTTCAGTTAAGAGGCTAAAATAATGCAAAATCAAATGGTACATATTAGATAGATTTAAAACTGAAGTTAAAATCTGAAAATGCAGCTGAAAACAGAACATTGCAGTTGTATGAATTATAATTTTAATTTAATCCTTGTGGAATTAGTTTTTGGCCTCTTGAGACTTTTTGTTTGTTTGTTTATTTTCAAACTCCTAAAAGAATATCACTGATAAGGTCTGTAGACAACCCAGCCATTAAGGAAAGTAATAAGTAACATGAAAACAGTTGGCTGATTTGATAGGTATTATTTTGAAGCAATCAAATTAAGTGATACTTTCATGAATGCAGAATATAGGTCACACTTTCCTTAAGGAGGGGCTTTATCTTCAGGGTCAGTAAAATGACTTCTCAGTGTGATATTGTCACCTAAAAGTGGTTTTAGCAGAGAGCAGGGTTCAGCTATGTGGGTTCATGTAGGTACATAGTCACTTTATGTCCTGAGGTAGCCCACCTCAATTTCAGCTGCAGCTGCAGAAGAGACTCCATTTAATCATGTCTTATCTACCAATCCATTGTGGATGTCTTGTATTTGTTAGGGTGTCTCAAACAGCGTTATGTATTTCTGTTGAGGTAATTAGTTCTTTCTCAGTCTCTTAAAGCAACATTAATTGTATTGACTGGATTTGCATGGAATGTGCTGAGTGCTTAAACACGTGGACAATATATATAGTGGTGCAAGTAAAACAATAGTCACCACATATGTTCTAATACCTTAACTCAGGCTGAGAAACATAGGGTGGTAAGTAAGCCAACTGAACTGAGTGGCATTACTCAAAGATTGTCATAATTAAGGTTTCAATATTTCCTCCTTATAAGGAAAAAATCTAAGTGTTATTTCTGCTTTACTGGCAGAACATAAACTGAAACTAACCATTCTGATAAACTGATGGGGTCATCTCCAGTGCTCTTTGATGGACCGGAGTTAATCAGAAGTGACTGTCCAAACAGAAGGTACTTAATGTCAGAAGGATAGAATCTTTAATAAACTTAGGAATCAGTAGCAAAACATTTTCAACCAAGAAAAGGCTAAGCCAGACCATGATCACTGCTGACAAGTGTAAAATTCAAATTACACCTTTTTTTAAATGTTAGTTATAAAGGCATGAAATTGCATCCTTGTTTTGCAATCAGTTGGGTGCTGTACAGGAAGAGTCTAATTCATCACACAATTTTTTTCTTGCATAACTGCCCTTTTATAGATTGTTCCAAATTTATCCAGTTGCAACTTGAACAGGCAGCTAGAAACAAAATTGAGAAAATAATGACTAATTCTAATAGGTTCTGATTTTTTCTTTGCCTTTGCTCTTGCAAATTATGGTAGGAGTACACAGACACTGATTTTGCCATCTGTCATTGTGCTAGAACACTACAGTTTCTACTCAGTGGAGAAAAATATGAATGCTGCTTTACATTTCTTTTGAAAAGAAAGTACTTATTGTTGCTTGGAAAATAGAAATAGTCAAGTGACTAATACACAGAATGGGGATCAGGGAGTTATGGGCTCTGTCATAGGTAAATTTCCTTTTGTTCTTTGGTTCAAACCAGACAAAAAAATGATAGGAAAAGGGTGCACCTTGTCTTGAATATGCTTACTTTATTATTGTTAAGAGATGTCAGGAAGGAATTCCTCCTGCCCAGCTGTTGGAGCCCATCCCAGTGCACCCAGGGATCCAAAATTTCTGTCCCAGGATGAGACAACTGGCTGCTGCTTTCCTGTTTGCACGTTAAACCAGTAACAAAGCTGAGCATGTCTCACAGAGACATACACAAGCAGACACAGAGACACACACATATCCATATATCTATAAACATATTATTAACTGGGTTTTGAATAGACTTTCTATAGTTGCATTGAAACATCTCACAACAGATGGCAGATAAGGACTATAATACTGCAACAGTAAATGAATTCTAGTTAATATAATTTAAACAGTTTATGCAATGTAGCTTTTAATATCTAGACTAGCTTCCCCAGCACTGTTACTCTTACTTAACAGATCAGTCAATAACTACCAGTCATTCGTGACACAATTTTCAATTAATCAGAGGAAGAACTATGAAGTAAAAAGCTGCCTGTTCTGTTATCTCCTAACCCTTTTTACTATTCATAAAACGTTCTCAATAGTATCAGTGTTCAAATATTTGACCATCTTTTAATAAATATAATAAATTTCATTTCTGTTAATTGAACTGCAGGAATTAGGGCTGTCTCATGTAAGAAACTAAGTACTTCGAACTGAACATACTTTGAACTCCCTATTTTAATTCATTAGCTTCACATTAGTAGTTCTCACATACTGTAAAATTTGAACAACTCTACACGACAGAGCTTAGTTGCCAATAAAAATATGATTGCAAGTGTCTCTTTTCAAGGTGTGTTCAAAGAAGAAATATAATTTTAAGCTAGTTAGGACCTGAAAAATCATTAGCATCTGTGCAAATTATAGTGGTTTAGATCTGTTATGTGAGATGATTTTAAGCTTTTTAACAGCAACTTGCCATATCTTCACACAATAATTCAAACAGTGCTAGAGATGCCAAAAAAGATAGTTAAAAAGTTTCTCAAACCTTGCAAAGCTTGTATTGTTTTTCCAGAAACCTAGATAAGAATATTTACTCAACTGATCTTTTTTAAACTATGGCTTTCTGTTTTGTTTTCTGATTTCTTTCCACTTCTGAAACAGTTCTATAAGTATCTAGCTATTGAACTTGTTACATTTTAACTGAGTTGATGAGTTTGATTTAATTATTTTTTTAAGTAAAAAGACAGAAAAATAAATGTTCAGGAGAACATTATTGTTCTTCTGTATTATTCTTGTTATCAAAAGGCTGCCTTTTATCCTCACACATGTTCAACAAGTTTCAAATTTTGTCATCTTAAACATTTGTTGAGTTGAAGAGCATTTATTTAATTTAGGATACAGAGAGACATTAAAAAATAAAATGTAATTTTTAATTATAATAAACCAGATATTGTTATCAAATTAGATTACAATATGGAAAGTCAATATTTTGACTACTAGCCAGATGAATGAGTGTTAATTATTTTCAGAAGAAAAACAATCTGCACAGTATCACCAACACAGGCAATTACATGATTCTGTGCTGAAGGTGTCCACACATGAGGTGGGTCAGGCTTGAAAAGTGATGATCTAGTCCTTTAAAAAGTCCGTTAAAAAAAAAAAAAAAAGTCTCTAGTCCTTTAAAAAGTCTTTTAAAAAGACCATCAGTATACCCAATTATTAATAGTTACAAGGTAGATGTGAAGCTTTGCGATGGTCATTTGTTGTGAATCCTGATTTAGGATCCTGCTGACTACAACAATTTGTTGCAGAAGAGTGGTTTAGATCACTTAAGAATCACCATCGAAGTTATTAGCAAAAGTGATTTTAACATCAATTTGTAAAAGTGACTTAACACAGTTCAGTGGCAAAGTTCACTCTATTACTTACTATATGGAAGACACATACAATGGAAAATCAAGTTAGAATCAATTTAGAATGATTTACACAGATCAGAGATACAAAAAGGTAAGGCAGACACTTCTGTTGAGTCACGAGGTTCAGAGTGGACCCCCTTGCTTTCTAAATTCTTTGTCAGAGAGTATAGGTGTAGTTGGACCCAGACTTAGTTCCAGACTTGGTTAACGGTTTATGATTAATGAAATTAGCTACATGCATTTCATTAGACATACATTGACCATGCTATAGTCATTTACTGAGGATTTGTTGCGAATAAGGGGGTCTCTCTGCCTTGATAAGGAAGGATCTCTTAGTCTCAGATAAGAAACCTCAGACCTTGATGTTAAAAGAAGCACCTTCCATGTGGACATCTGGTGTTAGTTCATTTTGTAGTTCAAACCATAGGTTTCCCAAAGTAGTCTCAGGCATCAAATCCTATAAAAAAAAAAAAAAAAAAAATTAATAGAGTGGTACAGCAGCATGATCAGCTCAAGCTGAGTGCCTCCAGAGAGGAACAGAGACGAAACGAAGAAAACCCTGGTTAATTATACCCTTACAGACTATTCACCCACCCCTCATGTACTCATCTGATGTCTTCTGACTCATTATGTTCCTCCACTGTCTCTAGACAGCCTTGTCTGTTTGCAGCTGCTCCTGACATTCGTAGTCCTGGAACTTCCTTCTGTTTTGTGCTGGCTCTGGAGGCCCTGTTTTGCTTAAGTAGGTACATGTTTAGTAAATCTGGGTGAAAGTTTACAGCTTGTGGCCTAAGGCTTCAGCAAATCTAGCTATTCATGCTAATTAAGCAAAGCTAAGCAGACAGCATACTAAATCACTCAACATTATAACTCTGCTTAATTCTATTTAAAACTTGCTTATTATGTTTGGTTTGTGTGTGGCAGGGTTTTGTCAGCAGGGCAGGGGGCTACAGAGCTGGCTCCTGTGAGAAACTTCTCAAAGATCCATCAGCTCTACATCGGACCTGTGTCTGGCCAAGTCCGAGCTAATTAGTGATGGTGGCTGCGCCTCTGTGTTAACATATTTAGGAAGGGGAACCTGAGAGGAGGTGGGGTGATGAGGGAAATACCTATACAAACACAGAGATCAGTTGAAGAAAAGAGGTAGAGGAGAGGGAAATTTGCCAGACCAGAGATTCCCCTGCAGCTCGTGGTGAGAGGGCAGGCTTTGCCCCTGCATCCCACAGAGGTCCACAGTGGAGCAGATGCCCACCTGCAGCCCATGGAGGACCCCACACTGGAGCAGCTGGCTGTGCCCAAAGAAGGCCGTGACTGAGAAAAGCCCTTGCTGGAGCAGTCTGTTGCTGAGAGGACTGCAGGCCGTGGCAGGGACCCACGCTGGAGCAATTCATGAAGAGCTGCAGCCCATGGGAAGGACTCACATCGAAGTTTATGGAAGACTGTCTCCCATCAGAGGGACCCCCTGTTGAAGCAGGAGAAAAGTGTGAGGAGTCCTCCCTCTGAGGAGGAAGGAGCAGCAAAAAAAATGGCTGATGAACTGTCTGCAACCCCCATCCCCTGCCCTGCTGTGTCACTGGGAGGGAGGAGATAGAGAAATCGGGAACAAAGCTGGGCCTGGGAAGAAGGGAGGGGTGGGGGGAAGTATTTTCAAGGTGTGGTTGTATTTCTCACTGTCCTACTCTAATTGGTAAATTAAGTGATGATGGGTGGTGGTATTCAAATTAAATTGATGTTCTTTTTCTTCTCCATTTGAATCTGTCTTTTGCCCGTGACCATAACTGGAAAGTCATCCCTCTCTGTCCTTGTGCTTATTTCCAAGTGTGGCAAACTCTTCATAAATAAGAAACTGTTTGTAAAGAGGATGTCTCAAATAACTCAAGTGGGATTCCCTGGGGGGGGGGAAGTGGAGCAAGCTCTGCAGAGGTGGGGCAGTGGGCCATTTCTCTCTCCCTCCCTGCTGTTGTTGCCCAGAGACCGAACTTGCCTAACTGTGCAGGTACAAGCCAGAGAAAATGAGAACCTTCTGGAACAACCTACTACACATGCATAAAAAAAGACTATAGAAAGGCAATACCCCATGTGTGTCTTTGTCGATTCACCACCTACAGGCCATGTTAGGTACTCTGCGACAGTGCGGGACCCAAGGGTGGTGATTTCCCCTTTTCCTATCCCCTTCTCCTCTCTTTTTCTCTTTCCTCTTTCTGCTCTCTCTCTCTCTTTCTTACATATAATCATGTGTGTAAGTTTCATAGGAACTGAATTGTGATCGGTTGATCACTGATGGGTTATTAGGAAAATAGTCTCATGGTCAAAGTGCCTTTATTCATTCTCCGGATGGTTACCAGTTGATTGTTGCCAAATTGTCTCCATTCATTCACTAAAGTGCTCAGTTAATAAAATCACCAGCACAATTTTTCCTCAGAGTGATTGTGGTGACTTGACCTGCCCTGCAGCTCTGCCAAGTAGAGACTGGCTCTTCCACTGACATGCAGGCTCTTGGGGAATTCAAAAGTTTCACCCCCCCCTCCATAACCCACTGCTTGGGATGAGACACCGAGCCTTTTGTTTTATTTACTCCTTCCCATCCCTGAGGGGGAAGGAGTGAGCAAGGGGCTGTGTGGTGCTCAGTTGCCCTCTGGGCTTAAACC
The DNA here is from genome assembly GCF_031877795.1 of Strix aluco. Taxonomy (NCBI): domain Eukaryota; kingdom Metazoa; phylum Chordata; class Aves; order Strigiformes; family Strigidae; genus Strix; species Strix aluco. The sequence continues at coordinate 88,211,808 of NC_133932.1, read as the reverse complement.
AGGACACTTATAACCAGGAGACTAATATCTCTTAACACTGAGAGACATCCCTGCTCAAGTGGGGAGTTGTCTGACATGCAGTCCAATTTCCATCCAACTTGGCTCATCCAACAATCTGTCAGTGGTAAAAGATCTTGTCATTTTGAAGAGCAACCTTGAGAGGTGCCCCAGCTCAAGGGGAAGTCATCATCATATAGCCATGCTGCCTAGCTGGGAGAACTCAAAGAAGCCTCACTTCTTAGGCTGTTATATTTATGGGATAAAGTGGTTGACTTGTCAAATTGTATACAACAGGAGAGGTATGCACAAGACTCCTTTTACCCACAATTTTCTCTCTTCCTTAATAAATGAGTCTTGGAAAAATAACCCGCCATTCATGTGTTAATTGAATCAGCTTTGGTGTTCACTGTGTTCTGCTCCTTTATGGGTTTCCAAGAGAAGTTCTTGGCCCAGTTACGGCTCTCGCCTTTACTTCCTTTAGAGTCTGTACCAAACTACTGCTACTTTGGTTAAGGGGGAGTCAAGTGCATCCATCACATCATTTTAAGATCTTTTTGTTAACAGAAAAAAATGTAATTTTAAGATTTAATTAATCTGACTAAGGTTAGATGTTTATCTAGGATCAGGTGAATTACATTCTCTAAGTGCTTAATTAAAAAAAAAAAAAAGAGGACTTGAGAATGACTAGCTCAGGTACTGCAATATGTGTTTGTCCAGACGAGTCTTAATCAAAGCAACTGATCCTTCTGGAAAAAAAAAAGAAAAAAAAATGAAAAGGATTTTATTCGTTAAAAAAAAAAAATCATTATCAGTAAGACAAATATTTTTATTGAAATTTCTAGCCATCCTATATTTTTTAAAGTTACTACATTTTGTTTCATTTTTCATAGACAAACTGTGCATGAAAAGTGTGACATTTCATTGACAGTTATTTGTCAATTTAAGATCCAGATTGAAACAACAGTAACACCTATGTTGCTTAAATGTCAGAGAGTGAGTTAATGGAATCTTTGTTTGATATCTGCATATGTGAAAAATTGATTACAGTTGATTTAAGCACTTGTCCATAATCAAGGAACACGACAGTTACTGTGAAAAAAACAGAGAGCCACAGAAACAACAGAACCTAACCATTATTTTCAGAGAATAATATAATAAACATGAAATGCAGCTGGTTTTCATGTATTTCTTCCCACCTTCACCTTTTGATTTTAATATAAATTCATCTGTGCTCATCTACCTTACTACCTAGTCTTCATTTAACTGTTTAATCTTACTGAATTAAGTGAGGTTTTGATTTAAAAACCAATAAAAATTAATAGTCATGTTTTCACTAGGCAGACATAGCTATATTTCTCCTCACTTTATACTTTTCTCTTTTTCTGTTTTGTTCATAATTTCTGTCTTTAAGGCCATGGAGCACTGTGATTCAAACCCACCTCTTTGAGGTCTTGGACTTCTTGACTTTAACCTTCCCTTAGAATGTCAGTCATTATTACTAGTCTTAGGTGGCTCCTCTTTCTTTGTGTTCAAATAATGTTATTTTGGCATTACAGATTCTAACCTCTCTGGCACTGAAAAAACCTGTTTATCTCACTTTTTCATTAACTGGATTCTAAACAGATGTTTTCTGAAGTGGAATGAAGAACATTTTGGATAATTCTAGCACCATATTAAATTGTGATATCAAAGTAATTTTGAAGAAAACTATAGAAGTATTCAAAAGTAGGGTTCAAATTTTATTGCAGAAGAAAAGGGAATTTCATTCTTGCATAACCACACAAATGCACATCAAAAAGAGATCAGCACTAAACAACCTGTATAGAATATATGTAGAGTATATAGATTGTAAATTTTACTATATCAGTAGAATTAATATATCATACAAAGAACACAGAAGCATGCTAATGAGAGTAGGGAGGATGAACTTTATAAAGATTATTCTGGTTATGGTTATTTGTATTTGTATCTAAAAAATAAATTAAAAGGTCATTCTCTATCCCATTCATAGGTGAAATACCTGAACATGTTTAAACAACAATGTTGTTAATGAGCCTGTTCTAACTAGCCTCATACTGACATTAAAAACTTAAATTGCATGACATATGTTCATGTAGACTCTACGGGAAGTGCTTTTTACATATTCTTATCTGAGTTACAGTAATAAGTACCATTTCACTGTTATGTGGTAGATACTTAAATTAGGTTTTCAAAGTCATGACTTTAATGGCAAAGTTCAGAAATTTCTCATGAGGGAATAAATATAACTGCCCAGGCATGGAGAGACTTCTTACATGTTAGAGAACCAGCTCCAGGGCAAGTTGGTAAAAAACACAGGATTTGTGACTCCTATGTTTATATCCTTTACATTAGATCACAGTCTTCATATCTACCCGTTTTGTACATAGCTCCTCCTGATAAGGCCATCCAAAAATAAATAGTAGTCTAATTTCACTTCAAATTTATTTAGGAAAAAAATGCAAACTTTATATGATTAAGTAGGATGTTTTCAAGATTTTTAAAGTTGTGCTATGTTGGCAGTGACAATCTTTTCCCCAAGAAATGAAATTCACGTACTTCTCTAACAAGACATAACAGTTTTGACAAACTATAGTACAAAATCCAAACCCATATGAGCTCTTAGACATTTATCTTCCAGTCAAGATAATTAGGGTTGTCAAATAGTCTGGTGCCAAGGGACTCGTGTCTAGAGGACTCCTTGTGTCTGTGTTTCAGTCTTTCATCTTTAGCTGTCAATATACAGGACTCATCAATGTCAGTGTCAGAATCTACATCAGTATTCATGGCAGACCAAACACCCGTAGTTTAATATGGTTGTGTTATAGACTGTCAATCTTTTCACAGTTTTGCAGTTTTGAGATTGCTCCTAAGGTTGTAATACTAAAAACATGCTGAAAAGACATCCTGAATATATATCATGCTCAAAGGAAAACAGTATATTACATACCATGTTACACAGGTTGTTTATTTTTTATAAATTTCACATACGGCTTGTACTTACCACATCTGCAGCATCATTTTACTATTAAAGTAGTTCTCTGGCAGAAAAAAAAAAAAGAAAAAAAAAAAAGGAAAAAAAAAAGCTGTCTTGAATGTTGTAAGAGTTTTGACATAACAATAAAACTTAGAACTGAAGGATGCTGAAGAAAGGTTATTCAGATAAAACGATGTGTAAAAAAATGACAGAACATTTGTTGTAACATAATAGAATTTGGAGGTATGTCAGGAAGAATTCTACAGAGCATTATCAGCCTTGGTCAGCCTGTCATTCATATTAATATAAAACTAAGTTTCAAGTTTCCAACAAGGTTAAATTGACTAGACTGATCATCCTTTACAATTCAAATTGCTATATAAGATGTTACAGAGAATCCCATTTGCTACGTTTGGGGTTACAAGAAGTTACCTTGTTACAGTATGGGTAGTCAATGAAATCTGTCAACAACCACTACTTCTCTGTAAAAGAATTTACAATTTCAGCCATCTGTGCTAAAATTTAAGAAAAATATAAACAAATGTATCTGGATTAGTCAAGATGGAATAATCAGCTGGGATAATGAGGGAAAGTCCATGCAAACATTTACATTTGTAGTTACTGAGCTGCAAGTTAAAGGTGGCTCCCACTGAAATCAGGAGAACTCTTCTTTTATTTTCTGCATAGCTGAAGTCTTACACAGACTTCTTAGGTTACTTACATTTAGAAATTCAAGCCAAAGGCTCACAGTATTGCCACTATTCCACTTATCTGGTGTGTTAAGGATTGCCCTTTGTGATGACATTTTCAGTACCTTTGATGTAAATGTAACCTACAATGTAAGAGAACTCAGTAGGATCATAAGATATGAACCTTGATGAGACATATCTTAGTGCTATAATACTTAGAAATAAATTACAGTTGTAAGATATTGTTGTGGGAGAGTTTGCACCAGTGCAGGTTTAATTTAGGTGCTCTGATCTTTGTGCCAGCCTTTTTCCTTTCATTTGTTTTTGAACAGTGCTGTGAAACCTAAAATAATTTCTTTTTATGCAGCTCATGAACTTAACCTGAGAAAAAATTATTTTCATCTTTCCCTTCTTCCTGTTTTAATTCTTAACTCTTTCTATATTTTTTAACCCATGTTTTTTATCCATAGCACCTCCTACTGGAAAACCATTTGTAATTTGCAGTTTCAATGTTTAGATTAATCCATAGCAGACAAATTTTACTGGAACCTCTTGATCAAAATAGTTAAAGAATTTAGTTAAATCATTTTCTATTAAAAAAAAAAAAAAAAAAAGAAGGAAGGTGATGGATCATTTTCATTATAACTACAGCACTTGTAAGTTGTGTAGCATTTTAATAGTATGAAAACATCATAAAAAAATATGATCTTCACCCACCCATCCTTTATTTTGTTCTTTTATAGAGGTATATGTTATGGACAAAGTTTCCATTCTGAAAAATGTCAGGTCCCTGAATGCACTAACAGGTCTTAATGATTCTCATCAGCCTCTCCTGGGGCCTCCACCCATACCCTCACCCTAGTACTCCAGGGAGCTTGACTGAAGCTCAGGCATTGACCTCCTGTCCTTGTGTGAACTATATTGTAGGTATAACTGCCTCTATCTTTGTCTTCTCAGCTCTACTCTATAGTTAGCTTGTTTCTTAGCTGGATTCTTTGGATATATGTTGTACTTGTCTTCATACCTGTTTCCTCAATGGACCCTAGACCACATTTGTATCCATGTCTCCAGCTCTGTCTGCTTTGGCTTCTGCATGGACAACCGAGATAGACCCTGGGTTTGATCCACCCCCTCCAATTGTCTGGGACTTTTGATAGATCCTGTTACTAACACCCAGGGAGCAGCACTGCTCCTGTTGCTTCCTATCTTTGCATAACCTTGCAAATTATAACTCATTCCAAAGAGTGACATGCTGACCCTGTATGGGAAAGACAAGACTTTAAAACCTCTAGGAGATCTTTGTATAGATACTGTACTGTACAAATATATAAACATATAAAAGTGAAAAAAAAACCACAAAACCAAACCTGTTGCTATCATAACATATAAGTGAAAATGTATACAAAGAAATGGTGGACGGTACTAGAAGACATTTGTGAATGAATAGACATTTGTAGATTTTTCAAAGGAATCTGCAAATTAAAATTTTAACCTATGTTCATCTAAAAAGACATTTCAAGCGAAGAACCAAAGAAAAAGAACATACACAAGAGATGACAGAAGAAATTGACTTCTCCTCTGCACTGCTAGAAAGAAACAACAAAAAAAAATAACACCTACAATAAATGCTGTTACATATTAGATATGATGCTACATCTTACAGATCATGCCTACTAGAACATGTTGATAAACTAAATACATCAATCTAACAGATTTGTAGTAAAGCAAACTTATGGTACTGATTAGATAATAAAAAAATAGATTCTGTCCTAGGGCAATATATCTCTGGCCTTGAATTCCTATTCATGCTGAGATACCTGCACGCTTTTCCAAGCTACTTTTGCAAATGCATTATGACCCTCTCTTTTTGCAATCCAGCATCTGTAGTGTTGACAAAGTTTAGCCCTAGTAACTGGATGTCTTAATTTTTTGCAGTGTTTTTAAAATGTATGATTTTAGTATTGTCTTTCATAATTTTATTTTGTCAGTGATATTATTTTTGTATATTTTTCAAGAAACATTTACATTATTCTACTGTTACGTGTTAGATGTGTCTGTATCTTCACTTCAGTTGAAGATACATGTATACAGTGTATATATATATATGTAACTATATGCACATACATGTAGCTATACATACTACACAAATATATATGTATATAGTTCTTTGGAATACTTTTTTTTTTTTTTCTGAATCTGGTTCTTTGAACTTTTTTGGATCATAACTCATGTTGATGGATCAACACAACTTGCTCACATGAGGCTGCAGCCAAATCCAGAAGAGGCATTTATCTAATCTCACTGCCCCATAAGAGATTTTAGGGTCTGAAGAAGGGAAGTACAATTTTCTATATCAGCAATGTTGTTTTATAGGTTTACTTATTTTTATAGCTATTACAATGTTAGTTTAGTCCAGGAAAGCATACAAAGAGGTGATATGAGAACTGGAGTGCATTATTCACTCATTCACATTCATTAAAAAAAAAAAAAAAAAAAAAAAAAGAAACCTTTTATTTATTCATTATTCCTGATATTATGACTCCAGCTATTTCTGAAGTTAGTCATTGCAATGGAGAGTAGAGAAACAGTGTATGACATGTAGAGGCTAAAAGTGTTAATTTCAATGGAAAGTGAATGGAATTTGGGGATACATTTTGTGAAAGACTTCCATATTTCTCTTCTCTTCTTGGGATTTTATGCAAGGAGATGTTGTCTGAAATGATAGAAAGAAGTAACCTTTATGCAATTTTTTGTAATCTCAGTGTCCCTTGACTACAATAAAGCCTATCAGAAACGAAAAGATTTCAACAACACCTGCCCTTACAAATTCTTTCTTCTGTTCATATGAATGATTACTCTAAATCATGTACAGAAATGTCTTGGATGAAAAAAAAAATTGGAAAATGCAACTGTATTTCAAGTTTCACAGAAAATTTACCATCAGGAAAAAGAAGATAAGACAACATGTTCTGCAAGGTAATTCAGTCAATATATTGGAAGTATTCACTTTAGGAAGAGCTGAATCATACTTGTCATTAGCTGGACCACATAGTAAAAATATACAATATTATTTCTCCTTCACAGAGTGCCCAAAAATTTCTAGACAAGGGTCAGGTTTCAAAATAATTAATTTTGTCAAAACTGATAACAAATAATCATATTTGTTTTGTGAATAACTGTTTACATAAAAGCTTGTATGACAGATAATTATATCATTCAATAAGTTTCAAGTATCCTTCATAACTTTGCATATGGTTTCCAGGATTACTTGCTCCATCACCTTCCCAGGGACACAGGTAAGGCTGACTAGCCTTAGTTCTTTGGATTCTTCTTCCTGTCAAAGTGACATTTGCTTTCTTCCAGTTCTCAGAAACCTCCGCCGACCTCTATATGGGCTTTGGCTTTCCCAACAACATACCTCAGACAGTGTTCCTCTATTCCTTCTGTGTCACTTGCCCCTCCTTTCACCTCCTGTATGCATCATTTTTTCCCTTGAGTTTAGTCAGGAGCTTCTTGTTCATCCATGCAGGCCTCTGGCCACCCTTGCTCAACTTCTTGCTTGTGTGGATGGATCGTCTGTGAGCTTGGAGGGTGTGGTCATTGAAAATCAACCTGCTCTCCTGGACACCTCTTCTCATCAGGGCTTTCTCACTGGGACTCTTCCAAGCAGGTCCCCATAACAGGCACACAATCTGTTTTCTTGAAGTTTGGGGCTGGGATCCTTCTTTTTCCTTTTCTCCTCTACCTAGGATCCTGAACTCCACTATCTCATGGTCATCACAGCTAAAGCTGCCCTTGATCTTCATGACCCTAACCAGTTTTTCCTGGTTTTTAAGTGTGGTGTCTGTTCCTCCTTTACTGGCTTGTCTTCTCACTTCTCTTTATTTTCGTAACTTCTCTGTCTTGAGACGGCTTTTTAAACCACTGAAGTTTAGCAGCTTGATCTGAAACAATGACATATATCTAGAAACGTACTGAAATATCATTTACTCTGTATCACAGCTGTTGAGTGGAGAGAATACTGTTACATATTGCATGACATCTACTACTGTTTTGTCCATACACTGAAATTAAGTGGAGGCAAAAAATAGCTGGAATGTCCTGCAAAACACTAAAACCATTGGGTTTGCTCTGTGCAGTCTACTACATCAAGCTTATTTAACCAGGTAATATAAGCTGCTATTTCATATCTAATTTCTAGGGTTTGCTTATGTATGTCATGAATTGGAGAACTCCTTTCTTCCTCTGTCAATTTGTTTGTTTGGTGCCTGATCAAAAATGAAACCATGGCAAAAACTATAGGGATATTTAGAAAAAGATCAATACTCAGATATTTTCCCAACTAGTCCCATTCAGTAAGGAATCTACACTGTGCAACATAATATTCTATTTTTGTCTCTTCCTACTTGAATATCTTACTTTTATGCTCTCTCTTTCCCAGAGCTTCATGTGAGGATAACAACATAAGACAGAAAACTATAATCTGTTTTTATTATCACAGAGAATGTTGTTCAGAGCGGCTGAACAGTAGAGCACTGACTGACCTTGCCTATATTTTCTTATAGATTGGCATATCCAGATGTAAATTGGAGTAGTTAATTGTTCACAGGAAGCTATGCTCACAAACACAAACTAGACACATGTTCAATGAGATAATTTCCTTCACTGACATAGACATCAATAGTCTAAGTTAGACCAGCAACTCGTTCTCTGCTCTACGCAAGGGAAAGGTCCTGAACATGCATGTGAAATGGATTGCCAATGTGGTTCAATTTGCAGAATTGAATGCTTGCTGGCAAAGAAAGTGCAAGGAATGTTTACAGGCAAAACATAGGTGTGATCAGTCATGGTGGGTGAGAAGGAGAAAAAATAATCTTGCCACATATTCCAAGTAGCGTCTTCCGAAAAGTACTCTGTTAAATGCATAAGCAGACTATATCTTTAGAAAACATGGATAGAGATTGTACTCGTAGTCTCTTTTAAATGTTTACTACTTTACAAATAAAAATTTACCCTTTCTGATTTCCTGCTGTGGAAGATAAACTTTCACATAAATCTGCACAGAATGCCTCAAATGACGTTTTTCTTCTGTTTTCTTAAGCCAAGGTGGAGTATTAAATAGATTTCTAGGTCAAAACCAAAAGATTTTCTAGTGGTTAATGAACTTAATCTAATATTTAACAAAACTGGATTCAACTCCCAACTCTGCTTTACACTCCTTATATTACACCGGCCTAGACATGCAAGGCCAATTTTTCAAAGCTAATTGAGCATGTAAAGACACAGGTAGACATGAGTGGGATTTCTATGAATGCCTGATATATTTAGCTGCTTTGAGCTATAAGTGTATTTACTGTTTTAGACAGCAAATTATTTAAAATTCTGATCCCTAACCACCTCGTCCCACTCTATGGCCTCAGTTTAACTTCCTGTCAGTGTATATAATAAAACATAGATATTTCACAAAGAGGTAGGAAAAGAAACACAATAAGAATTTGAAGGTGCTCAATATACAGTATTGGGAGCTATATAAGTTACCCTTACATAACTGATTTTAGTTATAACCCACATCAGAAGGTCACATGCAGAATTTATTGTTTCAATCTGCAGTCACAAAATGCCATCAGTTAGAAGGAAGCCTGAGCATTATCATGTTTTTTCTGACACCAACATGCCTGAATGACTGTTGCTTTACTTCTCCCTTTTCTTCTAGTTTTAGATAATTTCATTGTGCACATTTGTAGCTAACTGAATTTATTTTAGTGAAGAAAAGTATGTCTCTATTGAACAAGAATGGGAAGTATTTGAACCTGTCTCTCGCGTACTGTGAAGGAATCTGTAAGTATCTAGAGAGGTGATATTGCCTGTTCTGCTCACTCTTTTTTAACTTATCCCATCTCTTTTTTTAGTTTAGGTGCTTTAAGCACTCAGCCTTTTTCCTCTTTCATTAAAAAAAGCCCACCTCGAAAACCTTCACTGTACTTAGGAACAAGTACAGCATATGGTCGTATTTTGTCCTCTGACTTTTTTGGTCATAGCATTTCTGGCGCCTGTGGCATGGTGGAAATTGTGGACGAAAGGGAGTATTTGCAGTAGTCAGACACTTGAAACTTATTGAATAATATAAAAAGATAATGAGACAAATATATGTGGGCTTATACACATGTATATAAAAAAGTACTTCCTATAAGCTATGTATATAAATCGTCTGTACAATGTTTATTTGTGTGCGACCCCTATTTTTTCAGGAGTTTTAAAAATGAGATTGATTCTAATTATTTACTGTTTATTAAAATAATTCCATATAATATGTAATATATCCTACATTGTATCACAGAAAACAGTGGATCTAATTTTCCTTCAGTAATGACAAAATCACAGAGCATCTAACATTAACTGAATTAAAACAGATAAGAACGGAAGTTTAATTGTATGATCTTTACACAGCTTAGAGACACTCTGTGCTTTCCATTTTTAAGCTGAATTCCCCCTTGGTTTTGGAGACAAAAGTTGCTTAGAAATGGGTACCACAATAGTCCCCTGGGATATCTGTCAGACACCTTCATATCAAAGCAATATTATCCTTTCTCTAATAATATTGTGCTTAGCTGGAGTTGGTAATTATTATACCTATTTTCATAATAAATTATAAATTATTATATTACATTGTATATAAGTATATTGTATTATATATAGGTTATTATATTTTATGTTTCTGCTATTCATACTGTTTTCAGGTTGGGGATAAAAAAGAAAGAGTAAAGTTATATTAAAATGGTAGAGCTGGCATATGATTGCTGATTGTCAGGGGATTTTATCTGTTGTTGGCCAGTGATTTAGTCCATTACATAAACGGACCATGCAACTCTTGCACCAATCAAATTCACCCTTTCTTAACCTGGTTACTTACTTTAGTTTCATACTTAGAATAGTTATTTCATCTCCCTTGCAAGAATGCTTAATCTATACTGATGAATTGTGACAAGAGGCTGTAATTCTTGGGTTTGCATTTTCAGACCAGACTACTGCTTCATCATTTTCGTTGTCATACTCAGCACAGTGGCATGGACTTCTGTATATACAAAGAGATTATATGTGTAGATCATCATCCTACAAATAGCAACACAATGGAAATTTCTCATATATCTGAAAGAATTCAGCACAAAAAAGAACCTGCAGTCATGCTTTGAAGTTATGGGGAAAAATATCAAGGTTGTAACACATGTAAATGTGACATACAAGCTATCACTTGTTGTTAATTGTTTTACAAACATATATCACATGAAGTATATGTTATTATGCCTTTTTACAATCAAGAACTTGAACAGTAGTGATGCCAGATTGAAAGTGTAATCTCTCTACTTCTGTCTTTGCTCAGTCCCTACTTCAAATGCAGAGTGCGTGTTTAGCTTTTATTTGATTATCTGAGATAGACAGGATTCAGTTCAACACAGGCATGCCTAAATCTAGATGGCTTCTTGCAGGGACAGGATTCAATTACTTATAAATAAGCATTTAGTGTCATTCAGACTGTGAAATAGCTTTCTGTGGACTCCAGCTGACAATGCAGAGGAGTATTGTCCTCCTGTAATTCCTATATCATATCAGCCAAGCATGTACAGATGCCTGGACACCCAAAAGCATGGACTGAAATGGACTAAATGCCCTTAAGCAACTGTATTATGCTGTATGTGAGTAACCATTTGTATATGCAAACTAATATCACCCACCCTTGTGTGCTTCTGGAAAAGTGTACTTCTATAACTTTTGTATCTGTTAACCACAGAGTGGTGTCTCAGATATACCCTAGTGCACCTCATATGGCAATGCATGTTTTTGCACAGCCAGTTCTTTTAAAGACACTTCTTTTAAAGCCATTGCATCTTATTTCTTATGAATTTTGGAAATATCTGTTTAATCTATGTATAATAATAAAATATTATATATAGTTCTGGGCTCTTTTCAAACCTGACTGATTTCTACCTGTCTCACTTCAAATCTGACTGCCTCAGATACTTAGGGTCGGGGGAAAAGATCCAACAGCAATGACATTCTGTGTTATAACACTGGCTTCATTAAAATTAAATAGTGTCTTCTATTCATGTGGGTTAAGAACCCCTTGATTTTGCTATAAATTTTAATTTGGAATGAACTTTGAAACCCAAGATAAAACCCCAAATCTTGGCTGAGATTTGGTGGTTTTGATACAAAACACAACTGAGGAAAAGACTATTCTTCTAACCTGTGTTCCATCCAGCCCCAAAGGAAAGAAAACATAAGTCTTTTTAATGAAAAAAACCCAACAAAATAACCCTCAAAAAAACTAAACCAAGAAAAGTTAGAAGCAAACAACCTGCTGCTCTACCCTGATAAACCACAAGCTATATTGGCAAGCTGGTGTGGAAAGTTTAGATGGATAATTTTTCATTTATCTTATTAAGGGAAATATTTTCTGTGACAGCTAAACAGTATAGTATTTAAATAATTGATATCACTTCTTGCCTAAATGTTCTTCAAGATATTATCCTGTGTCAAAAGGTTATATTCATGTCCGACATTTAATACACTAAATTATGTCACTGTGGCCTTTCTTCAGTTTTGCATTTCTCTCTACAGTACAATGTTTCTGATTAGTAACTTGTACAGAATTTTAATAGCATGTATGTGTATTTTAGAATATAGTTACAGATTCTAAAGTTTTCCTGAGATTTTCCTCTTAATATTTATCAATTTACAGTATTATACATATTGCATATTATTTTCATTAATTCTTTTTGAGAGGTCATTATTTAGCACACTGTGATTGATTATGTTGTCATTTTGGGGATTTAAAATTGTTTCCTTTACCTTTAAATTACTTTAACTGTTAAGCAGTCCTGGTTTGCAAAATTACCTTGATAGTTATTGATCAAGAATTGCAGATCACATTGATTTGGATTTCCTTTTGGCTCTTTATCCAATGCTTTCTTTTCTTGAGATTATTTTATATAGTAAGTTTCTGAGCACTACTTATAAGAATAATAAAGAATCAAAATGCTACAGGGATACAGTTTGATGTTATAGCAAGTTCATCATTACATATTCACTGAGTTAGTATCTTTATAATTTATATGGTCTAACTATTTTTATTCTATATATATATCCAAACCCTTTAATGTTTAATTTTTATGTAGTCTACTTATGTCTTTATGACATTTATATCCAAACAAACACTTTTTTTAACACAGTAAAAAAAAACCCAGCCTTGAATCCTGAGTTGTGGAGTCATACATGACTGAGTTCAACCTTTCTACATACAACCAGAATTAATGAGCTAATACATAATAGTCTATATTGTGATACTCACTTCCAGTTCCATAATTTCCCTTCTAATTCTTCCTGAGTTCTTCAACTGTAACCTTTAAGAAAGAATGTTTTCTTTGGAAGAAATATCAAAGTTTATAATATAGGCTGTACTTTATTTTTAAAATGACATTGAGATATTGTATAAAATGATAAATTTAGACTGTTACTGCTCTTATGTTGGGCTTACAGGAAAAATTTACCAGACAAGTCCTATTGAAGGTCTGCAAGCTATATACAGAAGTGACCTTTTATAATGGATTTATTAATATGTATGTCAAGAGATTCTCATGATTCAATGTTTGAACAAAAAATATTTCAAATGGATATGCTAGTAATACTAATCAATGGGAATAATGTTCATGAGCCAACCAGATATCATGAAGATAGGATATTTTTTCTAAACTTCCTGCACTCAGGAATGTATATCTTACTAAGAGACACCTGCGGTCTTCAGGGTCTCAGTCCACTTATAGGTGTTATTGGAAGAGCACTGAATACAAACTTATCTCTCTTAATCAGGGATTAGAATATCATCAGAATCAATATAATCCTTAGAAACCTGTCTGTATGTGGCATAACATCATACCACTCACTGAACAGCTGAACAGCTGTATGCCGCAGGCAGTTTTCATCTCATGCTGCTAGATGAAGACAAAGTAAAGAAATTCTCTCTTTTTATTTTGAAGTTGCTGAAGCAATTCTGAATGGATTGATTTTACAAAGAACCTCCTATAAGAATTATGTTTGTAATGACTGATATAAGAATACCATGTTTTGGGTTTTTTTCTGTTTCAGGGAGGAAAAAATATCAGTTTCTTTTTATTCCAGCTTTCCTTGTTCTTATAGTTATGAATACATTTTTGATCAATGCTCACTATCACAGAGTAATGACATTGAAGGAGATAAAATCAGTTCTCCTTTGGGTCTGTCCAATCAATTCATTCATGTCAGTGAAGCTAGACTATAAATAATTTTAATCCAGGTACAAAATACCTATAAGAGCAAAAACGTACTGAAGAGGCTATATTACCTGTGTTTGAGCTACTGTTGTACATCACTGAGAAAAGGTATACTTTGGGGCAAGTTAGAGATTTCCTGTAACATATGGAGCATCAAACTGTCTGATTTCTTAAACACCTCCATAGATTTGCTCACTTACATTTGATAAAATGTTCTGATAATTTTGCTTCAGATCAAGGAAGTGATACTTGTTATTGTGCAAGAAAGAAAACTAGTTTTCCAGCTAGCTTTCAAAGAAAGAGAGAGAAAAGTACAGTTTATATGGGGAAAAATTAATAGTTTAATACACAAAAGCTTTTATATTCATTTAAAACTGCAGTAGGCCAGAAGACAGCTTGAAATGGTTTTCATGTTTTATTCTCACCAGTGTGCTAATGGGTTTGGAGCTCTTTTTTCCTATCACAAGCTCTCCTTAGCCCTGACATTATTGTTTCAGCCCTACACTCTAACCTTCTTTCCACTTGATGTAGAATGAGTCTAGTCTCCTCTTACAAATAATCTGGAACAGTTACACAGTTCATTTTCTTCTTAGGCTCAAGAGAAGCCCCCTGTTATTCCTAAAGAGACAGCACATATGAAGGCATGTGGTACTGATACCTGCTATTAGAGCGTGTATATGCCTGAGCAGGAGGTCATGGGTGCATTAAGATGCAAGAAAATTCACTTCTGTCAGTGCTGTTAGTGACAGATTCAGGCTGACTGCAGATTCACAGTTGCTAGATGAATTACAGTCTAGCCATGTTTTCAAACTTTTCTTTGTACATCCAAAGTCTGTAGGGAAAAAGTACTTGACATGCATACGTATGTATATAATACATACAAATATATCCTGAAAAATTGCTGAGTTAGTGACATGCATCATATGACCCATATCAAGTAGTAGCACATTTAGTTTACCCAAATCTATTCACTAAATTGAAAGATAAAAAGGGTAATTTTACAACTTCTGTAGAATGACTTCTAAGCAGTGTAGATGCTACAAGGCCTAACATTAGCCTTATGAAATACATTTGCCCTATAAAATACATAAGCCCTAAAAAGCCCTCAAAACAAGGTCTTCCACATAGAATTAAATTTCATAGAATCTTCTGTACAAAAATTATTTTAATTCAATAACAATGTTTTGTTTGCTATTAGCAGTTCTAGCTGTTTTTTTGTATTTGAAATTTCTTCAGTGAAGTATCCTACTATTCAGATTTTGTGGAAGAAATTTCTGAAGGTAATGCCTGTGTGTCTTGGAAGCAGCATATGCCATTCTATATCATCTATTTCTAGAAAAACAAAGCATAGAGAATATTCTGAGAAGGAAAAAAAACCACAAGAATGCACTTTGTTTTGCCAATCCTGGCTGAGTCTGAATAGCTTCCAATTATTGGCAACAGAAAACAAGTGAATAAATAATTTAGGTACCATGTCACATGGAGAATTTAAAACTTTCACCTGTTCTTTCCTTCACCTGAAAACTCAAACTAGATATAATTTAAACTTTGTATCTAACTTAAATATCTTAAATATTTAAGCAACTGTTGTGGAAACACGAATAATTGTAGCATATGTTCATTATTTACCAAATACATGAAAAAATAGAACTGACAAAATTAAAAAATAATAGTAATGGTTAGCATTCAGAATTATTGCAATCAAATATATATCACTTAGGGAATTAGAGATCAGGGTGATGGATCAGATCACTGACAAATCAGTCTTAAACCTTGATTAGATTAATGGATATACAGCACACTCTTTTCTAAAAGTTCTTCCACTTTATTAATTTATTAATTAATTCCACTTTATTAATACCACAACACAGACAAAACAATTAATCCTTAACACTTGTATTGTGTATTAACTATAAGTACACAGTAACTCAGAAGTGATGCTTCCAGCACTGATGGCGACAGTCCTGAGATGATCGTTCTCTGGGAAAATCAAGGTGATCATCCTTCAGAGTTCTTCAGTGAGGGAAGCCAGAACTGAAGTGAGCTATCTTCTGACTTCTCCAATTTGCCTCACTTACACCTAATGTTTTGATGTTTCTCGTCCTGCTCCCTAAAGAAGGAACCTGTCTGCTGCTAATACTGCTTATTTATCTCATTTGGTTTGGTTTTCTAGTTATCCTACTTGAGTGCTTGGCAGGACATTCTGCTGGTTTGCAGTCCCTTGTGTTTGTCTTATGTTTCACAATTTTTTGGTGCTTGGATCCTTATTATGCACAACTACATACAACTTTGTTCCTTTGGTGATAGCACTGCACAAATACTTGTGTAACATTCTTATATGTTTTAACTGTCTAGGCCATCAGAGTGCTGCACTGTAATTATATACCGTTGTTGCTTACACAACTTTACTATAATTTTATTTGAGTTCAAGGGTACCTCATCTTAATTATTTCCTGACAAATGCACTTTATGGCTGTCACAACCATATTTTGGGTATAGAATGAGCGGCTTACATTACCCAAATATTTTCCCTGTTCTGACACTAAATTCTTCCTAAACTCTTGAAAACATGATGAAAACAATAGAATTTAATTCCTTTAAAATATGCTGATTACCTCCATCCTAAGTCTTTTTCTATAGGTTATGTGTCTGGTGGCAGTCTAGGTTTACTTGTGATAGCAATAGAGGATAATCATTAAAATATTGTTCAGTGTTGAATCATCTGCCAAATTAAAAAAAAAAAAAAAAGCTACTGGGGACAAATTATGGTTCTTTAAATTCTTATTTAAGTAACAGAAGGTTGTATGGTGGAACTAATACCATTATCATTATTTCTCTCCCATACATTTATTTTTTCACAAAGGTAATAAGTTGGACCCTTGGGCTGATAAAACCCCACTGTAAATAGAAAATGACAGAAAGAACAGGAAGGAGCTAAATGTTAGAATAATAGCACAGCTTCACAGGGTAGTTTTTTCTCTTGTAAATGTGGCCATTTAAAAAGGAAATTCTGTCAAAATCTAAAGCCTTAAGCGCCCTTTGATCTGTTTGAATAAATTCTGAAACTAATTTCAACATGCTCAAAAATAATGTGACATTTCAAGAGAGATTGTGGGCCTGATCCTAGAATTATGTTTTACATAAACATTTTTAACTATTTCAATTAACATTTTATATGTTCTAAAGATGTAGATTCAGACTATTCCTATCAGTGTTTATAAATAGAAAAGAATAACCTAGTAAAACTATGAATAAACAGAGGGGCAAGTGAAATAAAACATACATTCCTCTATGAAACCTATAATAGAGATAATGCTTAATGTCAAATGGAAGCTTTTAAAAATAGAGATTATCTAATAAGATTGGCTTACTAGTTGGTAATTACCAGTTTCATCAAACCTAGTTTTCATGTGTAAAATGACAATAAAAACATACAGTTTCAGACCATTAAAGACTGAAAGATATTGCCACCAACCTCTTAAAAAGGGTTTAACTGACTAGAAAAGTTATAGTAGTCATGCTGGTGATCTCAGAATCACAGATTCATCAAGGTTGGAAAAGACCTTGAAGATCATTTAGTCCAACCATTAATCTAAAACTGACCGTTCTCAACTACACCATATCCCTAAGCACTATGTCAACCCGACTCTTAAACACCTCCAGGGATGGGGACTCCACCACTGCCCTGGGCAGCCCATTCCAATGCCTAACAACCCGTTCTGTAAAGAAATGCTTCCTAATATCCAGTCTAAACCTTCCCTGGTGAAACTTGAGGCCATTACCTCTTGTCCTATTGCTTATTACTTGGTTAAAGAGGCTCATCCCCAGCTCTCTGCAACCTCCTTTCACGTAGTTGTAGAGGGCGATGAGGTTTCCCCTCAGCCTCCTCTTCTCCAAACTAAACAACCCCAGTTCCCTCAGCCGCTCCTCGTACGACATGTGCTCCAGACCCTTCACCAGCTTCGTTGCCCTTCTCTCACACGCTCGAGTAATTCAATGTCCTTTTTATAGTGAGGGGACCAAAACTGAACACAGTAATCGAGGTGCGGCCTCACCAGTACCGAGTACAGGGGTAAGATCACTTCCCTGTCCCTGCTGGCCATGCTATTTCTGATACAAGCCAGGATGCCATTGGCCTTCATGGCCACCTGGGCACACTGCTGGCTCATGTTCAGCCGGCTGTCAATCAACACCCCCAGGTGCCTCCCTGACTGGCAGCTCTCCAGCCACTCCTCCCCAAGCCTGTAGCGCTGCTGGGGGTTGTTGTGGCCCAAGTGCAACACCCGGCATTTGGCCTTATTGAAGTTCATACAGTTGGCCTTATCCCATCACTCCAGCCTGTCCAGATCTCTCTGCAAAGCCTCCCTACCCTCGAGCCGATCAACACTCCCACCCAACTTGGTGTCATCTGCAAACTTACTGAGGGTGCACTCGATCCCCTTGTCTAGATCATCAATAAAGATATTAAACAGGAGTGGCCCCAAAACCGAGCCCTGAGGGACACCACTCATGACCAGCCGCCAACTGGATTTAACTCCATTCACCACAACTCTTTGAGCCCGGCCATCCAGACAGTTTTTTATCCAGCGAAGTGTGTGCATATCCAAGCCACGAGCAGCCAGTTTCACCAGGAGAATGCTGTGGGAAACAGTGTCAAAGGCCTTACTGAAGTCAAGGTAGACAACATCCACAGCCTTTCCCTCATCCAATATGCAGGTCGCCCTGTCGTAGAAGGAGATCAGGTTTATCAAGCAGGACCTGCCTTTCATAAACCCATGCTGACTGGGCCTGATCATCTGGTTGTCCCGCATGTGTTGTGTGATGGTACTCAGGATGAGCTGCTCCATCAGCTTCCCGGGCACCGAAGTCAAGCTGACAGGCCTGTAATTTCCTGGATCATCCTTCCGACCCTTCTTATAGATGGGCGTCACATTGGTCAATTTCCAATCTGTCAGGACCTCCCCCTTCAGCATTTATAGGTCTTTTTATAGGAGTTTTCCATTGTCAAAGGTTTCAGTTTGCGTTTTTTATGTTTTTGTTGTTTGTTTTTTTTTTTTTTTCTGCATTTTAATGATTTAGTTTAAACTTATATTTTGAAGTTAATACAATTATTGTTCGTCAGTCTTACTTAGACTAGTGTGTGTAGAAGCAACATTGAGATTTATCCTTTAAACTTCAGAGATAACAAGATTGCTTGGAGGGAGATAAGATAGAGTTAGTCCTTAAGAATGTTGTTATGAATCAGGTTCAGAAATACTGTGAATACAGTTCTTGAATGCTTGTTTCTTTTGACAGACTCACTTCAGTTACACATGCAGAGGTATCTGTTTCAATTCAAGATACCATAAAGACTTTGTGTGGGGTGCTTCGCCTCCAGCATGACATCAGTTATCTAACAGTGTATATACCATATCATACATATGAATTCTTTGAGGATGTCTCAGGTGTCCTACAATATCTCAAATAATACTGGATACTTACGTATGCAGAATTAAATTGAGCCCATATTATCTGTGCTCCCTCTGAGAGCATGATAAGATTTTGTAGACTTTTTTGGCTTTGACAGCACATCCACATCTGCATACGTATCAAAGAAGGGTAAGCTTTACTGACTTGTCCATGTCTTGTTCTGTGTTCATCTCACTTGATATCATCCACATAAAAGTTACAGGTCTGTTATTAATTGGCTGTCTAGCCTTTATAGTCCTTCTATTGTTGATGGAAAAAGATAGGCACTTCTTGACTATTTTAGACATATTTATTCAGATTGAATAAATTACGTTGTGAAGGTGCCTATAGCTCCTCATAAATGACAAATGAGTTACAGATTGAAAAAGCTAGCTCACAACTACCTTTTTAGGTAAATAAAGCTGAATAAGATTGATTGAACCACTGATGTATTAATCAAAAACTTTAAGAACAATGATAAGAATGAAAAGGAATATGAAACACCAGAATCATGCTTCCTTTTGTAACTTGCTCCAAATCTTCCTGAAAATTTGACTTTTGGACACCTGTTCACATGGACCTATTTCCAAATGTACATTAGATTTACACCAATAAATTACTGTCTCAATAAAAAAATTAAATTAGTCCTCTGCTTTGAAATTTGTTATTTTTAATGCAGAGGGGTTTCACAGAATTATAAAACCATTGAAGTTGAGAGGAGACTGTAGAAATCATCTAGTCCAATCCCTCTGCTGAAAGCATAGTGAGCAAGGGCAAGTTGCCCCAACCTGTGCCCGAACAGGGTTTGAGTATCTCCAGGGATAGACTCCACCACAACCACTCTGCTCAATATGCTTCCATGCTTAGTCACTCTAACAATAAAAAAGTTATTTTCTTATTTTTATAGTGATATTTCTTGTATTTCAGTTTGTTCCCATTTCCTCTTGTCTCATAACTGGACACCACTGAGAGGACACTATCTTTGTCTTCTTTACTCCCCACCCCAAGCATTTATACCCACTGACAAGCTGTCACTGAGCCTTCACTTCTTTGGGCTGATGTCCCGATCCAATGTCGGGGCAGGTTTCAATATGATCCCAAGAGCGAGATTAAGACACAAACAAGGTCAAATGCTGTATACTCAAAACAGGTTTTTATTATTAAAAAAGTGAAAAGGGGTAGCGATAGACAGAATGGAAGGAAAAGACAGAAATAAAGCAAGGATGCGGGATAGGGCTGCAAGAATAGTCACCACCATGGATCCAGCGGAGTCCCGTTGGTCCTCAGTCTTCAGTTCTTCGGTGGTGGGTGCACACGGATCTGGCTTCGATGGTGGATGCACACTGAGCAAAATTTTCTGCTGCCTTTTCAAGTTCATCGTATCTGCTGATTAGCATATCTGCCCAGCTTTAGTTTTTTTTTCCTCTGGTCCAGCAGGTTTTATTGCATCTGGCTTCAGGGCAGGAACGTTTGCCTCCTGTCAGTTCATTATCAATGCATGCATGGGGTCTGGCCTACACAACAGAGCCACAAATTGCTACAGGATGGGGCAGTGGTGTAGGGGGCAAGGAATTGGGGGTGTGGTCAGTCCCACCACTTCTTCCACCTCAGGGCGGGAAATTTTGAAATTCCTCCCCTGTTCTAGCATGGTCCCTTCCCACAGGAGACAGTCCTCCACAACCAACTCCGACATGAGTCACTTCCAGAGGTGTGTGGGTCACCCCTACCGAACTACAACTGGTGTGTTCTTCCCACGGGGTCCTGGCCTTCTTCGGGTGCAGTCACCTCTCCCGACATGGGGCCCTCCACAGGCCGCAAATTGGTATCTGGTCTACCATAGACGCCCATGGGTGGCAGGGGGTGAGGGTCTGCTCTCTCACCACAGGATACAGGGAGGCTCTGCTTTGGCACACCTCCCCCTCTTCACCTCTTTCTTCCACTGACCTTGGTGTTAGCACAGATGTTCTCCTTGCAATGCCTCCTTGCAAATCCCACAACCCCTCCCAGTTTCCCCTCCTTAAATACGTTATCACAGAGGCACAGCTAACTGGCCCAGCCTTGGTGCAAAGGCGAGTCTGACTTGGAGCTGGGAGAGCTTTGAGGATCTTCTCACAGGAGCCACCACTGTAGCCACCTACCCCACTACCAAAAACACACTCACCCTCACTCAAATCAGGGCACTCCAGTGTACCCAGGTCTCCCTTGTACTGGGGAGCCCAGACCTGCCCCCAGGAGTCCAGATGTGGCCTCATCAGTGTTGGGTAGAGGATCACCTCCTTTGACCTGCTGATGATGCTTTTCCTAATGCAGTCCAGGACACTGTTGGCCACCTTGCTGCAACTGCTCATTGCTACCTCATGGTCAATGTGTTGTCTACCAGGATCCTTAGGTCTTTTTTTGCCAAGCTGCTTTCCAGACAGTTGGCACACAGTGTGTACTTGTGCCTGGAGTGGCAGCCTATTGCAAAAGAGTTTTTTCTGCCGTCCCAAATATTGTAAACTTATCTTACTTAATGGCAGTGGGGAAAGTCACTTGCAATATTTTACTTTGCATACAGAGTAAAATAACGAGTTATGGGGTTTTATTTTGTGGGGTTGTTTTGTTTTGTTTTTGGTTTTTTTTTTTCTCTTTTACTGAATTAGATTTTATCAGGAAACAAAGCATTTACTTGAAAAGAAAATTTGAAATTATAAGTTAGGATAAATTATCCATAAGATTAGCAATTAATTGATCTAAAAATGACTATTAATAATGCTTTACAGAAGACTGCAATTGGAACAGGCAATACAAATAATTTATGATTTCTTTGATTCAGTACAGGATGTAAATTAGCACAGAATTTGGTTCAGACATTTTACCTCACAGCCATTATTGGTTCATTAGCACCAGTATCCTGTCTTTGGCAGTGTTACTGAATGATGATGATTCACAAAACCACTTCACCCAGCAACTTTGTTAATCTATCCAGGCAGCTGTGCTATGCTTTTTGTGAACAGCAAAACACTTTATGCTATATATAGAGATGAGTTAATGCCTTGCCATACAATATTTGAGCCTCACCGTTTAAAGCACATCACCAGAAATTCAATGCTTCATACAGTTAGTCAAAATAGCATGCAGTAACTTATATTCCCATCTCCCAGTATTTTGAGATTTATGTTAAAATATAAGAAGTAGATTCAGAAAAGAACCAAAACCATGGATGGATGTTAATAAACAGGCTTTATTGTGAAAGATTCAAGGAATCTTTTTTATCTTACTGTAGATAAGGATGATGAGGGAAGAACAGAGTGCCTTGATTACTTAATAGACAAGTTAGAACAGGATGCTTTTAATATCACTATTGTGGATGGCATGAAAATCAAAGGTTTGAAGTTCAAGTTTAGTTTAGGTTACAGAAAAGTTTCTACCTCTTTTAACAAGGAAAGCCATAACGCACAAACCACTTCATAGTACATACTTACTACTGAATATTACTGAAATCAAGAATTATTGGCATTTTTTTGAATGGCTAATTGTCATTTAAATATTACTACAGGAAGCAAGAAAATAGCATGGGAATGTCCTCTTGTCTCTTTTATGTTAAGAAAAAGATACACAAAACAAATCAAACAATATCCCACAGAATAGAGGACTACAAGAGACAAGATTTTTTTTCTTTTCTTAAGACTGCAATCTTAAGAAACTGTATCTCTTAAACACTTCATGGTCTCCTTCCACCAAAATTGAGAAAAATCAGTATCTCCATGTCGAAAAATAAATTGTTTCTGTCCACACCCAATTCACAGTTACAGTTCATGTACAAAACAGAAAACACAAGTGCCTAGAATACAGAGTGAGGAGGCTGGTTTTTTGCAACATAGTTGAGAACATTATTGGCACTGGTAGTAAGTTTACATTATAAAACAGTACTTCAGATTTTTATTAAATCAGCTGATCTTTCATGCAAAATATTGTTTGCTGATGGTGAATGCCTCTCTTACTATTTATGCATATCTGAGTGTATATTTCTGCATATAAAATTTTAAATTAAAAAAATCCAGAAATTAATCAGGAAATTAAATAAACCTTTGTGAAGTTTATGTTCCTGAAATAATCGAAAAAGTGCATTTCAGATACATATAGTATGTTTTCAATGATTGCCAGAGACAGAGCTAAAATTATTAACTTCAGACATTTTAGAAGATCAGTTTATTTTCTCTAATTTTAATTCTTTTCATTTAATTAATTTTCTAAGACATTACTGAGATAATTAAATATAGTCACAGAACTATATATTTTTAATTTATATAGTCATAGAACTATATATTTTTCATTTAGAAAGAATATACAAATCTATGAAAGAATATATGAACATATGCATCTACTTATTTACAGTCAATTTAGATAACCTTAAGTAACACTGTATGGTCTATAAAGAGTTATCCTACTATTTAATAATGTCAATTTTATTTCAAATCTAGCCTCTATTGTAAAACGTGATTTGTTTTATTTAACTGTTTCATACAGAATTGTTCAGGATTTTGAACTGTGAGGAACAGGAAAAGCAGGCAAGGTGAGGATGAATCAATGGCAATAATAATGTTTGGATTCTAGCTTTATGTGCTGCTGAAAATTAAGGTGTTAAAAGGTTTTCATTTCTGCAGTCACTGTACACACCAGGAATGCCTCACCTAGCCCTTTAATTATCCATCAATAGCACTGTCTTCTTTTACTATGATGGCCTTTGAATAGTGAAAAAATATAGCAGTTCAACAGCTAATTTAATGGAAAAATAAATACATTTTTATGCACAGACCATTCAGTGTTTGCTAGGTTTTTTTATCCACTTAAATAGATTACCACTTTGTCATAAAATTTAATTTCTATACTTCTGAATTTTTCAGATACTATGATTTGCTCTTTTATTAACAATAGGGAAAAAAACCACACACACACATGCACAAAAAAAAAAAAAACCACCACAAACAAAAAGAACCCCAAAAAAACAGACCAAACAACCAAACAAATAAACAAACAAAAAAAGCCCAACAAAAAAACCAAAACAAAACCAAAACACAACAGGAAACTTTGCACTGTTGAGACTGTGGACAAGGAGGAAATGCTGTCCACAAATGGATATCTCTTAAAAGTCTAAACACAGTTCATATAACACAGATATAGAATAAGTAGCAATTAAAATAATTCAACTTTCAACTTTTCTTGGATTTTAATTTATGAAAGAATGCAACAAATTAAAATTCCGATAGAAGAAACATAGCTATTTAAAAGAATGGAATATCACAAGATTTAGAGATAAAAAGAGATATCAGAAATACAATATAAAGAAGAAAAATGAAAATAAAACAATAGGTAGAATAAAATAAACTTTTGAAAATGTGAGGCTGAGAGAAGGAAAATGAGAACATCTAATGCACAAATGATAGTAATTTTGCAACTTTAGTAAGTAATGTTACCTGATGAGTTGTAATTTTGGACACAAAAAACCTAATTGACTTGAGGCTGGCGGTAAACAACTTCACTTTAAGTTACAGCTTGCAGATGGAAAGCATAAAAATGCAGAATAAACCTCAAATCACCTGAAGGTTGAAATATACTGTACACCCAGTATTAATTCAATCAATTAAAGTCCAAAATGAAACTGATTTAAATGATTTGTTATATTTTGTTTGTCTGTTTCTCTTGTTAGGAGAGACTTACAATCCAGCACTAATTTACTCACACTAATAAATTTAGATTTGCAACATTCCCATAAAACAGGAAAATATTGTCACTAAGACCTTTACAGTGTCAGTCCCACAGAACATATTACAGAATGCTCCCTTTTCACAGATTTTTTAGTCTATTGGAAACAATAAATATATCTTATATTAGTATACATAAAGTTCTACAAAAGAATCAAATTGAAGCAAAACAGTGACGGCTTCTTCAACTATAACCATGTAAAAAGTATGTTTATTTTTTTCTTATACATTAGTGTTGTATCACTTCTTTGATCCTATAATATTTTAATTGGAAATTGCAGAAACAGACATGCATTTATATTTTATTAATTGAACCCAGTATGAATTTTACTTGACTAATGCATGAAAGGTGTATGCCTTTGGAACCTTCTTCACTTGATTCATCCTCATTCTGCTCTAAACTAAGAAAAAGACTTCCAATTTTAGCTTGCAAAATGGAAGCCAAGAGTCGTAATAGATACTGAATGAGACAAAAACTAGTCCCTGTACTTATGAAAAGAAATCCAAATATTACAACTGATAAATTTATTAAATCTGAATAAATAGTTTTTCCTACAAGTAGTAAAAAATAATACTGCTAACATTAAAATATCTCCCCTGCAGAGTTGAAAATTCTTGCTTCTTAGTTTAGTTTGTCTTTTAAATATTTGCTGTTAGACTTAATTTTAAGCTTTTTTTTTTTTTTTTTTTTTAAGCTAAACCCCATATCTTTTAAAATACAGTTCTCCAATATAATATTTCTTTTTTTCTTTGATGCCTGAATGTGGACGTTTATGCAAGGGTTTCAGGCAAGTGTCTGAGGCACTGACTAGGCTATCACCTGAGATTCAGCTAACTAAACAGGACATGAGAAACTGCTAGACATGAGATGAGAATTTGCAGGAAGTTATAAATAAGAGAGTGAGAAGCTTACAAAAGTTACAGATAGCACTCTGAGGTACTGTGTAGGTGGCTAAGGGAGAAGTTTGAGAAAAATGGTCAAACATGACAGGCAGCTGAATGTGACCATTGTGGACCTTCAGGGCAACAGAATCTTGCAATGCCAGCAGTACCTCTGTAACTCCATCTGTGACCCCATGTAAGGAAGAGATAGCCCAGGTAACAGCATCAGATGATAAACCAAATTTGGATATGGATATAGCAAAGCTGGAATCAATATGCTGTTTATTTGAGAATAGACAAGGGCAGAGAAAAGGAGATATGCAGTTAATAGAAGGTAAGGTCAAGAAATGGGAAAGGGGATAGTAAGGTTTGTAATTCAGGTGACTGGGGCTGTTTGGGGATTCCTGCAAGCCAGTCCTGTCTTGCAATTTATCATCACAACCTAAATCAGAACAACAATCCAGACTTGTGGCT
This sequence comes from Strix aluco, assembly GCF_031877795.1. NCBI lineage: Eukaryota > Metazoa > Chordata > Aves > Strigiformes > Strigidae > Strix > Strix aluco. Next base: position 88,185,272 of record NC_133932.1, on the reverse strand, counting down.
CTGATCATACATGTGTCAAATTGTCTTCCAGGCTGGGATGATCCAGGGTTCTTTCCCTAGCTAGCGGGAGAACACCCAGACAGACAGACTGAGCATCCTGATATCACCTTGCCACTGTCTGATTTAGGTCAGATGCCATCAGCATCTTCCCATCACTTCTGGATAGCTTATATGAAAGATGTTGAGAAATACAATCAACACTGAGAGGTTTATGCATAGTAGTGTCATAAGAATGGTCTCCGTGACTAGCCTAGCTTTAATATTTTAATTTCCCCAAAGAAATGGTAATTACAAATCCTATTTCAAATATTCAGTGAGATCAAGTATGCTTTCCCATTATATTATCATGTTAAATTATTATCTTTGGGTTCATGCTATAAAATATACATAATACTAAATGGTGCTAAATTGCCCCATGTGTAAACCATGCAGAATTTACAGAATTTCAAAGAATCATCTAGGTTGGAAGGGACCTTGAAGATCATCTAGTCCAACCGTTAACCTAGCACTGACAGATCCCAACTACACCATATCCCTAAGTGCTATGTCAACCTGCTTCTTAAACACCTCCAGGGATGGGGACTCCACCACCTCCTTGGGCAGCTGTCCTGGTTTAACCAGGATAGGGTTAAGTTTCCCCAGCAGTGGGGGGGAGCTCTAGCCGGGTTATTCAGATACCATGCGGACATCACATCCTGGCGCGGGAGCGTGGGGCGCGTGGTTTTATACATCTGGTCCTCCCACTGCTGTATTTGGTAGCTATTTTGCTCTGTTCATTGTTATCAGTATTACTGTTATTGTTATTGTTGTTGTTTGTTGTGTTGCTGTTGTACTGTTGTATTAAACCTTTCCTTATCTCAGTCTCGGGGCTTTGTATTTCACTCCCTTTGTGGGGGAGGGGCAGCGGCCACGTGGTCTCAGACCCCGGCAGGGGCTAAACCATCACAACTTTGGCGCTCCAACGTGGGGCTGGAGAAAACTGAAATAAGGACAAAAGGAGAAGGTGTGTTAGAGCAATCTGTTAGGTGTAATTTTTTTATCTTTATATTTGTATTGTTTAATAAGAAATGTTTGCAATGCTGGGCAATTTGCTTGCGTGGTGGGGCTGGATTAATCCTCATATCCACTCTGTGCTCCTAGTACTGGCATTTATTGTCGGTGGAAAATGTGTCAAGGGTTTTATTTTGCTATACTGGTTACTGTCTGCTTATAATGGGCTCGTTTCGCTGCTTGTGGGGGTGAACCGGTACCTGTTTGCTGCCTGGTCTTTTGTTTGGGGTCTCACCCCCTCTATGGGTGAGCCAGGGGAAGAGATTCTCTCAGTTTTTGAGAGTTTCAGCTATCCCTGGAGCATCCAGGCCACTGTGTTCACGGCACTGTGCTTTCTAAATGCCTGCCAGATCTTGTTTTGGGCCATGCGGTACTTCTCCAACAATAGCACCACCCGGAAACCTGCCCTGAGGGCAGATAGTTATAAATGGCTAGGTATGTGGGAAAAGATGGACAAGTGCCTGAGTCAGTGGTCACCCCCAATGCTTTGGGATCTCACTCCCAAACAAATGGAGAGTCCTGATAAACTGGTGGAGCATTTGGAAAAGGTGTGCTGCCAATCTGACAAACCCCGGGAGACACAAATCCTTGCGATGTGCTGGGGGCTTGCCCATGCTTACCATGTCATCTTTAACACTGTTCACTGCCCTCAAGGGGGAGAAGGGGCTGCAGAATATGAAAGTGAACCTACTGGTACAGCAGCTGGGCCAGGGGGACAGGCAGTGCCAGTACCAGTCGCCTCCACCAGCACAGCAGTAGAGCCACAGGGACAAGCAGTACCAATATCAGTCGCCCCGATACGGAAAACGAAATATACCAAAAAATCCCCTCGCAGTGCACAGGGTGATAATGAACGAGGCCCATCACGAGAGCAGGAGGAAGAGCCGGAGGTAACCATCCGATCTCTATCCCTCAGTGAGTTGCGAGATATGCGGAAGGATTTCAGCCGCAGTCCAGGCGAGCAAATTTGCACCTGGTTGCTCCGGTGCTGGGATACTGGAGCTGCTGGTTTGGAATTGGAGGGGAGAGAGGCCAAGCAGGTGGGACCTTTAGCCAAGCAGGCTGGTATTGACAAGGCAATAGGGAAACAGGCTCAAACACTCAGCCTTTGGAGGGGACTCCTGCTCGGTGTGAGGGCGAGGTACCCCTACAAGGATGATGCTCTATGTCGGTTAGGCAAGTGGACCGACATGGAGAAAGGCATCCAAAACCTCAGGGAAATGGCTGTGTTTGACATGATCTATGGTGATCTGATTGATGAGCAGTCACCAATGGATCCAGATCAGGCCCCTTGCACACAGCTGATGTGGCGGAAGTTCCTACAAAGTGGACCAGAGGGACATTCCAAAGCATTAGCAGTAGCGTCCTGGTGACGAGACACCCAGACTCAAACAGTGGATGAAGTGATTATCCAGCTCTGGCAATATGAGGGAAGTCTCCCTTCCTCCCAGCATGCTTTGGTTTCAGCTGTAGAGGAACTGTCTCAGAGGCTCCAGAAAGTGGAACAGGACATGTCCTATGTTCCACCTGCACGGGCCGATGTCTCAGCTATTAGAAGCAGGCGTTTCCCCACCCAAGAGAAGGGCAGTGGAAGACACACACCACGGGGCACCCTGTGGTTTTTCCTCTGCAACCATGGGGAAAACATGAGAAGGTGGCATGGACAGCCCACTTCCGCCCTAGCTGCACGAGTACAGCAACTGAAAGGGAAGACTACCATGAAAGAGGAGTCTTCCAAGAGAGATGCAGCTCCAGTGTCTAGTCAGAAATCCCCCAGACAGAATAGAATGGCCAACATTATGCTTGACCCTCTTGAGGGGACCAGGAAGTCATTCCTGCAGGAGTCACTCTTAGATCAAGTGAGTGATGCTGAGCAGGATTAGAGGGGCCCTGCCTCCAGCCAGGTGGAGAAAAGGGATAATCAGATTTACTGGAAGGTGTGGATCCGATGGCCTGGCACATCAGAACCACAAGAATATAAGGCCTTGGTAGACACTGGCGCACAATGCACCCTGATGCCATCAAGCCACAGTGGGGTGGAATCCATCTGCATCTCCGGAGTGACAGGGGGGTCCCAACAGCTGACCCTGTTAGAAGCTGAAGTAAGCTTAACTGGGAAGGACTGGCATAAGCACCCCATTGTTACTGGCCCAGATGCCCTGTGCATCCTAGGTATAGACTACCTCAGGAGAGGGTACTTTAAAGACCCAAAAGGGTACTGGTGGGCCTTTGGTATAGCTGCCCTGGAGGAGGTTGAGCAATTGTCCACCTTACCCGGCCTCTCAGAGGACCCCTCGGTGGTGGGGTTGCTTGAGGTTGAAGAGCAGCGAGTGCCAATTGCCACCAAGACGGTGCACCGGCGGCAGTACCGTACTAACCGAGATTCCCTGGTCCCCATCCATCAGCTGATCCATTGACTAGAAAGCCAGAAGGTGATCAGCAAGACTCATTCACCTTTCAACAGCCCTATATGGCCAGTGAGAAAACCTAATGGCGAATGGAGACTAACCATGGACTACCGTGGCCTGAATGAAGTTACGCCAGCGATGAGTGCTGCAGTTCCGGACATGCTAGAGCTCCAGTATGAGCTGGAGTCGAAGGCAGCCAAGTGGTACGCCACGACTGACATCGCTAACGCATTTTCCTCCATTCCAATAGCACCAGAGTGCAGGCCACAGCTTGCGTTCACTTGGAGGGGTATCCAGTACACCTGGAATCGATTGCCCCAGGGGTGGAACCACAGCTCCACCATTTGCCATAGACTGGTCCATACTGCACTGGAGAAAGGTGGGGCTCCAGAACACCTGCAGTTCATTGATGATATCATTGTATGGGGGGACACAGCTGAGGAAGTCTTTGAGAAAGGAAAGAAGATAATTGAAATCCTCCTGAAGGCTGGTTTTGCCATCAAGCGACAGAAAGTTAAGGGGCCTGGAAGGGAGATTCAGTTCCTAGGAATAAAATGGCAAGATGGGCGTCGCCACATCCCCTACCACGCACCAGCCTCTGGGAAGATCGAGCGCTACAATGGACTGTTAAAAACTACATTGAGAGCAATGGGGGGTGGAACCTTCAAACACTGGGAGACACATCTGACAAAGACCACTTGGTTAGTGAACACAAGAGGATCTGCCAATCGAGCTGGCCCGGCTCAGTCAAAACTCCCACGTGTTGTAGACAGGGATAAAGTCCCTGTGGTGCGCATGAGGGACCTGCTGGGAAAAATGGTCTGGGTTAGTCCTGCGCCGGGCAAAGGCAAACCCAACCACGGGATTGTTTTTGCTCAAGGACCTGGGTGCACCTGGTGGGTGATGCAGAAGGATGGAGAGGTCCGATGCGTACCACAAGGGGACTTGATTGTGGGTGAAAACACACCGTGAGTTATACTGTGCTTTTGTTAATTTTTCTTTGTCAATGCTAATTGCTAAGTGGCAGCTGGATGTGACGCACATGGTATAGAATAAAGGGGTGGATTATGTCCTGGTTTAGCCAGGATAGGGTTAAGTTTCCCCAGCAGTGGGGGCGAGCTCTAGCCGGGTTATTCAGATACCATGCGGATGTCACATCCTGGCGCGGGAGCGCGGGGCGCGTGGTTTTATACATCTGGTCCTCTCACTGCTGTATTGGTAGATATTTTGCTCTGTTCATTGTTATCAGTATTACTGTTATTGTTATTGTTGTTGTTTGTTGTGTTGCTGTTGTACTGTTGTATTAAACCTTTCCTTATCTCAGTCTCGGGGCTTTGTATTTCACTCCCTTTGTGGGGGAGGGGCAGCGACCGCATGGTCTCAGACCCCGGCAGGGACTAAACCATCACAGCAGCCCAATCCAATGCCTAACAACCTGTTCTGTAAAGAAATACTTCCTAATATCCAGTCTAAACCTTCCCTGGTGAAACTTGAGGCCATTACCTTTCGTCCTATCACTTATTACTTAGTTAAAGAGGCTCATCCCCAGCTCTCTGCAACCTCCTTTCACGTAGTTGTAGAGGGCGATGAGGTCTCCCCTCAGCCTCCTCTTCTCCAGACTAAACAACCCCAGTTCCCTCAGCCGCTCCTCGCACGACATGTGCTCCAGACCCTTCACCAGCTTCGTTGCCCTTCTCTGGACACGCTCAAGTAATTCAATGTCCTTTTTATAGTGAGGGGACCAAAACTGAACACAGTAATCGAGATGTGGCCTCACCAGTGTCGAGTACAGGGGTAAGATAACTTCCCTGTCCCTGCTGGCCACGGTATTTCTGATACAAACCAGGATGTCATTGGCCTTCATGGCCACCTGGGCACACTGCTGGCTCATGTTCAGCCGGCTGTCAATCAACACCCCCAGGTCCCTCTCTGACTGGCAGCTCTCCAGCCACTCCTCCCCAAGCCTGTAGTGCTGCTGGGGGTTGTTGTGACCCAAGTGCAGCACCCGGCATTTGGCCTTATTGAAGCTCATACAGTTGGCCTTAGCCCATCGCTCCAGTCTGTCCAGGTCTCTCTGCAGAGCCTCCCTACCCTCGAGCAGATCAACACTCCCACCCAACTTGGTGTCATCTGCAAACTTACTGAGGGTGCACTCGATCCCCTCATCTAGATCATCAGATATTAAACAGGAGTGGCCCCAAAACTGAGCCCTGGGGGACACCACTCGTGACTAGCCGCCAACTGAATTTAACTCCATTCACCACCACTCTTTGGGCCCGGCCATCCAGACAGTTTTTTACCCAGCAAAGCGTGTGCCCATCCAAGCCACGAGCAGCCAGTTTTGCCAGTTGAATGCTGTGGGAAACGGTGTCAAAGGCCTTACTGAAGTAAAGGTAGACAACATCCACAGCCTTTCCCTCATCCAATAAGCAGGTCACCCTGTCGTAGAAGGAGATCAGGTTTGTCAAGCAGGACCTGCCTTTCATAAACCCATGCTGACTGGGCCTGATTATCTGGTTGTCCCGCATGTGTTGTGTGATGGTACTCAGGATGAGCTGCTCCATCAGCTTCCCGGGCACTGAAGTCAAGCTGACAGGCCTGTAATTTCCTGGATCATCCTTCCAACCCTTCTTATAGATGGGCATCACATTGGTTGATTTCCAATCTGTCGGGACCTCCCTGGTCAGCCAGCATTGCTGGTAAATGATGGAAAGCAGCTTGGCAAGCACCCCAGCCAGCTCCTTCAGCACTTTCGGGTGTATCCCATCTGGTCCCATAGACTTGTGTGTGTCTATGTGATGCAGTAGGTCACTGACTATCTCCTCCTGGAATGTGGGGGCATCGTTCTCCCAGTCTCTGTCTTCTGGCTGAGGAGGCTGGATTCCCTCTATACAACTAGCCTTGTTATTAAAGACTGAGGCAAAGAAGGCATTAAGCACCTCAGCCTTCTTCTCATCACTTTTTACCATGTTTCCTCCTGCATCTATCAGGGGATGGAGACTCTCCCTGGTCTTTCTTTTGCTGCTGACATACTTATAGAAACATTTCTTGTTATCCTTGATAGCTGAAGCCAGATTAATTTCAGCTGGGCTTTAGACCTCCTGATTTCTGCCCTGCATAACCTCACACCTCTTTGTAATCACTGTGAATGGCTAGCCCCTTTTTCCTAAGGCTGTAAAGTTTTCTTTTCTCCCTGAGTTGCAGCCAAAGCTCCCTGTTGAGCCAGGATGGTCTTCTCTGGCACCAGCTTCTCTTACAGCACCTAAGTACTGCCTGTTCCTGAGCCATTAATACTTCCTTCTTAAAGAGTGCCCAGCCTTCCTGGACCCCCATACCGTTCAGGATCGTCTCCCATGGGATCCTGTCAAGCAGGTGCCTGAACAAGACAAAGTCAGCCCTTTGGAAGTCCAGGATGTCAGTTCTGCTTAGCCCTCTCCTGGCCTCTCTAAGAATAGAGAACTCTATTATTTCATGATCGCTGTGCCCTAGTTGGCCTCTGACTGCCACATCATCCACCAGTCCTTCTGTGTTCACAAAGAGGAGACCCAGCAGGGCACGTTCTCTGGTTGGTTCTCTCACCAGCTGTGTCAGGAACTTATCTGCCACACATTCCAGGAATCTCCAGGACTGGTCCCGCTCTGCTGTGTTGTATTTCCAGCAGATATCTGGGAAGTTAAAGTCTCCCACAAGAACAAGGGCAAGTCATCTTGAGATTTCTCCTTAAATGCCTATAGAATACTTCATCCACCTCTCTGTCCTGGGTGGGTGGCCTATAGTAGTCTCCTACTACAACATCTGCCCTGTTGGCCTTCCCCCTGATTCTACCGCAAAGACACTCTGCCCTGTCTTCACTACACTTGTGCTCAAAGAAATCCTAACAGTCCCTAACATACAGCACCACCCCACCACCTCTCCTTCCTTGTCTGTCCCTCCTAAAGTGCTTGTCGACATCAACAGGCGCACTCCAGTCATGGGAGACATCCCACCATGTTTCTGTAATAGCCACGACATCATAATTTTCCTGTTGCATCATGGCTTCAAGCTCCTCCTGTTTGTTGCCCATGCTGTGTACATTGTTATACATGCACTTCAGATGGGCTGGTGTTTTTCCCCCTTACCCCTTCAAATCTAGTTTAAAGCTCTGTCAATGAGCCCAGCTAACTCCTGCCCTAAGATCCTCTTCCCCCTCTGGGACAGGTGCATCCCATCTAATGCCAAATGGTCTGGTGCCCTGTATACCAACCCATGACTGAAAAATCCAAAGCCCTGACGGTAACACCAGTCTTGGAGCCACAAGTTCATCTGTTGAGTTCTCCAGTATTCTTCTTCATCCATCTCCATAACTGAAGGGATGGAGGAGAACACAATTTGTGCCCCAGACCCCTTAACCAGTTTCCCCAAGGCCCTGAAATCTCTCTTCATTTCTTTAGGACTTCTGGTAATGTCGTCACTACCTACCTGAAAAACCAGGAGATGGTAGTAGTCCTTGAGTCTCACTAGGGCGGGGACTTTTGCCCTGATGTCCTTGACGCAGGCCCCAGGGAGGCAGCAGACTTCCCTATGAAGTGGGTCTGGTCTGCATATGGGGCCTTCAATACCCCTTCGAATGGAGTCACCCATGCAATTCATTGCTTCTAAAAAGAAAAATAGAGAAGGATATCTTAGAATGAGGAAATATCTGTTTGTAGAGCCACCTTAAAATGAAATTAAAGATCAGAAAAGCCTGTCAGTGTAGTTAATAATATGGTGCATGAGAATGACTGTACTTTCCGTGCAGAAATATATATGTCACTTGAAAGAGTTGAAATCGATAACTAACACTATATATCACATTATTCTTCTGTTGTTCTGGATATTTAAAGCAATTTCTGTGCCACAGCTTCTATACCAGGTAAGATTGGCATTTATTTCAGTGTACAGACCCTACGGAAGCTTACATTAGAAATATTGCACTTAAAGAACCCTTTAATTTTCATGCAAAATTGACATCATAAACAAGGATTCCTCTTGGAGTTTTTTAGGTTTGTTTGTGTTTGGGGTTTTTTTTTCCCATTTTCTTCAGGAGGATTGGGAAAGAGGACCCTATGAACCTTATCATTTCCCTTCTAACTACTACTCAGGAGTTCCTATACCACCAGTATTAAAGACCTTCATCAGAATTCCTGTAGCAACTGTCCAGGAAACAGCAAAGAGAAGCTTAAATTTCAAAATATATATATTTTACCAGTTTTCTGAACTGGAAACAGAAATTAAATGTTGTCCTGAGGATAGAATATTTCCTGTTACCAATGTAGTTTCCTTCCATGTAAGGAGGAAAACTTCAGGAATTTCTAAAGATCTTAAAAAAATTAAAGCTGCATTTCTTAAACTCAATATTTTTTACATGAAAAAAAAAATTACTATGTAGACACAGAAGACCTTGATTTTGGAATCATAAAGAAAAGAAGTTTTTCCCTAATTTTTTATGGTTAGTATCTTTGAAATATAGTACATGGTACATTAATATTCCACAGAGCTCATTGTCTGAGTAAAGAAAGCATAGACTGGGTATGAAGAACAAGACTTTAGAAGAAAACAAGGAGGTACAGAGTTTGTCCAAACAGTATCTAAACTCTCTGCCTACTTTTCTAAACAAACTTTCTCTGTATTTGCTTAAAAAAGCAGGAATTCTCATAAAATTCCTATTCTTTGGAAGATATATACTTATGTGAAGAATATCTTCACTTGAATTATGCATTTAATCGGAACAAACATTTTAGTATTTATTATTATGCTTGGAAAGTACACATTAATGCCATCCCTCTACATGATTTTGCTATTCCAAGCTAGTAAACAACTCTTGCTTTGCTTATACATAAAGTCAAGGAAAAGTTGTGAGCTGACTGGGATGTTGAATTTAAGCAGTAGTCACTTAAATTCAGGGGATGCTAGTTAAGTTGTCATGCTGAATGATGTTGTAGATAAAGTTCTTATTTTATTGCACAGCATTTTGATCATACTTATTAGGGGTAATATGCTTTTCAAAATATTTAAGACCACATAAGGATTGCCTAAAACAAAACTCAGTAGACTTGTAGGTAAACGTAAGATACTATTTACTATATATTGTCAAGTACTATCTCTAAAAGGAGGAGGGAATGTGCAGATGATTCCAGGTCTTGTCCCCCCATATTAGTCAGAAAAAAATGGCTGTGTCCATGAGACTGTGTTGGCTCTTCTGAAAGCATATCACAAATTCTTTTGTGCAGCAGCTCAACAGTTGGAAGGTCTCGCTGGAGCTGCATGTCAGTAATCAAAAATCTCCTCCTGTCCATTCTGGGGTGTTGTTCTCTGCATCAGCACTTAACAACAGTCTTTGCCTTAAAGCACAATAGCTCTTGTTTCATATATATGTAGTTTGCCTATTACCAGCAGCTATTGTGACCTCATGATATTCTGTAAATCCTAAATAAGAAAAATTGATTTTAATGATTATAGGAATTGTTGACCAAAATAAATGATTTAACATTTGGAAAATTAAATATAGAGGTGTTCACCCAGGCAGTGCAGCTTAAGCTAACATTTTAGTATAAATGTCAAAGTCTCCAGTTCTATATATTTGTGAAAGCAAAGTAAAGGGATAGGAGAGAGGCTAACTAATAAAAAGAGCACAGGAATGAGGAATTAATTTTGGGGAGTGGAGGGAGGGCATGTGGTATGGAATCAATTATTCTTTTCCAAATAAGACCAAAGTGCAAAAAGATCCATCAAATGATGGGGACATTTTGATAGTACATTTATCTGTACCTTCAGTTTCAAATCACTTTTAAAAAAAAAAGATGGAAATATACATTAAATGCAGGTAAGTATATAATTTTAGACTTTAAAACATGGGACAAGTAAAATATAAATAGGAAGGTGATTTAAATATACTCACTAGCAACAAATGTACCGATGAACAATTACATTTATTTAGAAATTACAGATATCCTTATTTCTTTGACTTGCAAATTAGAAAAATATATATTTATATACTTTTTCCATGATAATGAGTTAGACTATCTCCATAGGTGTAAGGAAAGTATTAGATGAATGAGGAAAATATTTTATGGCATGAAAGTAAAAATTATTCTGTTGTAAAGCCTAGGAACATAAAGATTGAGAAGTGACATGATCACTGTTATGAATACACAATTACAGAATAAATACTAAGGGGAGAGAAAATTATGTAGTGTAATACATAATAATAGTTCTAAACAAAATAGTTGGAATGGTCGCCCACAACAATCTTGTTGCTAAACTGGAGACATGAGTTTGATGAACGGAGTGTTAGGTGGATAAGGAATTGTCTGGATGGCTACGTCCAAAGGGTTACAGTCAAAGCCTCAATGTCCAAGTGGAAACCAGTAATGAGTGGTGTCCCTCAAGGGTCCCTACTGGGACCAATACTATTTAATATCTTCATCAATGACATAGTGGGATTGAGTGCACCCTCAACAAGGTTGCAGATGACACCAAGCTGAGTGATGCAGTTGATGTGCTTCAGGGAAGGGATGCCATCCAGAGGAACTTCGACAGGTTTGAGGAGTGGGCTGATGTGAACCTCATGAAATTCAACAAGGCCAAGTGCAAGGTCCTGCACCTGGATTGGGGCAATCCCAAATATCAGTGCACAGACTGGGGGATGACTGTATTGAAAGCAGTGCTGTGGAGGACTTGTGGATACCGTTGGATGTAAAACTGGAGCTGGTAATGTGCACTTGCAGCCCAGAAGGCCAATCATATCCTGGGCTGCACAAAGTGTGGCCAGCAGGTCGAGGGGAGTGATTTTCCCTCTCTACTATGTACTTGTGAGATCCCATCTGGAGTACTGAGTCCAGCTCTGTAACTCTCAGCATAAGAAAGCCATGAACCTGCTAGAACAGGTCCAGAAATCATCAGAGGGCTGGAACATCTCTCCTGTGAAACTCTGAGAGACTTGAAGTTGATTAGCTTGGAGAAGAGAAGACTCTGGGGACACTCAATTGAAGCCTTTCAATATATAAAGTGGGCTTATAAGAAAGACATAGAAAGTTTTTTTGCCAAGGTCTGTAGTGACAGAACAAGGGTCAGTGGTTTTAAACTGAAAGAAGATATAGATTGGACAGAAGGAAAATATTTACTGCAAGGGTGGTGAGTCACTTGAACAGGTTGTGCAGAAATATTGTGGATGGCTCATCACTGGAAGTGTTCAAGGCCAGGTTAGATGGGCTTTGAGCAACGTGATCTAGTGGAAAATGTCCCTGCCCATGGCAGGGGAGTTGTACTCGCTGATCTTCAAACTTCCCTTCCAACTAAAACCATTTTATGATTCTGTGAATCTATGAAATAAAGCATACATATATTTGGACAGAAAATTAGGAGGACCTTTTAACCATTAGTGGTATAAAATATATAATGGTCCTGAAAAATTTTTCTATATGACTAAATCATCAGTTTTATTACTAGAAGGATTTTCGAGAAAGTCAGATTGGCACAGAATTTTATGGCTATGTTCACATAATAAATTCCTTGGTAACATTTTTTTTTCTTTTCCTTCATGTGATAGAGATATTTAGGTTTCTGATCATTCGTAAAATTTTTAAATAGTCACAAATTTCTAGAACAGAAAATACACTGTATCCGATTCCTTGTAAACATATCTCTTATTCAGTGTTTCAACCATCAATTAAAGGACTGTAATAAAGCACATGAAAATAAAAATAAGTGTATATCTGTTGCAGGTGGAAAAAAATCTTCAAAATATAACATGACGCAACACTACCTACTAGTTTTCAGAGAGCTTGAAATAATCAAGTTAAAATGAATTATCCCATTAAATTAAAAATATTAATGTAACTGGTGCATACAAATAATGTACTTATAGAGAAAAATAATAATTTAAAGATAAATGAAGGACTATACCACACACGATGCAGAATTTTAGACAGCTATTTAGCTTCAGGAAATTAATTGAAGGTAAGATTATCCGTCAGAACTTGTAGTTAGCTGAAAATTATAAACCTATCTAAGAGGATGCTATTTCAAAATTAACTTGTAATAAATGGAAATTACTTGATATATTCCTAGATGGCCATTACATGGGACATAGTGTTAAAGAACCCAATTTCAAATTATGCTTGGTTTGTTTGTTTGTTTTGTTTTTGTTTTTGTTTTTTTTCAGAGGAGTTCAAATTTACTGCTTTATGTGAAGAAATGTGTGAGGAAACTACCTGCATACTAGAAAGCTGATCTAGCACAGAATTTATGTATTAAAGATATGACCCAAATAATCATCAGAAATTAATAGCAAAAAGATCAGTGGGTAAGGAGATATTTCCACATCTGGCATGTTCTTTTTACATTAGTAGCCATAGTATTTACATTTATTTGCACTTTATTATCAGCAGTGATTTTTCAGCTATTTTTACAATAAATTTCCTCCCAGCTTGCATGTCAAATTACTGTCTTCTCCTATGTTAGGGATTTTTGTAATTCCTTTATAAGGAATAGGTTGAACAAATCAGTATATGCAGAGTTTGGAGTTTATTTTTTATAACATTTTGCTTTTATTTTTGAAAAGATATGTTAAAATGCTTGAAAAAATCCTCTCACTAGTGGTGAACAAGAAAATTATTTAGAATAAAAAAATATTCCTAAACCAGGCTGGTTTTCACTTCTCTTTATGAAATATATCTGTCCATAATTTTGCAGAGTTATTTTTCACCACAATGATATGATGTTTTTTAATATGTATAATTTATTAAGACCATTAGACATTCTCCACTGAGCTAGTTCTCAGAATGCAGTTTGTTTCACACTTGCAGTCACACGGCTTAGTCCCATGCAGAGTGTTCTTGACATATAGAGAATTTATTTTTAAAGGAAATTTATTGACTAGATCAAATTAGGTGACTGTGAACTTTTTGTAAGAGGTGCCACCACTGAACTTTGGCCTTGGTTATTCTATTTCGTGGTTATGGGTTTTATCGCTGTACTGGATAGAGCTGGGGTGAAGTTAATTTTCTTCATAGCAGCCTGTCTGGGGCTGTGTTTTAGATTTTTCACTAAAAGAGTGTTGATGACACATTTTTGACTATTGCTGAGCTGTGCTTACACAGTATCAAGGACTTCTCAATTTCTCACTCTGCCCCTGCAGTGAATAGGCTGGGGGTGAGAAAAGGCAGAGAGGGGACACAGCCGGGACCTCTCATTCCAACTGACTAAAGGGATATCCCATACCAAACAACATCATGCTCACCTTTAAAAGCTGGGGGGAAAGAGATTTTTTAAAGTAGCCATTACTCAGGGCCTGGCTTGGCATCAGTCTGCTGGTGGGAGCTGGTGAGTTATTGCTTTAGTATCATTTGGGTTTTTTTTGGTTTTGTTTTATTTTTTTCCTTCACCTGTTAAACTGTCTTTATCTCAACCCATGCATTTTCTCATTTTAGCCTTCTGATTCTCTCCTCTATTCTGATGGGGTCGAGTGAGCAAGCGACTGGGTGAGGGCTTACCTGCCAACTGGGGTTAACCCAACACAGTCACAAAAGGGTAACCATCTGATGGAAATTTCCTGGTAGCTGTTTAAGAAAACTGCAAATGCTTGCTCTTCTTAGATCACTTTAGTAGGTGTCACAGGGAGTCTGCATCTGCTCTTTCAGATAAACACTACTCCTGTCTCAATGTTGGTACCACAAAGCCTTACAAAGCCTTACAAATCCAAAGTGAGTGAGAACGCGATCGCTGATTAGCACTGTGAGATGCTACTTACCTGTCTATCTGTCTGTCTGCTCTGTCAGAAGCAAACTGAGATAAGGAAAACACAGGTGTCTTAGAATACTTCAGAATAGACAGATAATTTTCTCTTTGCAATGAAAGTGTCTTGGCTGTTTTGATTCTGTTGCCATTAAAGTCATGTTAGCTAAAATCTGGTACTGTCTGAAAATCTTGAGAGTTTTACTCAGTTTTGAATGATTGAGTACAGCATACTTTACTAGAGATTGTGCTAAATGCAGAAAATGCTACATAAATGTAGTGTTCTTCTAATTACAAAAACTATTACCTCTCACATTGGCATGTGAGAAATAGAGAAAAATCCTTTCTGGCAATCAGTGTAACTCATGAACAGTGGCCATTATGCTTCCTGCCTTTCTATTTGAGTATTACAGTTAAAAAACTGTTTATGATTTCCATTAACCTTCAGACTACAAAAAACAGTGTTAGAACATTTCAGTGAAAATAATGGTCTCTTATTCTTCTAGGATTTAAAATGTAAATCTAAGAATGTACCAACTTTTGCTCATGCTTTTTTTCCTTTCCTTGATTATAGACTGTTGCCTATTTATCCTTCTCTCAATTTTCTTTAGCTTGTGCACTTTTTTTCATTACTATCCAGCTCCTTTATGCTTTTCCTTTCCTATTATTCTTCTGCTTCCTTTCCACTCTCTTTGTGTAAAAATAAAAATAATGGAAGACAAAAACCAAACTGAATAATCAATTATGAATTAAAACTATACATTTACTGTAGGTATATAAGGCTTTAAAAAATATGCCTCCCATAAAAGTCACATTTTCAAATGCAATACAATCTTACTACTAAATCTATGTTTGAGAGGTATATACCCAAGAATCATAAGCATGAATAAAGTGGTTAAACTATTGAATTCTCAATCATGATTAAGACATCAAAAAGGAGTATATATGCTTCTGTATAGCCATTAGACATTACTAAAACAGAAAAAGCAGTAACATGTAATAGATAGAAAAGCATTTTAATGAGAAAAAGAAAAAAAAAGTAAAAGAAAAAAGAAAGATCAAGTCTTCTCTCCCTTTTTCCTTAAGTAACAATATGGTTTAAGAGGTGCAACAAACCTGTGAGGATGCAAAGCAGTCCACAGAAGTCAGTGAAAGACACTATCCATAATCTCATAATAACCCCAGAGTTAGTGGAGGTCTATAATATATTAGAGAACAAACAAGAGATAAAAAAATGTGATAAATTAATATGATAAACTAGTAGAAAAAGATTTTAAAGTGTTCTTCGTTATCATTAGCAAGCATGTTCCTGGATTAGTTAGTCTGTAATTAGAAGAGATTTTTCACCTTTTTATTCAAGCAGACAATAAAGTCAACTATCAGACAAAATTATATTCAGTACCAGAAAATTACTTCCACTCCATTCCTGTGTATTCATTATAGAAGTGGCCATTCTAAATTTGTATGCTGACTGGGGAATTTAGTTAAAATAATCCTATTCCAGAACAAATTCATGGCCTTCTCAGAAAGACATAAAAAATTCAATTTAAACTAGTGACAAAGACTGTCTGTACTACACTTAAATATTGTGAGAAGTTATCTCTGTGAGAAGTAATCATTGGCTTGGAAAAAGTCGGTCTATGATCTAGTTGAAAAATTTTAATTTGAAGATACTTCTGTTCCTTATTTAAGTACAAAAAATTTTCTATAAATAGAAATGTTGGTAGAATGAGTTGTTTTTCCCTTGTTGTATTGTCTCTTCTGCCTTTCTCTTACAAAACTAGCACATTAAAGCATATGGGATTTGGGGATTTGGTTTACTCTGATGACATAGATGTTCTATTACATAAATTTTCTGTATTATTTCTAGATAAAATGTTTTAACAAAAGTTCTATATTGGTTGTAAAACATCTTGTTGAGATGCATTAATTAATCAGTGAAAAGAAAAGCTCCAAATGAGTGGTTTTTAAAGCCATTTAATTTATTTTTAGGATATATCTGAACAAGCAGTGACTAATGTTAACTGAAGGGAAAGAAAGGGACAAGTTATTTAATAGGAGCTTATATTTTATTTTGTTTGCTGACAACCATATTAAATACATGATTCAATACACTCTGAAGCATCAGTGTCTGCTTAAGCAGAGTAAAAATGTTTAGTTTAAGGTTCTAGTTCTTCAAATGCAGATTGCTACAAAAAACCTTATATAGATGGTTTATAAATTTCCAGTGTTCAAATTAATCAGTTCAGTCAAGATGTGGGTCATAGACCTACCTTGAGGACTAGAGGATTCCCTTTCTGGTGTCTGTATGAACAATGCCATTATAAAGCACTCCCTTGCTTTCCCCATAGTTGTGCCTAGCCCAGAAAAGAAGCACACAACCCTTCAATCTCTGCTCTCATCCTTCTCATACAGCAGATAAAGCTCTGCCTTTTATTACATAAATCAATAATCCAGCTGCAATTGTTAGTCTTGTTAATAATCCTTCCATTATACACAAAGAACATCTAACCTAATACTCTTGTTGCATGCACAATCCTGCATCACTCAGTCAGATATTTACTCTTTCACCTTTCCATGATTTTATTATATTACCATCAGTCTCAAGCAGACCATACTTTTCTGCTGGGAATTTCAACCAGTCACTTTAGCATTGCAGTCAGTTTGCTTTTTACAGCAATCATGTCAAGACTAGAGCTTACACATCTGTCTCTGGCGTCAAGGTAAGGGCATGCAGTGGTGGGAAGCAGCATGATCTGAGTGAAAAAAACTCCTTTCTTTCTTTTCCATGATAAACCCTAGCAAGCAGCCTATGACTGCTTATGACTGATAAACCACAACTGGGAGAAGGTGCAGCAGGTTGCACATTGACAAGGTGCACAGGGCTGGAGGGGACCAGTGAGTGGAAAGAATGCTCCAGCTGAAGGAGGAGGTACCTGATCCAGCAACATCGCAGAGCCTCCTCCTGCAAGTTTGGGAAGGTTTCAAGTTCAAGAAGCTGCCAACTGACATCCAGAGCTCTCTTTAGACTGTGCTGATAAAGTGGGCACACCAGTGTCTGAGTGAGCTCTGGGAGTCTTTTCCCACTGCTCAGTCCTCCAGGGATCTGTACAGTGACATCCTGCTTCATGACTGGGATAAAATGGCCATGGTGCAGACCTTTTTGTTGGAATGAGTGAACCTGCACTACAGGATCCTTCACTGCTGCTGGGAACTGAAATCCTCAATCATGTTTGAAGTCTCTTGGTAAAAGCTGTATGAAAACATGATATTCAATGAGTTTTTGTGGTTGTATCTAGGCTAAACCTGGGTGGTTTTGGCCAGATTTCCCTTTCCTAGAACATCCTTCAGGTTGGTTCTTCATTGCCTGGCCACTTCTTGCCAGCTCTCTTCTTCTGCTCTCAACAAGCTGTGGATGGTGCTCTCTCCACAGAGTACATGTAGTGCTGTGAAAGGCAGTCCTGTGCAGCTCATAACTTCTGTATGGTAGCAGAAGATGCTTAACTCCCCCTGCAACTTACTTTTTCTGGCGTTTTGTGCAGTGACAGGTTTCATAATATTAATATAACAAGAAGAAGGTACCATATCAAAACTATTCTGGAGAGTTCTTCCTTGGGAAAATCCTGTCAAAAATCAGTAAGTAGTGTCACCTTATTTCCGGCCATTCCACAGCAGTCAAAGAATACTGGTCCAGATCGCTAGCTACTATGAGTTCACATAGAAGTTGGTGAATGTATTTATTCACACCATCTGAAGATCTGCCCTGCATGTTTGATAATAGGACAGTCATTATTCAAGCAATTTGCTGAAATAATTTTTAAAGTTACAAGATACCCATTGATGTTTTAATACCCATACCCCCTTCTTAGATACTTTCAGATATTTTATTTTAATTAAGTTATGATCTTACTTTATTTAACAAAACAGCTCATTAACATTTATAAAAATATTTTGGTTTTTTCAGCAGTTTCCACTGCATAAAATTTGGTCATGGTTTCTGACTTGTAATTAATACTGTCATTAGCATTGATCATGCAGTTAATCCCAGTAAGTTTTAAACATTTTATGAATTGGAAGATGTTCAGAACTACTCAAGCAAGAAAGTATTTTGCCTATCCTTATCATAGTATGAAAAAGACACAGCAGTGGGTTTTATATTATTGAATTATTGTGCAGCATTTCTAACATAAGAGCAGAAAAACACTGGGATGAATCAACCTGGCTGGTGAGAGCTCAAAATAATGGTCAGTAGGAGCAGAGCACCAGAGCTAGAGACAATCTTACAAGTAATTAAGTTCTTTTCAAATTAATCTAATTTTATTCTTCTTCTAATGTCTCTTTGTTACCTTCTTATATGTTCTCTACTACCTCTCTGCAGTTTTTCTCAAATTTATCAAGTCAGAAAATTTTGTTGGTTATTCTATTGCAAAAATTATTCCGTTATGTTGAATCACTCTTGTTTCTCAAAATATCTTTCCAGAAGTGTTTTATTTATTTTTTTTTATAGTTTTTTACTTTATGTCTTTATCAAAGGGCTACGCACACCAGAGCTTATATATGTTATTTCATATGTGCTTTATACTGAAGATACCTTATAAATAATGTTCAGTAGTCAACTTTATTCCACAAAAGCTATTCAACAAAAGGGACAGCTTAGGTGTATGAGAGGCTTCATAACCTTTTAAAAGGTCTTAATGCATTTACACATCAAGGACACTCCAGATATTCTACACTTCTTTTAATAATCAGATTTGTTGAGCTATGCACACAAGTTCCATATTAACATGCAATTAGATGTTAAGGTGCGATTAATTACAGCTTTGTGTTTAATGAGTCAATCACAATTGCATTTGCATAATTACAGTCTAAAATACCTCACTTGTATTTTGACAGATATTCATGGAATGAGAAAAAAGAAAATTTCAGAGAGTTTTGTAGTTATGGAGTTATGGAGTTCTTCTATTGTTCTCTGAAGAGTTTGTCTTTGAAAGTTAAATAAAAATAATTTTAAATTAAATAATTTTAAAAAGAAGATTTTTTTAAGCCATCTCATCATCAGTACTAATAATCTATATTTGTTTTCACATAAGAAATCGTAATTTAGTATTGAAATTAAATTTATTCTATTGAATTGATATTTACTATCACATATCTGCCATAGTTTAAGATGTTTATAAAGCAAAGATATGCTATTTTTTTCTGAAAATTAAATGAAGAAATCTAATTCTTGATTTTATCTTGATTTGATATCTATTGATAGGATAATCCCTATTGATAGAGATTAGCAATAATTTAACAATATATTTTCCTCCAAATGTAGTTTATGGTAACTGGAACTATACACATGTTTGGATGAAACGCAATGGCAAAAATAGATAAATGTAAAAGGAGGAAATATCAAAATATGGAATGCTGATTTCACCAAATGAATCATTTAAAATTTTGCATCGCAAATTTCCTAATCTCTAAATTATTTGAAAAAATCTGCTCACAATCTGTAGATAACTTAATTATTACATTTCAGACTGGCTGAAACATTTTGTAGTACCCAAAATATGTTATGAGATAATTTTCATCTTGTTTTAGGAAAATATTTTTCAGCCTGTTCTAAAATTTTCAGTATTGATTTTTTCTTCAACTGTAAAATAAGGGAATGTATTATTTGTACAATTCTCTTTAAATATTCTTAGGTAGTTATCTATTATATGATATCAATCATATCATATATCATATCAATCATATCATCAATCATCAATAGTTATTGATATAGCCTTAGAAGGACAATACGTGAAGGTATTTGTGCCTAACTTCCTTAAACAGAGCACAGTAACAGATACATGCTTCAGACTATTAACATAATGAGGACTCTAACCAACGGCATCTCAGACCTATCCTGTAAGAAAATACTAAGGAGGCAAAAGAACTTCCAGTGAAAACTTGATTGTCTGTGGGCTATGTGATAAAATATGCCTTCTTAAATTTTGGTACATTTCATCTGAGTTACATTATTAAGCACTAGTGAGATATGGAGTACTACCATAAACCATTGTTTATTTTAGGCTTGGCTCCATCTGTGATAATGAGTGCAAAACCCGTTACTAATCAGCCTAATTTGCTCATAAATATATTGGCTATTTTCCAAATGATAAGCAGGAGTGAAGAAAGGGAGGAAAAAAAAAAAAACAACCAAAACTTTCCCCCACTAAAAAAATCAAACATAGTGGAAAATGGCTAGAATTACAGCAAAGATCAGTTTTTCTTAACAGTACAATGAAAAACTTTGGTCCAGACAAGGGAGTGGAGAAGGGTAGTAGAAGACGAAGGAAGGGTTCAGCATAAAGGGAGAATCCTAAATAAGATGACTGCATCCATACCTGACTACATACCTGCCTGAGCTGCTTTTAAGATTCTTCTCAAATCAGTAGAATTAAACTATTGCACTAAGTAGATTTTTGATTGGATCCAGATATGCAAGTTCATGAAGAAAAAAATAATCATAAGCAAAACCAAACTGGGAACAACTCTGTAAGTTTCATTAGTGTTAAAAGAGTATGAGGTAATGATAGGTAGTTCATACAGTTACAGTAACTGCCATAGTATCTAACTAACATGGAAGATATATTGGACTGGATACCTAAATATGTAAGATGTATTCATTAGCTTTAAGCAAAACATCTTCCACTTATGGCAAAACCTGATTTAAAGCAAGTTTTAGACAAAGATTCTTTACAATAAATGCTGAAGCTGTAGCTGTAGCCTCTTTTTTGTTACTTAAATGGGGGTGTTTGTTCAGCAATGATAGATTCTGCTCATTATTGTTGCAGCTCAGTAAGGTTAATCTTGCACAGTGGATGGCTATAGAACAAGACTTCTCATGCAAAAAGTGTCAGGTGTTCTCTCTGCCCTGTATCTCTCTGTACCAGCGTGACATCACAGACGATAAATCTTGCTGAAGCCTTATAAGCATGGACATTTACATCGATATTGTTAAATGCATTTGTTCCAGGAAATTGTCTATGAGTCCCAAACAAAAACAGACAAGTCCATGTATGATGAAATCAGCTTAAACAACAGTAAAGCAGACTGGCTATGCCCACACTTGACCTTTAATCTTTGCTGTCAAGCATACAATGCCTCTGTAAGCTTAAGACATAAATAATATTTCATGAGTAGGGCTTTTTATCTTCTCTGTTCAAAGTGTCTAGAATAGTGGGATGACTGTTATGCAGCATATGAGAGTGGTGATTTTCATACCACAAACCCGAGATTACCTCCTGCAAGGCTGGAGTGTGGCTTGAGTATATAAAAGATTGTTTGAAGATGCTAAGGTGTCTGGGACAGGCAAAGAATCACATTTGGTGCAGTCCCATCCATAATGCCTCTCAGAAGTGATTCCTATGGTGAAATAACCCCTGATGCACACTTGGCCATTATCTTGGACAGATGATTATTGGAATAGCCCGAGACACAGGCAGGGAGAGAGCAGGGCATGCATGATTAAGAGCCCATCACTCAAACATGCTTCCCCAGTCTTCTTTTATTTAGCAGAGTAGGCATGTTCACTGTACGTCCAGAAAAGTCTTGTGAATGAGTGTTCAAAATACATTGTATAGGATATTCTTAAACACTGTTATTTTTCTCATTTTGTGGAGGAAACAAAACCAAAAGTAATCCAATGGAAAAATGAAAATTTAACAGAGTTTCATTGAGAACCAGTGAGACATTTCTTTTTGCAGTTGTTGAAATATTACAGAACAGAAGACTGCACATTTTGTTCTGGAATAGTTTTCTGTTATGTATTCTGTATACACTGTATTCTTCTGGCAGCTCCATTTTGGTTCTTTCAAAATAAACATCTCTGAATTTATAAAACAAATTAATACAATAATCATATTAATTAGAATTTAAGACTTCAATATGATTGTAAAAAAGACCCAACCAAACAACAAATCAAAACGACTGGAAATAAAACATTTTGAGAACACCAAAATAAAATCAGATATACAAATGATTCCTTCAGACTTAATCTGAAGCAAAATATTTAAGGTCATCATGTCAGCCTAATTTTTATATTAGGGAGCTGTCAAATCCAGTAGCTCAGTGGAGAAGAAACTGCTTCAGTTCCACATTCCCATATCAAACCAGGAGGGAGGCTGAACATGTATTCCCAATAAGCATATACAGAAACAGGCATATACAACACATACATACAAAAATACACAGCCAGCCACACCAATCGCAGGCAGACACACAGAAGCTGACCTGAGCACATCACAACCAACCTCCTCTTACTCCACTCTGTGGCTGGTCAAGATAAAGGTTAGTTAGTGGAAAA
This sequence comes from Strix aluco, assembly GCF_031877795.1. Lineage (NCBI taxonomy): Eukaryota > Metazoa > Chordata > Aves > Strigiformes > Strigidae > Strix > Strix aluco. Next base: position 88,162,727 of record NC_133932.1, on the reverse strand, counting down.
TATATATGTGTAGATATACATCTGTAAAACATGGATCCCTCTAGCTCAGACACTTGGTCTGCCCAGTAGCTGCCCCTGGATCTCAGTCTCCCCAGTTACTGGTACCTGCACTGTATCCCTGTGCTGCAGCCCCACTCCAGTTGCTGGTACAGACCCCTTTGAACACATGCACCAACACACAGGCACACAAACACACACACACACTTTGGATCCCTCCAGGAACTGGGATTCCATGCATAGTCTATCCATCAGCTGGTCCTGGATCTTTGCTCTCCCCTGTTGCTTCAGACACAGATGGATAGAAACACACACAGACAAACATGTACATCTCAGCTGACCTCTGGGCCAGGGCAGTGCTTGTCTCTCCAACTAAGTTACTGGGGTTCCCCTGCCTGCCTCGAGCCTCAACGCTCCTCCGTGAGTGGAGAGATGAGCTTTTTATTGCATAACTGAACATTTTTCTAGAATCATTTTTCTCAGCCACAAATCCCCCTTTTCTTTTTTTTTTTTTTAAACAATTTTAGTTATAAATGACATTTTGATGCACTTAAAATAGAAGCCAATAATTTTTGCTAGGACAAAGACTGTATTATTGGATTAGTTTGAATGTTACTGATACATAAATAAATAATTTCATGCCATATTTCAAATTAAAGAGGACAATAATTTATGCAACATTAAAATGCAGAACCTGTGTAAGTCCAATTACAAAAAACATAATATGACTTTTATGGATGCCCAGGTTAATAATGAAGTTCAAAAATTGCTGAGAACTGATATAAGTGATCAGGCAGCGTTTCTTGCAACAATTGTGTTTGGGAAGCTCAGTTTCTTTTGTACGTTTAATTATACTTTATTCCCTGAATCAGATCATCAAAAGAAAGATGATGTGCAAGAAGACTCTGTATGATGGAAAATTAAAAAAAAAAAAAAAAAGTTAAAAATATTAATTAAAAATAAAAATCCTGTGCTTTGAAAGGAATTTATCTGTAAAATGGAAGAAAAGTGTTTAAAAGAATATACAGATGATTCATTACAGAATACCGTGAAAAATTTCAGAAAACAGTAGCCTAATTAACTCTATTTTGTACTGACCCATGGGGTACTGTACAGCTTTTGTTCCTGTGAAAAGAAAAAGAACAACCTACAGCTCTCAAATGAACAAATATAAAATGCAAGTAAATAAAGGTAGACTCTGAAGGAAGAAGGAATACACAGGACACTACTGCAGATGAAATGCGTGACATTAGAACAGATGTTGATGCAGAGACTATCTAGCACACAACAGAGGTGCCTGTGCTATGTATGATTTACAGTAACAAGAGCACTTGGATTCTTAAACTGAAGCAGTATCACAACGCTGATGTGAAATAGATGTTATCACTGTTTTATTATAGAGGGGAAGTGATGACTAATGTGACAGAGAGGACAGGCTGTATAATACTTAAAGGGGCAAAGGGAACAACTCTAGGATAATGCTTATGCAAGGAGAAGCCAACCTGGTGATAGGACTTTTGGTCTTCTTGCTATACTCAGTCAGCAACTCTCACAACACAAAATTTCAACTCATACTGTTGGACTGAACAATGAATCTGTGGATGGCAATCTCATAAAGTCTAACAGATATGTTTTTGTGAGTCTAAGATGTCTCCATTGTATGAGAATACAAATTTCTAAGTAACTGCTGATTCACAGTAACTTCTGTCACCTCAGACACTGTAAGAATAGGTGGGTGTCCTCTTTTGTTTCCCATGAGGAGAGATTGAGATAGCAAACAAATTTGACCTCAGTAAACCACAATTCTGCTACTGTGCAAGGACACAAACATACACACACGGAAAGAGTAAGGTGGTTACAGACCTTCCTCTATGTGGCACTGAGCCACCCTGTTTTCCTTCATTGTCCCTTGCCCTATTCACTCTCTCTTTCTTGCTCTTTATTCTCCTGAGGAATTATATAAGTACCATATGAGCTATTGCAGAGGCACAGCATCTTCAGCATCTTCAGTATCACACCAAAAATGTGAAAAAAAGGATGGTTACAAACAGTATGTGGAATGCAACTGGAGGCAGCTTGCCAAGGTCCCTAGACAGAAACATTCTTAGGGTATAAATCATATGTCTGCTAGACAGGAAATTTTTTAGGGCATAAATCATATGATGATGAACTTGAATTGGGGGTTGTGCTCTGGAAGGTCACAGAATCACAGAAATATCTGAGCTGGAAAAGACCTTTAAGATCATCCAGTCCAATCATTGACCAAACACTGACAGTTCCCAACGACACCATATCCCTAAGAGCTATGTCGACCCTACTCTTAAACATCTCCAGGGATGGGGACTCCACCACCTCCCTGGGCAACCCAATCCAATGCCTAACAACCCATTCTGTAAAGAAATGCTTCCTAATATCCAGTCTAAACCTTCCCAGGTGCAACTTGAGGCCATTACCTCTTGTCCTATCCCTTATTACTTGGTTAAAGAGACTCATCCCCAGCTCTCTGCAACCTCCTTTCAGGTAGTTGTAGAGGGCAATGAGGTCTTCCTTCAGTCCCCTCTTCTCCAAACAAAACAACACCAGTTCCCTCAGCCACTTCTCGTACGACATGTGCTCCAGACCCTGCACCAGCTTCGTTGCTCTTCCCTGGACACGCTCGAGTAATTCAATGTCCTTTTTGTAGTGAGGGGCCCAAAACTGAACACAGTAATCGAGGTGCAGCCTCACCAGTACGGAGTACAGGGGCAAGATCACTTCCCTGTCCCTGCTGGCCACGGTATTTCTGATACAAGCCAGGATGCCATTGGCCTTCATGGCCACCTGGGCACACTGCTGGCTCATGTTCAGCCGGCTGTCAATCAACACCCCCAGGTCCCTCTCTGACTGGCAGCTCTCCAGCCACTCCTCCCCAAGCCTGTAGCGCTGCTGGCGGTTGTTGTGGCCCAAGTGCAACACCCGGCATTTGGCCTTATTGAAGCTCATCCAGTTGGCCTTAGCCCATCGCTCCAGCCTGTCCAGATCTCTCTGCAGAGCCTCCCTACCCTCGAGCAGATCAACACTCCCACCCAACTTGGTGTCATCTGCAAACTTACTGAGGGTGCACTCGATCTTCTTGTCTAGATCATCAATAATGTTGTTAAACAGGAGTGGCCCCAAAACTGAGCTCTGAGGGACACCACTCATGACCAGCCACCAACTGGATTTAACTCCGTTCACCACAACTCTTTGGGCCCGGCCATCCAGACAGTTTTTTACCCAGCAAAGCGTGCGATCATCCAAGCCACGAGCAGCCAGCTTCACCAGTTGAATGCTGTGGGAAACGGTGTCAAAGGCCTTACTGAAGTAAAGGTAGACAACATCCACAGCCTTTCCCTCATCCAATAAGCAGGTCGCCCTGTCATAGAAGGAGATCAGGTTTGTCAAGCAGGACCTGGCTTTCATAAACCCATGCTGACTGAGCCTGATCATCTGGTTGTCCCGCATGTGTTGTGTGATGGTACTCTGGATGAGCTGCTCCATCAGCTTCCCTGGCACTGAAGTCAAGCTGACAGGACTGTAATTTCCTGGATCATCCTTCCAACCCTTCTTATAGATGGGCGTCACATTGGTTGATTTCCAATCTGTCGGGACCTCCCCGGTCAGCCAGCATTGCTGGTAAATGATGGAAAGCAGCTTGGCAAGCACCCCAGCCAGCTCCTTCAGCACCTTCGGGTGTATCCCATCTGGTCCCATAGACTTGTGTGTGTCTATGTGATGCAGTAGGTCACTGACTATCTCTTCCTGGAATGCGGGGGCATCGTTATCCCAGTCTCTGTCTTCTGGCTGAGGAGGCTGGATTCCCTCAATACAACTAGCCTTGTTATTAAAGACTGAGGCAAAGAAGGCATTAAGCACCTCAGCCTTCTCCTCATCACTTTTTACCATGTTTCCTCCTGCATCTATCAGGGGATGGAGACTCTCCCTGGTCTTTCTTTTGCTGCTGACATACTTATAGAAACATTTCTTGTTATCCTTGATAGCTGAAGCCAGATTAATTTCAGCTGGGCTTTAGACCTCCTGATTTCTACCCTGCATAGACTCACAGCATCTTTGTAAACATTGTGAGTTGCTAGCTCCTTCTTCCAAAGTCTGTAAACTCTCCTTTTCTCCCTGAGTTGCAGCCACAGCTCCCTGTTGAGCCAGGATGGTCTTCTCTGGCGCCAGCTTCTCTTACAGCACCTGGGGACTGGAGGCTCCTGAGCCATTAACACTTCCTTCTTAAAGAGTGCTCAGCCTTCCTGGACCCCTATACCCTTCAGGATCATCTCCCATGGGATCCTGTCAAGCAGGTGCCTGAACAAGTCAAAGTCAGCCCTTTGGAAGTCCAGGATGTCAGTTCTGCTTAGCCCTCTCCTGGCCTCTCTAAGAATAGAGAACTCTATTATTTCATGATCGCTGTGCCCTAGTTGGCCTCTGACTGCCACATCATCCACCAGTCCTTCTGTGTTCACAAAGAGGAGACCCAGCAGGGCACGTTCTCTGGTTGGCTCTCTCACCAGCTGTGTCAGGAAGTTATCTGCCACACATTCCAGGAATCTCCGGGACTGGTCCCGCTCTGCTGTGTTGTATTTCCAGCAGATGTCTGGGAAGTTAAAGTCTCCCACAAGAACAAGGGCAAGTCATCTTGAGATTTCTCCTTAAATGCCTATAGAATACTTCATCCACCTCTCTGTCCTGGGTGGGTGGCCTATAGTAGACTCCTACTACAACATCTGCCCTGTTGGCCTTCCCCCTGATTCTAATGCAGAGACACTCTACCCTGTCTTCGCTACACTTGTACTCAAGGCAATCCTAACAGTCCCTAACATACAGCACCACCCCACCACCTCTCCTTCCTTGTCTGTCCCTCCTAAAGTGCTTGTAGCCATTAATTAGCACACTCCAGTCATGGGAGACATCCCACCATGTTTCTGTAATAGCCACAACATCATAATTTTCCTGTTGCATCATGGCTTCAAGCTCCTCCTGTTTGTTACCTATGCTGTGTGCATTGTTATACATGCACTTCAGATGGGCTAGTGTTTTTCCCCCTTACCCCTTCAAATCTAGTTTAAAGCTCTGTCAATGAGCCCAGCTAACTCCTGCCCCAAGATCCTTTTCCCCCTCTGGGACAGGTGCATTCCATCTAATGCCAAATGGTCTGGTGCCCTGTATACCAACCCATGACTGAAAAATCCAAAGCCCTGATGGTAACACCAGTCTTGGAGCCACAAGTTCATCTGTTGAGTTCTCCGGTATTCTTCTTCATCCATCTCCATAACTGAAGGGATGGAGGAGAACACAATTTGTGCCCCAGACCCCTTAACCAGTTTCCCCAAGGCCCTGAAATCTCTCTTCATTTCTTTAGGACTTCTGGTAATATCGTCGCTACTACCTGAAAAACGAAGAGAGGGTAGTAGTCCTTGGGTCTCACTAGAGCAGGGAGTTTTGTCGTGAGCTCCTTGACACGGGCCACAGGGAGGCAGCAGACTTCCCTATGAAGCGGGTCTGGTCCACATATTGGGCCCTTGACACCCCTCAGAATGGAGTCACCCACTACAATGACTCTTCTGGGGTTCTTTTTAGAACTGGTTTTAATACCTGGTCTAGAATGACCCAGTCTTGGTGGACCTTTATCTTCCTCCTTGTTTGACTCATTTTCTTCCTCCTTCTGTTCTTCATTCAAAATTTCTAGGGTCCCGAATCTATTGTGAAGGGACACCATGGAGGGTGAGGGAGGTCGGGAGAGGATTTTCCTGCCTCCCTGAGCAGGGACCTGTTTCCAGCCTCCCCCATGTCTTAGGTTCTCTCCTTCTGCCTGGCAGCAAGAGGGTGAGGGATCACCTGCCTTCATTTGGAGCCTCCATTTGCTCCTGTTGCTTCAAGGGTGCCAAGGTGCTACTCCACCAATCAATTTCCCTTTCACACTCCCTAATACTTCTTAATCTTTCAACCTATTCTTTGAGTCCCACCACCAGGCTGAGCAGGTCATCCAGCTGATCACAGCGCACACAGGTGTTGTCACTGCTGCCCTCCAACAGGATTGCCAGGCTCAGGCACTCCCTGCAGCCTGGGATCTGGACTGCTGCATGTTTGCGTGGCAGCTCCGTCTGGGTTGCCACATTCTTTCTGGTGGTGGTTTTGACATGAGTGGAGAGGATGATCCAGTCTAGTCGTGGAGGACAATAATATGAAAACTAGCTCAGGTAAGTTCTAGACCCAGGAGATGTGCCCTGTCCGCTTGCCCTGCCTGCATGAACTGCCGCGCAAACTGACACGCCACACCCTTTGGATGTACCACGCCCTGTTTGCCCGCCCTGTTCACCGTGCTCTTGGTCGCTCGAATGACATTAGTCTACTAAGTTAGAAAATAAAAGTCTTAATACTAAGAATTTTGCACCACAATTACTACTTCAAGGGAGAAATCAAGACAGCTGGCATATGCTCAGGGTGTTTTCATAAGCTTGCCTCTCTGAATATCAGGCAACTCATCCCACAGTCTGTTTCACTGGCTATCATTGTGGTTTGCAGTGGCACCAGGGAAAGAGCCAACATATGACACCACATGGCTGCAAAAGGTAGGCATTGGATGGCATCCACAGCAGGAGGCCCCATAAAGCTGAGCAGCTATGTAGAAGGGGAAGCACCTGCTTAAGGGTACAGATAGGCAGAAGAAACCAGACCAGGGTTTTAGAAGATAATATCTTTTTTTTACTATTATATTTTAATTAGTAATTTAGAAATATATCTACCTCTTTGTGGGATTTTGTTATTCTTATTTCTCTTACTATTGTTTAAAGGTCATTTAAAAGATCCTTGGGAATTAAGCTGTCCACCTTGTGGACAGCAAGTTATGTAGGCCCCTGTTCACTTTCTCTTTTGCACCTTTTAGGACAACATCAAAGTCAGTTATTCATTTGCTTCTTACCTGTCTTTTTCTGGGAGAATTCTGCTCCTGTTCCACCTAAGTATTGTCTGAACTGAAATGCTTTCTGGGGTTTCAGAGTATTTTTCATTGTCTCCAGAAAGAGAACCCTCCAGCTTCAAAGTTCCCTGCGTGACCAATAGATATCCCTGGGAAGACAGGGCTTTTAGTGTGTGAGACTGAGCCTACTTGATACCTGCTAATGACCATAAGACATCTGAAGGATCTTGTGAATACATGTACCAGATATACAGTGATGCATATCCAAGGTGGCAGCCTATTATATGTGATATGCTCTGTAGTGTTTAGATACCTGCTGTAATTTATATTGAGTGACCAGCAGTTCATAATGGATATCAAAATTCAGCATTTTGAAATGTAATGTTATCTTATTTTTGTGTTTTCATACAAATTCTGTAGTGATGCTGCCTCTTGCTATAACCTTGTGTACTGCCACCTTCACAATGGCTACATGTAATTTCTTTTTCCAACCAGTATTTATCGGAAAGTTTGGGTGCGAGTCTTGTGATGAGTGTTGGTACTGATGTTGCAGGACCTTTGACAAAAAGTTTCCAGCAGGGTCAAAAATTCTGCATAGGCCAGGCAAGTCAGGTACAGCAGAAATGCTGAAGGGATATAGGTGTGTTAATAAGGTTTTTGCATGACTGCTGTCTACTCCACATGTTATACTTGTTATGACAGTTTGCTTTCAGGGCACATTAAGATTTGACCATGAGTTTCCAGACGCAATACCCAGCACAATGTTCCAGTGTAGAGATTGCTCAGAAAAACCCTACAAGAATACCCAAGATGCATACTAATCTTTCTGTGCCCAGAATTAAAACCAAAATGTAATCAGGTTTTCTTGATTGTGGGCAATCTTTTTTTTTTCTTTTTTTTTCTTTTCTTACTAAACACAAAATCTAGTAAAATGAAAACTGTTTGTCAGAACATTCATAGTCTTGCAAGTTTTAAAGTCAAGGGTCTCCTCAACTTCAGCACAAACTTATGCATCTCGAGTTTCCCAGGGGAGAGTCAGGAATAAAAATGATGACTAGCAAGACACACTTCTCTTGAAAAAGAAATTAAAAATCAGTCCATGGAGCATGAGGAAAACAATGAATTATTGTATCTGTACTCTCTGACAGTTTTGTTTCGGAGCTACTGGATAGAATCCAGCAAAGGACCGCAAAGATGGTGAAGGGACTGGCACATCTCTCCTATGAGGAAAGACTGAGGCAGCTGGGACTGTTCATCCTGGAGAAGAGAAGTCTCAGGGAGGGATCTCATCGATGTATATATATGCCTGAAAAGACTGTGTGAAAAGGATGAAGGCAGGCTCTTTTCAGTGGTGTTTAGTGGCAGGACAAGAGGCAATGGGCACAACCTGAAACGCAGAAGGTTCTGTCTGAACATCATGAAACACTTTTTTACTGTTGAGTGTTACTAAACACTTGAACAGGTTGCCCAGAGAGACTGTGAAATCTCCATCTTTGGAGATGTTCAAAAGCCATCCAGACATGGTCCTGGGCAACTGGCTCTAGACGGCCCTGCTTGAGCAGGGGCAGGCTGGACCAGGTGACCTCCAGAGGTCCCTTCCAACCTCAACCTTTCTGTGATTCTTTGACTTCTACTGGGGATAGATTCTAGTTCATCTCACTTTAGCTACCTAAAAGTAACATCCAAAATCTGTGGTCTGAGTTCAGTGAATAAGCAGCAAAACCACCCACCAAACATCATTCACTCCAAATATCTTAGACAGTCATCTTAGCATGGAATTCCATCCCAAGTCCCTTATGTATGCATGTCTATGTTTGGATATCTCTTTAAAAAAAAAAAAAAAATTCTAGCCCTGCATATCAGTTTAGGAATGTGACCATTACTTATAACTGCAAAGCAAAAGTGTGTTTAATGCTCAACATTTTAATAACATAGGTTGAGTTCATCAAGTTGACATTTTCAACTATCAAAAACTAAGTAGTTATTTAAATTTTCTTCCTTATACTACTGTGAGATAAAATATTACTGTACCTACTTGTCTTTCCACTAACGGTTATTGGAAGACTTTGCCATCCATATGAACTACCACAGGTATAGTTAACAGAAGCATGGTTTTCCAAATCTAATGGACGTCCAGTTCGAGTGAAATATTTGGAAATCTGTAAAATACTGAAATGAAAATGAAATCATAAACTATTACTTTGAGACACATCGTTCAAAATAGACACTGTTAAGAGTGAAAATATATTGAAAAATCATTAATTTTCTACTGGACAAAATATGAAATCTGAGTTTTCAAAAAAACTCCAAAATAAACAGTGATGACAGACATGACAATAGTCAATATAGACTATAGACAATACCAACTACGGACAGCAGTACAATAATTTCATTCCAAGAATCATCAAGAAACACACAATGAGAAATAAATAAGCTATGAGAAAAATTCCACATCAACAAGATCTTTATAACTGAGTGTACCATATTGCACATCATCTGTGCTTTGATGTCAGAAAGCAATTTAATGTGAGAATGTATTGGGTTTATGTGGCAAGGTTTTGGCAGCAGGGGTGCTGCAGCGGTGGCTTCTGTGAGAAGAGATCAGAAGCTGCCCTCATGTCAGACACACCCAGTTCCAGTCATCTCCAAAAGGGATCCACCACTGGCCAAAGCTGACAACATCAAAGATGCTGGTGGTGCCTCTGTGATAACATATTTAAGAAACAGTAAAAACTCTTATTTTTTTCCTGTAAAGGAGGGGAATGCACAAATGAGCTTTACTGACCATCTCACAAGGCTTTGATTTATTTATTTATTTTTATTTTATTCCTACATGTATGATGATATAAATGTATTTGGCATAAAAATTTCCACATATGCTCATGCATGTCTTTATTTAGATATGCAGTCTATTTTCCTATACCAAATCCTGCTTTATTTATTTATTTTTTTAATACTAGTAAAACAGTCTGTTTTTTCACAAAAGTGAGTAGTCATGGATAAAAATATTGGGAGATCAAAATTCACCTGCTTGTGTGCATCATAGTTTTGCTACTCTTCTCATTGTTTGCTTTTTTGTTTGTCCATGGAAAAAAATAATAACAAGCAATACCAGCTCTGTTTTTTTGATGTAAATATTAGCAGGTTCTAAGTAACTTTGTGCTGAACTGTTGTTCCTGAATAAGGGGTGATTCTAATAGTCTCCTAACAGTTTATCTTGCAAGAGATGGGCTTCTAAAATTTTGATTTTTCAGTTTACTATTTAAATAATATGAGAGAGGTGTTGCTTTAGAACTCTTTTTTATTGTTAAACCTAAGAAGACATAGGACTCTGGTCATCTATAGATTATAATGATACAGAAAAATAAGTTCTAAAGCTAGTTTGTATTGGCTTATTTGCTGTCTTGCAAAAACCCACAAAAACTGAAATGCTTTTGCAACTGATTGTCATTTTGCCTAGTGGATCATATCTTCCCAAAGTAATTCTGATTTTTCTGATTTGTTATATGGTGGAAGGATTTTTTGCAGCATGTTATGCAACAACATATTTAGTATTATTTAATTTGGTTACACCTGTATGTTGCAGATGCTATGAATATTTCTTTATTCTATAAATTAACAAATAGAATCTAGATAAAGAATTATAAATTCTGATTATACATTCTGATCTATAAATATCAGAATTGTTCTCTCATATGAATCAATGAAACCATGTTATTCAGTTAGTGCTTAGAGATAATCCCCATCTGTTTCATCTGGTGTGAAACCTTAAGCACCACATCTTCACAGGAATGGACTCCAGGATTTTCTCACTCACCTAGATGAATAACTACATTACCATCTTCAAAACACTTGAGATCTTAAAATTGGGAGTACTCTTTTTTTTTTTTTTTTTTAACTAAAAAAGAGTCTGTAGGATAAAGACTTACATTGAGAAGAATATTATTCTTCTGGTTTATTATTCTGTTCCTTCTGCAGAGACCTCATCATAATTTTTAGACAAGCAAGATACAAGTGAGTGTTAAGGTTTATGATTCTATATAACTATTTCAGGGATTTTTAGCTTACTGTTGAGGCTTTAAATCTGCCAGACTACTTTAAAGACTTTTAAAATTGTGCAATTATATGTATATATATACATACATACATATATATATGTATTAATATAAGAATATCTCTACTCTTATAATTTCTGAGAGTTCAATATACTTGTTGTGGATAAGGAGCTTGATTTGAACAAAAAAGGAAATCAGAGAGAGTAACAATGAATTTGCCAAAAAAGAAAAGTATTTTTATGTAAATTTATGACTACAGAAGAGGAAATAGACTCTGGCTAAATTCAGAGAATGAAAAAAAAGAAGAAACATTTATATTCTTTTATCATTATATCCGTTCTGTAGCAGACCATCTTTTTAGTATGTACTGCACTGGGAACTAAGTTTCCTTTCTCATCTTTACAACGTTTATGTGTTTCTATCAGTAGTTTTCTTGTCTTCCCCCTCTCTAAAGCCAAAAATTGGAGATAAAAATCTATTCCTTGGGAAATTTTGTGACTGACAAATTTATTTTTATTCCAGATAAGAAGATAAAGAATGTTGAGATGTCTTCCACTGTGAGCTTTTTAGAAATCTCAGTTTATTTTCCCTTGTAGGCATCAAAATATTTTTGAATGTACCAGTTCTGAAGTGCCAGGATATTGCAGAAATGTGAAGAAGAATGGAGAAAAAAAATTGATTTATACTTCTGCTTCTAGTCTTATTTAAAATGCCAGTGTGTGATTGGGTGCTGTTAACAAATATAAGCAATAGGAAGTCTTTTGGGCTATAGACTGAGTGCTAAATAGTGATCACTGTGATTCTTTAGTCAACTGTAGGCTTTGTAATGAACCAGTTCTTTCAGGACAATGACTCATACCTGTGTGTGGACATAGGTACTTCAAGTGGAGTCCTATGATGTAATACACTTAGGTGTTCTGATGTATAACCTCAAACTTCCTGCACTTTTCAGCAGTTCTGCATCAGCCTTGCAGGCTAAAAATTCAAGTCTGCTCTCATATGTTGACCACAAAGACTGTGCCAGGATTTCCAGGTGTTAGGGTTGAAAAGAGTCACCCAGCTTCACAGGAAGTAGCCTAAAACTGCTGATTTTCCCAGCACAAAGACAGTGTTTTGTGGATGTATTTTTGTTTTTATTAATTAGCTTAATATATTTTAAGAAATATTGCCTTCTAACACATTTTACCAAGGAAAACGGCCTTTACAGGAAAACCTTTACAGATTCCCTAATTAGCAGATCAAAGTAATGGATAATTATGACTACAACAGTTTCTGCAAATCTTTTTGCACAAGTTCCTTCAAAGGATGATGGGATAAACCATATGTGACTATATTCCTTTCACCAGATATCTTTTGATATTCTTTTTCTCTCCCCAGACATTTGGGAAATGAAAGACGACACAGGTTTTCCTACATGGATGTCTTCATGTAACATCTCACTTTGGTACATGAAAAGCAGAAAGGGTGTCAGTTTGTAGTAGTAGTAATTATAATGGCAGGTCTATAAAACCTTTGAGCATTCTGAATTACATATTCTTCACACAGCAATTATTCTTACTATCATTTATCCTAATTTTCTAAAAAAAGAGGAATATATGCAGATTAGAAACAGAATGTTTCTTCTAGTGAATCTTTAGGTGTTGATCTGATACATATTGGATTTGCTGTAACTTGAGGAATGATCTTAGGTGTTAACTTGTATTTTTGCTCAAGGTGAGTTTTGATTAAATATTATAAGAAATCAATTCACTTTTACATAAATGACTCAGCTGACTGTCATTTGAAATATGTACTTAGGACATGAGTTAAGGCAAAAATAAATTAACATAATTTTTTTGTTTTCATTGGAGGCATCTGTGGCTCAAGGTCCCAGAGTCTGATACCAAAATTAATTTTGTAGGTGAGCAAAATAATAAATGGATGCATTTGAATCATGACCATTTATTTTTATTTGCCACCAGCACTTGACAACAGTTTTCCTCCACTTTTGGAGATGTAGTCATGTCATTCATGGTTAGACAATATCTGTACAAGATCCTCTGATGTGAATGTCTGATTCCTCCTCTTAGAATTTTTGAAAGGTGCTGCCTCTGCTTGTCCACTCAGCACAGGTACAGAGCAGAGAGCACCAAGTAGCTTGATACTTGGCTGGCAGTAACAGGGCTGCCCTTTCAAAAATCATTCATGAGTCAATGCAGAAGGGTAGGAGCACTAGCCTGGAGGCTAGAAGCTTTCAGAGTACTATGAACCAGAGCACAGAATATAGCTGTTGTGGGTTAGCCCCAGTAGACAGGTCAGCCCCACACAGCCACTCACTCATTCCCCCACAGAGGGATGGGGAAGAAAATCAGAAGGGTAAAAGTGTGAAAATTTATGGTTTGAGATAAAGACAGCTTAATAGCAAAACCAAAAGCTACACGTGCAAGCGAAAAAAAATAAGGAATTCATTCACTACTTCCCATTGGCAGGCAGGTGTTCAGTCATCTCCAGGAAAGCAGGGTTCTATCATGCATAAAAGTTGTTTGGGAAGACAAACACCATAACTCCAAATGTCCCCTCTTCTTCCTCTTCCCCCAGCTTTTATTGCTGAGCATGATGTCATGTGGTATGGGATATCCCTTTGTCAGTTGGGGTCAGCTGTCCTGGCTGTGTCCCCTCCCAGCTTCTGCTGCATCCCCAGCCTACTTGCTGTCAGGGCAACATGAGAAGCAGAAGAGGCCTTGACTCTGTATAAGCATGTGTAAGCACCATGAAACATACCTGTGTTATCAACACTAGTTTGGTCACAAATCCAAAACATAGCACCACACTAGCTAGCTACTATGAAGAAAATTATCTCTATCCCAGTCGAAACCAGCGCAATAGGTCATGGTAAGGAAACAAAATGCTAGATGACTGGAAACTGGTCTGATGAGCAGCGAGGTTGGAAGTGGAAAGGAGTTCAAAGTGGCATTTGAGACTGAAGGAAGTTTCATCTCCAACTGGGAAAATGGAAGACTACAGCCATTGAAGATGAGGCTGCTTTTGAGTAATATATAAAGTATTGCATTTGAAGTGTATATTTTTATTGCAGATTGGAAGGTTTTTTTCCTTAGGTAACAATGAATGAAAGCAATACCTTTACAGTTTCTAGTTGTAATGATGATGAAAAATCATTGAAATATCAAATGTTTGCTTTACAAAACTTATATATGTTGATATAATCTAAAATATATATATTATATATATAAAATATATGTGTATATATTATATATATGTGTATATATATAATATATACATATATTATAGATTAATTTGTAGGTTTGTTTCTAGATAATATAAAACATGTATTATTCAGTAGGAACTTAACACTATTAAAGTTAAGGAAAACAAAGATGGACTTAATCTGACAATACAATGCCTGCTTGTGGCATTGAAATAGAATAATCATGATTATACCATATTAAATTATTTTTAAAACCTTCTTGCATTTTTGATAGAACATAATTTGTTTTCTTATTTATCAGGACATGGAGCATCATTTCCTTTTCTGAACTCCTATTCCACACATCTAGTTCAACATCACTTCCCACAGATAGGCTTTACATTCTGTCAGAATATGGGTTTTAAAAATAATATTTTTCTTTTTCTCTTTTTAGATTTTGAATACTTAGTATAATTAAATTATTTAATACTTCAGATCTGACCTTTAAAACCTGCTCTTTTTTAGTCTAACATCCCTTAATGGTAATATCATGATTACAACCTCTATGTTTTTGAATTGTATTGTTAGAACATGCTAATCTTAGATGCACAGTTATTTCAGTGGTGCTTCCACACGGAAATCTGGGTTCTCCCAAATGAATTCTGCCAACCTTAGCTGACTATGTTGCAAGGTTATTTTAATTGAGACCTTTAATTGAACATCTAGTTCCCCAAATGTGTCTGATTTTCACAAAATTGTGTGACATTTTGGCTGTTTTTCAAGACTGTGTACTTGAGCCAGGCATTTGTAAGAGAGGCTGTAGAAAATGCAGACTGAGCAATCTCTATATATTTTATCATACAACTTCATCCTAATGCCATTTAATTTCTTGTAGTTTCATGTTATTTAGACAAGCCAATCCAAAAACAAACTAATCAGCTACCTTCTCTATGCAGGAATATATCCCATGTCATGTTTGAAGTATGTTTTAGGGTCTCAAAAACCATCCCAAAACCAAAAAAAACCCAAAATTGTACCAAGAGGGGAATTTTCCTTGAGATAGAGTAATTGATATGATTTCATGGTATTGTAACAGACTAGTAGATGATGAAAAGTATTGGACTTGCAAATATTTTTAAAAATTTATTTATTATATGCTCAGATGGTAACATAATGTCATTATTTGCCCATTCCCTGGTTATAAAGGATAAGAGCAATCTGACTGAAAGCCCATGAAAAAGTGATGATTCATAGACATATTTAAATCATGTTATGTCTATGAATTTTCAGGCTTTTTAGATATGACTTCTATAGTTTATACATGTGTGACTTTCATACTGACTGCCTGTAAGTTACTTTTCATGGTATTATAATAGCATTACTGTAGCTTTGATCTAAAGATATAAACTAGATGAAGTTTGCACAGAGGGGCAATAGCTTTCTTAGATCAATTCTGTTTAACAAACAGGTGAGTTTTTAAGTAAGTAAACCTTTTTTTACATATGAAACAGAAGGATCTGCTTTCAAAACTAAATATAGATACTGACAACAATAGTTTATGTTTAGCTTGGTTATTTGACTCTGTAAGTATGGGTTAGAAAAACTGGGTAAAAAAGCTGTGGAACAAAGGAGGGGTTACCAAGTATAATAAACACTTTAGAGATAGTGGAGGTAAAAATCTTTTCCTGTGAAGCATACAGTGACTGAAGGATTTGGTGAAAATTGTTATATGCCTTGAAACTAATGTATGAGGTTTAGTTGATTGGTTCATCTCCTCTGAAATTGGTTTCTAAGATTTGTCTTAAGGATCAACACTGACGTCAGAGACAGAACTAATGTGAGTATTTTTGACCTCTGCTAAGTGGGAAGAATATTCTCATCTGTCTTCAGGCACCCAGGTTCAGAATTAGTTGTGTAAAAATAAGTTCCTAATGCTCTTGGAGATACCTTGTGATATCCAAGACATCAACATGGGACGGGCATATATAAAACTGAATTTACATAAGTCTGTAAGGCTTTATTGGAAAGTTTTGGAGAGCAGCTGTAGGCCACACAGGATATTTTATAGCCTCTAGCATACGCATTTATAGGGGAATATCTACAGAGGAATTACATGGGTAATGATTGTTCAGTGTCACAAACAGACTGAATTTGGCCTTTGACACACTACATGAAGTACACTACATCTGAAGTATACAAATATATAATTATAGGATTTTGATACACTGGTCATGGAGACATTTATCATTGTGTCAGGAAGATAGCTCACTTGTGTACATTTCCATCTCGGAAGTTCATTTCTGCTAAGGCTTCTTAATGCTAGAACAATTGTGAAAGAGGAGCTCTGAGGAGACAAAGATATAGTCATGGTCATCTTCCACTATGGATTGCCATTATTTAATGTTTCTCCTTTTAGCTTTCAAACTAAGGAGATGTGCAACAGCCAGTGTTATATAATCACAGGAGTTTCTTTTCTGTATCATAGTGAATTTGTCCACAGTGTTTTGGGGCTTCTTCAAAGATACATGTTGTTTTCTTAGTTATATAGCGGATTTTTTGCATAGACTAGACTCTCTGAAAACTCTTTGGGTTATTGACAAATTCAATTTGGCTATGGGACTAAAAGCATGACATAGTCATCATTTGGCTGATACTTACTTCATTATTAACCTTACAGTGCTTTTGTCTGGTTGTTAAGAATGCTAAACGGACATACATTTTCTGAATATCTTTTCTAGCAGGTTTTCATATAGCTAAAGAATAATTAGGTGTTTTGAATTGTTCCCACAAATGTCTGTCTTTATTTTCATGAGGTTTTATTCTGACTAAACACTGTTTATTTGTCTACACATATCTACTAGTATGTATATATATATTTGGTTGCTATTTCAATGAAGTAAAGTTTAGGATAATTCTTGAATGTATATTAAAAGCTTTGAAAAAACCTTAACTAATCATCATGGAATTACATGAAACATGAAATAATGTGATAACTGCCAAAGGAGTTTTGAAAACTAATGAAAACAAGGTTTTTGTCATTATCTATAAAACAAACAGAATTAAGAAAAATGGGTGAGTGAATAGATTTGAAAATAGAAATTAAGCCATTTTAGAGTTAAAAACAATTAAATTCTTTTCAGAGAAGTTAACATTTAAAATAGGTAAGGTTTGTTTGGTTGTTTTTTTTTTTTTTAATTTGAAAACTCAATACATGCTGAGAAATTTGGGATTTGTGATGAATATGGACATAAAAATATAACTACATTTTCATATGTCCAATGGGTATGTTCTTTAGTGTCTCTGTGTGTAAATTTTCTGCCACAAATAAAGTATTACACATATTATAAAGCAGAGATACAAAAACAAACTTCTGTACATGTGATGGAAGTAAAAGCAAGACAATGTTCCATTGCAGAAACAGAACTAACATAATTGATCTTTAATGAGCAAGTATGTGACATAACCCTGATATAAATAATTCTTCTGATAGATGTCATCAGTTTTATAGAGCAATATGTCTGCTGGGCAAAAGTGCAAAAAGAATGATTATGAATAAACTTAAACTTTAGGGATTCTTACAAACTCTGAGTAAAACATTTTATTTCTGAGTTTATACATACACCAAGGAAAGTGTTTTAATTAAAAAATTGGAAAACCTCAATCCCCATAAATTTTAGAGGCATAAACTCTTGCTATTTTACACATTCACAGAAAGATTAAATAATGTGAAATACTCATGTGGAAAATAGAAACAGGTGCAAATATATTTTAAATATAACAATTAAATGATAGGCATCTTAAACTGCAGGTGACATGCAGCAGTAGATAGCACACTATAATAGCTTTCAATGCTATTGGTTTATCACTGTTTTGTAAATGGCATAGCAAATGAGAAATTTTTAGGTGTGTAATCCTTAAGAAACAGTTTAAGCAAAACTCCAGGAAGTGAGTTTGACAAAATTTAATGAGTTGTTAAAATAGAAACCATGCTGTAACTAATTTGTATTTAAGACTCTTTAAATGAAAAATACTTGTTTCTTTATTTAAAATAAAATTTCTATTGCAAAATCATTAAACAGCATTTCACAACTATTTAGTGAAGGATTTTGACACTATATAGACTATAACTTTCCAGTGAAGGATTTTGTCGTTGTTAAACTTTATTTCATCTAAAAAGCAACCAAATATTTATACGCTAGTAGACTTGTATAGACAAATAAGGAGAGTTTAGTTAGAATAAAGCCTCATGAAAAAGAAGAAAGAAATTTGTGGGAACAATTCAAAACAATAATACAGTAAATGCATTTAATTTTTTTAATTGACTTTTCTCTTCACGTGATAATTACCATGGGATACACCTGAAGAATTTAACCTCAGTGTATGAGTAATTTTCCATTACATTAGATGAACCTTAGACTAAAGTCTCTCTTTAAAATAAGTGTGCATTTATCCAAAGAAAATTTAACACCGAGTCTTAACACAGTCTCTTAATTTTGAGCTTTCACATTGATTTGTAAGATACTTTGTCTACTGCAAAGAAGATTAACTAAGTCACCTTTGAATGAAGATGTTAGGTTATATGATACAAGCTCATCTGCACACCCACAGAGGAGCTCAGAGAGACAGTGGAAGAAGAGGGAGCACAGATAATACTCTGCCAGGGTACTCCCAGCTCCATCACTGTGGGAGTCCCAGACAACTCCACATGTGAGAGGACTTGTGTGCCTCTAAGCGTGAAAGCACAGTGATGGCTGGCTATTGGGACCAATAAACCAGAGAGGGGAACAGCATGAGGATATTGGTGCTATCTGTGTTCATATGAATTCTCTGAATGTCTGCCCATTATCTGTGTGGCTGACCACGTACGTATGTGGTGTACATGTGTGCTCTCTGTGTGCATGTGCCTGATTCACTCTTGCTGTTAGTTGGAACTGGGGACATGGAGTTGTGGCAGCTTCATCTCTGTTGGGTACAATATATTTTCCTCTAACAACATCTGCTCTCTATATATACAACTCTGCTATTTGTATAAAAAGTCTTCTAACTTCCAGGTAATCCCTTATTTGTGATGTATCATTGTAAAATTACCTTTAAAGTATTTTCAGTACATTTGAGGAATGACAGAAATGAATTTTAAATTTTAAGATTACTTTCCAACAATTGAAAATATTTAATAAGTAACTGAGAAGAGGATTGAAATGGTTATAAACAGAGCCACACAAAACTGTATTTCAGCTTGAAGAACTTTTGCATAATGCCTTCTCCCCAGTTGTAGTTCATCTTGGTTTTATATACTATGACTTTTTCTTTGAGCTTCAGGTTCAAATAAACATCTCACTTCAAAGCAAGATTCAATCAATCCAGCTGAGTTGCTTAAGCTTTCATGTCAACACCAAGTGAAACTGCAAGCACCTAGTTGATAGACCTTAATAGACCCATTTTGTTTCTTGAAAGTTTTGCGTGCATTAGGAAATCTGATGAAGAGTTTCAAGTCTGCAGAAAAATCCCAAGTCCCAGAAAATTAACCGAGTTATATTGTTTGTAGCAAATAGCACAAGATGCTGAAGCATGATTAATGACTAAATTACTCAAAAAAAAAAAAAAAGAATAACAGGAGCCTGGCATTGTAAATGGGTTAGTGAGTGTATTTTACTTCTTATAGGAGCTGTTTGCTACTTGATTTTACAAGTATTTTTGTATGTTTTTTCAGCCATTTTTGAAACTGATATTTCCTCCTGTTGCCATCTTCAATCTGATTTTGGGGAAAAACCTGATTTCTCACCTTTCTTTACATTTCATGATCCCTTCTAACATATTTTTTTTCAAATATTTTTAATCAAGTGCAAAGTGACATTTTCAGCTTACACAAAATTATTTCAGTAAAATACTTTGCATTGCATTTTTTATAAGAATTATTTATGAGTGTACACAGTTCAGTTGTTTGAATATAATGTCAGTAAAGAAATAATACCAGTTTCTTGAGGGATAACATGTTTGCTTTTCTTATTGCTAGCTTGATGCTATTATTCTGCTTTTTTAAAAGGACGTGGTCAGGCAGCAAGGAATGATGATCTCTGTTTTACTTGTCTTGACTGTTGTCTGTGGAATCTAGTAGAATTTGTTGAAGAAGAGGGAAGTCCATCTTTCTGTGGGATCTGCTAGGGTTGCTGAACTGGGGGAACTTTCTGGAGTACAGGGAAGAATACTCAAGCATCCTGAGGGAGTAATAAAAAAGCAGAAGGAAGCCTTCAGCAACTGGAGAATGGGAAATTGTGAGGAACAGGAACAGGCTGACATGAGCTATGATGGAAAGAAACCTTGGGGGATCCAGAATAGACTGATGATTTTGTTTCTGAATATCACTGAGTTGTTGGAAAGAGCACAAGAATGAAAGAACAGGAAAGAAGAGGATGTTTTTGTAAAACCTTTGTAATTCTTTTCAGAATCTGTGTTATTTCCCTTTTAAAATATATGTTCCAATATTCTACTTATGCTTATCTGTAGAATTTACAAAGTTCTTTGACATTTTTATGGACTCTTACAGAGGTAAGAAAAATCTGAAAATGAACTCAAAGCCTTGCTCATGTCAGTATTTAATTTCAGTAATGCAAGCAGAATTTTTTGTTCAAGACAACTTAATAGTTTAGCATTGTTAATACAGTGTCATCACTTGAGCATCTCATGGCGACACAGCAGTTTCAACAAGGTAAAGGACTATTTCTCTGTAGGCTTAAAAATCCAAATTCAACTTTTAGCTGAAATTGATGTGTACACTTTTAACACTTTCAGACAGTTTTTTCGTATACATAAAATAATTTATATTACTATTATTTTTATATTACTATTAATTACTTAAACTGAAAAATATTTGAAGATGTTTCTAATGACTACTTAAGTGACTAGAGTTCAGATCATGTCATTTAGGTAAGTAGTGGGATAAGGAAGCAGTGGGAAAAAAGACTACAATTCTTCTTTAAAAAAACTTACACTTGCAAAGCTTGCTCTCTCTTAGTAATAGAGGGGTGTTTGAGATATTGTATTCGAAATTCCAGGTTTACTTCTGTATGTGTTAGTAACTGCTGCAGGAGCATCCTGGTATTCTCTGGCCAAGGGAACCAATTTGCAGATGCATATTTTATTCAATACTCAGGAATATCTACAGTATGACTATACAGGACATTATGTTAGGAGCACGTGAAAGCACGATCATCTAACCTTTCTGTCATGAGAACACTGCCCAGCAGATCAGTGTCCTCTAGCACTCATTTTCCTTCTGATTTACTCAGGATGCCACAGACTCCTGGTCTAATCCTGGGAGACTGCAAAGGGCCAGCAGAGTCAAATCTGGTCTAACTTGCATTCATGTTATATGGAGAGTAGAGTCTGCAAACAGGACTCTTTTTTTATTCTGTATCTTTACTTCTCAGCCAAAAAAAAAGTCAGATTCACACCAGAGCAGATTAACAGGACAATCAGGAATTAAGGCCTGAATGCAAAATAAGGTTGAGAAAGCTAAATTTAGTTAAACTGTTTTTTCTGTGCAACACTTACTTGTACAACACTTACTTTTTTCTATATATTGTTTGTTATATCCCATATTCATTGTCAGATTTCTGTTTTATTATGTTTGTTGGGGGTTTTTTTGTTGGTTTTTTAAATCCTGAATGAGGTTCTGTTACATAGAAATCCTGAAATCTCTTTATCTTCACTTATCTCTCATTTTGTTTAGGAATATGCAACCCAAATTATTCAGGATAATTGTTTTCATATTTAAATGAACTGCCTCTTAAAATCCTTGCCAAAAGGTTCTGGAAAGGATCAGATATAAAGGCTATAAGTGTGTGTCTTCTCAGAATGACTTCACAGCCTGAATTACTACATCTCTGACAGTTCATTCCTATGTGTTTCTTGAGTAGACCTGGCATCCTTGAAAAAGTTTCTGACAATCCCTTCTCTTAGCTATAGTGTAGCTTTATTTGCCTTTACTCTTGCAGTGGTATCTTAGAAATATTTTTGCCTTTGCTATTGTTGAGACCAAAATCAGTGTTGGTATTTAAAATAATAACTTAAATTGCGGATTTCCAAATACTCTTAAGGTTTACGTCTGAAAACTCATTAAAAAGAAGTAAGTCAGATGAAAGACTTTCTAGCTTCTGGTAAATGTCTTAAAACTTTTAAATACGTAAAAGTTTAATCTGACAAAGCAGTCTTGATCAGTGTTATAACACAGTACAGTTGCTGTGAGTTTATTCCTTTAGCTTGTTGTTAGAAAGAGAATACTTAGGAATCAAAAGGATCACATAAAAAAAAAAAAAAAAAAAAATCAACCCACAATTTCTTTTTCCGGTTTTATACTTCTTTTCGATACAGTTGAAAAATCTGGTCTTATTGTCCTTTATTGTTGTTGTTTAATCATTAGATTTACTTTGATTGGAAAAAAACCCTAAACAACAATCTTCCCCCCCCCCCAGCCATGTTGCACACAAACAAAAAACCCTTATGAAAATTCACAAACTCTCTGTCTGTCCTCTGATACATGGTTTCTATACTTGGTGAACTGGCAATGTTAATTTAATTAGTGAGCTAGAATAATTACTTTATTTTTCTCTTCAATGCATGGCACAAAGCATGTATATGACATTTCCCTCTGTAATGTATATCATAAAAAATGTTATTTTCAATTAACATGAGAATGAGCCCAGATTGTTAAGGCCCCTGATGAAATCACTCTTCTTCAAAGTAGAGAAGAGATAAAGGCATTCTTTTTTGTCTGAAGACAGAGAGCAGCATTCCTCTCAAATAATTTTTAATTACTACTTTTGTCCTCCCTTCAGTAACTAGAGGTTAATTGTTATTCAGAGCATTCCTCTATTTAAGGAAAAGAATGGGAAAAAATAAGCAAAGGTAAAAATCCATAATATAGTCTTGCCACTTTGGAACTAATATTCTTAACTTTAGAAGGAGTATCTTTAGCTCTTTCTTTTTAGTTTATGAATATAATGACTACATAACTACCTTGCATGCTATGTGGGTCCTGTTTTGGATGCCTACAATTTGTCTAGAACATTAGCATTCACATTCTTGCCTTTTATTACTTTATACTATTGACATGACTATTGATATGTTGCTAATTTCAGAATCTAGATTTCAAATTTTCCAAAGTCAGATTTAGAAGTCTGGTTATTCTTTTTACAGAAAAATATTTCATGAAAACATTCATACGTAGTTGACTTCAAAGGGTTCACGAAATAGATATGTGTCTTCAGATATACCCATTTCTGGTTTTGCATCTAAGTGATTTTTTCATTAACAATAAATATTTATGCAGCTGGTGTAGTTGAATTTTCAATTTCGTCTTTGTGTCATTTTTTTTTCATAACATTAATTTCACTATATTCAACAAGTGTTCCTGAGGTATTCAATTCTGACAGCTCAATTTGTCAATTAAAAAATGATCTTGTAGATTGTTTTCCTCAATGGCCTATTGAGTAGTTTATATGTATACAGATAACAGTATGGCATAAATTACTTCTTAATTGCTTCCTCCTAAATGCATTCCTATTTCTTCATTATATTACAGATTGCATGTCTACTTAAAATGTTACTTGAATCCTCTACTGGCTTGCTCCTTGTATTTCTTTTACTTTCAGGTCTTTACACAATTCTGTTCCTAATTATGTCACTCTGATTAACAGAATCAAGTTAAAATCAAGGTAATTGTTCTCCATTGTATTTAGATTTTAATGTTGCTGTATTTATTTTAAACTGAAAGCAGGTCTAGTGTCTGGATTTGTCTATTATTTTTTGCTTTCATCAGTTAAACTAATTTTTTCTTTACTGTTTTTCATCTGTCTCTATGTCTTTGCAATATCTCATTATCATTAAACCATCCTTTTGTTACTTTTCTTTCTTAGTTATGGATACCTTTCTTTTTAGATACCACCTTAGTAATATTCTAAATTCATTGAAGGAAAGGGTTTGTCTCTGATTAGTGTATATCATGCAATAATAGAAGCTATTCGAAGTTGAAGCGTAAAAGGCAGTCTAACTCCACAAACAAATTAAGCACTAAACTGAGAGTCAAAACTCTAAGTGGAGGAGAGATATGTAAATCATACTTTTATTGGAACAATGAAAGTAACGGTCCTTTCCAACCTTTTTTTTTTTTTATTCTGTGTATTTTTTCTAGTAATTGGAAAGTGATCCATTATTTAATTCCTGCATAAAAAATAAATTAAAAAAAAAAAAAGACAAACCTCAGTTCTCTATATCCTAACTAATGTTCTTTAGAAAAACATACATACATTGTACATGTTCTGTACAGTTTACCATTTACAGTGTTATTTTTTAGTCTTCACTGAAAAAACCCCTTCCATTTAAAATCTTAATATATAAAAGAATCTTCACATATATTTGAGAATTTTACTGTCAATGTGTATAATTTCTTGAATTTAAGATCTATTGCAGTCTAGGAAATGGATGCAGTTCTAAAGCCAAGCTGTATTCACATATGCCTATAGATGAGCTTTTCAACAACCAGAGCCCAAATTTGAATCTAAATCACAGAATCATCTAGGTTGGAAAGGACCTTGTAGATCATCTAGTCCAACCGATAAATATTTCAAAATTCTTCTTAATATTCTGAGTCAAATCACAAAAGTATTTCAAAGATTGTTATAATCATGATAATAATGTCTCTAGAGAAGCTTGTGTGCTTTGTGTAAGTGATAAAAGCTCACAGAATAGTTTTATGCTTCTTTAAGTATTACTGTTTATTTCTATTTTTCTAGAGAAGTTTTTGTGTGTTCTTGTAAATTCAGCACAACACAGACAAGTAAACTTTTGGTATTTTAGTATTCATTCAGGATACCTTCATCTTTATTGGGGGAAAAAGGCATTTCTCAGAGTAACTTTCAGTCTTCCAAAATACTGGAATTTTTACTTTATGTCCTATTGGATCAACAAATTTCACAAAATAGCGATGAGAGACGGCAAGTGGGGCAATATCTGACATGAACAGGATATTGTAACATCACCGTTTCTTTATGTTTTTTCTGAATACTGAAAGAGAAAAGTAAGTACATTTATTTTTGGCTCATCAAAAATCAGAAAACTTTGGAAATTATGAAGTCTTTTGAAGATAACTATTTTGTTCTTTTCACTGAACTTCCAGAAAATGTTACTCACAGTGCTCAAAAGCTTCTGAGATCAACCAGAGTAGATTAGTGAGAGAAACTGAAGAATTAATTTAAGAAATTGTGGATATATTAAACAAGGTAGCATCAGTAACCATAGTTATTGGAGTTTGCCACCTGCTAGGGATTAGCTTCCTATGAGCCTCATCATAGTAATGTTTTAATAAGGGGTTTGGATGAAAGTGAGGCAGTAACTTCACAGCTTTTTGTGGGATTTTTTTTCCTACTGATCATCTGTAACACTGAATAAAATGAAATACATGCAAGTATATTAAGGAATTTTTTCCACTGTAGTTGTCTTATGTGTTATTTCATTGAGCTGAAGCTCCTTCAGACCTCCCAGTGGAATGTGTCAACTTCAATAAAGAATCTAAAGTAGGGTTAAAGTGCTTCTCTAATCATCAAGACTTGGATGCTAGTTAGGTACCAGTGTTAAGTGTACTGAATCCTACTCTGCTTAGTTAACTTGAATTCACTATTGTTGAAATTATTTCAGTGATAATTTATAGACACAAACATTTTCATACACAAAATCACATTGTTTCCTACAGCAAAAGACAAGCTAATTAAAACAGGAATAAAAAGGGGAAATATTTTATTTGTTTAGCTACTACATGAATTATATTAACCTTGTCTTTAAAGATAAGAGGTCTGTTTTTTACATATCTTTCATAATACCTTTTCCCCTGTTCAGGAAATGTGATCAAATACCTGGTTTAGGACATTTTAATGATGACAGACGTTGTATGACAATATGTCAAATATATGAAAATTTCCCAAACCAGATACAGGGATAGAGACAGTTAGCTTATTTTAGATCTCTTCAAATAATGTCTCTGAATAGATTTTTTTTCAAAAACAGCAGTAAAATTGCTCAGTGTTGATGAATTTGATGGAATGAAATTAGCTGAATGCTTTCGCAAGTGAGTATTTTGATGAATGTCTTGTTTCTTAGCAACTTCAAATAAAATTTAGCACCACAAAGAGAAGCTTGATGTAATTATCACAGAAGAAAATGTTATTGAGAAAGCAAGTTTTTGAGTGAGAATTTTCTCAAAATCTATATATACGCATTTAGCATAGTCAGGTTCTACTGTTGAAAAATGTCATCTCCTGTGTTTATGGCCAGGAATTTTTATATCTTGTCTAAAAAAAATTACATGAATTTTTGTTTCGGTTATGTGTGATAGCCGCATATTTTTCCTGGCATTGTGTTCATGGCTTTTTTGAGCATTTTTGTAGTAGTACCTACAAAAGGATTTATTTTCCCATCCAGGAACAAGCATACTCTACAAATGATAAACAGAGCTCCTCAGGAAAAAAGTTACGTAGTCAGGGAATAATAGCAATGTTTTCATTGCTGATAGCATGTATATTTATGTCTCTAATGTCTTCAGGCAAAATGCAAAAAACAAAGACAACCCTCCTAATCAAGAATTGGTTACAGCTGATTACATCTTTTATTGATACAAGATATGTAAACACAGAAGTCAGCTTCTTAAATAAGCTCTATAAGCTTCAGTTGCAGAGTTGCAGTTGCAGACTATCATCAAAGGAAAGGCTTAGCATCACACGAGGCTTACAAAGGAAAATTAGGATTCTGAAAATTCATTGGGCTAGATAATCCTCCTGAGCTAGGAAGCATAAAAAGAAACTCAGCGGTATGATCACAGAAATAATAAAAATGTCAGTTTTCGATTCCAGTATGTCAACATTTTCAGTAGGAAAATAGTAAACACTTTTTGTTACTGTTTCTTTATAGTTTCTCAACTCTGTACCTGATGCAGAAGTGAACAGCTGAGCTTCTTTGTGACATCACCATTAACAACCAGAAAAATAAAAGGGCTATCACCAAGTCAGTAATGAAGTCACTTCAGACAGGATATGCTAAGCTCTTCGGTTTATCTCTTCACTTAAAAAGTACAGGGAGTCAAGGGTTTTTTAAAGGAAATTAGATAGAAATTTATTTATCTTTAAAACCTGATACAGTTGTTTACCAATTTCCTCATAAAAATTGCCATATTATTCATGGGGCATGAGGAATTCTTTTTGTTGTTTTTAATTCAGTTTTCATAGTTAAGAAGGCTGACTGTTTAATTTGAAAGGTCTTTATAACAGTAACAGTCTTCAGGTAATGCAACAATCCTTTTTAAAGTGCAATTCAGTTGCCACATTTCTTTTGAATGTGTACGTTAATCAGCATCAATAGATGGTTTATCATGTATTATATTCTACAAATGGAGGCAGAAGCAGAAAAATACTAATATGTTACTGTATATCTAGAAAGAATATTACAAATATATAATGTCATAAAATGTACAGTAAGAAAGATACTAAAAATATTTAAAAATAAAGAAAATTACTTTTTCTCAGCTTCTACAATTATTGAAATAAATAGATAAAAGTAAGCTTGCATTAATCAGAAGGGGAAACCAAGAAATACAAGAAACTTATAAAAAGAAAAGGAAAGACATTGCTTTCCTTTTTTCATAATACGTCCACGTACTGTATCAACATGGTTGCAGTGATCATGAGATGATGGAGTTCAGGATCCTCAGTTGAGGGAAATAGCAGACAAACAGGCAAAACAAATGGCAGTATTACACCCTTGGACTTTGGGAAAGCAGACCTTGGCCTGTATGGGGACATGCCTGGAAGGTCTAGAAGATAAAGACTGGGTTTAGAAGATAGTATCCTCCAAGCTCAAGAGGTCCATCACAACATGTAGAAAGTTGAGCAAAGTTTGCACAAGACCTGTGTGGATGTACAGGGAACTCCTGAATAAACTCAAATACAAAAATAAAACATAGAAGATGTGGAAGCAGTCAGGTCACCCAGGAGGAATAGAGAGACACTGAGTATTCTGGGACAGCATTAGGAAATACAAAACCCACCTGGACTTGAATCTTATGAAAGATGTGAGGAATGACAAGAAGGTCTACTACAAGCACACGAACAGATAAACAACAAAAAGAAAGATAAAGAAAATATAAGCCTGCTGCTGAATGGGAATGGGGACATGTCAATAAGGCATATGGAGAAGAATGAGGTACTGTGTTGGGTTTGTGTGTGGCAGGGTTTTGGCAGTGGGCGACTACAGAGGTGGGTCTTATGAGAAGCTTCTAGAAGTTCCTCCAGCTCCAAGTCAGACCCACCTCTGGCCAAGGCGAAGTCAATTAGTGACAGTGACTGTGCCTTAGTGATAACATGTTTAAGAAGGGGAACCTGAGAGGAAGAGTTGTGAAGGAAATACCTATGCAAACACAGAGGTCAGTTGAAGAAAGGAGGTGGAGGAGGGTGTCCCAATCCAAGGTTGGGGTAGGTTTTGATATGATCCCAAGAGCGAGATTAAGACACAAATGAGGTCAAACGCCATACACCCAAAAGAGTTTTTATTATTAAAAGTGAAGAGGGATAGAAATAGGACAGAATGGAAGGAAAAGTCAAGCATCCAGATTAGAGTTGCAAGAATAGTCACCACTATGGATCCAGTGGCGACCCATTGGTCCTCAGTCTTCAGTTCTTTGGTGGTGGGTGCACACAGATCTAGCTTCGATGGTGGGTGCACACACAGCAGTTTTCTGTTGCCTTTTAAGTTCACCGTATCGGCTAATTAGCATATCTGCCCACCTTTAGTTTTCCCTCTGGTCCCACAGGTTTTTGCTGATTTCATGCTTCTTGAGCAATCATCTGGCTTCTGGGGCAGGAACGTTTGCCTCTTATCAGTTCATTAACAATGCATGCATGGTGTCTGGCGTACACAATAGCGTCACAAATGGCTACAGGATGAAGCCAGTGATAAACATTTGGTTTTGCTCAATCCATGTCTTCCCCTTTGAGGTTTGTCTAAGGAGTCTGACAATGCAACCGCAAGGGAGTGGGGGGTGCATCCTTTGATACAGTCCTGCTTCCTTGGGTGACATTCCTTAGACCAATCCAAAGGCTGCAACTTGTCCTTGAGGTTTGCACAGACACAAGCAAGCTTTGAGACAGTCATTTGACATTTCAGTCTCTCAAAGAGGGGGAGGTGAGCCAGAGAAGAGATTCCCCTGCAGCCTGTGGTGAGAGGGCAGGCTGTCCCTCTGCAGCCCATGGAGATCCACAGTGGAGCAGATGCCCACCTGCAGCCCATGGAGAACTCCACACTAGAGCAGGTGACTGCACCTGAAAAAGGCTGTGACTCTGAGGGAAGCCTGTGCTGGAGCATTCTGTTGCTGGGAGGATTGCAGCCTGTGGAAGGGACCCATGCTGAAGCAGTTCATGAAGAGCTGAAGCCCATGGAAAGAACTCATGTGGGAGAAAGTTTGTGGAGGACTGTATCCCATGGGAGGAAACCCCACACTGGAGCAGGGGAGGAGTGCGAGGAGTACTACCCCTGAGGAGGAAGGAGTGGCAGAAACAATGAGTGATGAACTGACTTCAACACCCATCTCCTGCGACCCTGTGCTACTTGGAGGGAGGAAGTAGAGAAATCATCAGCAAAGCTGAGTCCAGAAAGAAGGGGGTGGGGGGAAAGGTGTTTTAAGATTTCATTGTGTTTCTCACTGTCTTACTGTGTTTTTTTGAATGGTAAATTAAGTGGTGGTGGATGTTCTTTTTCTTCCCTAATTCAGTCTTACCTTTTGCCCATGACCATAATGGGTGAGTCATCCCTCCCTGTCCTTGTCTTGATCTCTGAAATTTTTGTTGTATTTTTTCCTCCCCCTCCCTGAGGGGGGAGGAGTGAGCAAGCAGCTGCGTGCTCAGTTTCCCTCTGGGCTTAAACCATGAGAGGTACTTAGTGCTGTTTTCACCTTGTCCTTGATTTACCAGTCACATACTCAGCTTCAGAAATCCCAGGCCCTTAACATCTGTGGGAAAATCCAGAGCAAGTAAAATTTACCATCAGTGGAAGAGGTTCAGTTCAGGATCATTTAAACATAGTGGACATAGACAAGTCCATAGAACCTGATGGTATGTACCCACAAGAACAAGAGGGTTTGCCAATGTCACTGCAAGGTTACTCTTGTTTATCTTTGAAAGGTCATGGTGACTAGGAAAGATTCGTGAGGGCTAGAAGAAACCAAGTGCCACTCCAATTTTCAATAAGGACAAGAGGGAGCACTGGGGGAAACTACAAAATGATCACACTTGTCTCAATCCCTGTGAAGGTGATGGAGCAAATGCACTTGGAAGTAATTTCCCAAAATATTAAGATCAAGAAGTTTAATGGGATAGTCAACATGGATTTGAGAAGGGGACATCATGCTTGGCTAATATGATTGCCTTCTATGATGATATGACAGGCTCCATGGATGAGGGGAGATCTGTGGATGCTGTGTATTTTAAGATTTTTGACACTGTCTCCCATAACATTCTCATAGAAAAAATGATGAAGTACAGACTAGACAAGAAGATAGTGAGTAGCCAGTTCAAAAGGTTGTGATCAGTGGCATGAAGTCCAGCTGGAGGCCAGTCACTAGTGGTTTAACCTGGGATATACCATTGGGGCCTGTTATGTTTAACATCTTAATTAAAGACCCTGACAATAAGCTGAAGTGCATCCTCTTCAAGTTTGCAGGTGATAGAGTGAGGAGTGGTTGATACACCAGATGGATGTGTTGCCATTCAGTTACCTCAACAAGCTGGAGAAATGGTAGAAAGTAATCGTATGAAGTTCAATGAAAGGAAATGCCAAGTGCTGCACCTGCTGCACCTGTTACAACAGTACAGATTACAGGACAACTTTTCATACCAAATTTTAAAACACTCATCACCCTTTTACTATGTGTACAGATTTTTAAAAAATATTTCATTGATCACACTGCTTTTTTCTTACATTAAGCAAAATATTGTTTTGAATTGTTTTCTAAATTCTCAAATATGAAAAAGCATCAGCATTTAGGCTTTTTTAACCAGTCTGTTAATTACATTTCTGAGAAATTACACCTAATAATGCATCCTGATTTTTAGATGGCAATTTTCAAAGAGACAGAAAACAGCTAGATTTCTAAATCCTAATGAAAGGCAGAAGCTGTTAGCTGCGAATTTGCATTTTATGTTTTTCAAATTTTTCTCATCTTTTCCTTTTGGAACCTCCACAAGGTTTGTGGTTGTTTTTTGTTGGTGTTTTTTTGTTGTGGTTTTTTTTTTGTTTGTTTGTTTTGGGTTTTTTTTGTGACAGATTTCTAAGAATTTAATGAAACCTCTCAAAAATATTCAGTCCCAACTTCTCTCCTCTCCTGCTTAGTTATAGTTTTTTTGTTGCTACATCTTTATAAAAGAAAAAGAATTCATGTTTCCTCCCCTAGCTACTGTTGTAAACAAAATATAAATGGTGTCATCAAGATGACACAAGAATGTATGAAGATGAATGAAATAGAAACTTTTTTCCCTAATCCTTGCCTGTTGTTTACCAGATTTATTTATAATCTCCATGAATACTTGAATCTCTGTATCAAGCCTCCTGAAACATGAGTTTTACTTTAAATTTTCAAGGAATTAAAAGATTAGATCCATTCTACATTCATATTATGTATTTTGGTATTGAAGCCATTCAGTTTTAAAAGTCCTTCCATTGTCATGAATGATAGATTTTTTTTTTCCATATAAAAACTAGAACTCTCACATCATAACTTAATTTACTACTACTGGGCTTTATGAAAAGTGGTATATATTGTAAGGCTTATTAAATCTGGAAAATGGTAAGTAGCATTTTTATCGTCCCAAGCTACTTTTTGTATAAGGTTAATCTTCTGGATAGTGTCCATACATGTGACTACACTTTATAGAAAGAGCTAGCATAAAGAATTCCTTTCTTAAGTCTTTTTGTGTTACTCTGGACTGAAGGGTATGTCATTCCTGGTTTGAGGAGATATGTCAGAGTTCATTATTTTATACACAAGTTTATTATTTGTGCAGAATTTTGGTTTGTGTTTTGTTTTGTTTTGTTTTGTTTTGTCTTGTTTCCTGTGTACAGGACAATTTCTAATCATTTAAACAGAAGACAAAAGTTTAAAATACTTTCCACTGTTTACTGAAGGAATAGTCAGATATTTAAATATTAGTATGTGTTAAAATACCTTTACAGATTTGTCCACAAGGAGAATTTCACAACTTTTAGGAGGAAGGGCATGATTTAAGTATTGAACTATTTTTAATTCACTTAGTAGGACTGCATAAAGAATACTTGTCCATGTTAATATATACCCAATAATTTTTCTATTTCTGCTAATGTTTGCACTGTACAATATTTGGAGTTTATGAATAATAGGGAGATAAATTTTGCTGTGAGGCTAAAATAGTATTAATTAAATAAAATTCCTGACGATTTCCTCTTGCTCAGATCTTTTTTCCTTTTAATTTACTTTTTTTACATAAATTATGATAAGTAAATCTTAGGTAATCAGTTCAGCAATATACATTTTTATATTACCATCCTACAGTCTGTCCAAATTTCCATCTCTAAGCAAGAATTTTAATCATTTTAGACTTCCATATATAGATAATTATAATAATATTGTATGCTTTTAGTTGTACCTTTTCTCTTTCTGGTATATCCTGAGATAATTACACATAATATTCCATTTGACGATGTATCATCAAATTAAATGGTAACATATTTTCAGCTTCTTTTAAAAAAAGTTCTTACAGCCTAGCTACTTACATATATATATATGAGAATAATTTTTTAACAAGTCCTTCTAGTAGCTCTTTTCAGCAGTTTTAATGTCCAGACTGCTGAAATAATGTTTACACTGCCAAAGTAATGTTTAGACCTATTTCTTGAGTTCTTGCAGACAATTTAAAAGCAGTGCATGACTGGACCCTTTCAATTTGACTTTTTATATGTCATTCTGTGCATGAAGATACTGAATATAAGACTTTATCACTTTTACTAATGTATTTTCATTGATTTTCACACTTTTGGAAGTCACATAAGATTTGCAAGTTTTCTGACTTCAGGAAGAATCAAGTGTTCGTTTAGAGGTTGGATGGAGTAGGCTGATATTACTTTAGTGTTTACAGTTAACCATACCCATAAAACTTTTGCTCAGATATAGCATGTTTTGTGACCCGGTTTTGTTGTTGGTGGTCTGCTGCTCTTAATATGAGGGGTTTTTTTCCACATTCTGGAATTTTAATCAAACAACAAGTAGATAAATCAAACAAGACATGACAGGAAAAATATTGTGCATACAGTAGCTTTTCTGTATACCATACAAAAGAGGAACCTGTAGCTATTACATGGCACAATACAGCTAACCAAGATAAGCTGAAATCTTTTAAAGTAATGTAATATTAATTTTCAAGTCTGATTATACTAGGGATTTCCACATTTTTTCTTAAAATAAATTTGCATTTTATGTTTGAGTTGCTGTCATTATGTTCATTGCTGCTATTTTGTCTTACAAAGAAGCAGTTATATCAAAGAATTTTCTACACTCAAATAACTTTATATTTTAATTTCTTTTTTTATATTGCCTTTATATTTCTTTATGTTTAGTGAATTCTGAATATTTAAGATCTCATTCAAGTTAGGCAAATAAAATCATAAAAAGATAAGCAAACAACTCTTGAGCTACTCATGGTATCATATTAGCAAAGAAGCTTCTACACAGAAAACACTATAGTTTATTTTGAAACTATCAACATTCTTGATGCACTACACTAATCTAAGTAACTTTAATTTCAGGTTCTTATCGAATGAAATACAGTGGAAAAAGGTATTGAAGGAAAAAATGAATATTTTTTTCTTTTCTCCTTGATGTGGATTTTTTTTCTCATTTTTGTTTTGTTTTAATATAGGCATGTTCATAAGACAGAGACTAAATGATGTGTTAAAAGGTGTTGTCTGACTCATGCCTCACTGGGCACTACTATAACTGCTGTGACTAGTGGAATGAAAATATGTACTTGAAACAAGAAACAGAAAACACATGAAAAATAGTAAAAAACCCCAAAGGTTCAGCTTTTCACTGAGTATTTCATTAAAATTGTTGCCAGAAATGTAATATTGCCCACCAACTCCACCTGAGTAGGCTCCCCAGAAGGAGATATTTAAGAGTATAAGGGATGCCTTGGTCCACTACACAACAAGGAGATCTCATGCTTACAGAGATTACACTGTAGCCTTTAATAAGAACCAAGTTTTGCAGGGCATTTTACAATTTAACATGCCTTATATGTTAAGATCTAATTGAATATAACAATTTTGCAGCTTAAACAGTAGAATTTTTCAAAAATATATTTAAAATTGCTGTTGAAAGAAAACTTTTAGAATGAAATCTGACTGAGTCTGGACAACATTAAAAATCGTGAACTTTTAAACAATGTGTGAAATTAGAACAATTTTGACATACTCAGAACTTCTTAAAGTGAAAAGATGTGCTTGTATATGGACACATACTTTAAGTTATGGAAGAGTATTTGATTCAATATGGTGGAAACTTATAGCGGGACTTATCTGATCATATGTAGATGTATTGTTGCTTTAAAATTAGTTGAGAGAAATAAGCACTTCTATAATCTATAACAACTTATCTTAGAATTCTTGCTGGAATTCTTCTTCCTAGAAGAATTGTTTATTATTTCCACTGATTGTGGAGGAAATCTCCTTTGCACACCTACCCTATTGGTCACTGAAGTTAGAAGGAAACAAATCACACAACAAACATGTCTTCTAGTATGCACATCTATTAAATAGAAGGCAATGTGTATATTCATATATTAAAATATATATACATATGTGTATATATACATATATAAATATATAACATCACATATATAATTAAATATATAACGTGAAATGTCATCTAACTCTTGAAAAGAAACCTCAATTCCAAATAAATATTCTTGAAATCAGAGAAATTACTTGAAACCACTAAATTAGTTGCAGAAGGAGCTTGTTCAGGTCACAAATTATTCACATGAAAAGAAAATTTCTTTGTGAGGTACTATTTCTGACAGCCTGAGAAACGAATGTCTGAACAATTTATTTATCCCAAGAGATTGTCCTGGCAAACAAAGTTAGAAGTTGAGAGGCAGAAAGAGTCTGAAAAAAATGTATTTTGTCACTTACAAAAGTAGTAACATGGATTTTCGGTTAATAAGGGCTTCAGGATCCATATCTGTTAGTTCAGCACTCAGTTTACCAACTCTGCCCTAAACTAAATTGCTTGTCAATCAGAAGAAACTGTTTTCCGTCTTTTTTTTTTTTTTTTTTTTTTTCCCTCTGAATAACAGCCTTTCAAAACCGTAGACCTGGACTGGACACACAGTCCTGAATGAGAGAGTATTTCTTCAAATAAAAGTAGACCATAAGCAAAGGCAAAAAATTAAATTTCCCTGAGGCTGAATTTTAGATTTAGAAGTATTTTTTTTTTAATTGGAAAAAAGCATTGAGCTGCATTCTGATAAAATCAGATATATTCACACTTCTACATTTCGATATACCCTTTGTACTAAAAAACACAATTTATTTGTTGAGGCTTTATGGGATATGACATAAATCATGTTGAAATTAAGTTCTGGATTTATGAGAGTATATTGTTTCCTTCAGTAGCAACAAATTATAATGACCTATACACAAAGTATGTCTGCTGGGTCAAGCATTGGATGGATGGATGGTCCCAGAGAGTGGTGGTCAGTGGAGTTCAATCCAGCTGGTGGCTGGTCACAAGTGGTGTTCCTCAGGGCTCAGTGTTGGGACCATTTCTGTTCAACATCTTTATTGGTGATCTTGATAAGGACATAGAGTGTATCATCAGTAAATATGCAGATGACACCATGTTAGCAAGAGTGTCATTCCACATGAAGATGGGGAGGGTCTACAGAGAGAGTTGGATAGGTTGGATCGGTGGGCCAACATTAACGGGATGAGCTTCAACAAGGCCAAGTGCCAGGTCCTGCACTTGGACCACAACAAGCCCATGCATCGCTACAGGCTTGGGGAGGTGTGGCTGGAGAGCTGTGTGGAAGAGAAGGATCTGGGGGTTCTAATTGACAAGCAGCTGAACATGAGCCAGCAGTGTGCCCAGGTGGCCAAGAAAGCCAATGTCATCCTGGCTTGTATTAGAAATAGTGTGACCAGCAGAAGTAGGAAGGTGATAGTCCCCCTGTACTCTGCACTGGTGAGGCCACACCTGGAGTATTGTGTCCAGTTTTGGGCACCTCAATACGAGAGAGATATCGAGGTGCTGGAGTGAGTGCAGAGGAGGGCAACGAAGCTGGTGAAGGGCCTGGAGAACAGATCCTATGAGGAGCGATTGAAGGAGCTGGAACTGTTCAGTTTGAGGAAGAGAAGGCTGAGGGGAGACCTCATCACTCTCTACAACTACCTGAAAGGACATTATAGAGAGGTTGGTGCTGGTCTCTTCTCACAGGTGATTAGTGACAGAACAAGAGGGAATGGCTTTAAACTGCAACAGGGAAGGTTTAGACTGGACATCAGGAAAAAATCTTTCACAGAAAGAGTGGTCAGAGAGTGGAATAGGCTGCCCAGGGAGGTGGTGGAGTCACCCTCCCTGGATGTGTTTAAGGGTCGTTTGGATGAGATGTTGGGGGATATGGTGTAGGGGAGAACTTTGTAGAGTAGGGCTGATGGTTGGACTCGATGATCCCAAGGGTCTTTTCCAGCCTGAATGATTCTGTGATTCTGTGATTCTGTGGACATGCTCAAATGCAGATATCAGTGTGCTGTTTTATCTTCCATTAGGCAGAGTATGGGGATTTAGAGTTCATACTGTTAAGTAAGCAAGCATAACTAGGAAAAAAACCCAAACCCCCCCCCCAAAAAAAGCCTATATAATGTTTAGGAAATAATGCATCTTGTTCTTTTATCCTTACATACTGTTCTAAGTAGGTGCAAAAGAAAAACTAATCTGAGTTACACACATCAGAACTAACAAGTTCCACATACTCTTTACTCTGAACAATATTGCACTTTCGCCCTTTCTTGAGGAACACAAACACTGCATTGCTGTCTATTGTATTCAACAGTTCTCTGGTTTAGTTTTTGTTTTTTCACACTTTATTATGTGTTCACTGTATGCTTCTATGGAATATTCCATTAGTTCTCTCACATCTTGTGTGCTTTATTATTTCAAAACTTATTATCTCTGTTTCACCTTTCCTTCCATTAGAAGAATCTGCCTGAAGAAGTTCAGGTATAAAATTACAACATCATAAAATAAACATAAAAACACGCATACATATATATACACATAAACATAGAGTTATTTTAAGAAGAAGGTTTCTGAATGATACTTTGATGACAGTTTCTTCTTATTACTTCATTTTTTAATGCCTCCTTAAAATTTGATTCATTACATGAGGAATAAGAAGAACAGA
Organism: Strix aluco; assembly: GCF_031877795.1. Taxonomy (NCBI): domain Eukaryota; kingdom Metazoa; phylum Chordata; class Aves; order Strigiformes; family Strigidae; genus Strix; species Strix aluco. The sequence goes on along the minus strand of NC_133932.1, from coordinate 88,125,023 downwards.
GGATGAGTTTAGAGGAAAGAATATTTTGAGAATTAAGCAGTTTGGCATAATTTGCCTCTTGACTCATGGCTAGACAAAACTCCTGGCATGTAAGACAGGAAGAAAATTTTTATGGGCTGGTTTCAGTCTATATCCATGCAAAAGGAAGATAAGGTTTATCTTTCTAGAAGCCTCTGAGGATTCTCCTCCAGTCTATATAGAAATGGTTACAGAAATGGGTTCAATCCATCCCAAGGGGAGTATTCATTAGTTCTAGAACTCTTAAATTTAATTGTTTTAAACTCAGTCAGCAGACTTCTGTTTAATGAAAATCTATGTTTTTCCAAATACAGAAAACATTCTCTGAAATATTTTACTGAAAAATGCAGATAGCAATATTTAAAATAAAGCTTAAGCAAGATTCCATTATAAGATTGAATTCTGAGGACTTATTTTGTTTTCTGAGGCTTCACAACTTGCTTAACTCTGAAGTAAATTATATTTTAAGTACACACTAGATGACAATACAGATTAAACTATATTAGACTATTGTAAATCAAATGTCTATTTAAATAGTTAAGAAAAACATTTTTTATCAATATACAAGAGAAAGAAGTGATGTTTACAATCTGCTATATTTAAATATATATACATTAACTGCATACAACAAAACAGAGGTCTTGAACACTTATGGGGATTAAAGAAGTTTATGGGGATTAAAGAAGTTTAGTAACCTTGAAGTGTAACAGATATTAATTTTAATTTATTATTAATTAATTTGTCATACAACAGGTCATTTCACTTCTGGAAATTCCTTAGTTTTATTGAACCAGTATGTCCTAGTTATTATTGTTATTATGGTTTGCTGAAACATGGAAGATTGAAGAAAGCTGTGACTGTGCTTATTTTAAAAATAGCTGTAAATTACCGGAAGATTTATTATATTTATAAAATATACATATATAAATTTCTAAGCTTCTAACATTGGAAATACTGGTAAAATCACTTGCAGATGAAAGATCCTGTTTGCTATTCATGTGGTCAATGATTTTCACCTATGCTAAACTGATAGTAGTTGCAGCAGCTATGCAAAGCAAATAAAGAGAATAGGCTGGAATTAACAGTGAGGTACTGCTGATCTAGTGCCCAGTGTTATTATTTTTATCACTGTATCCCAGTAAATACTGAATGGTTGTTCCTTGAAACAGGCTTTGCTAAGCTGACAAATCAGACCTCAAATCCTGCCTGGCTTTGTCTGAATTTGCTTTGGCTGCCTAGAGATGTGGTTTAACTTGTAACATCAATTATCTAATGACCAGCTAAATATTAGCTACTTTGTTTTAGCTCTTATTGTTTTGTACCAGTATATGGTGTAATGCTTACCGTTGTATGTATTTAGTAACTAACACATAGTTTAACACAGTTTATATCATTTAAGAACTATCAGAAACTAGAATAAAATGTAGTGTGGAAGAGTGCCAGTATGGGATGACAACAAAGGCCTTGAAAATGCAGGCACAGGATAATACTGGAGGCTCTAGACCTATACACAACTTACCAGTGATCAATTACTGGTCATCAAAGAAATGCAGTCTTTGGCTCTGGGCAAAATAATTATTTGAGATAACAAAGAGCACAAAGTACAAGCATTCAGCATATATAAAGCACACCATATACAGAGTATTTGGATTTATCATGGACCTGCAGACCAATGAAAAAGGAACAAGGTGTTGAGCATGTTAGTAGACACATAAAAATGACCTGAGGTAGATTCTAGTGTGTGGAAAAAGAAACTATCAGAATCAACATTCTACTACTCCCAGCAAAGGACTTAAGTTGCTGGTGACACCACATGCAGATCCTTCTCAGACAGAAACCATCTACTGTAAGACCCATCACAGGGGCAGTAGAAGGGTGAGCATGAAACCAGAGAAAGGGACTGATACTAGGAATTATTATTTTTATTTATATATGTATACATGTATAATTTATAAATACTTATATATTTATAAACTTATACACATTTAAAACACATGCAGACATCTATTTTAACTGCATTTAATTTGAGCTGTGTTAGCATCATTTTAACTGTACTAATAGCTTGTTGATTAAACTGTTAAGGCTTTGATAAGACTAACAAGACAGGTGGGAATTCATACAACCTGTTCTGTAACTCCAGTGAAACAAATTGGTTTTATATCCTGTCACGTCCCGCTCAGATGAGGGAGACAAGTGACTCAGATTCGTAAATCCCCAACAGAGTGGACAATGGTGAGACAAGTCTCAAAGTCCAAACATTTATTAACTATCTACAATGTACTAATTGGACACATGATAATTGGCTAAGTATATAACGAGTTGTGGCAAGCAACACAGTATGCCTGGCATTGCTTAATGGTAGTGAAGGAAAAGGGGAAAAAGGAAAAGAGGGAGATAGAGGGAATAGACGAGTAGAGATCACTGGTCTGGGTTTCTGCATCAATCCCGCCAGCGAGGGTTCCAGGAGGCATCCGTCTTCTTTGCTTCACTTCACTCTCCAGGCCCCCTGCCCCCCGCCCCCCTCTTTCCCCCCCTCGATTTATACACACTTTCCTTGGGTGCATCCCCTAGGTCAACCCACATACCTACATATTGCAAGTATGGGGAGGGGTAAGGTGTTTCATGGGGTGATGTAATTAGCATGACCTTGTTAGTCTTCATTAGCATATTGAGGGGTGTTAACTTTAATATGCATTTCATGGATAATGAAGCAAAGGTCATTCACTGGACAGATGGCCCTTGAAATTTGTCCAGGTGGACCAGAGCAGAGCCATCCTGTCTCCACAGGGCTCCCTCCTCCAGCTGCATCCTCTGTTATTCGGGCAGCCTTATCAGCTTCGACCTCCACACTATCCACCCCGTGACTATAGTTTCATTACTTTCAAGTGTTTGAGACATTCCTTAGCTCAGAGGGCCTCCACTCCCCCTGCTAACTTTTATCTCTTTCTCAGGCTGTTTTTCTCAGTCCTTGTTTCTCACAGGCCTGTTTTTACAAGTTGTCTCTCACATATCCCCCTAACAGAAGTTCTGCCTACCATTAAAATGGTGAAAAATAACTATTATTCTGCTTTTCAGTACATGCCTAATGGATAAGAGTGGTATGAAACCCCTGGTATTTTCATGTAGAACTGTTTGGATCAAGACATAAAGTACAAAAAAACCCCTTTGCAACCATTTTAAGAATTTTCGGGGAGAGAGAAACTGAATTCTAAGGTAGCTATCTTTCGTTGCATTCAGGACTTAATGTTTTGAATTATTTGAGCTTAAGAAATATCTGAATATAAGTTTTGACAAGTCTGTCCTCCTCATGCGTTATAATCATTAGAAATTTAAAATATCCTTCACTTGTTCATAATCTACCTAGGTGAGACAGTGCGAGGTTTATTTTTTTTTTGTCTTCTATTGCTAAGAGAGATAGCAGGAAGAGTAACTAAAGCTGAATTATATTTTATTCATCATTTATGGATAGCAGAAAGAGTAACTGTATGAATTGTGTTGTGTTGGAAAGGACTGTATGAAAAATAAGTGTTAATTCTGTCATGGTAACTAGAAAATTATAGTTGTCAAACATGTCTTGTAAGCAGAGGTTATATTCATGTAGGCGAGACTAAGTCTTTTATGGAGATGATCGATGAAAAAATAAAGGTCAAGAAATTGTGATGGTGACTGTTATGAAAGGGAGAAAATAACTTTCTCTATATACATTCTGACTCTTTATTTCTGCATTAAATAATTGTAGTGAATGTTACCTTGAGACACATTTATTGTATCTGAGAAGTGGATGGTGGGTAACACAGAATATGGAGAGGTAAGGAGGTGTTAGAAAGACAAGGAACAGTAGAGATACGAAGATGTGCAACTGAGGAAACAGAAGGGAATAAAGAAAAGCAGAGGCCTTTATCCAGTTTAAACATAGAACTAAAACCACTGATTAAACTCCTGAAACATTTTCGTTAAAATATATAGTAACAGCCTTGAATTTGATAAACTGAATTTAGAGGAAGTAGGACTGGGCTTGTTGGTGAAATCCACAGCAAATAATGATGTGACTTTTGATAATTTTTATTGTATCAGACTTTAGTGCTGTATGCAAATTATTTCATTTTAATTAGAGATGTCAACAGGGGATAACATATTTTCTCATATTTTGTATTTTGCAATATGCCTCAGTTTTGGCATAAAAGGAAAACTAACGGTGGTGGGCTCATCTTGGCTGGCTGCCAGACACCCACCTAGCTGCTCCATCTCCCCCTCCTCAGCAGAACAGGAGAAGAAAATAAGATGAGAGCCTGCTGCTCATGAGCTCATCATGGGCTGCAGCTTCCTTCAGGACATGTCCACCTGCTCTACCACAGTTCTCCATGGGCTGCACGGGGACAACTTGCTTCACCGTGGTCCTCTCTATGGGCTGCAGGGGAATATCTGCTCCAGAACCTGGAGCACTTCCTCTCACTCCTCTTCTCTGATCTTGGTGCTCACAGGGCTGTTTCTAACAATTATTTTCCTCGCTGCTCACTGCCTGTGCAGTGTTTTATCGTTTCTTAAACCTGATTTACCTGACGTGCCACCAGTATGGCTGAGGGGCTCAGACATGGCCCACGGTGGGTCCATTGGAGTCCACTGGAACTGGCTGTATCTAGAATGGAGCAGCCCTGGTCTCTCTTCACAGAGGCTGTCCCTGCAGGCCTCTGCTACCAGCATCTGGGCACCTGCACCCAACACATTGACACAGGGTACTGAGATCAGCGAAGCTGGTGCAGGGCCTGGAGAACAAATCCTTTGAGGAGCAATTGAAGGAGCTGGGACAGTTTAGCTAGAGAAAGAGAAGGCTGAGGGGAGACCTCATCACTTTCTACAACTACCTGAAAGGACATTATAGAGAGGTTGGTGCTGGTCTCTTCTCACAGGTGATTAGCGATAGAACAAGAGGGAATGGCTTTAAACTGTAACAGGGGAGGTTCAGGCTGGACATTAGGAAAAAATCTTTCACAGAAAGAGTGGTCAGAGAGTGGAATAGGCTGCCCAGGGAGGTGGTGGAGTCACCATCCCTGGATGTGTTTAAGGGTCGTTTAGATGAGATGTTGGGGGATATGGTGTAGGGGAGAACTTTGTAGAGTAGGGCTGATGGTTGGACTCGATGATCCCAAGGGTCTTTTCCAGCCTGAATGATTCTGTGATTCTGTGATACTGAGATAAATTTTGCTTGGTGACTGTACTTTTTAATGAAATAAACATCAATAATCTTTTTAATTGCATGTATCAACAATAAAGAATTATATTATAAACTGATGGTGCCATGCTAAATTCTTTGCTCAGTTACTAAATTGATACTGACTCATTTAACCATAATTTAATATTATTATTTGTCTCATTGCTCTGAAAAAGACAGACTCTGAGGAGACAAATCTGAAGAGCAAGATACCATTGCACTTCTAGTCTGAAACAGAAATGAAGCATTGCAAAATGTATGAATTCAGCCTCAGGGTATTTTTGTGTGTGTTATGACTTCTCTTATTTGCAATAATTTCACTTTAAGGGCTAAGCAATCAGGGCATATAAATGAAACGATACTCAAAACAATGTTCATATCAACACCCATAAAAATATATGCTTATAGAATAAGAGATAACAATGAAGTAAATATAAATTCTTAATATACTTGAGTGAGTCCAGCTGATGTAAAAGGCTGAGCAAAAGCAGTGTAAGCCTGAGAACAAATCCTTATTTAAACTGTGTCTATTGATGTTTGCTATATTTTTTTTTTGCTGACTTAAGAATAATAATAACAACAACATCAACAATAATGACTGCCCTTTAGGTTTGCTCTTCTAATTATGAAGTTGGATGGTATTCTTATGACCAATATAAAATGCAGCAGTAATGTCAGGCCCCCATCTGAAATGAAATTTTTAAGTGAAGCAAAGGATCCTTATTCCATACAGTCTGCTTTATTTCACAGGTCAAATATGTTTTATTTAATTTAATTAGTCTTTAGAAATTAATTTTAAGAAAAGGGAATATTTTATCCCTTAATCCTGAGAGCAAAATATCCATATGCTTCAAAAAAGAATTTTCAACATGGTGAGTTCTCAGTGTTAAGAAAACATAATTAACAAATCAAAATGTTTCAGAAAGAGGAGGCCAAGAATTTGCCCTGGAGAACCAAATTCCAGAATTATAGTCAGAGACCATGTGAAAGAATACAGGCAAAATGTACTTTCCAGAGACCTAATACCAACATGGAAGACTATAGAGATTAAGTTATTTGTGAAATAATGAAGAGAATAACCTCCAAATGCCATGGAAGTAAGACATAGTGACAAATTTGAATATAAATCAGTAATCTAATTTGCCTCACCATGATAAAGGGGTCTTTTTTAGATCCTAAAAGTGGATGTGATGGATATAACAAGAATAACCTCTGCACTTTCTCTCACATTCAATTACAGTCATCATATTCATGTCTTAAAAGCTAGAAGTATAATGTAGTATGTGGTGCAAATGGTGGAAAATAATAGATATTTTTATGCCTACACTAACACCCACTTTTTTCTATTAATATTACTGCATTTTTTGTGAATGTTTTCAATTATGTTTGAATAAGAATCCTGAATGAACGGTTTCTGAAAGTGTTCAGACACATACATGCAACACTGATGTGTCTATCTCATACATTTGTTTTACATTGGAGAAAATAACATCTGCGATTATTTGATGTCAATTTATTCACATCTGGGAAAAAAAAATAATATTTTCAATTTCTGTTTCAATTTCTGAAGTTTTTTGAAGTTTCAAGTAAAATGATGGTTCAGATACTCTGACGTCCAAAACTAGTAGGGCTGTTAGGTGTTTTCTGAAGGATAAAATAAAATATATTGCTGGACTTGCTTTGACTTTCCTGTGATTGTTAAGCACAGTCCTTCAAATAACTTAATTCACTTTCTCATTCTTTGGGATCCAGTGTGGCAAGTGCACCAACCCCGATAAATACCGAAACTTCTCAACAGCTAAAAGGAAAGAGTTAAAACTAGAAGCTGCGGTTTGGAGTCAAGATGCCTTGCTTTGTGGTGACTGTGGCCATGCACACACCTTGGTCAACCTCAGCCAACAAAACACCTCGGTGGAGAAAAGTTTCTAGACCACCAACCATATATGACCACAGATCAAATTTGACTAGCATATAAATGGAGCCCCACTGGAGGGCAAATTGAGCGAGTCCTCCTTGGAGCAGTGGGTTTTCAGTCAGGGAGTCTCCCCTTAGATTGGGACTCCACCCAAGGTAACTCTTTGAGGTTGAGAATTCTCACCTTATTGGGAGAGTGATTCCACATTTTGGGTCATCATCCCTAAAACTTAAGCTGAAGTCAGCTGTGTAGTATTAGTTCTGTCGGACAGACATCGGAAACTGTTGTTTGTTGGTGTTGAAGTGCTAAACAATTTTGATTAGAATAAATCTCATTTTGAGTGTGTGCCTTGCTTATTTTGAGAGATTCTGTGACATCCAGTAAGCTAGCAATCTCGTGATGTAGTGAGGAACCATTGATAAAAATCTAAAGATATGTTGACACTTCATTATTATTGAAGCAACTTAGACAAAAAGTGGTGAGTTTGGGGTTTTTTCCTTTTCTCTAGTTTGAGAGACTATTCTAATGAACCAAAACTTTATTAACTACAATCAGTAGCTGCTTTGGTTTTTTTCTCCTTTTAATTCTACTCTGCTTCCTTTGTTCTGCCATAATGTTAAATGTTAAGTGGCCTATGGTATCACAGGCAAGATTTATGATTTAAAATGGTTTTTTACACAGCTTGGGATATTTTTTTAAGGGAAAAAAAAAAAAGTACTATCTGGATATTATGTTTAATTGTGTTTAAATGCTTGCTTTATTTCCTTATAATCAATCGTTTTTCCTTGGGGATATGGAGATTGTTAGTAATTTCATCCTGTAATTTCTAAAAAAAAATTACAAATATTACAAAGCATTGGTTTTTCATCATTTTGTACTGTGGCTATTATTTACATTTTCTTGGAGTGCTTTAGAGGATGAAAATAACATAAAATAACAAATTCTGTCGTAATAATTATTATACAGTAATTCGGAAATATAAAAAAACAGGCAATATTTTGATACTCGGAATATTTCATTAATTTACTGTAGGGGTTTTTTCCCCTTTCCAAAAAAAGGAAAAACAATCACTAATTAGCACAAATAATGTATTGATTTGAAATTATAACTTCTCTCTATTATGGAGAGTGAATGAATTGTGTTGTGAGATCTGTTATTTAAAAGAAGAGTTAGCTTTAAGATATGAATTCATCCTTTCTAATACTGGTCATCCCACATAACTTGGTCAAATTAGATTCTTATTTATGAGCATATTATTTTCTTAATCTGAAAGAACATATCAGCTAACACAAAATGCCATAATGTCTCATTATTTTATAAAAACTCTGAGTTTTAATAAGCTTGCAGAAATATAAAACAAAAAAAATCAACAAACCGCTAAAAATAAGGATCCTAGTTTGTAACTGTGAGTAATAATTAAATTAATAATAACTATGGAAAAAGTAATCTGGAATTATGAAAACTGAGTTTTTCATTTTTCAATTCTTTAAAAACATGTCAGAAGTGCATCTTTCTGTCTAATCTCAATGTTCATTTTCTTTTTATGTAGTGTTATTTTTTCTCTGGCAACCAATTTTCACTAATGTTGTGCTGCCTTCTTTTTTGTGGTTGTTGAGTTTTTTGCTTGTTTGCTTCCTGCCTTTGTGTTTAATTTTCTCTCAGTTACTGACCAATTTGCTGCAGATGCTGCTATTAATCTCAAATAGTATACGGGGCTGTATGATTTCTGCAGGGTTCAGTTCACAAAAGGGTTTGCAAATGAAACACAGCAGTTTTTAGCTTCTGGACTGAAAAGAGATTTTGAAAGTTTAAGTGGAGATTTGGGTTCCAACCCTTTAAACTTTAAATTAAATACTTGTTATTTCTATATCATAGCATTTTACATTGTACTTTAAAACACATGGGATGGTTGAAACAAGTGAAAAATACACGGAAGTACTGACAATAAAAAGATACGAAATGTAAAACCTGTAGACAGGAAAAAATACAATACAGAACCTTGTAGCAGTACTCAGGAATTAAAGAGCAGAATCTTTGACACATGTATATATATATATTTAACAATTTATTGTTTCTACTTTCCTCTGCATTATATTGTGGGTAACAAGAAAAAATTCTATTTATTTTCCCTAATAAATAGGAAAAATCCTGTCCTAGGAGTTAGTTCCAATCCTAAGAGTAACATAGTACTTCACAGAATTTGGACAAATTTAAGCCGATGGCTTTAGTAAACCTCTGACTGAACATGCCAAACTGTTCACAAGTGGTATCACGATGCTTCTTTACCAGCTCTGACACTCATCTACATTCAAAACACATTTGTCTACTTCCCAGAATGTATGTGCTTCATCAGTTGGAAATAGAGCCATGGTAGAATAGCTACAAGAGAGCTATGCACTAGTAAATAGACCACAGAAAGAAAGAGAAAGGCAAGGAACCAGTCTGATACCATCTAAGCTGAAAAAAGGCCCCAAAATTACAGTTTCTAAAACAACTGGTGAATGGGGATGAAGACCTAGAGTGTATTGACAGTGTTAAGGAACAGGGGTTCATTTATACTGTATTTATTCCAGTTTTTTGATTTACAGTACTATCTCAGCTCTCCTATACATAACGTCTGTTACTGATGGAGGGAAAAAGACAAGAGAGGGAACTTTTCTGGCTTTTGCAATTAAGGAAGCCAAGATGAACAGATGGATTTTGCTACATTTTTTTTTCTATTTTAGTGCTAGCTAACATAGTAATTCTGAAAGTGGTTGAGCAATAGGCCAAAATGAATTTTCATCTGTCAGGGACACTATACACTGGGTACAGCTTGGCTTCTTTGTAGCTGCAGTACTCTCATAATCAGAATGTCATCAGATATGCTGATCATCTCTTTACCTTTTTTTTTTTTTCCCCCTTCTGCCCACAACAACTTCTTAAATTATATCCCAGTAAAATCTATTTAATTTATTCTACATTTAATAGCTGACCTTTTTTCTTTCCTCATGTGTGGGTAAAACAAACCCCTCAATTTTGTATTAGACACTGAAGGAAAACGATGTCTAATGTAAAATTCTGCCTTTTACTTATCTTTTATTTATGAGATAAAAAGCTTATAAGTAGAAAGAAATGTAGCGTGTTTACAAGCCATCTGCAGCTTTTTAAAAAATATTTTAAGAAGTTTCAGTTTAAAAAGTTAAGAAAACAAACAAACAAATACGAAAATCTTAATGTCTTCCATTTCAGCTTTAGTTTGTGTTCTTCAGAGGAGTGAAGAATTAACACAAAAGTCAGGAAACCTGAGCTCTCTCTTTTCTATGTCATGTTTTATAATATTGTGCTTTTTATTTATTAATTTTTTCTCCACTAACAAGAAAACTACTTGTATCTGTTTTTTGTGTTATCTCTACTTAAGAACATTAAAGAAATTATGTACAGTATAAAAATTTGAAATCAGAAAACTGTGGGATGTAAGAAAGTAGATTTTTTCTATTCAATATGTCTAGTGCATGAAAAGGAAATCTAGAGGTTGGACTAATATGGATTTGAGATTAGTTTTCAAATCAACTTTATCCAAGAAGACAATAGTTTTTTTTAAAAAAAAAAAAAAAAAACAAGAGAGGAAAGGAAACCATGGTTTAAACTGCCCACCCCCTCTCCCCTTCCAATAGGCAAAGTATTCATTTGTTTGGTTTTTTTTTCTTGAAGTTAATGTACCTGTTTCAATATTGGGTTGCTTTAGCATACTGCACAATTAGATTAATAATTGGGAATTCACCCATCCTAAAGCTAGCTCTAATCAATTTAACCTCCAAATGTATGGATAAAATTCAGCTTCAGAGTCCAGACATTTAAATTCAAGTCTACAAACAGGTGACCAAATGCGAAGTACCAGCATGTGAGTTGGTATGTCATTATAGAGCAAATGGATCTAGTCTGTATAGTGGAATTCAGTCAGCTATTCAGTCCACACTAAAGTAGACACATAAAGGAGATACACAGGACAGGATACATTTGCCTAATTATAGTAATTTAGTGTCATTAGAGATGCCCAAAGATATCAGTTATGTACAGCACATGTATATCACCTGTACAGGCTTGGCAGATACAAAACAGGACTTGTGCCAGACCGTAGCTGGAAGCCCAACAAGAAAATTGCTAAATTACCTCTATAGTAACTAGAAGGATATGGGTGCTTCAGAGAACCAATTCATTCCATGTGAAGGTGAACATCTAAGACAACTACCATGAATTAACATCTGAAATGCCCACATTTGACTTCAGAGACAGCATAGCCAGTTAACAGAGATTAGAATTACTTGCCTTCTAACTATATAAATTGAGAGGCCCAAAGTCACATGAGATTAATCCCACAACTGCAGATATAGTGTGTGATCTTTGTTTACAGATGTATTTCAGTGAAATTTGGTATTATTATTATTATTTGTATTATGCTGTCATGCCCAGTTCCACATAAATTATATCTCTTCTTCAAACTCAGAACGTGGTTTCCTATGTAACAAAACTGTCAAATTCATGCTATAATAAACAATATCAAATACACGGTCTAGAAGTAGTGAGTTCATAACAGTGTGAAAGTGAGCCACTCTGCAATACCTTCACCAAGGATACTCATTACTCGTTTGGCAAATATACTTAACAAGCAGACACAACATACATATCTCTGTTATAAAACACCATGATTGCAGCAACACAGAAAAGAAAATACTGGTCTTCATCCAGACTTTGCTATCTGAGATACAAAGAACAGAGAGATACAGACAAAGGAGAAATTTGTGACAACTTAATGATCCTTTCCAGTGGAGAAGACAGTGATATTAACTTACTAGTCACATCTTTGACCAGGTGCTTCTAGGTATCAGTTAAAAATAAATGAATACATTTTAAAAAAAGTAAACAAGTAAATTTTAAAGAGAAACATGAGGTACCCCTGCAGATGTTTACAGTAAGCCCTTTCCTAATGAAGGGATAACAATAAATCTTAGGTATATAAAAGACAAATATTTTGTGGATTAAATTACCGAAGGTAACAGGTAAGTCTCAAAAGTAGAGGAGTGGTCACATAGTCCTGAGAGAACTCTGTAACAAACACAGGTCCAAAAGCCTGCAACCCAGAAGGTACAGCTGGTTACACAGCTGAGTAAGGACCTTCTGGTGAAACTAGTGTAAGAAAGAAACGCACAGGCAGTGGAATCAGGGACATGTATCCTGGAAAGAATATAGGGATGCTGCCTGAATGTGTAGGAATGGGATCAGAAAAATTAAGGCACTGTTGGAGCTGAATTTGGCAATGAATGTGAAGAATACTAAGAAGGGCTTCTACAGGTACAGTGTCCAGAAAAGGAAGATTAAGGAAATTGTACCCCCTGATCCCTCCCCAGTAAATAAGACAGGAGAGCTGGTAACAACTCACATGGAGAAAGCTGACATACTGAACAATATTTTTGCCTGTGTTTTCAAAGGTAATGTCTCTTCTCACATCTCTCAAGCTCCTGAAACTCAAGACAGGAACTGAGGGAATGAAGTCCCACCCATTATAGGAGAAGATCAGGTTTGTAACTATCTGAGGAATCTGAATATACACAAGTCCATGGGACCCAATGAGATGTATCCCTGGGTCCTGAGGAAATTAGCTGGTGGGGTTACCGAGCCACCATGCATCAAATTTGAAAAGTCATGGCAGTCTGATGAAGTCTCCAGTGGTTGGAAAAAGGGAATATTGCACACATTTATCAAAAAGGGAAAAAGGATGACTCTGGGAACTAATGACCAGTCAGCCTCACCTCAGTGCCCATCAAGACCATGGAACAGATCCTCCTGGAAGACATGTAGGAACATATGGAAAACAGGGAGGTGATTCGAGACAGCCAAGATGGCTTCACCAAGGGCAAATCATATTTGACTAATCTAGTGGCCTTCTACGATGCAGTGACTGCACCAGTGGACAAGGCAAGTGCTATTGATGTCACCTATGTAGACTTCTGTAAGGCCTGTGATACGGTCACCGCAACGTTCTTAACTCTAAATTAGAGAGATATGAGTTTGATGGATGGACTGTTAGATGGATAAGGAATTGGCTGGATGGCCACATTCACAGAATTAGTCGATGGCTCAATGCCCAAGTGGAAACCAGTAATGAGTGGTCCCTCAAGGTCTGTACTGGAACCAATAATATTTAGTATCTTAATCAATGACACAGACAGTGGGATTGAGTACACACTCAGCAAGTTTGCAGGTGACAACAAGGTGAGTGGTACACTTGAGGGAACGGGTGTCGCCCAGAGAGACCTTGACAGACTTGATGAGTGGCCGATGTGAACCTCATGAAATTCAACAATGCCAAATAAAAGGTCCTGCACATGGGTCAGGGCAATCACCAGTGTCAGTACAGACTGGGTGATGAATGCACTGAGAGAAGACCTGCAGAGAAGGACTTTGGGATACTGGTGGATGAAAAACTGGAGACAGCAGTGTGCACTTGCAGGCCAGAAAGCTAATCATATCCTGGGCTGCATCAAAAGAAGTGTGGCCAGCAGGTCAAAGGACATGTTTTTCCCCTTTGCTCTTGTGAGACCCCACCTGGAGTACTGTATCCAGCTCTGGGACTCCAGCACCAGAAAGCCCTGTATTGGCTTGAGCGGGTCCAGAGGAGGGCCACAAAAATGATCTGAGGGCTGAACACCTCTCCTGTGAAGAAAGGCTGAGAGAGTTGGGCTGTTCAGCCTGGAGAAAAAAAGATTCTGGGGAGACCTTATTGTGGCCCTTCAATACTTGAAGGTAGATTATAAAACAGATGGAGGGAGACTTTTTACCAGGGCCTGTAGTGACAGAACAAGAGGCAACAGTTTTAAAATGAAAGGTTGTAGATTTAGATTGCATGTAAGGAAGAAATTCTTTACTACGAGGTAAAGGTTGCCCAAAGAAGTTGTGAATACCCTATAACTGGAAATGTGGGAAGGGGCTTTCAACAACCTGATTTAGTGAAAAACATCTCTGCCCACAGCAGGGGACTTGGACTGGATGATCTTTAAATGTCCTTTCCAACACAAACCATTCTATGACTCTATGATTCTCAGATGTTTGCTAAAATAAGCAGATACTTAGGAAAAAACATGAGAGTGAACACAATGAAGAAACACAGGTCAGAATGCAGTTTCAGGTAGATCACTATCTCCTCCTGTAATGAAGACAGCAGGCAGATCAAGGGGAATCTATAAGCAATTGAATGCTTATAGATGTTAAAGAATCTAGAAAGAGGTCATCAGCAACTCTGGCAATAGAATTTTCAGGTTTTTCTTTATAACAAAATGCATTACTAGAATTCAAATGATTCAAAAATATGTTTCACTTCTTTTATGAAGTGTGATTAATCCTTGAAAGATCTCATCCAATAAAATATTTTATGAAGGGTGGTAATGCAGAGTCATCCTACGTCCCTCATTTGTTATATCTCCCAAGTTAATTTGAGAAATGAAAAAGCATAGTGAAGTAAATGAAAAACACTGCAAGAAAAAAAATAAAGAACAGCACTGTTTTCCTGCACGTATGTCTCTTTTTAAAGTGTTACTAAACAATTTGCAAATAGCGAATAGTTATTAAATTACCATTTTAAAACATATGTTAATATTTAAGATCACAAGTAGTCATCACTAAACATTGTTTTACATAAGCCTATTTCAAAATAACCTCTAAACATTATCAGTATTTTATATCTACATTTATTACAAAACTTGTATGAGTTTATTGAAAAACAGCTTTCACACTTACAAAATGAAATCGAAATATTACGCTCTATAATATGCTGGGTAGAAATGACAAATGTATCAGTTTATCTGTATGGAAATGTATCCAAAATTATTCTGTACAAAACAAAGTCCATATTGCTTTCACATGTATAAAAAGATGAAAATTATTCAGTGCTGTTTTTCTTTCTTGTTTAGAGGGTGGGATTTTTTTAATTGTACTATTCTGAATATTTTTTCCTGTCTTATCAATGCAGATGGTAAATCAGACATCCAACTTCACATATGCACACTTCAAAATATCACGCCAGATTTTCTTCCAACCGTACAACGACAGAAATCATTAAATAATGTCAATTACTCTCTGTAACTAGGTGATATTTTTCAGTTGTGATTTTGTCCCTTTTAATATATATAGCATGTGTGGAAAGATTTAATTTTTACTTATAATATTAAGCATATTAATCAATTTGAACAGGACATAGGAAGCTAATTGGCATTACCATTGATTTTGCTAGGAGAAAGCATCTCTGAATGTCATGTATGGCATGCATTTCAACCAACAGTATATTATATGTTTTTGCTGATAAGTTAGATCTTCTAGATGGTAGCTCAGATATACTGAAGACAAATACCAAAAGACTGTCCATCACTAAACACCCTTTTTGTTGTACTAAAAAGCACAAGATAGGACACAGTACGTCAGACAGTCTCAGATCTACTGAGTGCAAGGGTAAATAGTACTTCCCTCCTCTTGTTGAATAATTCTTTCTAATACAGCTAACACCACTACAATAGCATGTATTTGGCCTTTATCATCTTAGGAGCATACTGCTGACTCAATTTCAGCTTGCTGTCTGCCAGGACTTTTCAGATCCTTTTCTGCAAAGCTGCTTTCCATACAGTTAGCATCCACCCTGTATTGTATACAGGGTTACTCCATCCCTGGTAGAGGATTATCTGTCTGCTTTTATTGATCTTCACAAAATTTCTGTCAGTACATTTCTCCAGCTTCTCTATGTCCCTGCATTCCAGTGTATCAACTGTTCCCTCTGACTTAGTATTTTCATGCTGACTTTGTTTTTGACTTTCTCAGATTATGGCACTAGCTTCTGGGACCTGGGAGACATAGGAGCAAATATTATCAGCAAAAATAGAAACAAAGAAAGCCTAAGTACCTCAGTCATTGCTGTGTCCTCTTCTCTCCCTTCCCTCGTTTTTTTCCCTAGCCCTTTTCTTTTTGCTACTTATTCACCTGCAACACTTCACCTGATATTCTCACCCTTAACAATGGACATGAAAACTAGGAATCCACAGAAGGTACAGACTGGTCTCTAAAAGTATTTGAGAGCAAATATCCAGGCAATATGTAGTATTACCTGGTATTAACTGATAACAACTGAAGTTTCCAGATAGATCAAGAATTTAATCTGCCTAAAGTTATCTGAAAGAGAAGGCCAAGTTATATGCAAGATTCATAAGAAATGTCATACCCAATTTACAACCTAAAATTGTGTGGGATACAAGATTGTGTAACATGACATGCAAAGTACAAGAACAGCAGAGACAATCTTGTGTCCAAGGTAGATGTTTCCTATGTTATAACACACAAGATTGCTCATTAAGAAGAGGAGTTTAAAGTTCATTCTGGTGGACACATATTATTCCTTTTGAGAGCAATTATTACTTTTTTCTTGTACTCTTTATTTCCTTTTTTTCTCTTCCCTATATTATTTTATATCACAGAATCACAGAATCATTCAGGTTGGAAAAGACCCTTGGGATCGTTGAGTCCAACCATCAGCCCTACTCTACAAAGTTCTCCCCTACACCATATCCCCCAACATCTCATCCAAACAACCCTTAAACACATCCAGGGATGGTGACTCCACCACCTCCCTGGGCAGCCTATTCCACTCTCTGACCACTCTTTCTGTGAAAGATTTTTTCCTGATGTCCAGTCTGAACCTCCCCTGTTGCAGTTTAAAGCCATTCCCCCTTGTTCTGTCACTAATCACCTGTGAGAAGAGACCAGCACCAACCTCTCTATAATGTCCTTTCAGGTAGTTGTAGAGAGTGATGAGGTCTCCCCTCAGCCTTCTCCTCCTCAAACTAAACAGTCCCAGCTCCTTCAATCGCTCTTCATAGGATTTGTTCTCCAGGCCCTTCACCAGCTTCATTGCCCTCCTCTGCACTCGCTCCAGCACCTCGATATCTCTCTCATATTGAGGTGCCCAAAACTGGACACAATACTCAAGGTGTGGCCTCACCAGTGCAGAGTACGGGGGGACTATCACCTCCCTACTTCTGCTGGTCACACTATTTCTAATACAAGCCAGGATGCCGTTGGCTTTCTTGGCCACCTGGGCACACTGCTGGCTCATGTTCAGCTGCTTGTCAATTAGAACCCCTGTAAGGGACTGTGTTAGACTGTGTTTGTCTCAACATTGCTGCTGCACCACTAGAACTTCCTGGCCTCAACATCCTGTCACCATGGAGGAGTACGCTCTGAAGGAGACGAATTGTCCCCAACGAAACCTCGATATCTGCCCGAAGCTGAAACAACAATATCCTTGGCAGTGCCTACCAAGCTGCACCTGCGCGCGAGATGGGTGGAGAGGAAATCAGAGTGAGGAAGATGTGCGGAGGCTGAAGACGCCGCAGGTCGACCCCCTGCTGACACGACCACTGTGAACACCTGGGCATGTGTGCATGGAGGAACATGGGGCGGCACGTATTACAATGAGCTCCGTGGAAATGGGCGGGTTCTTCGGAGAAATTGTGGGGACTGGGGCAATAAAAGGACTGCGTACTCCTCTCTCGGGATTCTCCTTCCTTCATTTGCTCGGAGCTCGGACTTTGGCGGAGTTTGGAGCACCATCACCTGCACCAAGACTGAGCAAATGGGACATCGCTGGATTCGTGGTTGTGCTAATTAATCTTGCTGCATCTCTTTTGTTTGCTTGCTTAGGTATTCTGACTTTTCCTTTCTTGTTCTCTCTGTCCTATCACTATTATCAGTTGTTACGGGAAATAAAGTTCACAAGCTTGTACGGCATCTGACCTCATTTGTGTCTTAATCTCGCTCTTGGGATCATTTAAGAACCTTTCCCGATATTGGATCGGGACAAGGCCCAGATCCTTTTCTTCCAGACAGCTCTCCAGCCACACCTCCCCAAGCCTGTAGCGATGCATGGGGTTGTTGTGGCCCAAGTGCAGGACCTGGCACTTGGCCTTGTTGAAGTTCATCCCGTTAACGTTGGCCCACCAATCCAACCTATCCAAGTCTCTCTGTAGACCCTCCCTATCTTCATGCAGATTGACACTCCTGCTTAACTTGGTGTCACCTGCGAATTTACTGATGATACACTCTATGTCGTTATCAAGATCATCAATAAAGATGTTGAACAGAAATGGTCCCAACAGCGAGCCCTGAGGAACACCACTTGTGACCGGCTGCCAGATGGATTGACCTCCACTGACCACCACTCTCTGGGACCCTCCAACCAGACAGTGCTTGACCCAGCAGACCGTTCACTCATCCAGGCCATGGGCAGCCAGTTCTTCTGTGAGGAACTGTGTCGAATGCTTTTCGAAAATCCAGGTAGACAATATCCACAGCTTTTCCCTTGTCCAATAGTTGGGTCATCTTTTTATAGAAGGAGATCAGTTTTTTCAGGCAGGACTTGCCTTTCATAAACCCATGCTGACTAGGCCTGATCCCCTGGTTGTCCATTATATGACTTTTAATGGCACTCGAGATGACCTGCCCCATGACCTTCCCTGGCACTGAGGTCAGACTGACAGGTCTATAGTTTCCTGGATCCTCCTTTCTGCCTCTCTCGTAGATGGGTGTCACATTTGCTACCCTCCAGTCCAATGGGAACTCCCCAGTTAGCCGTGACGTCAGGTAAATCATGGAAAGTGGCTTGGCGAGCACATGTGCCAACTCTTTCAGCACCCTTCGGTGTAACCCATCTGGTCCCACAGATTTGTGTGTATCCAAGTGGTGTAGCAGGTCTCTAACCACTTCCTCTTTAATTGTGAATCATTCTGTTTCACCTCCCCACCTCCCAGCTCATGAGGCTGGGTGTCCAGGGAACAGCCATTTCCACTGCTAAAGACTGAGGCTAAGTAGGCGTTGAGCACCTCAGCCTTTTCCTCATCCTTTTTTACTATGTTTCCCTCTGCATCCAATAAAGGAGGGAGATTTTCCCTAATCCTCCTTTTGCTGTTAACGAATTTATAGAAACGTTTATTATCTTTAACAGCTGTAGCCGAGTTGAGCTCTAGCTGCGCTTTGGCTCTCCTAATGTTCTCCCTGCATAGCTTCACTACATCTTTATAGTCTTCATGAGAGACCTGGCCCCTCTTCCAAAGGCAATAGAGTCTCCTTTTGTTCTTGAGATCCAGCCAAAGGTCCCTGTTTAGCCAGGCCAGTCTCCTTCCCCTCCTGCTTTTTTTTTGGCATGTGGGAACAGCCTGTTCCTGTGCCTTTAAGACTTCTCTCTTGAAGTATGTCCAGCCTTCCTGGACTCCCATATCCTTCAAGGCAGCCTCCCAAGGGATTTTGTTAATCAGTCTTTTGAACAGGTCAAAGTTTGCCTTGAGGAAGTCTAAGGTGGCAGTTTTACTAACCCCTCTCTTTGTTTCTCCAAGGATCAAAAATTCAATCACCTCATGATCACTGCACCTTAGATGACGTCCAACCTTTACTTCCCCCACAAGCTCTTCACTGTTCACAAGAAGCAGGTCCAGGAGGGCACCTTCCCTGGTCAGCTCACTCACCATCTGTGTGAGGAAGTTGTCCTCCACGCATTCCAGGAACCTCCTGGATTGTTCCCTCTCTGCTGTGCTGTGATCCCAGCAGATACCCAGGAGGTTAAAGTCCCCCACAAGAACAACACAAAGTGACCGCGAGATTTCTCCCAACTGTTTATAGAAAGCTTCATGAACCTCACTGCTTTGGTTGGGAGGTCTGTAGCAAACTCCCACAATAAGATCTGCTTTATTGGCCCTTAACCTAATCCAAACACTCTCAACCCTGTCATCACTATAATTGATTTCTGAGCTGTCATAGCATTCTCTAACATACAGGTCCACTCCACCACCTCTCCTTCCCTGTCTATCCCTCCTGAAGAGCTTGTAGCCATCGATTGCGACACTCAGTCATGTGAGGCATCCCACCACGTTTCTGTGATAGCTACTATGTCATAGTTCTCGTGATGCATCATGGCTTCAAGCTCCCCCTGTTTGTTGTTCATACTGCATGCATTTGTAGAGATGCACTTGAGGGAAGCTAATGAATCTAACACCTTTTCATGAGTGTGGGCCCCATTTCCTACCAGACACTTCTCAGGTGCTTTTGAATAAGTTGACCATATGAACAGTTATTACTACTATTTCAAATGAATACATATAAGTAAGGACTTGTTTGGCTTTTTTTTGTTGCTCAACAAGCACATCAGACTGTTAAACTCAGTGGGTTATATCATAAGAAAAACAAGCAAACCCCCCAAAACACAAGACTACAATAAAAACTTCAAACCTCTATCAGTTAAAGACTTTGACATGTTTTGTTTTTTTTTTTTTAAATTAAGGATAGCATCAGTCTACTAATGTAAATTCTTTCAAGACTAAAGATTTATCTTACTTTTTCTCTTCTTACTCATTTTTCTCAGTTTTCACCAAGATGCTTAGAAGGAAATCTATTCAAGCAACTTGACATTAAAGATACTGGTATTTATATGCTGTCATTAAAAAAGCTATGCTTTGATGTCAAAGTAAGATTTAATGTTCCTATTCTGGAGAGAATGCAGCTCTCAACCATTAATCACATAATTTTCATAAAAAGATTCCATTTTCCCAAACAGCAATGTTAATAATTGTGCAATTTATTGCTATTATTAAAGATTAAATAAATACAAAATGTTTATTTAAAATTAAAAGAAAGATTCACTCAAAATCCAGTATATGCTCTACATCATTGTACTTAACAGAAAATTTGCTATTGACTTCACTATGCTTTGTCTCAAGCCTCATTAAACACAATGGCTAATACTGTAGTGGTTAATAACATTGCTTTAAATTAGTAAAAATGAATAACCACTCTTTGTTAAGCGTGAACAATTGCTTTGTACAGAACACAAACTGAGGTAAAATAATAACAGCAATTATAATTAAAAATGAAGTTGTAAGGCCTTGAGAAATAAAAGAAAGTGGAAAATATGTTACCACCTTGGACCTTCCTGAGATGTTTTCACACTTACACTAGACAGTGTAACCCAGACTGCTGAAATAGCTTGGTGAAGATTATGACTCACATTATAGAGAACTATTCACCCAGGCAGTGAACAGACAGGATGAAGAGAAACTGTACTGAATTCTGTAATGAAAAATGCAGTAATGTGCTTATCCAAATGCTTTTAGAAGAAGAAAACCAACAGTAATTATGATAAAAACAGGAAAACAAGTGGATACAATTTTGACAAGAAGGAAAAAAATGTAATTTGTAAAGAGAAAATAATTTTGAGAAAATTTATTTATGGGTTTCAGAACAATAGACTTAGTAAAAGTCAAAGCACAATTTACAATTTGCAACTGCTGGAATTTGGTAAAAACAGAAAGCTTACGCAGATAAAACAGATAACATCTAAAAAATCTATGTTCAAATTATAAAGAAATTTCTGCTTAAATCAACAGTAATGTGTTTTACTGATTTTTGCTTCTTACCTGACAGCTGTTGGCCTTCAGTTGGGGTTTTGCTATATAACAGTACGGACATTGTCAGAAATTTTTATGTTTAAAACCATTATGCTGGTTTTGGCTGGGATAGAGTTAATTTTCTTCACAGAGGTTAGTATGAGGCTTTGTTTTGGATTTGTGCTGGAAACAGTGTTGATAACACAGGAATGTTTTAGCTATTGCTGAGCAGTGCTTACACAGTCAAGGTCTTTTCTGCTTCTCACACCACCCCACCATTGAGTAGGCTGGGGGTGCACAAGAAGTTGGGAGGGGACACAGGTGGGACAGCTGACCCCGACTGACCAAAAGGATATCCTGTACCATATGACATCATGCTAAGCATGTAAAGCTGGGGAAAGAAGGAAAGGGGGACGTTCAGAGTGATGGCATTTGTCTTCCCAAGTAACTGTTATGCGTGATGGAGCCCTGCTTTCCTGGAAATGGCTGAACACCTGTCTGCTGATGGGAAGTGAAGAATTAATTCCTTGTTTTGCTTTGCTTGTGTGCGTGGCTTTTGCTTTTGCTATTAAAATATCTTTACCTCAACACACAAGTTTTCATACTTTTGCTCTTCTGATTCTCCCCTCATCCCGCTGGGTGGGAGTGAGTGAGTGGCTGTGTGGTGCTTAGTTGCTGGCTGGGGTTAAACCACAACAGCCATTTGTAGAGTATATGTAAATGTATACAGAAATGTAAAAGAACAAAAAATCTTAAATATGCTTCATAAATTAATGTTGAACAATTGAAGATTTCCTAGCAATGGAATGAATACAATCAGATATATTCCAGAAAATACCCCAGGATACATTATAAATCTTAATCAGCATGCCTTAAATGCTTGTACTATCATCAGTGATCAGGAAGATCCACTTTCTTCTACTGTTTTGCATGTAGGTGGAAACCTGAAAACTTGATTTATAAAATCATTGAAATATAGCACATGAAGCCATTTCAATCTACAACATAAAAGCAG
The DNA here is from genome assembly GCF_031877795.1 of Strix aluco. Taxonomy (NCBI): domain Eukaryota; kingdom Metazoa; phylum Chordata; class Aves; order Strigiformes; family Strigidae; genus Strix; species Strix aluco. The sequence continues at coordinate 88,102,416 of NC_133932.1, read as the reverse complement.
AATATAGTGAAGCCTTCTGTTTCTATATTTTGTTTTTATATGATTCTTTATTTTTAAAGCACTTAAGGACATTGTACTTATTCCTGAAAAGCTGCATGAGGAAGTGAATGACACACATTCTGATAGAAGAATATATTTCAAGTATTATTATAAAGTCCTTAGGCCCTAGTCCATTGAAAGACCTCAGGATGTACTTAACTGAAAACATCAGTAGTCTGACTAAAGTCAGTAAGCCCAATTCTACAGATCTGTTTCTGAATTCCTGGGGCATATTTCAAAATATATAAAAAGTGTCTTTTTTTTTTTTTAAGGGTACTTCACACACTCTGCAGTGTAAATGAACCTAAGAAATGTAAGAATTGAAACTCAATCTTAATACATTCTTAAAGTAAAAAAGTAAGTATTCTGCCTAAATTTCACTTTATTTAGTTTAGATACCTATCAAAGGTCTAGAATAGGTGTGACTTTAGTTTCTACTTACATTCAGTACCCAGAGATAGCCAGAAAGGGCAGAAGTAGTTATGTGACTGCTACAAACGAAAATAAGAGAAGAAATTACTAACTCTCCCACTACGTAGCCTCTGTTGAGAGTTACTGTATTATCTGATAATTTTATGACAGAGTAAATCACCACACTAATCAGTCAGGTCTGTTGTTCCTTCACTGAAACAAACATTTTTTTCGATGGCGTATATGTGCGTATGCACAATTAGAGAAATAGAGATTGCTATGAAGGGAGTGTTTAGAAGACTGACAAATCAGGCATGTCTTAAAGTTTAAAAAACAATTTTACTCAAGTAATTAATCTATAGTACATGGTGCAATTGATTAGCTCTTACAAATTATTAGTCATCGTTACTACATATATGAAACTGACATAGTCTAACTATAATATCTTAAATTAGTAGTGTAGCATTAGTACCATGCCATAAAGTCAACACTGAGGGCTACTGTCTGTATCAGTCCTCACTTGCAGGGGTCATGATGATCAGGTTTGAGAGTGCAGAAGTGAGATTGTCTTGTTCCTCTCCATCTTTGCTTTGCTCAGTCATCCTTAGGTTTGTTTCTAGCCTCTTTCCCAGAGAGTATCTCATCTGTTCCCAGTGATGCTTGTCTTTTTTTAGTTTTACCAGGTATGCTTCTTCTGTGCTTAGCAGAAACTCTGTCTAACCCAAGTCCTAATCCCAAAGCAAGTCTTGTTCTTTTCCTTTTCTTTGCTCTTCCTTTTGCAATTTCTCCTACTTCAGTCCTTGTTTATATGTTTTCTCATGCTACTTAAGTGCAACTATATGTTTTTATTTGCCCCTTTGTTGGTCACATTGCTCACATGCTTATGCACTGTGTCTGGCTATACTATCACAGTATTAAAACGTATTTAAATACTGTTGTTGCTTACACCATTTTAGCAAGTCTACATTTGATTTCAGAGTAAACTAATTTCAATTATATGCTGATTTATGGACTTTTAATTTATAGGTGTCACACGCCTGTGTTTTGTCTACATATTGAATGTTTCTAATTTTCAACTCATTAGAATTAAGCTGTTTTAATGACTTATAGTCTTATAAGCATGTAGTTCATTCTTGGAATTTCCTGGTTCTGTCCTAGAATTTCTGAAATTCATTAGTTTTATAAGGTCTTCTGGAGCAGCTGTTGGCCAGTCATACATGTGTATATGATTCTATGATATAAACCAAACATGTTCTCATATTGTTAATTAAAACTTTACATATTCAAAAGTGACATTGGAGGTGATTGCAACTTGTCAGATTATTTCCTATCCTTTGTTCGTGTTTATATGTCTTCTAACAGAGTGTGTACATGAAGTATAGATTTTCATGGCTGCACATCTCATATCAACCAGATTTGCAGTTCTGAAAGCTTGCAACTCAATACTACTTTCCTAGTCTTCCTGTTTGTCTCTGGCAGGAAGACCAAGCATAACATATGGATTCCTTTTTCTCTGTCTTCTGCCACATGATTGAATCCCAGAGGCTTTCTAATCTGCACTCTGCTATTCCTGTTATTCCCTTGTCATGTCTGTATTTGTAATTCAGGATACCTCTGAGGGTTCTCCAGCTCTGGTGCATATTATCCAAATTGCATTCTCTTAAACACTGACATCTAGAAAAACCTCTTTTACATCTGTTGTGATTTCTGTCATGACAACATATCACAATATATCTGCCCTGCTCTTAGACACTTCCATAACTATCCGCTAATCAGGCCAAATGTATAAATACAGACACTTAAATATTCATAAAGTATAAAGGATGAAGCTGTTTTCTTCTCTATATAACAGCAAATATGGAGCAAATATAACCTTTAAAGCATACTGAACAAGGAGCAGAGAAACAAGAATAACAGTCTTGAAGCACCATACAACTTGTTTAGGTTGGGATTAATAAGAGTAGGCAATGATGAGGGCCCTTTGAATCATCTGAAAGGAACCTAATTAATGCTTGACTTTAATTAAGCAATCCCTACCTAACAAGAGTGTACTCAATTATACGCTTAAATCCCATGCTTACGTATTTTGCTAAACTGCACGGTGCTAGCAGTGTTTGGCAGAGTAGACAAGGATAATTTTAACTAAACAGATTTACATCAGAAAATGCCAATGTATCTGAATCATTCTTCTGCCTAACAAGAACAAAACAGTTCTGATGAAACAGTAATTGAAAAAAAAAGACACTGAAACAGACCAAAGAAACCTAGCAGATATTGCTGCAGGCTATAAAATGAGCACAAGTGGAAACATCTTGGAGTGCATTCCTTTCCCCACCAGCCCCCATCAGCTGCCTTCTGGGGTCCCAGCAGGGGATGACAGCAAGCGCTCCCTCAAAAATCCTGACACAAAGGTCTTCAACCCCAGTCCACCTTCTGTCTGGCTGTTGCCATCAACATCAGTCATGTCATTCAGTGGGGAGGGGGAGTAAACCTGCTCCAACTAACCCCAACCAGCTAAGGCTGTCCCAGCCCCCTGAGGAAGACCTGCCCTGCCCATGCTGAGCTGCACCACCACGGCCACCATGGAGACCACAGTGGGACAGGGTGGGCGGGGGCACTAGTTTTAAGAATTCTCCAAAAGCAGAATTTTCAGAATTCTGCTGGTCATCCTTTGTCCTTTGATGTTTTCTTAGACTTCTATTTTCCAAAAAGATTTCTTGAAGCTCCTCTCAGTACACACAGCTGATGGAGTTCCTAATAGTTTTGATAAATATTGCACCTTCAAAAATTTAAAAAAAAAAAAAAAACAAAACTGAAGGGTGGGAAGATGATGAAGGGTATTTCCTGATACACATTATTCCTGAAAAAACAGTGTGTATCTGCAATAAATTTCTATATATGTAAAATAGATGAAGGAGTTTAAGCAGGTGGGTTTTTACAATTAAAACACTAAAGCCTTTAACAAATGTTCTGTCTCTGAAATTCCTATTCTTTGGAGCTCTTCTGACTTCATGAATCAATTTATTGATGAAGAAAGTGAACACTGTAGTCTCTGAAGTCTTACAAGATGAATTAGTGGTCTCATTACTGAAGTAAAACGTCTTGGGGAAACACAAAAACCAAATACTAGTATCCTCCAGTGATGAATCTTGGTTGATCTGAAGATCCTGTTGATAATTTTATAATTTGGATGCCTAGAAGTGTCAAAACTTTTTCTACATATTTGTTTTTGTTGTAAAATCCCCTTTCTAAAACACATCATTGGAGTCTTTACAAATATCCACATAAAGTATATTGGCAACCATACTGCTGATGAAGAGATTTTAGTTTTAGACTTGAATAAAGTTTCCTTATTTTCAAGTGGATATGATCAGTGATTAGCAAACTCATTCACTCCCTGAAGTTTCCAATTAGGATCTTTTTTAAGGATGCAGAAAAAAATCTTTAATTTTTGTCTCTTGAAATAGATGAAAACGTCTGTCAATGTTTATGTTAAAAGACAGCTCTTATAGAACAGGCATTTAGAAGATTATTTTTTTCCCTTGGATTTAAGCTCAGAGCATGATTTTACTGATAAATTAAAATACTGTGTCAGTATCTTTGTTTGAAGCTTCATATCAATTTTATAAAAATGCTGAACAAATATTATGTTTAGTTACTATGGTAGTTGGTAGAGATTGTAGGGTTTTGAAGAGTTAAGTTGATAAGACTCTAATGAAAGCTATTCATCTCTTCCAGAATTAACATGGAATTGAATCACAGAATCACAGAATGGCTGAGGTTGGAAGGGACCTCCAAGGATGGAGACTCCACAACCTCCCTGGGCAACCTGTGCTAGTGTTCAGTCACCCTCACAGTAAAAAAGTGTTTCCTGATGTTCAGAGGGAAACTCCTGCACTTCAGCTTGTGCCCATTACCTCTGGTCCTGTCACTGTGTACCACTGAAAGGGCTCTTCCTCTCTGTCCGCCCCCCCACCCCCAACCCCTTCCCCTACTTAAGTATTTAAATTGGGAGATGTTTAGACCTGTTAATAACATATAAGTAAGGTCTGATTTACATTGCTTTGGCACAACTGAGAGATTTATTCTTCTCATTGCTTGGATTAACTGTGACCATCCCTAGCTATACCCACACATGCTCACGCACTCACATACAAGCACATATATACTTACTGTGCTTCCACTTCCTTTTTTTTTTCTCTATTAGTTGTATAAGATTACATGAGCTGGTTTGATTTTTCCAATTAAACAGCTTTAGAAGTAGCCACCCTGTTAGAGGGAATGTTACTGGAAGGGTCCAGGGAACCCTCTAGGTAACAGCTTCTATTAGATTTTTCTTGAGTGGTAGGTTCATGATTGTAAGCTGCTTCCTGATAGACTGGTTCTTGATAAAAAAAAAAGGCCTGCCCCACCCCACCCCCAGGTGGGTTGGACCAGATGACCTCCAGAGGTCTCTTCTGACCTCAAGCATTCTGTGATTCTGGGATGCCATTATTCAGACCATGAGATGCAGGGAGAGCGTTGACCTCTCTCTGGGACTGGGGACCAGAGTGGTGTCACATATAGGAGGCTTACTCTGTTCAAGACTTTGAATCAATCATCAGGTGCTGGATTAAATAAGCATTCTGTGTAATATCAGGAAGATAAACAGGAGATCAAGGGTATTCACAGTGACTTTGAGGAGGTGAGAGCCTGAGTCACAGAATGCAGTGGAGATGGGACATCTAGGGACTACACCTGAATGAGCGATGGACAGGAACACACATTCACTCAGCTGACATCACAAGTCAGGGACACTTAGACTGCTGGTCTGACTCCAGCAGCTGACACCAGATCCATTCATGCCAGTTGCTCCAGTAGCTGGCACACTGGGCATAAATTCTGTAGGACCTTCTTTAGATCCAGAGAGCTATGGCCTCTCCTACTACTGCTGCTAGGACTCCCATTCACTCCAGTAGCTGACACCACAGGCCACTCACACACACAGAGGTCTCACCAGCAGCTGGCACTTAGCCCTTGCAGCACATGTGCACATGGGATGGAGAATGAGATTACACAGAAAGAATTAAGGAAAGACTTAATAAAAAGATAGAACACAGGACAGACTGCGGTGATCAGGTGCAGGGCTCAGCCAGGCAAGCATAATGATCATCTCTGTTTACATGCAGCAGGCCCTTTTAATACCCTTTTCTGTCTGCTTGCCTTCTTTGTTCCTCCCTGCTTCCCCCTCCCCTGCATGTCTCCTCAGTGGTTTGTACAGCTCTATCAATCCTAAACACCTCCCAGACTGGGGTACCCCTAGTTTACAGTCTTACAAGATGCAAAGTCCAGGTTGATCTCCCTGGAAGTGGTGTCTGTAGTGTTTTGATAGCCCATCAATTTATGTCAGTGGTGAGGTTTGTTTCTTGTCATTGTCGCCGTGTTTGTTTTGTCAGGTCTGTGTCTCTGTATATTTTATTTCTGATTTCCTCCTTTTTCATTAGTTTCCCGACTGACAAGGTTCCCAGTCAGATAACCTTGCTGGAATAAACATTCTCACACTCCCACATGCCCTCATCTATTAGTGTGACTGGCCAGGTTTGGTTTTCATTACTGCTTCCTTTATCATTTGTCGGTCAGGTTTCTGTCCCTGTATGTTCTTGTTTATGGCTTCCTCCTTTTTTTATTATCCCTTTTCACATTGGGAAATGTCTTTGACCAGTACCCTTAAAGAAACAGATACTCTCCTTCCACATACCCTCACATAATCCTTAGGAAAGTTTATTCATGGGAGAAAACTAACATATTTGTGGAAACATAATATGTAAGATCAGCTAAGAACATAAGACGGTATTTAATCTCACAGGGCTTGTGTACTGTCCGAAAAGACTAACTGTCAATCAAAGTCACATATATGTATGAAGGGAACCAGAAGATCCCCTTATAATGACAATATGATGAAACATAACCCTCCACCACAACTTTGTTAGGGAAAAAATGATGTCCTTATTTATCACATTGATGGAAACCTTGCTGTATAGTTACCTCGTAATGTGTCCTCTGACCACACTAGTTCTAGAAATAAAGTGCTTTAAAACCATTAACTACAAAATTCATGGAAGTTAAGGTTTCACTAAGAAAAAGAGTTAGAAAATATAAAATTTTATTTAAATTTTACTAATTACTGAGACTGACAGCAAAAGGCTGATCTTAATGTGATTTATTTGCACAAGCTAGTAAAAATTTAATATCAACTTAATTCTGTTATTACAAAACAAATAAAATTTCACCTAGCTAAAGTACAGCAAAATTATTATACTATGATGAAAAGGCTTGGCAGAGGTAAATTAAAACTATAATGAGTCTGGATTATCCAGAGTTTATCACTTAGAATTAAACATCTCCAGTTGAGGACTTCTGTACCATCTCCTACCTCCCCTCACTAAGAAAGCACAATTTTCTCACAACAAACACACAGACAAATGTCTTACAGCATCAAGATACCCAGAATAATTGGAGGACCACTTTCTCTAACCTGAATCACATCTTAATTTTCTTTCAAAACTGAATGCAACATAACATCCTACATTCATGTCTCAAACACTTTGGGTCTTGTGGTTACAAGAGGTGGCCAGTCATTGACAAGAATTCTGTTTATTCTGTTTATGAATTTCAAGTATATTCTTAGTAAAACAAAATGGTCAGTGTTTCACAACTGGTTATCTTTCCTTTTTCCTGCTTTCCATGTATGTATAAGATGTTCTTGAAATATCTGGTCACTGCTGGATATTTTAGCAGAAGCAAAACAGATTTGAAAAGCAAGTTGACAGTCACAGTCTTGTTTGTTATGAGCAGCTATTATGCTCATTTATGAGCTGAAATTGAAATAAACACTGCTGTTCTTTCTGGGCTGAGGTAGTGTTTTCATCTTTGTGAAAATGAACAGCTTCATTATAAAAGCATAATTACTGGAGTGATCAAATATTATCACTTTTGCCTCATGATAATCTAAGCTCCTACCTTTTCCTTGTCTCTTTATGATTTTGTTTATGTAAAAATAACAGTATCACCATATCAGTAAAGGCTGGTAAGAGTCTGTGGTTTATACTTCTTTTTTGAGGGAGAAGAAATGAATGGATCTAATCAACACTTCTTAGATGTGAATTTATGCAGTTTAGTAATTTAGGTTAAAACATCATATTCAGGGAGAGACTAGCAGAAGCAGAATAAAAAGACTAGATTTAAATCCATAAATGAAGTGAATTCTTAGGTCATACATGAATTTACATCTTGTTATCAAGACCATCTGGCATCTTAAATTTAGGAGGTACAGACTTTTGAGGACTATTTATGACCTGCAGCTATTTTTACAAATAGAAAATGCTTCTAACAACACTAAAGCTTTGCATGTTTAGAATTGTTTGAGTAAGAAATAAAAAATGAGAGGTTTAGTTTAGATTTCTGGAATAAATATGAACAGATCTACTTACCAAAAAGGAAAGAAAAAAAAAAAAAAAACAAAACAAAAAAGACTACAAAGGAAATATGTAGTATATTTTGATTTGTTTTATTTTATGAAATGCAAATTATGTTTTATTCCAAAATACCAGTAGTTAAAGCAGCAGGAAGTCTTCAAATCTATAAGACTTAGAAATAGTAAAAGTCTTTTTAATGAATATTTATTGCACATTTACCATGTATAAAAATTGAAATAAATCCACATCATAATACCAGTTCATGTAGATGAAATGAGCCAGACATATTTGTGGCTTATTTACTTACTTGTTTTTACTTTAAAGAAATCATTTCAGAAAATAAATACTTTCAGAAAAGAAAATAAAAAGCCACTCCTTATGTAATGGTTAATAATTTCCATATACCATAGTAGCTAAACTGTTACTGAAGCATGAATAATAATGTTATCTGAGCACAATTCAAAGAACAGTTAAAATTATTTCACTGCTTCTTAAATTGTTAGTCCAGACTCAAGAGAATAGCATCTTGTCTCCACTGCAGTGAATGATAATTTAGGTATACCTGTAGTAAAGGTCAAACATCATTCTGAAACCTATCTCGTATGGAGAATACATAATATTTTCTAAATGCCTGCATTTAAGCCTTGTGAGTGGGAGCCCAATATGCCTAACTTCAGTGCAGGTATGTGAGAGGGACTCTTCTAAAAAGACTAGGAATATCGATGGCTAAGTCCAGTTGCCTTGGCCAGCTAGTGTGCTTTGAGACGTGCTAAGCAGATTACCTGTGTGAGGCTGGAAGACTCTATAAAGGTCCCATCAAGACTGGCCAGCAACCAATGTTTTAAACTAAGCACCGTAGGAGGATTCTGATGCATATGCCTCCTAAACAGAAAAGATGCTTTCCATTGAAGTGGGTTGAATGGCCAAAGGAGTCATACAATTAAGACAACTTTGTCATGCATGAATATGACTAATTTTCTTTCTGAAGTAGTACAGTCAGCATGAAAAGAAAATTAAAATGAAGTAACAAAAACGTAGGTGAATCTTCACAAAGACAAGGATGAAAACAAGATCAATGAAAGGGAGATGCATGTGACAAGTACAGACTTCATAATAAACAAGTATTTAAGAAATAGTACATATACAGAAAGCTAAGTCTGAATCAGAAATTGCAGAGCACTGTGAATCCATAAGTGTTTGTTTGTTCTGTAAGCAATAACATTGACAGTCTCTTCAGAGTAAGCAAATAGCAGAAAATAAATGTTTTCCTGAAGTTCACTTGAAGCCTAAAGGGATACAATGTTAAAACAACCTACCTTTCATTCCTTTCAGCTCTGACTTGTATTCCACAGAGAATTTTTTGCTCTGTTGTGAGTACAAAATAAAATGTGAAGAGATCCCGACTTCTTCTCTACAGATTCTATTAATTATTGGCAAGCAGAGGCATCCATTCTTAATGTAGAACATGTCACTTGAGACTAGTATTGTCCTCAGAGTGAAAAGATTTCAAGAAAGTTATTTTAGGGCATCTGAAAAAAAAAAAAAAAAAGTTTTTCATAAAAACTATTCTTTCAATTACACCATTAACTTTGTCTTTAAAGAAACATCTAAGCTTCCCAGTCGCTTTCAGCAATGGCACTTGCCAACTTTGTCTCCATTGGAGACAGTTTTGATTTTTATGTTATTTCTGTATTAACTTTGCAAAAAAAGTATTGTTTGGAAAATACTAGAAATGAGCTCAGATCAGAAAGAACATTTGTTACTCTGCATTACAGTAAATGAAAATATACACTGTTGCCAGTTACTAATATAAACCAATGCTCCTAAGGAGGCATCTTGACAAATACATAAGGAATGTTAACTATAAGTTTACAGTAGTAGAATAGGACCCCACTGACAAAATCTATATCTATTCTGTATTGCTTGAGTATCTTATCTTTTTTTGCTAAAATAATTAGCATAACAATGTAATACATTAACTTGTGAAAGGCCCTGAGTTTCAGGAAGTAAAATGGGCTGTAAGTGGTAATGAATATATTTTGTTAGATGCTTATCTATATCTGTCTTTGCTAATTCAGAAAATGTTTTAGCTAATGATTTTAAATTACCAGAAGGGAAGCTCCTACAAGACTAAATTACTCTCATTCATGAAAAAGTATTTGAAGAATACAGGAAGCTTAAAAAGAAAAAAATTGTTAGAAATATCATTCTGGAAAAATACCGGATTTTTTAAGCATAAAACAGAATAATGGGGATGAGACATGTCTCTAATCAATTGAGCCTATGAGCCATAGTTTATAATTTTGTGAGTTTAAAAACTATTTTTCCAATGTATTTAAATTAAAAAAAATTAAAATGTCATCTACCACTTAATGACTTTCAATGTTGAACTCAAAAACCAACAAAATAAAACAGCAAAACAGTATGAACAAATGCAATACCTGCTTATCCTACTAGATGTTTAGCTGACATCTGGACTGCAAATAAAGTGTATTTGCAGCTACTTTTTGCATTACTGACTGTAATTGCAAAAGTTTACTCAGGTATGTGACTATAATCCTGTGTTCTAATTATTCTGCATTCTGTAGTGCCCAGTACACTACCTATTTTTTTCCATCCTTGTCTCCTCTTTAAGAATACAAAGTAGGTAATATTTGCATTGCTTGAGGAAAAAGTCCAGCCATTAGGCTTGCAGTGTCCTGAACCTTTTTCCTTCTTTTCCCCTAAGGGGCCTACTTCAGCTGGTGAATTGAGGTACTGAACATTTCTCTTTTTCCTATTCATTCCTACTGTTAGCTTAGTGGCTAGTGTACTCACCTGGGAAATGGGAACAACAGCTTCTATTCCTTTCAGTTACAAAAGGACAAGAGTCTATGTCTCCTACTCTGTGCAAATGCTTTAAGGCTACTGTTCAAAGAGATTGGTAGAAATACCCTTCCTGTAATTTGTCAATGCAGTTGTATGTTGCATCTGTGTTTAACTTGGTACTTCTAGTAAATATGCTGTCGTACCATGTCAGTGTAGTGTTAAGCATGCTAACAACATGTTTATTGAATCACATTTTTCTGTGACTTCTGTGTTTTTCTTCTTGAACTCCAATTGTCATTGACATTTTATTGCAGCTTTACTTCTAAATACTTGAACCAATCACTTTAGAGTGGTTAGGCTGAACATCTACATTTGTACGACAAGGAAACTTTCAGACTGACCGGAAAAGGATTTATTAATTGCAGGCTTCCACAGCTGGATGATGCTGGACTGCTGTTGCTGCTGCATCAGATATGAGGATATAAATTCTAGTTGAACTCCTTTTTGCATGTATTAAAAGGTAAGAAAATTCTGATAGTCTAAATCTTTCTGTATATCTGTATAGGTAGATCAAGAGGTTCTAATCTTAACAGATGTAATTAAGCACAAATGCCAGTAGCAGTAATAACAACAACAGTAACAACAATATAACAATGTAATAGCTATTATTTTATTTCTGCTATTGTTTTTGTTATTAATAACTAGCAGTATTCACAATGGATTTAAACTGCTGTGTAATAATTAGTAGATTTTATTCACTAAGGAGTTTACTTGATATTTTCAAAGGGAAAAATCTTACATCTGGTTGTTGGTTGAGCTGTCTTAGGAACACCACGTTGGTTGAGCTGTATTAGTAACAAGAACACATTTATTTCACATATGTTTCATTCACTGTTCTGGGAGAATGGATATTTCATTTATCTTAAAATATATACAAATATCTAGTTCCACAAACATGCAAGATGTGATAAACTACACATGGGGATTAAAAAGGATGTTTTAAAATCATATGTGAATATAAAAATATAATTTTTATTCTTATCTCATGCATTATAGAAAATGATAGACAGGCCGCCTTCTGCACACTTTCCACTAACTGATCCACCATACCTGTTATGGCAAGGGGATCCCCCCTCTCCAAGGGCTTCAGCCCTCCGGCCCAATACGCAGCTCTCTGAGTCAATGACCACAGGGCTCGATGATCACCAGTAGTTAGAAACACACCCAGACCCCAATATCCTTCTGCTTCTTTTTCTGACAACAAAATTCTATCCCCTCCCAACAAAGACACTCTCCACACATACTCTGTCTTTGATTCCTTTGTAGTCCTTGCAAAATCTTTTCTCAACTTTGCTAATTGATTTGCTGTAAATGGGAGACCTCTTTGGTGATAACCTGAGGACGGTTATCGCTATTGTCCTCATACATGTACTCTGTTTTAACCAACAGATACATATGGGGGAGGCTTTCTACTGTTTCTTTTGCCTTCTGCAAATCTCCTTGGGGATAAATTTGCTGTATCCCCTTCTCTGAAAGCTTCACTTCTACCTCCGCCTGTGTATCCACCTCCCTCAAAAGCTGATTCTTCAATTCCTCCTTTAATATTATATTTTGGTTCCTTTCGTCCTCTAGCAATTGTTTACTTTCTTTTAATTGTTCCTGCAGGGTCTGTATCACCATCTGCAGGGAGTCTATTACAGTATCAGCTTGACAAGACTTCTGCTTTCTCTCTTCCACTGCAGCTGCCAGACTCGCTCCCAACACTGCACAAATCATAGCTTTTCCTTTCCCTCTCCTAACCTCAGCTTCCTTCTGCAATACTCTTATCCTATCCATCTGTGGCTGAAAGCAGTGGTTTTTCGCTCAATTTTGTCCCTGGAGTGAGGGGCGAGATCAGTGCGTCTCCAAAATATCATGTAATTTATCTATTCCTTCAACCCATGAAGGCACATAGTCACAAGCATCAGCTGCTTTCTGGGCAGCCATTCTTTTCCTTTTCCCTAACACAAAGTGGTTATCATCCTGAGAGGGTCACAACTTAGTATCCACGTTCCCCCTTTTCTCTCTGGGGAGGCCACACCTTAATCTAACACAGAAGTAACTCAAAGGGGCTATCATCCTGAGAGGGTCACACCTTAATATCCAAGTTTCCCCTTTTCTCTCTCAGGATGTCACACCTTACCCTAACACAAATGTAATATTACTATGCACTCTTCCCCCTATTCACTCTCAGGAGGTCACACCTTAACGTAACACAAAGGGGGTTATTTCATCCTGAGAGGTTTACATCCAACACAGAAAGGTAGTGCAGCACTCTCACCTCTAGGGATCCTGTCCATGACGCCAATTTAAAACGTTCCGATCCAATATCGGGGAGGGTTCTTAAATGATCCCAAAAGCGAGATTAAGACGTGAATGAGGTCAGATGCCACACAACCTTTTAGGCTTTATTTCACGAAACCACTGATGATAGCGATAGGACAGAGACAAGAAGAAAGGAAAAGTTAGAATACCTAAGCAAGCCAACAAAAAGAGATGCAGCAGGATTAGTTACCACCACCATGAGTCCAGTGGTGTCCTGTTGGTCCGGTCCCAGCAGGTGATGGAGGGCAGGGGGGGGGGGGGGGTGTCCCAGCAGGTGATGGGGAAAAATCCCAAGAGAAGAGCATGCAGTCCCTTTTATCCTTTTATCCAGTCCCCACAATCAGTCAACCCACTGCTACAGAGCTCATTAACATACTTGCCGCCCCATGTTCCCCCATGTGCACATGTCCAGGTGTCCACGATGGTCATACCGGACAGAGGTCAGCCATCGACGCCTTCAGCCTCTGCATGTCCCCCTCATCCTCCGGCCCTGCGCACACGTGCAGCTTTCCTAACTCCAGGCAGATTTTGTCCTCCCGGCAACAGGACGTCGAGGCCCGGCCTATGAGATGGCATGGTGCTGAAACAGACAGCTGCCATCTTACACCACCTCAAGGCTTGTTGGGGTGTAATGGCATAACAGCAATGCCGAGACAAAATGGCTGACACAGTCCCTTACAGTGGTATGAGTCCATTGCTAGCCTGGAAAAAAACAGGATAATAAGAAAACAAGAAAGTGTAAAATATGTGCAGAATATGAATGGTATGAAGAGCTGCAAGTATTAGTCAAACCTTTTTCTAACCCTTTTTCTTGTAAACTCAGACTACAAAAAGTCCTGAATAGAAACAAAAGTTTTTCATTATCTATTCAGAATAGTAATTTATAAGACACTTTGAGTGCCTCTGACAAATTGAGATACTAGAAATAGAAACTGACTTCCACTAAAAGCAGTAAGATCTTTGGGGTGAGTATGTGGATTTCGCCCTCCCCAAAAAAAACCCACAACCTTATTTTACCTGCTTGCTCCATTATATAAATGTTCAGATATCTATACTGTTTCTCCATCTTAGTGACCTTTGAGGATAATTCTTTTCCAGTGTCCAGGTTGCTGCAAAGCCTGAGATTCTGCCTTAGTAATAAGCTGATAATTTGACTGGTAACTGAGAAGTTAACAATGTTTTGTTACACAATATATGGGCCAAATTTTCCAGTTCTAAATTAAACCAAGTTACACTTGGTATCTTTGAAATGGAAAACAAACCACTGTTTTACATATTTCACATAATAAGGGTCATAATATGCACCTGTCCCATATTTCAACACAGAGGATAAAATATTGGTGGTTTACTTTTTAAACTGCAGAAAATACATTACCTCATAGGAATTTAACTATTATCTCTGACATAAGTAAATAAGTAAGTAACAATGGATTGTTGTGGACTGATAAAGGAGCTCAGAGCATAATAAAAGACATAAAGTAAATGTTCACTTTATTCCTGTTACCTATGAAGTTTGGTTACCAGACTGGGGATAGGAGAATGGGAGTGCAATTTTCTTTGTGAATCCAAGTTACTCTTCCTAGGTCGTAGAATACTTTTGGTTAGAAAGGACTTCTTGGACATCTTCTAGTCTCCTCCCCAAGCTCTTCCACTCAATTGGCAAGACTGAGGATATGCCATCTGGGACCCTATGTCCTTTCTCCTTGTCCCTGGAGCCACCTAGGTCACTCGATATGCTCAGGGTTTCCCCTGGCAGTATTGTGCATGCCCACCCAAAGTAGGGAAATAGTCTGAGGGCTGGAAAAGCCTCAGCAGTCTTTCCCCAGCATCCCTGATCAGAATCACCAGAATGGAATAAATCTCCCCAGACAACAAGTCAGGCAAGCAGATATGAGTCTCCATCACTGCAGTTGGAAATCTCCCATAATGATTACCCACCACTTCCCTGGTGCCGATGCACAGTTCAGGTGTGTCCCTGTGGTTCCTCCCCAGGCAGAGCTTTTTCCGCTGTGTGTGGCACCAGGGCACTGAGCTATTCTGCAGTTTCAGGTCTCTGGGTGAAAAAGGAGATATCCTCCTGCTGTCAGAAGTCACATGCTCCCAGTCTTCACCATTGTGGAAGTTTTCATTTGCCATTTGATGAAGCACAGTCCCTGGCTGCTCCTCTTTCTGTGCAACTGGGGACTAAGCTGTCATCTCTGAAGAGCTTCTATGAAGCACCTGTTAATTCCTTTTTTGTCATTATTGGTGCTGCACGGTCTGTTTACCTCCTCTTATAGCTGCTCAATTCAAGGGATTACTAACCAGCACACACCTCCTACAGTCAAGGCCACATGCCTCAGTCTCAGTGAGAGGCACAGGACACTCCCAGACTTGGATGGCAGCATCATTTCAGTAGAGGTTACTCTGAGGGGAGATGTTTGATGTGCCAAGGTAGCTGCTCTGATTGGTGCTGGGAACCATGCCCTGTGGCACATCACTACTGTTGCATTCTTCCCTTTATGCTTGACATCCTTTAAATTTTCCATCTGCTTAATGCTGTGTTCCTAGATCTGCCGCTTACTACATTTGACTGTCATTCCTTACCTATTTGCTAAATGATCTAATTCGTCTCCTTCATGTATCTGTTACCTCTCTTCAACAGCTCCATTTCATTACTTCTTGTAAATAGCTCAAGGTTTATGTGGGCATGCCAAGATGTATGTACGATGCACAAATCCATCACAGCTCCAAGAAGTTACTAAAAACTTCAGAAAAACACCATTCATTCCTATCTAGCATACACACTGTTAAGAATTGTTAGGGATTGGATTCTGGTCAAAACATACAGCAGCCCCAGAGAATTAAGTTGCCTGACTAATAAATTTCTACAGAGTCATTATGCACAACTGGTATGCAAAATCTATTTTTTTCCCAAAATTAAAAAAAAAGAAACAAAAGAAAAAGGAATGGTGATGGGGAAAATGGAAAATAAAATCCACCGGTCCACTATATTCTAATGCCTGAAATCTCTGAAGTTCTGCAGTTGGAAATTCTCAATAAACACTGATATCAGGATTAAATACTTATCACATTCAGTACTTTATATTTTCTTAAACTTGTACTTAGAAATGGCAGAGCTATTGTCACAGGAGGAGTAGTTGTTATTATTTGGGGGAAAACCACCTTTTTTTTTTTTTAAATTGTCTTAATTCTTTGTCTCTTTAAAAATCTCAATGGAATGCATGGTGGTTTTTTGTTTGGTTTGGTTTTTCTTTTGGTTTGATTTTGGTTTGTTTCAACTTTTCTACACCTAAGTAATAGAAGGATAGAAAATTATCACTCTATGACTCTAGAAAATTATTACTTCACTTTCTAAAACTTCCTGGGTTATATATAGAAAAAAAATCTAAAGTTAAAAATATTAACATACATAGCACTAGAGATGTGATTGCTGGTTGCAAAGTATTGCCTGCAAATCAACCAAGAAGGAAAAACCTCATCTCCTTTTCTACCAAAAGTCATAATCTGGAAGGTTTGTGTTCTACCCTCCAGTGTCAGACATTGCCCCAGTTCAACAAAGCATGTATACAGCATGAATAAATTTCTAATTTTAGAATATATATTGTTTGCTTAATTGGCAATATTTTTGACTTAAATGGAGCTGTTTAAGTATTTTGATGGGGCAGGCCCTAAATAAGAAACAAATGATCATAATTATGAACACATGAAAAGTTTTTCTGCATGTTCTGTTTTTGAAAATTCGATAGTAAAAGAAACCTTATTTTATTATATTTTTAAAAAAATATTAAAAAAATCTAGCCTTGGGTGGGGGCAGTCTTGAAAAATCATGGGTTCTGAGGGAGAAAAGCAGATACTTTAAGTCTTGCATCACAAGCAAGGAAGGAAAAGGAGCAGTGTAGCTATAAATATATTGTCCTGCCACTTTTCATACAAAATAAGTCCATTAAGTTTGATGATGAGTGTCTCCTGGGAGGCACTGATTGTCCTCATCTCCCACTGGAAAAAAACCAGCACAGAATAAGCCTTAGACATTAAAATCTTATTACAAATATGACAATAAAATTTGAAGGTGATGTAAATGAGAATTTGTCAAAAAAACCCACACTGTAGTTAATGTTAGGTTGAAAAAAAACTCCTGCCTGTTGGTGGTCTAATATGCAATCATAGCTCAGGACTTTATATAATAGTTCAGAGGGCTTTGATAGTAACTAGCTTTTATAACTTTATTCCTTCTTTTGCCTGATAGATATTCAGGAAGAAAAGATATAAAAACACTTAAAAAAAGAAAAAAAAAACTTGGTCAACAAAAAAATCTTAAGAAAGATAAAGTTTCACAAAATGTGCAGATGTGACAAATACTGGTAGTTCTCTTCTTCACTTTTAGGCTGAAACAATGGTCAACACTTACCTAGTTATTCATCTATTTATCTTTTTTTTTTTTTTTTTTTTTTTTTTTTTTCAGTAAGAAGCACTAGTGTCAATTAAAAGGAAGCTACTCAATTTTTCTTCAGGAGGAAAGAGATAATTATTATACCATCTTTTAGCAAACTACTACATTTATATTATCATCCTTCAAGAGACATTTATTCTTAAGGTAATTTATCCTCAGTTGTAGCTTCATCTTATTCTGATTTCAGTATTAAAACAAAAATACTAGGAAACACATTCAATGTTACAGCAAATTTTAAGTAAATATTGTCAAATACTACAGAATCACAGAATAGTTGAGGCTGGAAGACATCCCCAGAGATTATTTTGTCCAAGCACCCTGCTCAAAGCAGGATCACAGAGACTAGGTTGCTCAGGGCCATGTCCAGTTGGGTTTTGGGTATCTGCAAGGATGAAGATATCACAGCCTCTCTGGGCAACTTGTTCCAGTGTTTGATCACCATCATAATAAAAACACTTTTTCTTATATTTAAACAGAACATCTTATATTACAGTTTGTGCTGTTGCCTACACTGGGAAAAGTCTGGCTCAATCATTTTTACTCACCCCTATAAGGTATTTACACACACTTATAAGATTCCCTCCTGAGCCTTCTCTGATCCAGGCTAAACAATCCCAGCTCTCTCAGTCTCCTTCTATAACAGATTCTCCAATCCCTTTATCATCCTCATGGTCCTTCACTGGATTCTCTTTAGTATTTCCATACCTCTCTTGCACTAGGAGGTCAGAACTGGATTCAGGACTCCAGGTGAGGCTTTACCTGGGCTGAGGAGAAGGACCATCTCCCCTGATATCCTGGTAACACTCTTCCCAACGCAGCCCAGGATACTACTGGCTTCCTTTGCTGTGAGAGTACATTGCTCACTCATGGTCAATGTGCTGTCCTCTAGAAACCACAGGTCCTTTCTGCAGAGCTGTCTTACATCCATTTAACCTCCAGTCCATACCGGTGCATGGGGTTATTCCTCACTATAGGCAGGGCTTGGCATTGCCCTTTGTTGAACTTAACATTCCTGTTGGTCCATTTCCCCAACCTATTGAGTTCATCCCCTAATACTGGAGACTAGTTCGTGTCCAGTTAAAACACTATCATTTCAAAAATACAGTATTTTGAAATATACCAGAAGTATTCTTAAATTATGTACAGTCTGATTATACATGGAAAATATGAAGGTAATATGAAAGTAAGAAAACAGGAGAAAGTATGTGGCGGACTCATAGCAACAGATGAGGAGAAAGCTGCAGTTCTCAACAAAATTTTTGCCTCAGTCTTCACTGGGAATCTCTCTTCCCACACCTCTCTAGTGGATGGACTACAAGACAGAGACTGGGGGAGCAAAGTCCCTCCCACCGTAAGAGAAGATCAGGTTCATGACCACCTGAGGAACGCGAACATACATAAGTCTATGGGACCTGATGAGATGCTTCCAGACTCCTGAGGGAATTGGCTGATGTAGTTGCCAAGCCACTCTGCATAAGAGTCATGGCAGTCAGGTGAAGCCCCTGGTGACTGGAAAAAGGGAAACTTTGTACCCATTTTTAAAAAGTGTAGAAAGGAGGACCCTGGAAACTTCTGAGCTGTCAGCATCACCTCTGTGCCTGGAAAGACCATGGAACAGATACACCTAGAAGTTATACGAAGGCACATGGAAGACAGGGAGGTGATTTGAGACAGCCAGCATGGTTTCACCAAGGGCAAGTGTTGCTTGACCAACTGAGTGGCTTTCTATGATGGAGTGACTACATCAGTGGACAAGGGAAGAGCTATGGGTGTTTTCTATCTGGACTTTTGTAAGGCCTTTGACACAGTCCCCCACAACATCCTTCTCTCTAAATTGGAGAGACAGATTTGATGGATGCACTGTTCAGTGGATGAGGAATTAGATTGATGGTCACATCCAGAGTGTAGTGGTTAATGGTTCAATGTCCGGATGGAGATCAGTGACAAGTGGTGTCCCTCAGGGGTCTCCACCAGCACCAGTAGTGTTTAATATCTTCATCAGTGATACAGACAATGGGATCAAGGGCATATCTGCAAGTTTGCAGACAGCATCAATCTGAGTGGTGTGGTTGACATGCCTGAGGGATGGGATGCCATCCAGAGGGACCTGGACAGTCTTGAGAAGTGGGTCCATGTGAACTTCATGAGGTTCAACAAGGCCAGGTGCAATGTCCTGTACCTGGGTCAGGACAACCCCCAGTATCAATACAGGCTGAAAGACGAAGAGATTGAGAGCAGCCCTCCAGAGAATGACTTGGGGGTACTGGTGTTTGAAAAGCTAGGCATGAGCCAGCAATGTGTGCTCACAGCTCAGAAAGCCAACCCTGTTCTGGGCTGCATCAAGAGGAGTGTGGCCAGCAGGTCAAGGGAGATGATTCTGGTCCTCTACTCCGCTCTGGTGAGACCCCACCTGGAGTGCTGTGTCCAGGTCTAGAGCCCTCAGTACAGAAAAGACATGGTCCTTTTGGAGCAGGTCCAGAAGAGAGCCACAAAAATGATCGGAGGGATGAAACACCTCTCTTATGAGGAAAGGCTGAGAGATTTGATGTTGTTCAGCCTGCAGAAGTGATGGCTCCAGGAAGATCCTGTTGTGGCTTTTCAACACTTAGAGGGGGCTTATAGGAAAGATGGTTACAAACTGTTTACTAGGGCTTGTAGTGATGGGAGAAGGGGTAATGGTTTTAAACTAAAAGAGGGTAGATTTAGACTAGGTATCAGGAAGAAATTTTTTACAATGAGGACGGTGAAACACTGGAGATGTTACCCAGAGTAGGTAGGCGCCCTATCCCTGGAAACATTCAAGGTCAGGCTGGACAGATCTCTGAGCAACCTACTCTATGTGAAGGTGTCCCAGCTTATTGCATGGGGTTGGACTAGATGACCTTTAAAGGTCTCTTCCAGCCCAAACTATTTATGATTCTATGTGGTCAAGAGAATCTTACTTTCAAGACCATGTATCAATAGAAAATTATTACATTTAATGGGCTTCTATTGAGTAATTAATATTAATTTAGTAAACACATAATTAAGTAGTCTTTTTTGTCATGTCTTTTAAATTAGTAGTTCTGTTTTGTGAAATGTAGGGAAGTTTCATTCAGTTAATCTGCAATTCCTTCTAAACATGTAATTTTCTGGTAAACACAGTGTCAGAATACTAGAGACGCTGTGTCACTAATTAAAACTATTAAAGAAACTGATACTTTGATTTTTTTTTCTTCTATTTTGACTGTTTGCCATGTCTTTGAAACTTTCAAAGTTATTTTAATATTCAAAATAGCAAAAGATCAGCTAATCTTTTTTGAGTTTCAAGAAATAAATTCATACTCTGTTTAGTATAAGTTAGGAAGCAAAGATATAATGTTTGGTTATTTAAGATAGTCACAGGAAAAGAAAGTCCACAGATTTACTCATTTGACCTATATTTGCTCTGTTGAAATCAGCTGATCCCTTTGATGATAAAAAGAACTTAGCATGTTTAAATCAGGCTTTATTTGACCCAATACAGTTAAATACCATCCTTATTATATCATAGTTTTATCTTTTAAAATAAAAAAAATAATAACATATTCACCTAATTTTGCTTAGACGGAGTAAACTCAGGGCCATACTGATACATTATAATACATGTATTCAGAAAATATGACATGCTATCAATGAGAGATTCAAATATCTGGATCTCTGCTGGAAAATAAATCTATCAGAACAGACAGTTTAAATGTTCTGAAAAAATGTCTTGATTCATAAAACGGAAGAAAATTTTAGGGGAGAAGCTACCTTAGATTTCTGGGGATTTTTTTAATCATTAGAAGCAAATCATTGAACATCTGAAGTTGGAAAGTAATATGGGTAAGAGTAATCATCAGAAGAAGGTATTATTATGCAGGAAATGAAAGGTAGGAGCAGCAAAATAAGATGAATGATCTAGTGGCAAAATATCCTATTGCTGAGGAAAGCTAGGAGGCATACTGAAATAATGTAATGGCTGTATAATGAGCTCTGTAACGACTTTAAAATGTGTTAAAAAGGAATCATACAAAACTGAAAATAAGGACATGACTGAAGATTACTATAAAGGAATAGGTCAAGCATGTAAGGATTGTATTAGAAAAATATAACCAAGAAATCAGTTACAGTTACACAGGGACATAAAAAAAAAAAAAAAAAAAAGGAAGAAAAAGTTTTGTAAGTACATTTCAGAGTAAAAATAAGACAGTGAAAATAACAGTTCCATTTACAGAAAGACAAAAGATAGAAGAGGAGAAGGGGAGGAGGGACTGTGTAAGACAGCAGTTTGAGTGAATGAGGGTAATCTAGATTTCTGGATGGTGTCAAAGACAATTTCTTAACACAGTTGATGAGTATGGCAACAAGGATTTGTGCCTTTCTGGAGTTACTGCTTGCAAATAGCCTAGAGCTGTTTGGAGATGTGATTGTCAAGAGAAGTTTTGGCTGCAGTGACCCTAAACTTTTAGAGGTTAAGGTCTTAAGGGGGATGAGAAAGACAAGTGAAGAAATAAAGATCACAGACTGTCATGGTAACTGAGTACCACACAGCCATTCACTCACTCCTTCTCCCCAGTGCTGGGAAGGAGAAAATGAATCAAAAGGCTCAGGAATTGGGATAAGGGAGGGGCGTCTCACCCATTATGATTATGGACAAAAGACAGACTCATTAGGGGAAGAAAAAAAAAATATCACTTTAACTCAAATACTAACAACAATGACACTTAACAGACAGAGTGGAACAATGAGAAGCATTTCCACATCTTAAAAACACTTTTCCCCCACTCCTCCCTTCTCCCTGGGCTCAGTTTTTTTCCTGATATCTCTACCTCCTGCTCCAGCACTGCAGGGGGCAGGGAAAGGGGAGTTTTTGCTCAGTCTGCTGCTCCTTCCTCTTTGGGAGGGTGCACTCTGCATTATTCCTCTACTCCACATGGTTTCCCTTGCACGGGAGGTAGTCCTCCACGATATTCCTCTGTCATGAGTTCTTCCCATGGGCTGCAGCCATTCCCAGACTGCTCCAGCATGGGTCGCCCCTGCGTGTTACAGTCCTCCCATTGCCAAACTGCAACACTGGGGGGTTCTTCTTCCCAAAGTCCCGGCCTCCTTTGGGCTCAGCCACCTACTCTAGTGTGGGGTCCTTCATGGGCTGCAGGCAGATCTCTGTTCCACCAGTGACTTCCATGGATGGCAGAGAGGGTGGGCCTACTGTCTCACCATGGGATACAGGGGGCTCTCTGCTCTGGTGCACCTCCAACTCCTCCTCCTTCCTTCGACTGACCTTGGTGTTCACATAGGTGTCTTTCTCATAACACCTCCTCACAAGTCCCAACCCCCTCTTAGGTTCCTCTTCTTAAATACTTTATTGCAGAGATGCAGCCACTATTGCTAAATGGCTCAGCCTTGGCCAGAGGTAGGTCCAACTTGAATCTGGGGGAGCTTCAAGAAGCTTCTCACAGGGGGCCACCGCTGTAGTGTCCTCCTCTGCTACCAATCCCCCCCCCCGCCCCCCCTCCCCAAACCCAGCACACAGACTTCAGAAGAACAGATTTCAGCTTGTTCATGGACCTGTTAGAAGTGAGCCAAAGGGAGCCTGTCTTGGAGGACAAAAAGAATTTCAGAAGTGCTTTGAGATTTTCAGGAACAGCATTCTCTAAACACAAGTGTGATCCATCCCCTTGAATGGAAAAAAGAAGCAGGCATACTAAAAAATCATCTGTATTGGGTTTGTGTGGCAAGGTTTTGGTTGTGGGGAGGCTACAGGGTTGGCTTCTGTGAGAAGCTGCTAGAAGCTTCCCTGTGTCAGAGCCAATGCCAGCCACCTCCAAGATAGACCCGCTATTGACCAAGGCCAAGCCCATCTGCGACAGTGGTAGCGCCTCTGTGATAACATATTTAAGAAGGGGAAAAACTGCTGTGCAACAGCAGCCAAGAGAGAGGAGTAAGAATATAAGAGAAACAACTCTGCAGACAGCAAGATCAGTGAAGAAGGAGGAGGAGAATGTACTCGATGCACTGGAGCAGAGATTCCCCTGAAGTCCATGGTGAAGACCATGGTGAGGCAGGCTGTGCCCCTGCAGCCCATGGAGTTTAATAGTGGAGTAGATCTCCACCTGCAGCACATGGAGGAGCCCACCCCAGAGCAGGTGAATGCCTGAAGGATGCTGTGACCATGTGGGAAGCCCATGCTGGAGCAGGCTCCTGCTGAAACCTGGGGACACATGGAAAGAGAGGAGCCCACGCTGAAGAGGGTTTGCTGGAGGACTTGTGACCCTGCAGAAGACCCACACTGGAGCAGTCTGTTCCTGAAAGGCTGCATGCCATGGAAAGGACCAATGCTGGACTAGTTCATGAAGAACTGCAGCCCATGGAAAGGACTCATGTTGGAGAAGTTCATGGAGGACTGTCTCCTGTCAGAGGGACCCCATGCTGGAGCAGGGGAAGAGTGCGAGGAGTCCTTCCCTGTGAGGAGGAAGGAGAAGCAGAGACAATGACTAACGAACTGACTGCAACTTCCATTCTCCCTCCCCCTATACCTTTTGGAGGGAGGAGTAGGTAGAGAAATCAGGAGTGAAGTTGAGCCTGGGAAGAAGGGAGGGGTAGGGGGAAGATGTTTTAAGTTTTGATTTTCTTTCTCATTACCCTACTCTGATTTGATTGACAATATATTAAATTAATTTCCCTGATTCAAGTCTGTTTTGCCCATGACAGTAATTGATGAGTAATCTCTCCCTGTCCTTATCTCAACCCACAAACCTTCATTATATTTTCTCTTTTTTGTCCAGCTGAGGTGGGGAGTGACAGAGCGTCCTGGTGGGCACCTGCAATCCAGCCAAGGTCAACATGCCACACCAGCCTTGTTAAACAGCAAGTTATTAGGAGACCTCAAATGCAAAAAAAAAAAAAAAAAACACAAAACAAAAAACAAAAACATATGAGACAAGGAAAGATTGACAAATATCCAAAGAGGAATACAAAAATATCACCTGGGCATGAAGAGATGCAGTTAGGAAAGCAAAAGCTCAGCTGGGTCTCAAACTGGTAAGAGATGCTTCCATCCTTATGTTAGTAAGCAAGTGTAAGCACAAGGGAGACATAAGACTGCTGCTGAATGGGGCTGGCAAGTTAGTTACTAGTGACACAGAGAAGGTTGATATATTCAGTCTTGTCTTCACCTAGGTCTTTAAGGGTAAGCTCCTGAGTTTCTATGCCAAGAAGAAATGACAAAGCAAATGGTGGACCATCAACAGTAGAGAATGGCTAAGCTCATGACCATATGTACAAATTGGACATGTAAAGGTCTATGGGACCTGATGGGAGGCATCTGAGGACAGTTGGAATGCATCATTGCAAAGCCATTCTCTTTCATTTTTGGAAGATCACAGAGATCAGGAAAAGTCCCAGATGACCAAAAAAGCGTAAATATTACATCCATCTACATGAAAAAGGAAAATGCAGAAAATTACAGACCAGGTAGCCTTAATTCAGTTCCTGGGAGAATTATGGAACTGGTCCAGATGGAAGGTATTTCCACAGACATGAAAGACAAAAAGGAGATTGGGAAAAGTGTGAATTTACCAAGCATAATTTGTACTTAACTAACCTGACTGCCTCTCTGATAAAATACTTCTCTCAGTGAATGGAAGACAGCAGTGAACATCCATCTACCTCAAATTTTACAGGGTGTTTGACACGATCTCTCATAACATTCTTGTTGAAGCTGGTAAAATATGGACTGGAAAACTGACCAAAAGATGAATGAAAACTGACTAAACTGTCCTGTTGGTTGTTAATGATTCAGATTCAAACAGTCAGATGGTGCCTCAAGAGTTCATACTAGGTCCAATACTATTAATTATCCTTTTGAACGATATGCATGATGGGATCTAATGCTGCCTCGCCACAGATGATACCAAACTGGGAGGAGAGATAGATAAACTGAAAAGAAGGAATATAGGGACACCTCAGAGGCTGGAAGATTTAGATAAACTGAAAAGAAGGAATATAGGGACACCTCAGAGGCTGGAAGATTTAGCCAAGAAGTGTTACATTAGACATTACAAAGGTAAATGTGAAAATCTGAGTTTGAGTAATCCCAACCAGCAGTACAGGCTGGGGTGTGACTGGCTATGGGTGCTGGTGAACAGTGAACTGAACATGACCTCTTCCAGCAATGAAGGCAAACCATGTCTTGGAATGCATGAGCTACCATATAGCCAGCAGATCGAGGGATGTGATTATTCCATTCTGTTCAACACATGTTATGCTACACCAGGAGTGCCAGCTGGAATCCCCAAGGATATTGCAAAAATCAACAGCTGCTTCTATGTGGCAGTTGAAGCAAGCTCTCAACACTCTCCATAGTCAATGGAGAAAAAAAGAGCATACTTCCTGTAATCGGCCCATAATATCTTCTTCAGATTCAATAGACCCAGCTACTGCTTCCCTCCCTCTATTCTGACATTCACTCCAGATGTCTTCTATACTAGATACTGCACATTTATATGGATACAATTAGAGGACATAAAGCCTATCTTTGAACATTGTTAATTGTAATATTTAATGGAGTTAATAGATGAGGATTGCAGGCTAGTATCAAGAATTAGATGGAAGAATACCATGCAAAAGTAATACATATCTAAGTTGATGGAGCCTGACTGTTTGCTCTAGAGTATTTAAACAATTAACTGAAGCAGTCCTTGAATCTTTAGTGTTTATCAAGGACAAAGGAGGCACAAAGGAATGAATAACAATAAGTTATAGGGGTTTTATGAGAAACATTAAGGGTTAAAAATGGTCAATATAGTACAGCCAAGAGGCAACTGTGTTAAGTAAATGTCATTTATTTCTTTGATAGGATAACTAGTAGATAAAGGGAAAATTGTAAATTATACACTTGCAGGCTTTTATTGTTGACATGATGTTTTCTGTATCATATTTGTATTGCTACCTTTGCATTAAATAACACCTATTCAGTTAGTATATGAAGACCTATACTTAACCTTTAGTTCCTTAGTGATCTTGACGTATTCTTCCTTTACTGTTGATTTTGTAGAATTAGTTCACAACATTAAGCTCTTTGTCTTGCACCACTATAATCTGTGGTAAGCAAAATCATCAGTCAAAAAACCTCCCATTGAACCAAACATGGCATTCACATGTTTAAAAAACTGAACTGGCATTGTTTGAATGAAATTAGCAGGAGAAAGCGTGAAGCTCATGAGGGTTAAAAAAGAAAAAGAAAAAACCTACATTCATGGAGGAGCCTGTATTCCCTCCAAAGGAAGGTAACTTGCTTGACACCACAGTGTCACTGAAAGTTATAAAACTGCTTAGCACTAGATTAAAACAGGGAGAGATCACCAAGTATCTTCCTAGAAACAGGCAAATGACACCCTACAAGCAAAGCTTGTCTATTAACCAGATTAATCTCAGTTCAGTGGTACAATCCAGAAGGACCAAAATAGCACAGAGGATAATGCAGAGAAACCAGATAGAGTGTCTTCTAATTACAAGAAAGCGGCAGCTGGGATTGCACAGCTCCTGCCTTAATGCCCAACCTCCGTAAGGCCCTACAGGTCACCTTCTCTTTTGGATCCTAATTGTGGACACCAGTACAAGAGTAAGGAAACTATCCAGGGGAGCTTGGGAGATATAAATGGACGTGCATAGGTGTCTCTGGACTTTTTGTATTTGGTGTATTTGTTAACATGTAAACAACTTACAGCAGTAGTTTAAACAGCCAGTTACAGCTGAAAGGTAGTTTGGGAAGATGTCATCTCTACTGTTAGATCTTTGTTACCAACTAGCAGAAAAGGTCAGATGACAAGAATGTGAGTGCATGTCAGGTCAAAGTCAAAAGAGTGAGAGTAAATCATCACCTTCATAACCACCTCTATAAAGGTACTGAAGAACATACATCATTCACAGCCCACAGTGGTTTAGAAAGCTACAACATTTCAAATGTACGAGTATCAGGGTGTTATTATGTAATCTTCAAGCATATCAAATATTAACAAAAATCAGCTTATTTAGTATATAACCTTAGGAAACATTAATTTAAGTATGGACTTGATGAATTTTGAGCTGTTACATAAAACCAGCTTGGCCGAGAATCATTTAGCTTTATGGATAGATTCCAACTGCTGAAAAACAAACAACTTGTGCGATTGATGTCTCTCATGTTCTGCCTGGTCTCCAACTGTGGCTCGAGAAGCATGTGTGTCCCTTTGGTCCAGTACTGTATCCATACATTGTCTTAGAGCATATGAAGTGTGCAAAGATGCCCATATTGAAGCAAATGTATCCTGTCCTAGATGCTTACAATAATAATTTCTGAAGTGCAATTCACTTGACCCAATTTAGATACGTGCCTTCAGATTCAATTAAATAGCTTTAAAATACCAATATCTCATCATAAGCGAAACACAGATGACTATTGCAAATGTAGCTACAGTACAGTTAATAGAGTCTAGAGATCTTTTCAGCTGACCACATGTAGTGTCTGCTTTAGGATGTGACAAATAAAGACTCAGTTCAGTAGCCTCTATGTAGACTTCTAGTTCTCTCTGATATACCATAGAATATCTGAAATATCCCCATGCTTTTCTGGAGTGCCAGCTTGACAGGTTAGATGCAGTCCCCTAGAGTGTGTAAAAAGAATTGAGTTCAGGACACTGGACCAAATATCTTGTGTACTTTTTACCACAAGCTGTTAGAATAAGCAATATATTTTCCCTCAGTTTTTATTAATCACATAGAAGTCATGAGTAAGATTATTATTAATCTTGTAATTTGTAATCTATGTTAAGAAATAGAGTACCAAAAGAATGGTGAACTGTAATACCAATCAATGCAACACAAATAGTAGGCTAAACAATATACTGTGTAAATTCCTATTTTTATTATGTCCTGTGGTAGTGATAGGGGACCCAAAATGGAGCAGTTTGCAAACAGCTTTGCTTCCTAAGAATAGTAGGAAGAGGGGCTCCCTGGAGAAGTTATGTTTGACGTGCATGATGATAGGTTTCGTTTTGGTAGCAACAGTACACTTTGGTGAGTATTCTCGGAGATTTCAGAGTTATTTGTGAAGTTGTTACCTTTCAAAGGTTTCTGAAGAGAGGGGCTCAGTAAGGCTCTCCCTTTATCTGGAGGATGGCACAGTACTTGTCCTGTTTTAAAGCTTGTGTATTATATCCTCTGACCAATTTTCTTTTCTCGTTACAGATAATTTTCAATAAATCAAACTGACGTTCAAGCTGTATACTTCTGGCTAGTTTTACTTGACATATGTCACGCTCTTTTGTTTTCTTATATCATTATTGGCTGTCAGGTTTTTAGGAGGGGGCATAGTTGTTTTCTGTGGGTTTTTTTGTTTTGTTTGGCTGTGGATTTTTTTGAGGGGGGAGCTGTCTTTAATATTTTGTTAATGGAATTAACACATACCTCATATTCAAAACCAGCAGTTACCTGACGGAGTTCTCTGTGGGGACTCACTCAGTAGGGTTTTTTTCAGACCACATGTTTATTAAACAAGCCAACAAATTCAGTACACGATGTTGAGACTATTTCTTTTGCTTACTTAAAATATAGCTCTAGCAGTAAATAGTGGTATGCGTCTTTCACATACTGATATATCATTAAAGACTACGTTCATACAAAATTTGGTCTGCTGACATTATATGTTCATAGTCTCTCTAGAGATGATGAGAGGTTGAAAAAAAAATAATTTTTTTTAAGAGATAAATCCTGTATACTTTTTGTCCTGACACAAAAACTTAATTTGCTAAAAAAGAATTAACTAACCTGTAATCACTGGAGCCAAAAGACTGAAAAATTCAGACAAATCTAAATGTGTGGGTTATTGTCCTGACTACAGTTTTTTTTCCTTTTTATTACTGTTAAATTGCTGATATATTGTCATTACTATTCAAATATTATTTTAATATAGACTGAGAACAAAGTGGTACAAGAATTGTGAAAAATTTTAAAAAAGCTGTCTTTAGCTTTTATAAGATTTTTTTTTTTTTGACATTAGCTCCTTCCATCAAATCTACCAGTTGCTTTTAGACTGATACAACTTCAAGTATTCCACTGTCACTCCAGCAAGATTATCAGAATATCTCTCTGCACACAGTCTGTGTTTTAGGGTATAATTTTTACTTTTTTCATTATGAACATATCTCGTTGTACCTCTTCGTACCATTGGTCATATCTTTTGCTTTCATGCTTTCAAAATTTGCTGTATGCTTGTCATGGAAGGCAGGATTTTCAAAAAAAAAGTGAGTCATATATATTTTATACTTTTTATAATTAAGATTAATAATCAAAGGAAAACAAGTTATTTTGTACAGTTCTTGACTACATACATTCTCAGATGTCAAATTCCTTCTCATTTTTTTCTGTGGACTTTCTAACTGCTTATGATTCATTTAAGTCTCTCCACATTAGTTTTTCACGGAGAATTTAGATACTATTCCTTATTAAATAAATAACACACTGAAATCTTCTGTCAATTGTTACCCAGGCTGTTCTAAACGACATTGGATCTTGTTCACTGGATATTTGGTGTATTAAAATCAATATTGACTCTATAGTCTTAATTTGAAAATGGAAAATATATATGTTGAAATAAATAATGTCAGACATGATCAGCAGTTTTTTTATAAAATGTATAATTAAATTCGCTGTCCCATCACTCAATTCACTAATGAAAATACTGAGTAAACTAAGGCTCAGAACATGTCCTAATTAGACAATTAACTACTTGAACGCATGTGAAACACAAACTCTGAACACACCTTTAAAATTTCAGTGTTCATAACTTTTAATTTCCTTTGGAAAAAAAAAAAAATGAGTCAAGGCAACAGAGACATGGCATAATGCAAGAACAATTCAAGGGTTACACTATAAGCGCAGCCCTGTCTCGTCAGGAGAATGACCCTTAACTTCTGAGGCAGCAAGGAGAGATACCACAACCTCCTCTGATATAGACAGGAAAGTGATCTCAGGGCTGTAGAGGGTTGTGAAGACCAAATAACCTTATTCTTAAATAAAGTATGAGTTACAGTGACATGGAGACAGCAGGGTGAATGAAAAATATTCTAGGGTCATGTGCATGCTTCTGTCTGTAGAACAAGACAATGCAAATTAAATCATAACTCAACAATGCAGAAAGTACAGTCTTCCCTTTCCCAGTAAACATGACTCCTTTTGTTCCAAGTACAAGAAGCATACAGAACCTACAGGAATTCATGCTGTTGAAAGGACACCCTGGATTTCATGGCTGTTTTCTCCTTCTTTGTAAAAATAACAATATGGTAGTCGATATCTGTGATGAATGTTTGATGTACCAAAAACAAAACATAATAAATTCTACATACATTTCTTACCAAGTAAGCAAGAGACTTGACTTGTTACTGTTTTTGATTTTTACTAAAGAAAACTTTTCAACTTTCCTTAGCTTTTTAGTATTCTTAATCATGTTAATAATGTATTTATAGTGTTGGTTTTGTTAAGTATTTCCTGAGCTAATCTCCCTCCCCAATGTGATCAGGAATTTTCATTATCAACTATGCCTTGTAAACCTGAAATAATATCACACACGTATATATCCATGTAAGTTCAACATAATTATTTAATATACATATTTTATTTAAGAACAGTTATATTTTATAGTGCAAATATGATTGTATTCTGCTTACTCTAAAATGTTTAGAGGTAAAAAGTGTTGATACTTGTTTGGCTTTCTAATCTTTCTATTAGAACTATTATTTTCTAATAGTATTCTAAGCATAAATAATGTATTTCCAAAAGTATCTGTTTAGATTTTGTAAGAACTTCCATAACTAATGTTGTTTGACTTTTTTCTTAATATCCACAGTAAAATACTGGCCTTTCTGCTACCAGTAGGATTTCATTTTATGATCATTATTCGTTATGGTATCTACTTATGATAGAGAAGTTAAATGAGCTTTCCGTTAGCAAAGTAAATCAGCTAGATGGCCTTTTATTTAATTTTTCTTTTTTTTAATCAAGTAAGCAAATTCCAGTGAAATAAAGCAAATTCCTAATGCAATATCTGTTCATTTTTACAGATGGAGACTCCTTAGGATATAAAACAGAGGCTGCACTGCAATCCTGAGCTACGTACATGACCAAAAAAACCACCTTGTGGTTTTTTTCTTTGCTTTTGAACATTTACATGTAGATGTGTCATGTATCACAAAATAACTTTTTCTACCTTTTAGGCACCATACGTATTTCATCCTTAGTCTTGTGAAATGCATGTCAGTGGAAACTAAAAACAATCAAAGCTTCACAAAAGATGTTAAGTATCTGATATGATCAGACCACTACCTATCATAGCAAGAAACAACATGGGCAATGCTCTTAGAGCTCATCTATCAAGCTCTTCTCCCTCTATGGATTTGTCAAGGCTAGAGTTTTAAATTCTTTCAGCTTCAGTTAATTGATTTCCAATTAAGTTAAATAATAAAGCTGTAAATCATGGTCTAGGCATTTTGCAAATGTTTGTTCTAGTGGTATTTTTGTTATCTTTTACCCAGGATTGGGAAAAATACCTCAATTTAGCAATAAATAAAATTTTTAAAGTGGGACTGGAATTACTGGTTCAACTATACAGTATTTTGCATCTGCATGCTTCCTGCGAAGCTCCCCTGCCATTGCTACCACAGGTTGCAGGGGAGCTATGAACCTCCCTCCTTCCCCCCACCACTGCCGCCTTCCTTCCACTGACCTCAGTGTTCACACAGATGTTCTCACAACTTCTCCCAGGTTCCCCTTCTTATATATGTTTTCACAGAGGCACAGTCACCATCACTAACTGGCTCGGCTTTGGCCAGAGGCAGGTCTGACTTGGAGCTGGGGGAGCTTCGAGAAGCCTCTCACAGGGGGTCACCTCCCTGTAGCCCACTCCTCCGCTACCAAAAACTCCTGCCCCTCACTCAAACCCAGGACATTTTCACAAAAAGTGAATGAGCATATGTATGATTATGTGACAAAGGTCATGAAAATGCTGTGTTTTAATCAGAATGTGTCTCTCATCAAGACTTTCTTAATGGACTGCAAGGCTCTCTCTCACCCTTTCAGAAATCCCATAACTACAGCAGAAAGTCAAGATGCACAGCAGAAAAGTCTGAGAGGTAGGCAACACAAAATGGAACCACAAGATGCAGTCCATAAACAGCTTTCAATATAAAGATATAAAAATAATTCCTATAGGAGGTTTGAAACAGGCTCATAATTGTTATTCTTTGAAAACAAAATAACAAATGGTAAATCAATAGTTCAGAGGTACAGGGGGAATGAACAAGCTAGGAAATGTGTATTTGTTACCTGCTGAGCAAGAAACATCCTTATTAGTTTAAGTAATCACCTACAATGCATGATTAGGTAGCTTTTAGAATGATATCTCTCCAGCTGATAAACTTTAAATGCTCTGGTCTGTGATTAAGTTGGGCAGCATTTTGAACTTCCTTATTATGAAGCTGAGATCCTGTAACAGGGTGTTCCTAACTGCTAAGTAACTTAGTGTTTTAAGCAGTTTTGTTTTTATAACAGATATGGTATTATGGGCAGTAGGTAATGTTACTGAAGAGTTTCTTCCAGACCCATTCCTGTTTGTATGGCAATTGTATTACCAAGGTGCCAACGGTAGGAAAACCATAATAAAAACAATATAGAAGACAGAAAATATATTAAATAATTGAAAATATTTTAGCAGCTGTTAATTTAACATGTGAAACTACTAAATTTATTTAGTAAATGGGGTATGTATTTTAAAATGAAGATTTGTACAATTATAGTGGATTTTTTGGTTGATGTTTTTATTTTATTTTATAGAATTGGCATCTAACTGAAGAATGTCAGAAGAATCAACCATCTGATATATTCTATGCTGTATATTAGCATTACTGAGATGATTTTATTTTATATGTTCTGGAAGGTAGAATTTTCTGTAGTTCTCTCAGCTTGGTAGAAGGCAGTACAGCAGCTTATATTAAACAGAGTTTTGTTTTTATCTATGTCCAACAAGTAGGATAAAAAGGAAAATATATGGGTTTTTTTAGTTGCAGTTTATGAGCAAAGTAGAAAAATACAGAAGATATCTACACAGCTGTAGGCCAGCCAAACCAAATTGTTACAAACATCAGATAATCCACTTGCAATGTGAAAAACAGAACAAAATACAGCTTTTTCCTTTAATATCAAGCTATAGAAGTACAAAGCTGTTCATTAAATATCAGCTTCTAAATGTTTTTGTCTTTTCTAAAAAATGTGCCACAACACTTGTTTACTGAAACAACATGATTTTTAAAGTAACATGTAGATAGGGAAGTTACTCCTTTCAAGATCTTGTGCAGTGACATCCAAGTGCTTTGAAGTGAAATTAAAATATGCCTCTGCATATTAATTAAGTCTTTGCAAACATTCTGACAGGAATCAGTAATGTTAATGCATTATGAATAAGTAATTACGAACACCTGTGCTATGTGATTTTTAACATGTTATTTGTAAACTCCCCTTTTTTTAAGGTGTGACATTTCTTCTCCATATGAGAGAGCTAGAATTAGCCTGATGACCTTGAGAGGGATAACTGCTTTAAAATAATTATGCTATATTCATGATGCAGTCCATGAATTTCATGGCTTTCCCATTAGATATCCAAGAATGCTGAATAGAATAGAATAGAATAGAATAGAATAGAATAGAATAGAATAGAATAGAATAGAATAGAATAGTTTTCAGTTGGAAGGGACCTACAACAATCATCTAGCCCAACTGTCTAACCACTTCAGGGCTGACCAAAAGTTAGAGCATGTTATTAAGTCCAAATGCCTCTTAAACACTGACAGGTTTGGGGCATCAATCACCTCTCTAGGAAGCCTGTTCGGGTGTTTGACCACCCTTTCAGTAAAGAAATGCTTCCTAATGCCCAGTCTGAACCTCCCCACTGCAGCTCTGAATCATTCCCACGTGTCCTGTTACTGGATACCAGTGAGAACAGCTCAGCACCTCCCTCTCCACTTTCCCCTCCTCAGGAAGTTGTAGAGAGCAATGAGGTCACCCCTCAGCCTCCTTTTCTCCAAACTAAACAAGCCCAGAGTCCTCAGCCACTCCTCACTGGACATGCCTTCCAGCCCTTTCACCAGTTTTGTTACCCTCCTCTGGATGCATTCAAGGACCTTCACAGCCTTCTTAAATTGTGGGGCCCAGAGATGCACACAGTACTTGAGTTGAGGCTGCATTAATGCTGAATACTTTGGGATAATTTTTACAACAGATAGTTTTTGTCTTCTCCTACTTTCAGGCTTTATCAAGAAGACTAGGATTTGCCACAATTATAGTTGCTGCTTATTTAATCTTCTATACAATTTTCATCTCTGTATTCTGCTGTCTACCCATTTTCATTTATTTTTCCTATTCTTTTAGTAATATGTGAAAAACAGTGGTATTACAAACTAAACTGGAGCCTGTAATGCCCCTCCTAACCTCAAAAGCTCACCTAGGTTTCTTACAATCTGGCCATAATTTAGTAGGAAAAATCTGATGTTTGGAAAATTGGTAAATTTTGTTTAATATTAAGATGGTTTCATTTGGAACATCACAGTCTGCTGTTCATGGTGCATTTTTAAAGCACATCATGTTCCATAATGCATATTTTGTTTGTAATATGGGTAACATGATAAATTTTCCACTTTTAGTGGATGATAGAATTCAACAGGAAACTTTTTCTGTAAGAATACTAAGTTCTTAAAATAGACAAACCAGCCAGAAACACTGGTTAGTTCAGAAATGTTAATATAATAATCAATTCTTTATTTCTCTCTTTGACTTTATTTTTAATTCTATTTGCTTTATTTTAAAACTAATTTTACTTTAAAATGTGTATATATATTTATAATTATAAAAATTATTATAATTATTATTATTTTCACTTTAAAATTTATATTATTTATTTTAAAAAAACAACAAAGAACCAGTATCCATACTATGTACAGTAATCAAAGCACATATAATAAAACTTGATTTTAATTTGGAATTTACAGAGCAAGAAAGTAAGAGCAAGTAAGTGTACTGAATTTTGAAATGTATAAAAATGACCCAATGTGGACCCAAAAGTGAAGAAAACTGTTCATTTCCATCAGCTTCTTCCTGCTCAAGAACTTCTGTTACACTGAAAATCTTATTCTAATAGAAGAGAACATACCCTTTTTTGTTAGTCTGATTAATATTTAACAGACTAACTACAAAATTTACTTAATCAGTGCACAAAAGTCTCATTAGTATTACAATTAGAATTGTTAGATATAATTTTCCTATCATTTACCCCTTCTTGGTGGCATGCTTCCCCTTTCAATGGTCCTTTGACTCCTAATGTTGACCCCCCAGTGACCCTCAAGAAGAAAGTGGGACTGTTACAACAAGCCATTAGCACCCCATGGTCCCTCCTGGGAGGAGACCAAGGGCTTCTGGGGACCAAATGGTCCCTGAGGGGCA
Organism: Strix aluco; assembly: GCF_031877795.1. Taxonomy (NCBI): domain Eukaryota; kingdom Metazoa; phylum Chordata; class Aves; order Strigiformes; family Strigidae; genus Strix; species Strix aluco. The sequence goes on along the minus strand of NC_133932.1, from coordinate 88,066,362 downwards.
GTGAGCTGCTTCCCAGCCCATCAGTACCCAATTTGTATTGCTCCAGGAGGGTCTTCTTTCCCAGGGGCAGGACATTGTTTTAATTTAATGATGTTCCTATTGGCCAGTTCCTCCAACCTCTACAGGTCTCTCTGAATGGTCACCATGTCATCTAGCATATCAACTAGTACCCCCAAAATTTGGTGTCTTCTTCAAACTTGATAAAGGTGCACTCTGTATTTTTGTCCAGGTCATTGACAAAGATGTTAAACACGACAGGTTCCAAGACAGTCCTTTTTACTGTAGGTGGAGTACAACTCATTAACCACTATCATCTAAGCCTTATAATTCAAACCATTTTTTACCCATCTGGTTGCAAAACCATGCAAACCATAATGTCCTAACTTGGATAACAGAGTTCTGTGGGAGGCAGTATTGCAAAAGTCAAGGAGACATTTATTAATGTCAATGTAGCTAATGGTATTCATTTTAACACTTAATGAGGACCTACTTAACAACCCCTAAAAATGCCATGAAATCAATACTTACAATGAAGATATGTCAGTGTTTAGTATACTGGGGGAAAAAAAAAAAAAAAAAAAAAAAAAAAAAAAGAAAAAAGCCCCCAAACATACATACAAGAAGAGATTAAATGGTTTGACTGGGCAATATAGAATTTCTTTTGAGGTAAAGTTACAGATTCATATTATTTCCAATAAAAAGTGTACTGAAACAAATTAGATAAATAGTGTAACAGAGTTAACTAAATGTAACATATCTTTTTGCTATTGTACCATATATTTCAGGGGTTTGCTTCAGCCAAAGCTTTAACTAGGTTTAGTCTCCTACAAGAGGAAGATTTTTTTTTAAATGACATTCTATCAGAATGTAATTTTATTTTTTTTTTTTAATTTAGTAGATCCCACTGAAAATTCATCTAGAAAGAATACACAGCAAAAGGTCTCTGAAAGTGTCACACCAGGACATTTCGGCATCTTTACATATATATTCTTAACTATATCAATGTAATTTTTTTTTCTTTGCATTTAATACAATATTTAGAAAAAGTAATACCATGCCAGCTTACAAAGAAGGTTATTTTGTCTAGTTAAAGGGAACCCCACCTGCTTACATTGATCCTGTGCAAAAAGAGCTATAGTCTTTGAGTCAAAGAGAAAAATCTAAAAAAAAAAAAAAAAAAAAAAAAAAAAGTGCACAGGTGATGTGATTCTCTAACCTTGTGGTTAAAGCATAGGGGAAAAAAAGAGAGGGACAAATCCATTTGTAGCTTGCTCTTAGGATTTTCCTTGGTCTTTGTTGCTGTGGCCAGGACCCTGAACTCCTCTTTTGTACCAGTCTTTTAACCTTTAGGGTATACAGCCATCCCTAGGTGTTCTTTTTTCCTCTTTTTTCTCCCCAACTTAGGTAGTTGTAGTGGTAGTAGTAGTTCTATATAATAGCATAATTTCAGAGAGATAGATAAAAAAATACCATCTTCACACCACACCTTTCCCAAAATGTACTCAGTAACCTAGTAGTAAAGGCACTGCACTTTTGACCTGCTACATGAGAGGAAACTAAATCTGTACCTCATATATTTTAGAAGTGTTTTACCCATAAGACTGTTATATTCCAGAATGACACGGTAAGAAGATGGGGGTAATTACAATGACATTTTGTGGAGAAATTAATCTTGTTAGGGGACATAAAACATAACTTAAGAAAGTCTTCCTAATTAAGCCTTTCAGTGGCTTTACACTTAATTCTTGCATTCAAATAAAGCATTAGAATATGGTGCTAAATAATTTAGCATTATAGAAAGGAGCAAATCAGGGCATGTGCAGAGAAAGAACTCTGCTTGCAGGAAACTCAACTGCAAAAGAAATTTGATGGGCAACACCAGGGTTTTTAATTGTAACATAGTCTCAGATTTATGATACAATTGTAGTGCTAATAAATGATACAGTTGCTAATAAATGATATAATTGTAGTGCTAACAAAAAAGCGACATACACTGCTCCCTGGCCTTGAAGCCAAATGACACTGCTTCACACCCTCTGCAAGGAGGACTAACCCACTGTATAAAACCTGACTTGAGGAAAGCTAGTTGGTACGATTCAGAACAGAGACAGGGAGCACCCTAAAGGTGAAGTTGTGCAGATGACTTGGATCCAGTGCTTGAATATTCTTTCTCCTTTATTTCATTTAGCATTGTAGATATACCCATTGATACCTAAATTATGATTTAGAAGTGTAGGTAGTTCTGTATATACCTGAAAGACCTATTTCTTCACTGTCCTGTGAAAGTCATGAGCCATGAGATTTACTGCATATTTTGGTCTACTGCAACTTTCCCTGCAGAGCTTGATTGCTTGGTTAAGAATGCAGGAACTTGTTCTTTCAGCTTTAAAATAATTTTATTCTGGTTTTAGTATGCTGGGTACAGCTACATGAAGCACAGTTTCTTGGGACTACACAGTGAAGAAACAAATTTCACCCGATTTAGACTAAGGAAGTGTAGGGGGATATGTAATTATTTAATATTCTATCTTTAGTGCATTAGACATGTTGATCAGCAAGTTCTTTACATACTGACACATATTTCTGTGAAAAACTAGGATGAAGTGCAGCCATTCTCATCCAGTCAAACTTTCTACAGTTTTAAGTGTCTACGTAGGATGAAATGTGGTAGAATTTTAGCCCCCAAATGTCTAGTACATAAAATAGATGCCTGTTAATCAGTACTTTTCCTTCCTTATGTTCTCTTTTAATGATTCATATGCCCTCTAATGCTTGAAACACGGGAATAAACAAATATCGTGCAGTTACTGTTTTCTGTATCAGTCACACTTAGTGTAGTTCTCTCCTTAAAGAACACACACAAAGGAGCGTACTGCTAAATTTGCTAGTAAATCCCACACAGTCTGTTAGCAGTTGCACATACAAGAAAACACTTTTTTTTTACTGTGAGGATGCTCAAACACTGGAATAAGTTGCCTAGAAAGGTTGTGCAGTCTCCATCCTTGGAGATATTAAAAATTTGTCTGGACATACTCTAGGTGGCCCTGCTTAAACAAGGGGGTTGGACCAGATGACCTCCAGAGTTCCATTCCAACCTCAACCATTCTGTTGTACTGTGATTCTGTATATTTAGGTGTTTTGTCTATGTCCCTAGGATGTATCAGATATGCGTGTGTTTAATTAAGTTGTCTCGTGTGCACTGCTTTGCATTTATTGATATTTTTTCATTGTTTTTAATTATTTTTGCCACAAGATTAGTCTTAAGTTGCCACAGGTTCCTGTTTCTGGTTCTGTTACACATGGAAAGGTATCTTGCGTATTCATACTGGCTACTCTTTTTTATGTCTGATGTAACTTCATACATTGTCATACTAAGACTTCCTTATAAACTTTTTTTTTTTTAAATCTCCAGATATGTTTTTTTATAGGAATCACCATGGGTTTTCTCTTTTCATCAATTAATTCTCTAAAATAAAAGCTGGAGGTGGTGACTTTGTGGTTTTTTTTACTTTAGAAAATTTAATTTATAAAGATTGTTTGTAATATAATTTATCTTTTTTTTCCCTCACTATCCTACAGATTAGGTGGTTTGGGTTTTTTACACAGTGGTTTTATTCTGCTGTCATGCAAACCTGCTATTTCTGGTCATTCTCCTGCTTTGCTCCTTGCATTGTGAAACTGAGGAAGTTCTGATACAGAAACTTCTCTTTCATATAGTTGAGTAACTGTAAGATCCTGGGATGGAGTTTTCCAGTGCTTCAGCTGCAGGCTCATTAAAAATTTAAGGGTTAGAGGTTTCTGATCTTTTAAAATCATTACTGTGTACATACACATACATGCACACACACACACTTATGTCTGAAACCCACCGGCATTGTAACATAATATGTTTTTCAGTGTGAAAATAGGTTTGTTAGCAATCGACCTTGATACATATACAAGCAAGAAAGCAGAGAGCATGAAGATACTGGTCAATATGTAAGCGTTCAATACTGTGTGCAATGTGGTAAGGCTTTTGAGAGGTCTGAAGGAAGCTGTGACACAGGACCAGAATCAGAGTACCAACTATAGATGAGATAGGATATTATCAGGTGTTAAAAATGACATTAGTCACCTTTGTAGGGAAAACTGTATTCAGACCACATTTTATGAATTAAAAACAATCAATAAAAATGTTGGCTTACTTTGATCTGGTTATTTAATTAAAAATATCTTATGTTCAGCAAGCTGTTAAGACCTGCTAGACACAATTCTGAAGGAATGTTTGGAACTGCAGATGAGCTTCTTTACTGAAGCATCTGCTCCTATGGTGAGAATTGTCAAACAACTTTAGACATCTAAGACAACTCAGTTGCTTAGACAGTCTTCTGCTGTCATTCAAAAGGTCCTAAGGTATCCACCACAGGAGTGGCTTATGATAAAATAGTTCTGTACAGTCTCAGACCTTTCTGGAGTAGCATGTGGAGGCCAAGAGAAATATGCTTGGGTGCATTTGATGACACTGCATACCTATGTTTAATGAAGTTCGGGTTTGTCCCTAGGAGGCATCTATGACAGGTGGAGTACCTGTAGAGAATGATTCAATTAATCCAAAGATGTTTTTTCAGTGCTTGAAATAAATAAGACAAATGCCATCATGAATGCCTTTCCCATAGAAATCCTTATGCTCCCAGGAAGAGTAGACTATTTTTCTATGGTATTGTTTGCTTAAAGTTTGAAGGTATATGGAGAAATGAATGTATCTATTATAGACTCTTTCATAAAAATGTGTATGAGTAACATACATAAATTCTGTTGCATTTGTCAATAAAATAGCTTTTTCATTTTCCCCCTTTTTTTTTAGCCCTTCTCTGACAAAAAGAGACATTTCATCTCCAGTTTTGGCCTTATTTTCAATGACAGTCATCACAGAGATACTGTGATTACACAGATTTGGAAAGCACATTGATTCTCAAATATTCCAGTAGATATTTGGTTGGATCAAATTTTCAGTGCCCACAGAGGAGACATTCACATCTGAGATTCTCACTTGATCTCTTTCATAATTAGTTATAGAAATAGTCATTCCTGGGCTGCAATTTGATTCCATATTAAGACAAGCATATGCCAACGAACTGTAGAAGACTTCTTCAGATGTGAATGTGTGCATTAAGCACATCTAAAACAAATTAGCTAAGTTATACCCGTTACGCCTTTAAACATATCAGAATGTTTTCTTCCAGTCTCTGGGCTATTCTAAAGTTTATTGTTTTCTGTGTTGTTTGGTTTGGCTTTTTTAAAGAATTTCACAGTTCAGATTTTTTTAGGATGTAGAATGACACTAAGATATCACAGTACAACTATTAGTCCTGCTGGTATGGCTATTTCATAGAAAACCTAATTCTGACATTTTCATTGTGCATACATGAACTACATTAGCTCTGTTAGGGCACTTATACATGCCTTTTGGGGTGGGGACACACACTGGTCTCCTCATAGGAGCTTGCATTCACTGGACTTCTCTTCTTTGTCTGTGTGACTTGCTTGAGTGAAATGGCTTGCTTTGTGATATTTCCTACACTATTCTTTCAATGTTTTTTTGTACAATACAATATAAACCTATTGCAAACCTGTAGCTGTAGCTTTTCCTTGTAATTTCTTTTTCAGTACTTTATCTGAATAAATGCTTAGCTTTTCACTTTTATCCCTACTTGTGGAAATCAAATTGTTGTCAACACTATTCTTCCCTGGAAATTAAGGTAATTTGGTGTACTGGGCATTTCTATCTTCTTTCTAAATGTCTTCTGTGCTCTTTGCTCTAACTATGCTAAACTACGCTAACTATGCTATTCTCAGGTTCACTTGTTCTAAGCAAGCCCTAAACTTTAGTGTGTAATGCCCTTTGGAAAAAAAAACATATTTTGATCAACATCTGCATCACCTATTCATCTCTTGCCTCAGCAGTTCTTGTTTTTCACAATATTTTTAAGGGAACCTATCTGATTTTGAAAACAGTTCTTTAGTAGTGTTCTCATTCTATTTCCCTCCTTATTTCTTCAACTGAACTTGTCATTAAAGATCCATGATCTACGGATGATCCTTGCCTATTTACCTGACATTTATAATAGAAAATGAGCATTCTTCTATTTTCTCATTAAACTTGTGAAACTCAAGAGCCTTTCTGAACCAGGATGCAGGTACACATGCCAGTAAGGATGGTCCTTATGCTTGAAGATCCCCAGAAAATAAGCATTATCGAGAAGCTTTCAAACACCATTTTTTTGCAGTAAATTTGAGTTTAGTAAGAATATCTAAAATAATCAAGACTAATTTACACAATCACTTTCTCTTCTTGTCTTAAATCACTGCAAAGAAATATGTACACATACACAACTACAACTACCTGAAAGGAGGGTGCAAGAGGACTGGGGATGAGTCTCTTCTCCCAAGTAGCAAGCGATAGGACAAGAGGGAATGGCCTCAAGTTGCGCCAGGGAAGGTTTAGACTAGATATTAGGAAGCATTTCTTTACAGAACGGGTTGTTAGGCATTGGAATGGGCTGCCCAGGGAGGTGGTGGAGTCCCCATCCCTGGAGGTGTTTAAAAGTCGGGTTGACACAGCGGTTAGGTATCTGGTGTAGTTGGGAACTGTCAATGTTAGTTTAATGGTTGGACTAAATAATCTTCAAGGTCTTTTCCAACCTAGATGATTCTGTAATATTTGATTTGTAGCCTATAAGACAAAAACTAATTGTAGAAGAGTCAAATTGCTGCTTCTTCTTTTTTTTTTTTTTTTTTTTCCCCAATAATACCATTTTTTCAGTTACCTAAATATAGGCACCCAATACAACTGGATATCTAGTGATATCTGTCATATTTTCAAAGAACTAATTAATTTAACAAAGAACTTAAAAAGTAACAACACCCTACTACATAGTCAGTTGAACACTACTTAGAGACACTACAGCATGTGTGATTTGACACACAGCTTGTACTCTAAATGGGACTGAAACTCTGAATTATGACACATAAATTCAGGTGTTTTCTTAAGTGTATATTCTCAATAAAGACAGGGAGTAATTCAAATGATCAATTGCTATGAGCCTTATCTAGCAGCCAAAACATTAATGTCTAACAGTATTTGATTTTAAATGGAAGCTTAGTTAAACACCTTGTATGTATAATTACCTTTATATAGATATCCAGATATATGTGATGGAACTGTCAATTGAATCTCTGTGGTGGTGCCACTCCCCCCTTCTCTTGGGCCACTCTGTGCTTGGTGTGATTCCTTGCCCTGGGCCACATACCAACCCAAGATGGGTTGGGAAAAGTAGTGGACCAGAGCATTAAGGCACTTCCTCAGCACACCTGGTATCTACCTTAGTTACTGCTTGGGAATGGACTGCATACCAACTTAAAATGGATTGGGAAAGGCAGTGGACCCTTAGCACACCTGGTTCCTACCTCCCCTACCACTTAGGAACAGTAATTACAGTCAATCACCTCCTGACAGCTTAGTACATCTGCACCTGGGCTATAACACAAAGGGGGTGATACAAGAACTTCAAGATCTAGCAAGTTCTGGGCCTGCACAACTGGTGGAAAGTGTCAGAGTATTTTGTCACCTGACCTGGGCTGAAATAGAAAATGACTGATGAAAGTCTGTTATCTCAGACCCTATAAGTAACTATTCTTAGTGAGACCCTTTGAGCTCTCCTGGATTGCACTGAGTTGTGACCAGCATATCCCCTGAGCTGGGATGCCTCTCAGGCAGGGACTCATCAAAGTTTGAAGACTGCCTGTCCACAAAGCTGATGAAAAGCCAGGGTAAATCAGTCATCTCAAGGCTCAACTGTTGCCTATTGAGGAATACTTATGCATTGTGAGTATTTGATCCAAACTCAAGAAGAGAGAAACTTTAACTATAGGCTAGTCTCTTCCATCCACCTTTTCACCTATCTATGTGCTTGAATATGCACATCCAAATATTTCCACACTGTCTTTGTGGATGTGTTGTTTGTGTTTATACATATATAAATACTTATATATTTTTTGATTTAGAATACCTTGTAAATTAGTGTGAATCTTGTCATTCTTGAATCTGTAATCAAGTCACTATTTTAATTATAACATTCTACCACATCACCTTGCTAATCTTTAAATTGGTCAATCATTAAGTGCTGCTAAAATTCAACTTTTGATCTACCTCACACCATTAATAAATCTTAAATTACTACTAAATCATAAGCATGTCAAATACTTTCATTGGTGACAATCTCAGTCCCCTTCTTCAAACAAGGAAAAATCCCTTAATTTTTTCATAGTTGCCCATTTTTTTTGTAAAAAAAAAAAGATGTAGCATAACTGTATCAGAACTACTCTTGCAGACCAAAGACATTTCCATGTCAAATGTTTCTTTTTTGACAAATCAAGATATTTTGCCCTTTTTATAGGTGGGGGAAGGGAAAAGAAGCTAAATACAAAACTACCAAAAAGTAAATAATCAATGCAATTTTTCATCTAACTATTTTTTTTCCCTAATATCTAAATTCAGAGACAAAAACACTGAGAAAACATTGCAGAATATAAATAAGTGGATAGATAAATAAATAAATAAATATTAGCTCACTGAATATAAATGGCCATGTTTTTAAAACCTGGTGAATTACTTTGGCAGTCCTCCAGAAAATTACAAAACTAGACAAAAGGGAGCATTAAAGCTTGAATTTGAAAGTTAGCCTTTGTTCCACTAAAGTTTTCAGATTCTATGAAGCCATTCTTTTTGGGTATTCAATCTTTTCTTTTTTTTTTTTAATTTTTTGTTATCTTCCTTTTAATGACAAACATTTTTTTAGACATGTTATTTGTTTTTTTCTCATTCTGTGTTTAAAATATTGAAAAGAATAAAAAGTATTAAGAACACACAAGCTAATTGTTTATGAACTTATCTTCACTCAGAAGTCTCCATTCTTTTCCTTAGAACTTTATTCTAACTTTTATACCGCTTCTTTCAAATTGTGAATGTGTCTGCAGTTTTCACCCTAATAACCAATCTCCTTGAGTATAGTGTTTTGGTAGTGACCATGAAAGATTTTTTCTTGTATATAAATTTTAACTTGGTTGCTACATTTGAATGTATTAGAGCTTACAATAATGACATACCTTGAAATATTTTGTGACAGTCTTTCAGAAAATAACAGAGTCAATTAAAGACATTTTTCATACTGTCCAGCATTAATTGTAAAAGCATGAACAAGAGTTTGCTTTAGAACAATTGTCCTCATTTGTTTTAGTGCCTATCCCTCTCAGTGGTGGTTTTTATTCTATTTACTAGAAAGCTGTTTCTAACACATAGGAATAAGATTTAATATTATTTCACATTTATTTTTTGTAACATGACCTATTAATATTGGTTCAAATGAACCTCATTTCCTTTTCAGACACCAGTTTCTTGGTCTCTGCAATCTCCTTTGTCAGTAATGTCTACCATTTGCATGTCCATGTATAAATTGTTTCCTTTTATAAATAAAGATTCTTGAGTCTGTCACTTCTTAATTTAGTTGACCTTACTCATTTTTATAGGACAGGTGAAAAGAAGTTCTAGATATTGCTTAATCTTTATACCATATTTTCCTCTACTCTTAAGTTTCTTGGAGATGACACTGAGGGCTTAGTTCAATTACCTAATACCTGTGAGATTTCCAAGTGTATTCAAGGCATCCACAAAAGACTCATCTATATTGCACAAGAACTGCAGGCAATCTATGCCCTTCTGAATCAGAAAAACCTGTAAAGCAGTAGATGGCTACATGTTGAGAACTGAATCAGCCCTAAGTTTCTAATATTGGTCTTTATTTTTGTTAAAATACTTTGGCTTTTTGATGTTTAAGAAAAAGAGCCAAGACTGTAGTACTGTATTTCTGATGCTTTTAATTGGCAGTTTACCTCATACTACAGTTTTGAGGTTCTCCTGGTTTAGCTAGGATAGGGTTAAGTTTCCTCAGCAGTGGGTAGAAGCTCTAGCCAGGTTATTCAATACCATGCTGACATCACCTCCTGGCATCCGAGTGTGGGAGAGTTGGTGAGTGCGTGTGTTATGTGATCTCTCTGCTCTCACTGTTTTATTGGTAGATATCTTGCTCTGTTCATTGTTATTACTGTTACTGTTATTGTTGTTGTTTGTTGTGTTGCTGTCGCACTGTTGTATTAAACCTTTCCTTATCTCAGCCCCGGGGCTTTGTATTTCACTCCCTTTGTGGGGGAGGGATAGTGGCCGTGTGGTCTTGGACCCCAGCAGGGACTAAACCACCACAGAGGTAAAAAAGAACTTCTGAAAAAATGCAGTAAGTCTTTTGCTGTTCCAAGTAGATTTTCATTATATTCATAGATTTCCCAAACTGTAATTTACTTTAATACCTATAGAACAAAACTTCACCAGGTTTGAAGAATTACTGTTTTATCCATCTAAACAGTTGAAAGTTTCATAACTTCCAGTGGTTCCAGTAGACCATAATCCTTCTGGACAAAAAATCTGTTACTTTCTTGAAAACAATAATTATGACAATATGCATTAAAATTAGGCAACATTGAAATGCATGGATCTACTTAAGATATATTTATTTATTTAGGAAAATACCCTGCTGTTGCAGCTTGCAAAACATTGTAAATGTATACTTTAGCAATTTACAAAGCCATTTGATCATTTGATGTTAGTGGTAGAATTTCCAGAGATACTCAAGAAAATAGAGAATATTACAGTTTATAATAGACTGCTATAACTAGATACACACAGTCAAGATCCACCAAACTTTGACAGTGACCTCAGCTGGGGTAGTTTCCTACCATTAAAATCCAGTTTTTATTTATTTCTGATGAACTTTCTCTGACTTAGATTTTTGAGGGAGTTAGGTAGCTGAATTGCCATTTGTATCTCTGAAAATATTTTTGTTCAAAATACTATCAGCTGCTAACTTTCTCTGATGATCTACTATTAATATGGAATGAAGACTGATGGGTTTCAGATAAATATTTCTTTAACTTAATTAGAACTCTGGGCACAGAGATAGAGCCATATATAAAATTTAAATGTAAAGTTGGAAAGAGACTAGGCACTGTAATGTTTGGTAATGTATTCATTGACTAAAAGTTAGAAAATTCATTACAAGAACTGAATTCACAATGCTGAATTAAGCTTTTAAAATTTTTGCATAGATTACATGGGAGAATTATATGCTAAAAATAGGTTAAAAATAAGCTTGTAAGCCAAAGGGAAATGTTGAAGGAAAGTATGTCTGAAAGTGTATCACTCTTGGATTTAGGCACCTCACTTCTGGTTGCAGTTAGCTGGCTGTGTGAAGTTGCGACCCATAATACACATAGTCCATATTTCCTGTAGGGGAAAAAAAAAAAAAACAAAAAACAAACAACAAAAAACCAAAAAAACCCACAACACAATAGCAGTTATAGTCAGGGAGGTTGTAAATTATTTCACATTTTACAGGAGAGTTCTGAGCCCTTTGTAATGAGTTGACCTTGGCTGGCTACCATATGCTCACCAAAACACTCTATCACTTCCTCTCTTCAGGAAGACAGGGGAAGAAAATATGATGAAAATCTCATGGCTCAAGATAAGTACAGAGAGATCACTCACCAATTAATATCACCGGCAAAACAGACTCAACTTGGGGAATATTAATTTAAGTTATTACCAATTAAAAACAGAGCAGGTTAGTCAGAAATAAAAAGAAAACTAAACCCACCTTCTCACACTGCTCCCTTCTTCCCAGGCTAGACTTCACTCCTGACTCTGATCTCCCCCCACCATGAGCAGCACAGAGGGATGGGGAATGGGAATTACAGTCAGGTCATAACACTTCATCTCTGTCACTCCTTCCTACTCAGACTGTTCCCCTGCTCCAGCATGGGGTCCCTCCCACAGGACACAGCCCTTTACAAACTGCTCCAAAGTGGGTCCTTCACACAAGCTGAAGTTCTACAAGAACTTCTCCAGCATGAGTCCTTTCCACAGAGTAGAGTCCTTCAGTAGTAGACTGCTCTAGCTTGGGTCTCCTGACAGGTCAGAGGTCCTGCTAGAAAACCTGATCCAGTGTGGGTTCTCCATAGGCTGCATCTGCCTTCAGGACATATCCACTTCACTGATTTTGGTGTCTGTATAGTTGTATCTATCACATTTTCTTACTCCTCTCTCTACCAGCTGCCTCACAGCCTTTTTTTGCTCTTTCTTAAATATGTTATCAGAGAGGTGCAACCAGCATTGCTGATGTGCTCAGCTTTGGCCAGCCATGGGTCCATCTTGGAGATGGTTGAAATTGGCTCTGCCCTACGTGGGGGGGAACTTCTGGTGTCTTTTCACAGAAGCCACCCCTGCAGCAAAAATGCCAGACAAGAGAAAAGTCTATCTCTGTGGTCTGACAGTAAACATAGCTATTCAAAATGGAGACTCTTACTTCTGTTTCTAGAATGCTTATGGGGTGAGGGGTTGCTGCTCTTTGGTTTTGTATTCTTTGTTTATCCTGTAGTGTCTCTAATACAAAGCAAAGATTAGAGAACTGAGGTTTCCATTAGATTAGATTCCTTCAGATTTGGGAACCAAATCCTTTATTAGAATTTTATTCATATTTTAAATGTATCTTAGGTCTTTTTAGTCATTATTGATATTTTCATTAGGGGTATTAATATAATTAAGAAAAATCAATAAAATAATAGCATGTCTGTGTAAAACAGGAAAACAATGCAATCATATAAGACACTATTTGTCTCAGCTTATCAGGAAGATCAGAATTAACAAGATGAATCATTCAGAATTAAATTTACATATAAATTACATTTACAAACAACCATAATAGCAATAACTACAGTTAATTGCATCAATCATAAAAGACACAACTGTATGTTTAAATAAAATAAAGACTACACCTTTAAAACACACCTGGATAATTTTACATCAAAGAACAAACAAGAAAAATCACTTTAAAAAATGGTAATTAAGAGAATGTGCATTTCTGTCTCACATATTGCTGCATATTGTTCAACCCAGTCTTGTACAACTTGTTTGCAAAATAGTAACAAAATTAACTGTTCAAGATTTGGTCTACTAATTGCATATATATTAATAGACCATGAAAAAGTATTTAACTTTTTGTTCTTTATGCATATTTTAATTTGAAAGTTCATAGCCCTGAAAATTCTTAGTAGTGTGCTATTTGTTTCTAAAAAATGCAGTATGGTTCCTTTTTGTGCATTTATGAATGTCTTATGTGAAATAATATAACAATGATGTTAATAAATATATATGTAACTGTGTATGTCTATATAATCTGTATTATAGTTGTGAATTATAAGTTATGAAATGATTATAAAGTAGAATCATTAGCTGCTCTGTCAATCTCACTCTAATATGAATATATTATATAGTGGATTAGCTCTAAACATTTTTTAAAAGAAACTATACATGCTACTTGTTCTGCAGGCCCTAACCTTTTATTATTCAGCTATGGAGACTTGCCAGGAGATGGCAAAGATCACTAAGCATGTATCTGGTCAGCTTCAAGTTTCCATAGTACCTCAAGGCTGCATCCTGACTGCCTGTTGGGATGAAACCTCTTAGATGTGAAATATCTATCCCCTTGTTTCTTCTGTAAGGACATATTGATGTATAGTCATTGAGGGAAGTGAGATGCATTTGAAGAAATCTCTGCGAACAATCGAAGAACTGGACTGCCAGGGCATCATGGCTGCACCTGCCTGGAGTTAAGATGTAATTTACAATTCTAAACAGGCTCTGTGTAGTCAGCTACACCACATGCTACACAGGCATTACTGCAGAAATAAACAAGGACAACACAAAGGCACTGACAGCCTGACATATAAAACTTCCATCTTAATATCAAAACTTGAATATGTGATCAGAACATATCATATATGGTCAGTCACCTAAGAATTTCATTTAAGTTTACAACTTTTGAAGAAACACAAATGGTAGTATTTGAATAGAAAAGTGGTAAAATAAGTCTCTCCTTTTCTGTTAAATGAGTGTCTGGATGGTGCTCTTAGTCATAAGGTTTAGTTTTAGGTAGTGCTGCTAGGAGCAGGGAGTTGACTCGATGATCCTTATGGGTCCCTTCCAGCCTGAGATGATCTGCGATCTTATGATTCTATTTCTTGATATTATATAAACAGCCTCGGAGCTGTTAGAACTGACTGTAAAAGTATTCTAAAGTGTTCTGGTCTGAAGTGATGGGATGATGCTCACTGACAGAACAAGCACATGTACTGTAATAGTGCATAACAACAGAGAAAATACTTCCCACAAAGTACGTGAAAACGTTTACTTTACTAGTGCACACTTTGAGGGTTTTGCTTGTGTTTTTTTCATATTTGAATGGCACTGATTCTGAATACTTTTGCTGCACAGGAATATATTTATCCAAGTCCAGGTTCACAAACAACTGCATTTAATGTCCACAGCATAGGTGTAAAAGTTTCTGTTATTGTCAGCAGACATAGAGGACTTTACTGTTGATGTGAGCAGCCATAATGGTGGCCTGGTTTAGAAGGGGACAATTACTGAACAGAAGAAAATGTCTGCTGAAAAATACTGACAGGGAAATTAATTGCCTGCTAGCCTGGGAGCTGTGAGCCTGGAAGCTACGGCTGGGAACCAGAAGCATCCTTGAAAAGTGTAGCTGGCATCTTTGAAGTACAGTTGGTGCTTTGAAGTAAGTGCAAAACCCAAGAAACTGCAATGGCAACTTATCATCTGGAAAAGTGGAAACAGTCTGGGAAAATAAAATTGGTCTGAAAGAATAGAAGCATCATAATCTATTGACTGTTACAGGTGAAAAATAGGCATTAACAGCATCTATTGGCTGTTCAAAGTGGTGATTCCCTAAGGCCAATGGCAATGAAGCTGGTGAAGGGCCTGGAGAACAAATCCTATGAGGAGCGATTGAAGGAGCTGGGGCTGTTTAGTTTGAGGAAGAGAAGGCTGAGGGGAGACCTGAACTACCTGAAAGGACATTGTAGAGAGGTTGGTGCTGGTCTCTTCTCACAGGTAATTAGCGATAGAACAAAGGGGAATGGCTTTAAACTGCAATAGTTCAGACGTTCAGACTGGACATTAGGAAAAAATCGTTCACAGGAAGAGTGGTCAGACAGTGGAATAGGCTGCCCAGGGAGGTGGTGGAGTCACCATCCCTGGATGTGTTTAAGGGTCATTTGGATGAGATGTTGGGGGATATGGTGTAGGGGAGAACTTTGTAGAGTAGGGCTGATGGTTGGACTCGATGATCCCAAGGGTCTTTTCCAACCTGAATGATTCTGTGATCTTGGACACTGACTGGGGACACCTGGCTGCCTCCAGACCCTGTGATATGGATCGTCTTTGAAGTTAGACTTTCTGTTATTTTATTGGTCTCCACTCTGGTCCCACTTCAGGGGTTGGTTCGGTTTGTTGTCCCACCTGTGGGATGGTTGGGTCCCATTTTGGTATCGTTTTGACCTCCTCTTTGGGATGGTTTGGCTCCTTCTGAAATCTGTGTAATTCCCTTGATACTGATATTATATACATATATAAGTAATCAATCATAAGTGTATGTGCTGTTACATTGTTGATAAATTGCTTCACTAATTGTAAGTTTGTAGTAACATATGCGGTTGTTGCTATGCAAATGGTTACTACTATTATTGACTGCTGCCTTATTATTGATTGATACTATATTATTGATCACTGATAGTAATTTGTAATAGCTTGAGAGAGAGAGAAATTCACTTCATTAATCATAGGTATATTTGCTGGTCATGATTTTTGAGGTAGTATACTTGCTAGAGGTGATTTTTTTGGTAATCAGCAATAAAGTAGAGAAATGTAGAGGATAAAAGCCTCCATACACTTGTGTATTATGTAATCCTATGAACCTATAGTTGTTATCTCTACACATGTCTGGGTAGCTCTTTAAGTTGTGACAATAATGGTGTCATAAGTGGGATTCTGTAAAATATACAGGTCATGGATGCCAGACAGTTGGGAGAAGGTAGGAGAAAACGTTGAAAGGTAGTAGAATAACATGGAAAAATGCAAGAAGCCCAGTCAGAATTTTGGGAGTGGCAGGAAAGTATTTGGCTTCTCACAGAGATATATGCAACTGCAAGCACTTTGCTGAGAGCTGTTAAGCAGGAAGCTCAAGATTTTTTACAGTGACTTAGAGCAGTTAGAGCAACTGCTCCTTGAATCTCATAGTCCTGATAAAATTCAGCTACTTCAGGAATTAGAAATTAATCTCAGACCTCTTGCTTTACAACAGCAAGAGCATACACACCCAGTCTCAACGAGTGAGACTACTGAAAAAATACATATACTGAAAATTAATAGGAGGATGATTCTGGGCCTTTTGTCCTTGCCTCATGAATCTGGTTCTGGTAACAGGCCTCCTACCCTCACTTCATTACCTGAATTTGATACAGATAGGCCAGCTTCTCTGTACCCCATCATTCAAGTTTCCATGGTACAACTCCTGGCTCCTGCCAGAAACAAAGGCATTTCCCTGCTGCCCCAGATCATGACAACCACCACAGTCTGTACTACACAACCAGTGCAGAGGTCCTTAAAATATGGCAAAAAGCCAAGTGTTTAGATGGGTGTCATGGTGTTATCGAACAGGAGCTGGAACCATTGTTCTTGATCAGAATGAGGGCAAACAAATATTTCTGGGAGGAGGAATAATTCTTCATAACCCTTATGCAGGGACTGGCCTCTATTATCTTCAGGGATATATGCTCTTAGACCCAGGACGAAGGGAATGTAACCTTCCCCCTCCCTGAAATACTCTTGACAGGTTTTCTGAATGGAGAATGAGGCTGACTGCTCCGGATGTCCGTAAGGGACAAGGTGTTATAGCCTGGGACATAATGACTATGTGCTAGAAACAGCAGCAGGGAAAACAAGACAATTGTAAAATGCAGTGCCTGGGGGGCCGAAAGGTGTAGCTTTAATGTTACACAGTAGGAACACTGATTGGAAGACTGTAATGGCTCACAGGCTGTAAAATTGGATAGCCCCTATGGGAAAGCAGCAAGGATGAGGAACTACCCACAGAACAACAGTTTGTAAAAGAGAAGGTTGGGTCAAGATTGCCCAAACACCAAAGAAAAATTGTAAGGGACAAAATGTTCAAAAATTCCCCATTAAAACATATCCATCTGATACAAAAGAACACCCTGAGAAACAGAATGGAGTTTTAGAATGGAGATACTCATGGGATCTCTATCAAGGATTAGGGTTTATGACAGGTGAGTTACAGAAACTATGGAATTAATTATGAGAGAGGTTGCACTGACAGCCTGGATGCTGGCAGTATTGTCCCATCTGCTCCCCTGATCCTATTATTAGAAAACAAACAGAGAAATTTTGGACAACCCCTTCCAAGTGGCCAAAAATTTTAATCAACTTTAGTGAAAGCCCTTGTATACTTCTAATAGTGAATGACAAATATTTCATCTTTTTTCTCGCTACATGCTGCTGTCCCTTCCCTTATAAATCTTATTTTGAACTACTGTCCCTGAAGCTAAACAACAAGGACTCAGTCAAATAATTATATTTTTAGGCATAACCTGTCAAGGTGGCAGACAGTGTATTCCCTCTGATACCTTACAGCAAATGCTGGAATTACATTCACCCTCTAATAAGGAGGAGATCCAACAAGCCTTAGATACTTCAGGATTTTGACAAGTACATATTCCAGGATTTGGTATAATTGCTCAACCCTTATACAATTTGCTAAAGAAGTGTGTTACCTAGGAATGGACAGTTATTTTTGAAGAAGCATTCTGTTTATTAATACACAATATTTCAAAATATCAGGCTATGGGCCCTGTAATACTGGGGTCCCCTTTTAGACTACATATAGGACTCACAGAAAAAGCATATCAATGGGGATTTTGTCAACAAGTTTCCGATAAAGCCCCATTAGCTCATATTTGATTTGGGTCAAAGGGGTGGCAAGGTTCCCAAGCATGATATTGACCTTGGGAAAACTTGTTACTGGTTACTTATACAGTCCTGTTAGATATGGAAGCCATCACATTAGACACAACCTTAGAAATATTCCTTATTCTTAAAAGATTTAGAGAACCTACTGCTGTTCCACAGGGAACAGTACTCTCCATTGTGACATACATGTAGGGCTGCCTGACATACACAGATGGAAGTATTTTCATCTGTGTTATTAAATTCTAAAAATTAATTTCACCTGAAGTGATATAGTGATTATTTTTGTATGTTGTTGGTTTCAAAACAAGCTAGTTAATTTTAAATATTTTTGATCCTATATGAGACTATTTAAAAAAAAAATTAGTAAAAACAATTGTAACTGAATTCACTGTCTTTTTGAATAAGTGTTTTATTTTCCACCCAAAAGTGTTAGCAATTATAGCAAAAAAGTATTTTTTGTTCATTAAGAGGTTGATTTGAACAGACTTCATGATATCCTATTATGAATATAGTTCATTTATTGCTGTAACATGCTACTTTGGTGAGGAGTTGCTTGATTTCTTTGGTTTCCAATCGACCCTTATTAATTATTTGTGTAAATATAGATTTGGCATGTACACTGAAAAACCTGGTGACTTGTTTATGAAAACATAATTCAATTTAAACAAACAAACAAACAAACAAACAAAAACCCCCAAAACAAAAACAAAAAGGTGTTGATCATTTCACAAGTATTTGAGGACTTAGCTTGAACTGGCCGAATAGTATTGTTTGAAAAACTGACATGTGTGACAGCTAAAATCACAGATTTAATGAAGAGTCTAATGCTTAGAGCATTCACACACAATTTAAGAAAACCTGATTCAATTTATTCTGCTGCCTCAGGAGGCTTAAACCTGCAATTTGCTAGAGGATTTTCTTAAATACCAAGCTGTGAAGTATCTGGAAAAGATAAACCAATTTCCTGTGCCTTTTTATTGCCTGTCTCAAGGCATCCTTTGATATATGGAAGAATGGATTTGAACCTTAACCTTCTACTTTCAGGTGACTGATCTAAACCACAGGCTTTTGCTACTATCTTTGTTATCTTCCCCAGCACTCAGAACTTTATTATTTAGAAATTCTATGCATAGTTCAGCAACCAAAAAACTAGACATTAAAACTTTCTAAATCTCCACCTCCCTCTAGGAAGTTTTCAGTCAGTTTGGTCAAACTGTTGGGAAAAATTGGTTAATTCAGTGTCAGAGGATTGAATTAATATTGTTTTCCATAAACATAGTCTTCATTTTGAGAGGGGTGTGTACGCTTAGTCCTGTATTTTTTCTTAGCTTTGTTGATAATGTCCAACATTAAATATAACATTCCACTTGGTGTAAAATACTGTAACTTGTTTTTTTTTTAAGCAGGTAGGACAAGAAAATGTGTGTAGGACACATAGTTTTGAGTCAGATAAATTACTGGAGTTTAGTGGAAGAAGCTTCATGTTATGCTAAAAAATAGTTGCCCAGCTCTCATTTGTTCATAAAAAAATTCTTCTTCCTTCATGAAGCTTCAATTTATTTTTTTTATAGAAGGGTTTAAGAGGATGGTCTAATTCTCCTAACCCACCACTCACTTCTTATCTGCTAGAACCTTGAATGGAGGGGTAAATTAACTATTAAGGTATGTGTGGTTCAGCAGACTGCAGAGAAATTAGCTGTGGGAAAGGGAGCAACATTTTAATGAAATGAACACCATAAAAAGATTAATATTTTCTTTCTTTTGTTTCTAGAGCATTAATCCTTATCATAACTATGACAACATAGTCCTGATTTGAGTATTCTTTCTGCTCAAGATACAAACACGATAATGGGTATTTTTGTTATTGTTATCAATTTTAATATTATTATATGACTTACTTTTTCGCTCGAGCTCTGTGATAGCTTGAATGTATAGAAGTCCTGCATACATATCAGGGTTCTTTCATATTTTACAGATGCAAAGACTGAGGTGAAGCTGATTTGGTCCCTAAAATAGTGGCAAATGCATATTAGGAATAAAATGTAAGAATATACCTAGTCTTCCTTGCTGGGATGTAGTACCATTCTTTGGAATTCAATAACTGGTACTCTAATTGTTCAGATCACAGACCTGTTGAAATGCATGGCAGCCTCTAAGGGAAAAATAAACTGACCCCTGAGCCTTTAGTGGCAGTCTGTTTGTGCCTGTTATGGGGATATACACTGGTGAGACTGATTTAGTGAATGAAAATTACTTATGAGTAAGAACCTCAGTATTTTGTTGAGGTATTTGTAAAACTTTTTTGACAAATTTCTGACTTATCTGGACAGTAAAAATAGTTATGAATGCATAATTTTAAACAGTGAACTTTCTGCTTTGGTACTCCAGCAATAATTTTGAATGTTTTCCTGGGTTTTAATCATTAGAAGTATTTGGGTTTAATTATCTTTTCTTTATCAAAGAAATGGCTCCTTATATTAAAATTGGATGTTACAGTTGGTGAATATTAACATCATCTACATGTTGTGTACTCTCTGTGATGACATTTTATCTCGTTCATGGCACTGCAAATCTTGTTTAGCAAAAAAACCCCAAACCAACCCTACCCCCCAAAAAAATCCAAACCAAACCCCTAAAACACCAACAGGAGAAATTATATACCGATATTTTTTAATAGTGGTGGGTTCAGGGGAAAAAGCAGTCTCTATAGAGCAAATGCCTGAGATTAAAAATACAGGCTTGTTTCATGAGTGAAGATAATTTACTCTGCAAAGCAAAAAGAGAAGACAGTATTTTTCAAAGCTTTCACTACACTAAAGAAACGTTTTTAAAGTTACAAGATGAAAGACGTTTGCACTATTATTATTCTAAAAAGGTGTCAGTTTGCTGATCTGATTTGTCAAAAGTAAAGCTCAGGAGAAAACAAGCAATTAGCAAGCAACTGTATTCACAGTTAACAGCCAATGGGACACAATTAGGCTCATCATAAAAGTAGTGGTTTTGTAGACACTGTATTTAAACAATCCATTTTAGCATGATATGCATCCACAATACTGAGAACTATTTTGAAAAATAGTATCAATCCACAAGACAACATATCCAGTACTTCTCAAAGGAAATTTGAAAATTATTAGTGTTTATGGTCATCCTTACATTACCTAAAAAACAATAAAAAACATTTTGCAGGATAAGAAGGATTATGTAAAACTGAAAGGGAGAAATGTCTAAGCAGATGGTTTATATATTATATATCTTCCTTGTGATTCTGTCCTTGATAATAGTAGACCTGATTTAGTAGCTGTGCCTTTTTCATCATAAAACTGAGACTGGCAATCAATTTAAAGGAAGTATTTCTAATTTTAAATCTTTATTGTTTTGAAAATTTTATGGATTTTCACCAGTGTCAAGCCGTGTTTTATAGGGATTCTTTACCCATGCCTCAGAGAGCTTGCTGAATCCATTATAATGACACAGATAAGGAGAAAGGGGAAACAGATGGAGGCCTAGAGAAATAAAGATGATGAAATGTTACATTACTTTATCAGAAGAATGTCCTGATACTCTTTTTTGAGGAATGATGTGTAAGAAAATGAGGAAGCAATAACAGAATAACTAGTTTTGAAGAAGGACTCTACCTTGCAGGCAAATAATTCCATGTGAAGGAGAGAGAGGAGGAAACATACAGAGCTTGACAGTAACAGTGGAAGTAGAAGACAAATAGACTAAAAGGATGTATCAAACCACAGAGACATGTGGTAAAAGATCAGATACAAGGAGGGAATTAGGAATTATTCATTCCACTGAGAAAACTGAAGTTGGAATTAAGGAAAAGACAATGAAAAAGACTCAGGAAGAGGATGAGGACAGAAGGGGCCTGCTCCTAGAAACAGGAAAAGGAGAATGCTGTGGCTGTAAATATTGCTGTCTTTCATATCGGAGGCAGACAAGAATTGTTGGGTTATAGGTGAAAGAGGCTTTGAAAAGTAGTGTTAGAATATGAAATGGAGAGGGAAAGTGTGATGATAGATAAAAATCTGAATATGAGGATATAAAAAATGTGGCAAAGTTGATTTTGTAGTTTTGATTTTGGGAAGTGAAGAAAAATGTATTCAACATAAATCAATACAAATTTAATGTGAAAACTCAGGGACATTTTATGAAAGTATCCTATTACTTTGTTAATCTTATGACCCTGGTGCCAAATTCTTCGGAGCATTCATTCATGTTTTTTAACCCTTATGCATTCAGTTAGTTTCAGTAAAGTATGCAGAAAAAATTTTGCGTTTTATTGCTTAATATTAGGACCAAGTTCAGCTACAGAAAAAGTACAGAATCCCTTTTTTTGCTTCCACAGTTATCAATCAGTTTGGCATTCACATGTAGCAGCACCTGAGAGCTCAGACCAGCCTAAGATATTGGTCCTATCTGACTAGTGGACTAAAGTACTGACACCTGGGAGGCCGTCTCTCAGTAGCCGATGTGGTGCTGTTAGCTGTAGCTTAAACAGGGTCTACCATCTTACATTTGGCAACATCTTATTCATGTACTCAATCAAACTCAGTCTAAACAAGTGTGGAAACCACCAGAGGAAGTCAGTAATCAGTTTAGGATGAAAATTAAGCTTACCTGGATCCCAAAGTGCCTGCAAGAGAGAAATTTCTGGTTTAAAACTAGTTGTAAAAGATACATATTTGTGAGCGTCAGGGAAGAAGGAAACCTGTTTGCCTTGTCTGTTTGTCAGCTCCACGATGAGACAATCAGAGCCTTCCAGAAGAAAAGTGTCTCCTCAGTAAGCACCAAGCAGAGGGTAGGCTGAGACAGGTAGGGGGACAGGGGAAAAGGAGAGTGTCACAAGACAGAACAAACATGAGCAAACTGAGAGAATGTTGAGAAAGCCATGGTATAAACATAGCCAGGACTGGGAGATAACAGACAGAATGCCTAAAATAGCCCCCAGAACACCACTGAAATGCTGCTTGATTTAGAACAAAGAACACATTATCATATTACTCTTCTTGAAAAAGATGAATGTTGGCCCTCTGAAGAAAAATAAACATACAAATAAGAAACTGCATGGTTTTGTCTTGTTACTGTTGCTTTTTTTCCTCCTTTTTTTCTTTTTTCCCTAGGACATGAATTCTGCAGTCTACAAACTTAAGTGTTTGAATTTTGGTGCTGTATTCAAATAATCATGCAACTGATACAGATAAATGATCATTTGGTTTGCATCCTATTTACTTATAGCAACTTAAAATGTTTTTGAATATTGTTAATCCTGCTTGCCCTGACTGTTCTGTGGAAACTTACCAAGAACTACTATGTTCGGCAAAAATAAGAGACATGTCCTTGGAAAGCAGATGTGTTCTAACAAGCTGAGTCTTTGTAGAGTATAGATAGCCATGTATGGACAGTAGAAACTAGTATGCTAGTGCTTTTAGATAAGATAGAGGGAGTAAACCAGCTGGGACCACTCTTGTTGTTCAAGAAATTATTTAGGAGAATCTGCACATTCTCTGAGGAACGGGGTGGAAAAGTACAAGGTGAAGAAGACTGTGAGCCTTCCTCCAAAAGACACTGAAGATGACCACCAGGAGGCAATGCACAGGCGTAAAGATAACATAAACTGCTGACACCAGCCTTTTGAACTAACCCAGCCTTACTTGTGCATATGTATATTTGTATTGTGCAATCCAATGAATATGTATATCCACACTCTATAAGTTTCTGGTAAAATGTGCTGTTGGTGTGCAAGCTTTGCAGAGAAATCCCCTTGCACCCCAGCGCTGGAATAAACACACCTACTTCATAACTCTCTCCGAGTTGTAGAGTCTGTTTCGGCATATCACTACAGTGGTGGAAAAGAGCTCCAGGAAAAGACATATATTAGCTATATATTACTCAAAAGCTTAATTGCTAGCCTTAACTAATATTTGGAAGGGTGCACAAAATAAAGACGTGTCAAT
Organism: Strix aluco; assembly: GCF_031877795.1. Taxonomy (NCBI): domain Eukaryota; kingdom Metazoa; phylum Chordata; class Aves; order Strigiformes; family Strigidae; genus Strix; species Strix aluco. The sequence goes on along the minus strand of NC_133932.1, from coordinate 88,042,410 downwards.
ATCTGCTTTTTACTTAACTGTCCACTATGGGTCACTAACAAAACCAGTTACCTGACTAGACATATATCTGATTTTACTAGTATATCAGTTCTTATATTAAGGAATTCTTCGTTCACTGCTTCCTCAATAAAATTCATACTGTTTAAAGCAAGGAGTTTCTTCTTTTAATAGTGGAGTCTGCAGCAATACAGCGGACTTATGCCTTCCCCATTGATTAAAAGTTCATCTGATCAATCCAGAGAAAGAAAATAATTTTAAGAGACTAGTGATGAAGGCAGTAAGGAAAGGGAAGAGTTCATTTTTAACACTAACAGCTTGTTTTGTCATCTCTGCAAAAGCACAGCAGGTTGTTTAAATGATGTTGATCTTAACTTACTTTCAAGAAGAAAGCAGAAGGAATTCAAAATAAATTATTTCCTCTTTTGACTCACTAACCGTCTTTACTAGGCCAAGCCCATGTCTCATCTTGTTACCTGTTAAAAAGTTAAATTGCATGCAATTCGATTGCATGCCCAATTAGACAAGCAATTGTCAGTGGTGGCTGTGACAATCTCATCTTTTTGAAAATGTGGTGCTAAAAATCAATACAAGACAAAGATAAAACAGAGTAAAGAAAGATGATTTAGTTATATATTTCTCTTCCTTGTGAGTTCATTCCTAGATTATGCCCTTACAAAGCAGTATTTTGAAATGGCATTAACAACATAGTGTGAGAAGATATTTTTTAAAATGACTTAAAACTACATCTAAGTTACAGACCATTTTCCTTGAGAACTCTCCCGATAAATGCATTGCAACCAAGTGGAAAACATATTCCTTTTCCTGCTGTGATTGCACATTTGTACTCTTGAGTGCAGGCACATGTATTTGCAATTTCTTCCTGACAGCTTGATTAACCTTGAAAAGTTGCAAACTGAAAGAAAGAACTTTCATAGTTAACTTTCAAAATATACTTGGGAAAAAACTCCAAATCTAATAGCCTATAAATATCTGCTAGGAGCTTTTTTAGTTGTTGTATTCTTCCTGTTATTTAATGTATAAAATTTCACTTTCTAAAATTAATAATGTCAAAATAAGAGAGCTGGAGGTACATAGAAGTATGCAGAACTTGTATATTGGCCCTTTTATTTGATGTAGGTGACAAGGTGTTGATGGGAGGGGTGGGTTCTGTGAGGAGAGGCCAGGGCTGCCTTGTGCTGGACACAGCTCGTTCCAGCCAGCTCCAACAGACTCACTGTAGGGCACGACTGAGCCACTCAGACATGATGGTGGTACCACAGGTAAAGCATATTTAAGAAAGGACAAATGCTGTTTGAAAAAGAAGAGAGAGAAAAGAAAGTGTGAGAAACAACCTTGAAAGCACCAAGGTAAGACAATAAGGAGGAGGAAGAGGTATTCCAGGTGATGGAGCAGAGATTATTTCACAGCCCATGGAGAACTTATGTTGGAGTAGGGGCAAAGGCTGAGGAGGAAGGAGTATCAGAAAGGAACTGTTACGGGCTGATGTCACGCCCATTCCCCACCTCCTTGTGCCACTCAGCAGGGTGGGGAGGAGGTAGAGGAGTCAAGAATGAAGAGTGAAGTTGAACCTAGGAAGGACTGATGTGGGGGAAGGTGTTTTAATTTGTCTTTGTTTCTTGGTACCCAAATCTACTTTAATTAATGAAAGAAAAAAAAAAACAAAAAAAACCCAAAAAAAAACCAAAAAGAAATTAATTTTCCACAAGTTGAGTCTGTTTTGCCTGTGATGACAATTGGTAAGTGATTCACCAATAAGCTTTTTAATCTTCCTGTCCTTTTAAGAAGGAGAATGAGAGATCATCTGGGTTGGCATCTGACAGTTGGCCAAGTTCAACCCACCACAGCCATGAACCAATATATCCTTGGTACTGGTGCAGACTATTCATCAGGAGAAAAATAGATTCAATAAAAGTTTTAGTTATTATCAATTCTTAACATTTATTCTTACTGTGTTAAACTGAGATACAGTAATAGAATGCATAGACATGAAAAGAAAGGATGCCGTTAACCACTTAAACTATTAGTAGAAAAATGTAATATCTTAAATTTCTATATCTCTAAGGATTTTTATTTTGATAATGCACAAATAGGCTGTACTGTGACAGGATATAAAGACTGTATCAAAGCACACCATAATCTAAACATAAAAGGAAGATGAGGGGAAAAGATTAAACATCATCGAATAAACAAGATACTGTAGTGAAGTGTGCAAAGCAATGTATATAATAATAATTATATTACTTCTACAGTCATTTGGTTGGTTAGCTTAATTAAATGCATGTATATGAAATGGGAAAGACCGTGTAGACTCCTATGAAACCAGAGTATAAATAAATATTTAAATGTAAACATGAATTGGAGAAAGATGCAAAACCTCAGTGTTCAGAGCAGAAGACATAAAATATTATTTTTTACTTCCGTTAGAAAGCAAAGAAATGCTTTATTGAAAAGTTAGAGAATAATGTTTGAAAAAATCCTTGGATAGGTGTCAGTTCTAGAATTTTCAGATTTTAGCAGCTGCAGGCAAGTTTATTCCATGACCAATTTAATATCTCCTCTCTGAACTGTAATGTCGTCTATGACTAGATTGTCATATTTAAGACACTTAATAGAGGGCTTTGATCTTTTTTTTTTTTTTTTTGCACACGAACAGCTGAAAAGTGTTGATATTTTTCTTACATTGGAAAAAGTCACTTGTAAAGTAGGATTTCTTTATAATCACTGTCATAAACCAAAGTAAATTAGGCCCTAAATGATGCAAATATCTTCCTCTGTTTCCTTCCCCACCCCCTACCCCAGTCTTCTATGTATATATAAATTCATTTTCTGTTTCGATAGAAAATGAACTATCTTATTGAATTATGCCTGTTCAGCTTTCTCCTTTGGAAAACAATGGCACTGCACCTAAACAAAACTCAGTCAGGCTTCTGTGTCCTATCTAGTCCACCTGTTTTTAAGGGGAAACATTAAGAGAAGTGCTATATTGTTGCATGCAAGGATATGGGATGAATTGTTACAACAGCAACATCTACAGTTTTCGATATTGGCCTCGTCACAGCAGAAACAATTACTTCAGCCCATCTCCTTCTTCACATGGCTATGGCCGTTACATAGTTGTCCACAGATATTGATGATGTTATCACCTAACAAGCCCATGCAACAGATGTTCCCTGCATTTTCTGACAGCAAAATAGTCCAGGTGTTTATGGACTGAATTTATTCTGTGAACCATTAGCTCAATGTTACCCAATGCATACTTGAGGAATGTAATTGTGGTGCACTGTAATTATCTAAACAGAGATGCTTAAATGTATTTAAGCATTGTTGTTTATCTTCTAATCCCAATTACATTAGCACTGTTAAAAGAATTATGTGCCAAAAAAATGATAGTTTCTTTTGTAGTGCAATCTGATTAGCAGCACGCAAAAAAAGAATTATGAGGGGGAAAAAAAAGTCAATTATGCAAGAGTTGTAACAAACACATGTGTCCATGGGAAAAAAAAAAAGCGAAACACAAAAAACCCTGTTTCAGTAGTTAGGACACAGGTCTACAAAAGACAATCACTTGGAATGCATGTACATCAAGAATTTTGTCATGTATCAAAATTTGTGAGAGGCTGAGGTTCTAGTGCAGTTGACAAAAATCAGTTAGCATCATACATTACAACTATTCCTTATTAAATTGATTTCAAGCTGAGGACAATAGGAAGTAAAAAAGCTGAACATTTTAATTCTGAATTTTGCATTGTGAATCTTTATGGGGGCACACTGAAATCTGTGAGTGTGTGTATAGCTATTACAGAAAATTCACTTTAAACTTAATTTACTTAGGTCATTTAAATGCAAGACTACATTACTGTCATGTCCTTTATCATCTTTGAAAAGCAAGACTGTCATGCATCTCAATTTCTAAGTTTTAACACCTGACTTTGGATGAAATGTGCCTACCTTCACACTAATATTTTCCACAATGATTCAATCTCCATAATAAATTAATTTAAGACTCATGTTTGCCACATCATTTCTTTTCTGCTGTTTTCTTAATGTGATGGCTTTTGTGAGCTTTTCATGACCACACAGTGCTTCCCAACATGAAGTATGGATTCTATGTATGTGACCTAGGAGTATGGATTTTCCTGCAGATGTCAGAGTGGACAATAGACAGACACTGCAATACTCATCACCGTAGTTATGTGTCACAGGGACTGTCTTTTCTTTATCACTTGCTGCTACTTTCCAAATCAAAACACTAAAAGTGTGCAGCAATTCTGAATGGAAATATAAGCAAAGAGAAGAAGGAGATATGAATGGATTATTCTGTCCATCTAACTACGCTTCCCATTCTTTTGCATCTGAAATGTTCCCTGTAGGTTTCCTACTGAGTTAATTTGAAACAGATTATGCCCTAGATAAGTGAAGGCTACTGACATTATAGAATTACAATATTTGACACATTAAGTAGAACTTTCTGTCCCTTGTTTCAGAAATCTTTGAAGTACAAAATAATGAACCATTGGACAGGGTTCCTAATGTGCCTATAAGTAAATAGTATTCCTTAATGCAAGTAGATATTTTTGCATTAAACAAATCTTCCTTCATTATTTCATCAATAATAACATATATATACTGATTAGTAGAAACCCGTCTTCCTGAAAGTTATTGTCAAAATGAAATTGCAGTCCTATAGTTAGCAAGAAACTTCTATGAAAGTGGTTAAAAACTAGATATTAACATATTTCTTAAGCTGACAGAATTTTTCTGTGATACTGATTATCTTAATTTTGTGTAGATTAATTTATTTTCAGTCATTGAAAACTTGTAAGAGAGAAGCTTTGTTAACTTGCATTTTACGCACATATTATGCAATATAGTAATCTAATATGGTACATTCATACTATACTCATGAGTCTCTTGACAGTGCCTTCAACTAAAACAGAAATTGGTATTTTAACTGGAAGAAACCCTCTCTTACATGTGGCTTAGTCCTGTAAAGTAATACTGAGCCTTCAATTTTCAATGAAGTTTCACAGAAACTTATCACAGAACCAGGATTGTTGAAGTGGGAAAGAACCTCTGGAGGTCTTCTAGTCAAACCGGCCTGCTCTGAGCAGGACCAACTAGAGCAGGTTTTTTCAGGGTTGTGTCCAATCAGGTTTTTAATATTTCCCAAGACAGAGACTTCGCAGCCTAAGAAACCTGCTCCAGTGTTTGATTGCCATCACATTAAAAAAAAAAAAAAAAAAAAAAAAAAAAGAAAGAAAAAAAAAAAAAGAAAAAGCTTAAATAGAATTTATTTGTATCCATTGTTTTTTATTCTGTCACTGGAAACAATTGAAGAGTCTAGTTCCATATTCACATCAAGATCTATTCATACCTGATGCTGGGGGAAGATCCTTTTGAGTCTTCTCCTGCCCAGGCTGAACAACCCCAGTTCTCTCAGAATCTCCTGATATGACAGTTGCTCTAATCCTTCTGAGGAACTCACTTCAGTATGTCCACATCTTTCTTGTACTGGGGAGACCAGGCTTGAACACAGCACTCCGCATGTGGCCTCACCAGTGCAGAGTAGAGAGGAAGCATCCTCTCCCTTGACCTTCTGGCAACGTTTTTCCTTAGACAGTCCAGGAAGGTGTTGGCTAACTTTGTTGCAGGGGCACATTTCTGCCTCATGGTCAATGTGTTGTCCTCCGGTATCCCCAGATCTTTCTCAGGTAAGCTGCTTTCTAGCTGGTTGGTATCCAACATGTATTGATGTATATAACTCTTGCCCAGGTGTAGGGTTTTGTACTACCCTTTGATGAACTGCATGAGGTTCCTCTGTGCATTTCTCCAACCTGTTGAGGTCCTTCTGAATGACAGTGCATGTATCTGGTATATCAGCCACTCCTTCCAGTTTTGTGTCATCTTCAAACTTGCTGAGGGTGCACTCTGTCCTATCATCCAGGTCATTAATGAAGAGATTGAACAATAGTGAAGCCAGTGTCAATCCCCGGTGTACGCTACTAATGACTGGCCTCCAGCTGGGCTTCATGCCACTGTTCATGATGCCTTGAACCCCACAGTTCAATCTACTTCACTGTCCACTTATCTGCCACATAATTCATAAGTTTTTTAATGATGATGTTAACATCCTGATGAGGACCAGGTCCTGAGAATTTTAGGCTTCTTTCAGTTGTCTGAAGAAGGCCTTTTCTGATTCTTCCTGATCAGGTGGTCTGTAGCAGACATGCACAACATGACCCACATTGTTCTGCCCTTAGACCACAGATTCTCAGTTGGCTCATCATCTATCTCCTGGCAGATCTCTATGCATTCCCATAAAGGGCAACTCTACCATGGTTTTCCTGACCTGTCCTTTTTTGAAAATCCTGTATGCAACCATGCAGGACACTGGTCATGCAAGCTATCCCACCTCATCTCTGATATTGATGAGTTTGTTGCCCTGCAACTGCATGCAGACTTCTAATTTTTCCTGTGTATGTCAGTATACAGACACTTCAGAGAGGTACCAAGTCATATAGATTTCCCCTCAAAAAAGGGAGAGCTTCCCCTATATTGCTGTCTTCTCGCCTCTTCCTTTTTGGTGTGATTATGCTCCAGTTAAGTCCCTTTCAGTTCTTTTATTTATTACTTTTGAGGTCTCTTTCACCCTTTGCTTGCCAAGTTAGTCCACCATTTCCTCATGTGACTGTGGATTTTCAACATCCTTTTTTTGTCATTCCTAGTTTAAAGGTCTCCATATCAGGTTGGCCAGCCTGTTGGCCAAGATGTTTTTTCCCCACTTTATCAGGTGGATACCTTCTCTTACTAGTAATTACTAAATTCTCCAAGAGGGTCCCATAGAGATAGAATCCAAATCCTCTTGCTGCCAACAGCACATAGAAGGTCTGATGTTGACATGCAGGATCTGTTTACTTCTCCTCAAGCCCTTCCACGCCCCAGCAGCATCAAGGAGAGCATAACCTGGGCTTCCACATTCTTGGACCCCTGGGCCCATCTCACTGCTAGAGCTGTGTTAGTCACTTTCAACACACTAAGAGTGCCTTTTGGCAGTTTAGTGCTCACATAGAAAAGCAATAGAGGGTAACAATACAAGAACCAGACAAGCTTTAGCAAATTTCCAACAACATCTTCAGTCCAAGGCCCCAGCAAGCAGCAAACCTTCCCAGACAGCAGGTCAGATTGGTAAGTGGGAATCTCCATCCCCTGCTGCAGGGAGTGTCCCCATTGGTATCACTCACCACTTCTTCCTGGTGATGCTGCTGGGCTTAGTCTCAGCTAGCTCAGATGCTTTGTTGGAGAGAGCTCCTAGCCCTTCTTCTAATACCAGGGCACTGAACGTCTTTTGTAGTTGCAGAAGTGCAGGTGGAACAGTAGCCATTCTCCTGGTGCCAGAGGTCGCATGCATCCAGCCTTCACCATCACAGGAGTCTCTTATTTCCCCAGCTGATAAACACAGAGTCTGCCTACACCTCCTTCAATATAGTTGGAGGTTGAGGCTTTTGAACCTGCAGGGTCAGAGAGGATCCAATCGTTCTCATCATTTCTGGTGCTGCTCAGTCCGCTGACCTTCTCCTGTTCCTTTACCTCACAACGCAGTATTCCATTACTTAAAGAGGGGTTCTTGAGAAGATGGGGCCAGGCTCTTCTCAGAAGTGCATTGTGAAGGAACTAGAGGCAAAGTTCACAAGTTCAAACACTGGATAATTCTATCAGACATAAGGAGAAATTGCCACAGTGAGGGACGTTAAGCACTCTAACACGTGACCAAGGAAGTTTACGGTATCTCCATCCTTGGAAATTTTCAAAACTCGACCAGGCAGGGCCATGACCAGCCTGATCTGACTTTGAAGTTGGCCCTGCTTTGAGTAAGAGGTAGAGCTAGGTGGCATTCAGACATCCCTTCCAACCGATTCTATGATTTTATGAAATATGTTTTAAAGTTGCCAATATCTTTTGCATAAACAGAAGTTTAAAACCAGCTTATATTCCAAATATTATTGCTAGTTGTCTTGTAGTTTTTGGATGGGCAAAATAAACAGAGGGTAAAAAGTTAAGAGACATCAGATAGTAATCCCTAGCCATTACATCTCCTGTATTTCTTCCAGTAATCCAAATGCCAGAAAATAATCCCAGTTAAATTTTATCAGTTTACTAGGAATTAAATTATTGAACTAATACATAAAGTACTGAATAGAAAATAGTATCTTTTTATCAGTGGTTATAATCATGTTACATGACAATATAAATAATTTAATACTTCACTTTCTGGATGCTTAAAAATTTTATACTTCAGTTACTATAAGTTTATTTTTTGCATTCCATAGTATTATTAAGGAATAAACAAATAATGCACCATGAAAGAAAATAGTCCATTCACAAGACATATTTCTGGATATTCTAGGTAAGGCCAGCCATTAAACACCTATGTTGGATAATTAGTTGCAGAAAGGCAATGTTTATTCATTTGTTTTATACAAAAAATCCCCAAAGTTAATGTGACTAGAAAGCTACACTTTATTCATGATTTCATGTCAAACTTCAGAAATAAATTCAGTCAGCCAGGTGTGCCAATTGCAACTGCACAGTCAACTAAGAGATAATGGAAAGATGAAATATAGATTTAGCTTACATTCTTCTGAACAAAACGGAAAGCAGCAACACTACATTCCAATATAGTTCTTTCCATTACAAAAATCTTATCTACCTTCCATTAAATACGTATCCAGAAAATAATTTCATCCCTGGCCGTGCTGTGACTAGCTGTGGAACAAGTCTGAATACAAGGAACAGAATGATTCACAGCTGCTAAAATGAATTTATTAAACCCTCTTTTCACTTTCTATTTCAGTCATGATTTTGCTGCTGCCAACACTTTCCCTGATGTGATGCTTAGCAGTGACAATACCAATTGGCACATACACATATATATATATATATATGTGTGCTTGAGAGACAGACAGGAATTGAATACAGCGAGGAGATGGCATTTGTGTGAAGCCAGGTTTATTGAGATCTGTTTATAAGTGGAAAAGCCTTAAGACTGAAGTATTGTGAAAAGGATCAGATAAATTTTCTGGGTTTATTAATTTCCAGTGAAAATCTAATTTTCATCTAACTCACCTTAATTATTTTGAGGCTTCTTTTTACTGCCTTATATCTATCAAAGACCCTGAGTATGACTGATTTTTTTTTTCTTTTTTTAAAAAATATGTATCTATTCAAAGGGTTACTGATTTACAACAAATGAAATAACCACAAATATCCTTCAATAGTTGATGTCCAGATATTTTTCCCAATATTTTCCACTATTCTTTTTAGCAAGAAAGAAGGAATAAGACTATCTTTCTTTTCTGAAGTAAAGTCTGCATACACATATTATCTTTCAAATGCAGTGAGTCTGACTACAACGTACATCACTTTGTAGTATCTAGATTTTACCATAACAGTTGTTTACATGTAAGTTTTCACACTATAGTAGAGCTATGACAAATCAAGAGAGTGAAGAAAGAGCGAGCCTGGGTAGTCTAAGGAGGGATATTTCTACTGAGGTGTTATAAGCCATCCATATCAGAGTACTGCCCTGGAATTTAGTAGGATCTAGAAATCACTAATTTCCTCTAATCATTATATTACTTTAAATGAATGTAGCCATTAAAATGGATTAAAATGAATGTAAAGAGCAGATAAAAGAGAAAATAGTTCCAAAATAAAGAAAGAGAATGTATAATAGTGATATGAAAAATGGATATCTAAAGTTAAAAAATCTTAAGGAAGTGAAAAGAAAGATATTGAAGATTTTTCTTTGGTTTTTTAATACAACTTTTTTTTTTTTTTTTTTTTTTTTTAGAATAAAGTAATATAACTCTAAGAAAACATCTTGTCACAGATGTTCCCATTCTTTATTAAATAAAATAACGCTCAGTTCACATTATAAACTAGAAAATAATACTTAGTTCATAGATGTTAAAATTAATCTCATAGACCTTCTAATTATTTTGTCAGGTATGACTTCTGGAAACTGAACAGATATCTCTAAGGTAAATTTCTTTCACTGTTTCCAAAGACATTCTAAGAACAATAACACTTCAGAAAAATACTATTTTAAAATCTGAAATAGAGATAGTTATATAAAAAATGTGAGGATGATATAAACCAGAAGACCACTTTTTCTGACAATGAGTAGCAGCAATGCTTAGTGAAGTGGAAATGGGAAGCAAAAGTGGATAAACAAAAGGCTAGGGGTTTTTTGTTTGGGGTTCCTTGTGGGTTTTGTTTTCATTTAGTTGTTGGGGTTTTTTTTTAAAAAAAAGCACACTAACACCTGTGTTTCCTATTAATAAAATTCTGTAGATCTGGTTTCATATTTTTTATCTTCAAATCATTATTTTTCTTTTTTTATATATTCTCTAAAGGATAATTTAATGATGATTGGGTTAACATTTCAGAGTATATAAAGAAATATGTACCTGTTTACATTTATATTTTTAAATTAAAAAAATAAAAAATACTAAGATTTTTGAGCTTTTATTTTTCAAGCCATGAATGAAATATTCCCTCAAAAATTTCAGTGAAGTCTTTTTTTTACCCAAGTCTGAGCTATGAAGCCCTTTATTCACTGTATTTTTCCATTTTCTTTTCTTGCTTTTCATAAAGATATCACTTTAAGTAGTCAGACATTAAAGTTCTTTTTTTACTCCATTGTAATTAGAAATTTCACAACATTTTAATACCTGTGACAAAAAAATTTTCATTTATTATACATATATCTCAGAGAGCAGATGGAATTGTAGTGTGTGTGATAATACATAAAATTTACAGTCCCAAATTCTAAAGAAAAACAGCTGACCTGCACTTAAAAGAGAAGAAGAAAGAGAAACAATTATAAACTTGTCAAATTAAAGAAAAAAAGAGAAGAAAAAAAGTATGTTATACAGTCTTTATACTGGAACTTGTATGAGAGGAAAAAAATGAAAAAGGCTTGTTACTTCACTTCCAGTGTTGACAATATAGAGACTTGCTGAGCAATTTCAGCTGTCTGTCAAGCAATTATCAGCCGAAGGAAGGAAGGAAGAGAGGTAGATATCATGAGACTTAAGCCTCAAAACTTCTCATTAGAAGATAGATGTCTAAGATTCTAATGTTGAAATGAAGGAGCAAAAATCAGTAAAGAGAGAGATCTGTTTAGCAATAATTTACACTGCTGTGTGTCTTTAAGCATGCTAATATGCTTCTATGTTATTCTGTCTACATTTTCCTTTCATGTATGATAGAGGTTTTTAATCAAGAGGAACCTCTGAAGCATTAAAGAGAATCTTGGTTATTGATAAGTTCAGCATTATGTACTTGGCATTGTTTTTTAATACTGTTTTTTCCATTCAGCATCTTTCCAATTGACTTATTGGTAAGTGTTTCATGTTTAATTCAGTCATTATGTTCCTAAATAATTAATGACTGATGAAAACAAGGAAGATATTATCATAAATTCTCTCATATTTAAGTGTATGTATTTTTATTTATTTATTTTTACTCCATCATTCTAACCAACTCATGTTCTGGTGTGTTTTGCTTAACTATTTCATAATAATTTTAAATTGTCCTGGGGGGGTGTTGCAGCTGTATGTCAAACATAAAATACTGAAAACATACTTTGGCTGAAAATTCACTGCTTAACGCTATCCAATTTCCACAGCAACCTTTTCCCCATTGTTAACAACTGTCAGATAGCTACTCATAGTGATTTATAAAAACAAGTAGCAATGGGAAAATTACTTGCAGGGAACAAGACAGATTATGCAAAATTGAATTTGTTTGTTGGTATGTAGACCTGACCAGTAACAGCATTTATATTTTTAACATGAAGCGTACAAAAATAGCAAAACATTGAAAAAGTACATGCTTAGATACCAGACATATTTTCATTCAGACAAGAATATAAACTGAGAAAACGATAATTGTACATTAGGGAATTATTATTTAGTAAATTTATCTTGAAAAGTATTGGTCTGAGAAGGTGAGACTTAGAATCATAAAATAGGTTGGAAGAGACGTCTGGAGGTCAGCTGGATCAAACACTCTCCCAAACCAGAGCCAACTTTGTAGCCAGATTTAGCACCAAATTTAGATAGGTTCCCCGGGGCCATCTCTAGTTATAATTGTAAATATCTTCAAGGGTGGAAATTCTATCAGTCTCTCAAGAAAATCTGTTCTGATGTTTGATCAAGCTGCTGTGAAAAATTTCCTGTATTATAACATTTGTCTGTTGTCTCTTGTCTTATCTCTCCAAGGAAAGTCATATTTCTTCTTCTCTATAGCCTTCCATTAGGTAGCTAAAGACAGCAAAAGGTACCTCCCACTAGCCTTCTTTTTTTTAAGGATTGTGCTGTTTTTTGCTGGGATAGACTTAATTTTCTTCATAGTAGCTAGTGTGGAGTTATGTTTTGTCTTTTTACTGCAGACAGTGTTGATAATACAGGGATGTTTTCACTATTGCTGAGCAGTGCTTCCACAGAGTCAAGGCCTTTTCTGCTTCTCACTCCACCCCACCAGTGAGTAAGGCTGGAGGTCCACAAGAAGTTGGGAGGGGACATAGCCGGGGTAGCTGATCCCAGCTCACCAAAGAGATATTCCATACCATATGACATCATGTTCAGAATATAAATCTCAGAGAAGAGGAAGGAAAGGGGGGACATTCAGAGTGATGGCATTTGTCTTCCCGATTAACTGTGATGCATGATGGAGCCATGCTGGACATCTGCCTGCCCATGGGAAGTGGTGACTGAATTCCTTATTTTGCTTCGCTTGTGTGTGCGGCTTTTCCTTTACCTATTAAACTGTCTTTATCTCAACCCATGAGTTTCTCACTTTTGCCCTTCCAAATCTCTCCCCGATCCCGCTGTGGCAGGGAGTGAGCGAGTGGCTCTGTGGTGCTTAGTTACTGCCTGGGGTTAAACCATGACAAGAATGAACAAACTCAGCTCTCAACCTTTCCACACCCATAATGGGATCTGGTCCTGATCACCTTGGAGATCCACCTCTGGATCTACTGCAGTATGTCAATATCTTTTTTTTTATATACTTGGGAGCCCAAAACTGTCCTCGAGGTGTGGTCTCACAAATGCCAAATAGAGGGGCATAACCTATTCCTTTGACATACTGGCTATAATTTCATTAAAACAGTATGGGACATGCTGCACAGACACACTGATGACTTTCAGTCAACTAGCTGTTAAACAAGATGCCCAGCTCCTTTTCTGCAGAACTGCTACCTAGCTGGTTAGTCCCCAGACTGTACTGAAAATAAGTTCTGCCAGAGATGTAAGATTTTGCATTTACTTTTGTTCTATTTCACAAGGTTCCCCTTAGCTACAGGGGACTATCAAAAGCCTTGCTAAAGTGAAAGTAAATGATATACACTGTTCTGTCCTCAGCCAGTGCATCAGTCATCTTACCATACAGAACAGTTTGGTTGGTCAGAGTTTGCCCTTTGTAAATAAATGCTGGTGTTCTCAGTTGCCTTCCTGTTCTTCATGTGCCTCAGTATAGCCTTTAGGTGTATTTGCTCTGTAATCTTCCCAAAGACTGCAGGGAGGCTGTTGTTCCCCCAAATCTTCTTGCCTGTTTTGAATAGAGAAATGGCATTTGCCTTTCCCCAGTCATTAGGACTCTTCCACAGTTGCAATTACCTTTGCAGAACGGGAGTGGGGCTGCACTTAAGCTATTAAGTGGCATCTTTTCAGGGGCTGTGAACTTATATATTTCCAACTTTCTTGAGTATCTTCTAGTTCAAGCCTGTGTTAGGAGGGTAGCGCTTCTCTCCTGCAAACTTAGCAACTCAACATAGAAACCTGGGACTGTAGACCAGGCCAGTAGAGGGTGAGTAAAAGAAGGACTTGAGTACCTGAGCCTTCTCCATGTCCTCCACTGCTATCTTTCCTTTCCTATTTGTCAGAGGATGAGTATTCTCCTTAGCTTGCTTTCACTGCCTCTGGGCCTGCTTAAGTCCTTCCCATTTTCTTCCACACCACTAGTTTCAACTCCAGCTGAACTTTGGTCTTCCTACTTCCCCCTGTGCATGCCCGTGTGTTGTGTTTGTACTCTTCCTCAGTAATCAGTCCCTTTTCCACCTCCCATTCACTTCCTTTCTGTCTTTAGGCTGAGTTAGGCACTCCCTACTGGGCCAACGTGACATTTTCTTCTTACTGTTTGTTTTCTTGCTGTAGAGGATGGGCTGTTCTTGTGCATTGAGGAGGCTGTCCTTGAAGACAGGCCAGCTCTCATGGGGTCCTTTGCCCTTCAGGGCAGCCTTTCAAGGAAGGGAGCTTTTCAGGTCCTGAGCAAACAGGTACACATCTTTTTGCAGCCCAGGGTCTTTGGTCTGCCTTTTGCTTTCCTCAGAACATTAAACTGCTGTCTCATGGTCACAGAAGTCAAGGATACCATTGACTACCACATCCTTGACCAGTTATTTTTCCTTTGTGATTAGAAGACTCAGGAAAGCACCTGCCTTGTTTGTGCCCATCATGCTGCTCTCTCTATGAAATCTAGAGTTGTTAGAGTCTCCCATAAAAGTCAGTTTCTGTGATCAAGAGATTTCTTCTACTTGTTTAGAAACAATATACCAGCAGGACCCAATTTCCTTCATCCAGTCCTACAGAGACCTCTGATCATCTTTGATCTAATCAAGATCTTCCATAACACTATAGTTGTTGCAAAGAGTGGTAGTTGCAGTGCTGGACAAGCTTTGGCAATCTCTGTGGTGTCCTAAGTCCAAAAGATGCAACAAACCTCTAAAGAGAGCAGGTCTTTCAGAAGGAAGCCCACCACTACTTTTACCCATCATTTACTCTGTGCTTAAGGTTCCAGTCAGGCATGGCTAGGCCAAATGCCTTCCGTAGCACAATTCACTCCCCTCTGAAAACATTATGAAGGATAAAAAGACATCTTCTTGTTGATAGAAATCACAAGTCCTCTTGTGAGTTCTCTAGAGCTGCAAGTGGGGAGACAGAGAGAGGAAGCTTTGTGAGCTAAGAATGGAGGAGGAGAAATGTAAGGGTTGTTCATAAAAGCATTCAAAATATCTCTCAGATGTAATATTTTAAAAATAAATTTGAAAACTGGTTTGATGTTAGATGCTGTCCACCAAAAACCTTGCATTTTGAGCGAGCCTATAAAGTTTCATTATGTGGAGTTAAAACTTTGTTAGGTAAAGCCACCTCCTATAACTGAAGGAAACTTTTAATTCCTTAATAAAGCATTATAAGTATTTGCTGAGTAAGTTCAAACTATGTTGAACCTTCCAATTACTGAAATGTGAAAAGGCAAGAATGTAGGTCATTAGAGTAAGACTTGAAAGCATGCTGCTTTCTTGGGTCTTTACCATAATTTTTATTATTCTTCAGTTTTGCTCTTTCTATGTGTACAACTCATATGAAAGACACTGTGAGTCTTACAGTCTCAATATAAGGGAAGAGTAATGAGAAAGTATCACACCTAGACAATCAGAAGAGTTCTTAGAAAACTTAAAGGTCATATAACCATTTCTACTTTACAATAATGTATTATGTTCAAGTACAATTTCTGTTTGGAAAGGAAATTGAGATGCAGATATAGGCGTAAGACCTCTTACTCAGAAAAAGTTCAATTTAATATTTGTAATTAAACGCTCATCTATCTCATTACAGAGATAAGAAATTAACAATAACTTCTAGACTTAAATTTCTCTCACCTCTTTATAGATATATAGAACTAGGGGATTGGTTTTAATTACTCTTGTTGAAGTAATTCAAGCACTTGACTTGACATTCTAGAAGACTTCAGTGAAGTAGAATACTTTTTAAAATACTATCAAAACAAGTTATTTTCATTCATATTACAGAGTAAAAATCCCTATATTTAAAGTCATGGGAATTAGGAGATGAATGTGCCATCTCCTCTTTGGTTTTCACACCTTTTTGGAGAACAACCTTAAATCTTTCTTAAGAAAGAATCTTAAAAGTATATCATAATTTATCAGTTCATCAGAAAATCTTTAGTAATTTAAGTTTGCATTGGTTTAACATAAATCTTTTTTGTTGCTTTTAACTATACCAGAACTTAAAACTTATTTTAAAACAGTGGCTTATTCTTGTGGAATACTTGATGGGAAAGCTGAGGACTGAGTATGTGTATACTACTCTACAACATACTGTGTGTCTCCCAATCACATAGATTTGAGCCAGCAGGATGAATGTATACTAAACCATATTTCTCAACAACCTTCACAAATATTCACAAATTACACCTGGTAACTCCATCTCTTCCTCAATTCTGGCAACAAACTCATAGTGCCCCACTCATGAAACATAAGTATACCCACTCTCCAGCAAACTTCAGAGCTATAGTAGAAGATAGCCAAAGACTATAGAGAACTATCAGAATAAACCAGCAGAAACTGTTGTCGTCAATAATGGCAAATTTACTAAGTGACTATGTCAGATAATCTTAGAAATGGTACTAGGCTACAAGCTTTAGGGGAAAACACAGAAAAGTATTTAGTCTCTGCTAACCTGATTGAGAAAAGATTTCTTCTTCATACCAGACAGGGTGAGCACTCTAATCCTGGTTACATGAAGAATAATAAACACCTAAGATTTTTCACAACAAAACTTCACAAATGCCAACATCCCATTTTTGTTAATAAAAAATGTTGATATTCTTAAAATACTGACTCCAATTTGGTCCATTTGTTTACCAAATTTATTTCAAAATGAAGTTGCGATTTATTATTATACTATGTATTATAAAATAAATAGAAAATAGGTAAATAAAAAACTAACTTTGTTCATGATTAGCGTTCCTTTAAATTTTGCCTAGATGCATGCATTTTATAATTATAAAAGTGCATTATTTTCTGCAAAATATATTCTTCAAATGCATAAAAGCTTAAGATACTTTGCAAAGCATATATCATACTGCAACATCTGAGAAGCATTGAGTCCTGAAAAATAAGCAAACATCAGAGTCAAACAACTGAATTTATATTTTAACATGAAAACTTCAAGCTGTCAGGCACAGTCCACTAGTAATTTATTTTAATGACAAGTCTAAACTGGTCATTCAATCCTTTTGTTGCTGTTGTTGTTTGGTTTGGTGGGGCTTTTTTTCCTTTTTCTTTTAAATTTTTATGTAAAGCCTATCAGGTTTTCCTTTTACCTTTCAGTAATCAAGAATCTTCTATGGCACCTAATCAAAGTACTGTGAATATATAACTATATATATATATGGACATACACACACACACACACACACATCATATACATATCCTTTATTGGCATTATGAGTAATTGAATAATCATATTTTATTTATTCTGAGAGATGTAGATTAGAGCAAATTGGCTATTTGTCCTTCACATACTTCTAATAGTCCTTTCACTTTACACTACACATTTTACTAGCCAGAGATAAGATTGTATTCTATGGGAATTTTTACTGGAGCACACAGAGACACACCCACTGATACTCTCACACAGGTTTTAAATTACAGGTAACTGTGTATATGTTACATTTTGGGGAAGTAATATATTAAAGTCCTGAGTCAATCATGTTTCTAAAAGTTTGATTTGATTTTACACTCAGAGAAGCAAATCCCAACTCCCTTTATATTTAAGACAAAAGAGAAAGGAAAACAAACCCAACCAGAAAACAAATGAAATTTAAAAGTCTCTTGGAATACTACCATTAGTAGACAAAGAAATCAGCAGTAATACTTTCTGTTCATATTGATCATCAAAACCATAAAAATTAATTTTAAAACTATAGATGAAAGAAGGCAGTTTATATAAAGGTCAACATTATTTTTAATTTTAGAAAGGGATTTAAAATTTGTAGATGGCTAAATATTTGAGATAATTTTGAGACAATACAGGTTTATAGCAAAGAGTTGTCTGAAACTCTGAAGGTGTTTGATCAACAGTATTTTAATATGGAATAATAATCTTTTGGTCTGCCTAATGGAAAAGAACGCCGTAGTTATGTCTGATGGACTCTCTGAAACTAGTTCTTTTCCAAAACATTAGTAACTAAGTGGAGTGTAGTCTTAATAGCCACTTGGCTCTTATTGCATTTGGATGTAGACTATAGCAGTTTCATACTAGTAGCTGCCATCATTCTGATATTTTTTTTTTACTCTTAAAAAAAAATCAGTAAGTGTGTTTGTTATATCACTAATGGTAAAATTTACTTTTGCTTAGAGAAGACTGGTAAAAAGAAAACAGTGTGTGAAAGTGTATATTTTTAGTTCAGAAAATCTCAATATCAATGTGATTATTGCAATCAGAATTTATTTTTTTAATATACTGGAGGCATATGTATTAAAAAAAAAAGTTTAAATTGTGCATTGATGTGACTCATGCAGCTTTTATATATACACTGTAACATTTACATATCTATATAGATTACTTCTACCTTTATAATATATATATAAACTCTACATTTATAATATACATACATTATAATCCCCAAATTCACTCTGTTCTAGGGCTCAGTCATCCTTATGGTAAAAAAATTCAGGAAACACTTTTTTACTGTGAGGATGACCAAGCACTGGCACAGGTTGCTCAGGGAGCTTGTGAAGTCTCCATCTTTGGAAATATTCAAAAACCATCTGGACACAGTCCTGGGCAAGTGGCTGTAGGTGGTCCTGCTTGAGCAGGGAGGGGTTGGACCAGATGACCTCCAGAGGTCCCTTCCAACCTCAGCCCTTCTGTGATTCTGTGATCCTATGGTGCTGTGATCCATGGAATAAATGCAAAGATTTGACACAATTAGCTGACCCAGAAACAATAGATTCTTTTCTCATATAAATTCTTACCTCTTTAACTAGACTTTCATATAAATGTTTGGGCCTTCTTCAATGTGAATATTAGAACAATTATTTTCTGAACTGAGGGGACTTGAATGGACATTCTAACACAGATGGTCAATAGGAGCCACAGTTAACTTCAGCATTATCAATACTCGGTTGAGTCTTTATTTATGAAAAGTGTCCAGATATCATTAGGTCAAAACATGTTTTTCTTATTCAACAGAAGGCATTTAGTCACTGTAAGCCATTTCAATCCTTGCAAGACATTTATCTATTGTATAGAGCAGGAAAATGTTCAGAATTTAGACTCAGACAATATTTCTCTAGTAAAAATTCTTAGGAGGTCAAAGGAAAAGATTTGGTTTCTACTGAACTGTACTTAAGTTTTTCCTCCCCATCTTTTTCTCCCATTACCTTGTGTGATCTTTATCCCAAATATGAAAGATCACCAGGTTAAAGTTCCCCAGTAATTTCACACAAATGCACACACAGATTAACACTTTCCCCAGCAGCTGGCACCCAGAGCTCTTGTCCTATTTACTCGCTGGTCCAATGTGATGTTCACACACAGAGTCTCAAAACAGGGAGAGCATTCACATAGAAGACAGACATTTGATTTAGTAAGAATGTAGAACAGTCTGTGGGAATCACACTAGCATTCAGTCTGACAAATATAATTACGAGCTTCTACTAATACGTGATCTGTCTTTTTATCCCTGTTTTCCCAAGCTTGTTCTTTTCTGCTTAGTCTTCATTCTTCCACCATTCCATAAAAATTGGTGTACAATCTCCAGACTCTCTGCTCTATTACAAGATAGTCTTTCATTTCATCCCATAGTAAGTCTTTTATCCCTTAAGGCAGTAACTCCCCTAGTTTGCTTGGATTTACCTGCTAACAAAAACTGCCTATAATACAGTAACTTGCAGCTGCACAATTACAGAGATATAAAAGACAAAATTCAGTTGCTGTAATAGGAAAATGATGTTGTGATGTTCATGCTTTTTGACAGTCCATAAAAAATGATTTGACTTTAGAATGTGTATGTCAAAATTGTAAGACCAAGATAAAGTTTGGTTAGTACTATTTAGATCAAGTACCATTTTTTAAGCACCATTACCACTTTTCAGAAAGCAGAGGCCTGCAACATCCATAAAGTAGGAATGCACTAATCAGAACATAATGCTGGCTTGCCCTGAACCCAAATAGAAGCATACTAAAATAGTATTAGTCATACTGTATAGTATATACACTATGTAACAACAATACATTAGTAGTTTGTAACACTGTGAAGTCAAAGTTAGGAAC
Source organism: Strix aluco (assembly GCF_031877795.1). Lineage (NCBI taxonomy): Eukaryota > Metazoa > Chordata > Aves > Strigiformes > Strigidae > Strix > Strix aluco. Next base: position 88,022,239 of record NC_133932.1, on the reverse strand, counting down.
AATCTATAAGCATTTTACTTAAATTTATGACCACCAAAAAGGCAGAGATAAATATAGTTCCACATAGTAAGAGATAACTATGTTGTTAAATAATGGGAAGAAAAAAGTTGTGTTAAAAAAAAAAAAAAAAACCAACAAAAAAAACAACAAAACAGAAAACCCTCTTGAAATTCTTATTAAAATTCTTGTAACCAATTTGTTTTTTAAAAAAAGACTTTGACCATAATAACTAAATATGTGAGTAAAAAATAAAAATTCTTAAAAATGTCTGTATTAGTATAACATATTTTTTCACTATAGATTGTTGAAACACTACACAGAAAAATTCTGATCTGAAAACTTTAAAAAATACATTAATAAAGAGATAAGATCCTAATTTTTGTTCATTTATTTTCTAAATATTTCATATTAAAACTGAATGAGATTTCTAGTTATGATTAGAAAGGGAAAATTGTAATCTATTACCTTTGTTACAGCTGTTTCACAAGGTCATTTAAGGAATGTAAGAATGTAGCAAATTACTGAGTATGTTAATTTTGCAGATAACATTAAGCTTTTATAACAAAAAGCAATTGTTTTCTTGTCAAAATATTTTACCTGGACTATCCTTTTCTCAAGTAAGTAGAAACATTGAAATTTTTTTTTTTTTAAAAAAAAAGAGAGTCCTAAAGTCTTTCCTCAACCTACAGAAAAATACATAAACCTATATTATCAAAAATTAAAGAAGGTGGAGTAGTACAGGTGGACAATTTAGAAGAGGTATATGAGTCAAAACTAACTGAAAATTACTGATTTTATCAACACTATGCCAGGTTTTTTCTCTTGACAATCTGTCTCAAAACATTTTTCTGAGCTGATTGAAAAATTCTTCTAGGTACTTGTATGCATAGGAACCTATCAATTAAGAGGAAAAAAACCTCATAGAATAACAAGTTGGAAGGGATGTCAAGGATCATCTGGTCGAACCTTTCTTGGCAAAAGCACAATCTGGAAAAGATGGCCCAGTACCCTGTCCAGCTGAATCTTAAAAGTGTCCAGTGTTGGGGAATGCACCACTTCCCTGGAGAGATTATTCCAATGGTTGATTGTTGTCATTGTGAAAAATTTTCCACTTGTGTCCAATCGGAATCTCCTCAGGAGTAACTTGTACCCATTACACCTCATCGTTTCCATATAACTCCTTGTAAAATGGAGTCTCCGTCTTGTTTTTATCCACCATTTACATACTGGAACATGGTGTGTCCTGGTTTCGGCCAGGATAGAGTTAACTTTCCTTGGTCTGAGAGGGAGCACAGCTAGAGCACCGGGTCTGGATGAATCATTGGAGTATTCCATATCATGTGATGTCATGGTCAGTATACAGGTGGACACGTGCTCTCTCACATGCTGTTTTTGTTTTTTGGGTCGGCATGGAGGGACTTTCTGGTGCGGTCAGATCGCTGCTGGGGGGAAGGTGGTCTGCGTACCTGTCACTGCGCTCGGTAAGCCACTGCTGCATTTTACCCATTTTGGACTTACTATTGTTACTGTTGTTTTTGTTACTATTAGTATTTTTTTTTTTAATTCAACCTACGATTATTTTCTTTTTTCCCTCCCCTATTTCACCAGGGGTGAGGAGAAGTAAACAACTGGCCATGTGGTGATTGGCTACCGGCTGAGTTCAAACCACATGGTGATAAGGTATCCCCTAAGCCTTTTATTCTCAAGGCTGAACAAATACTATTCTCTTAGCTTTTCTTCATATGACAGGCTTCCCAGTCCCTTGATCATCTTTGTGGCCTTTCTCTGGACCCTCCCCAGCCCGTCCCCATGTTTTTTGCATAGTGAGGACCAAAACTGAACCCAGTATTCCAGGTATGACCTGACAAGTGGTGAGTAGAGTGGGATAATGACATTTTATCTCTGCTGGTGATGCCCTTGTTGATGCAACCCAGCATCTTGTTGGCTTGCTTTGTTGCTGCAACTCACTGTTGACTCATTTGGAGCTTGTTGTCCACCAGGATCCCCAGGTCCCTTTCCACAGACCTTCTCCTAAACCAGGTCAATCCCAGTCTGTGTTGCACTCCTGGATTATGTTTTCCCAGGTGCAAGATCTTACGCTTGTGCTTGTTGAACTTCATCAGATTCTTGTTAGCCTAATTTTCAAGCCTATCCAGGTCTTCCTGCAGAATGCTCCCCCTTCTGAAGTGTCTGCTTCCCCACTCACATAATCACAGAATCATAGAATTATTCAGGTTGGAAAAGATCCGTGGGATCATCGAATCCAACCATCAGCCCTACTCTGCAAAGTTCTCACTTAAACCATATCCCCCAACATCTCATCCAAACGACTCTTAAACACATCCAGGGATGGTGACTCCACCACCCACCGGGGCAGCCTATTCTACTGTCTGACCACTCTTTCTGTGAAAAATTTTTTTCCTAATGTCCAGTCTGAACCTCTCCTGTTGCAGTTTAAAGCCATTCCCTCTTGTTCTGTCACTAATCACCTGTGAGAAGAGACCAGCACCAACCTCTCTATAATGTCCTTTCAGGTAGTTGTAGAGAGTGATGAGGTCTCCCGTCAGCCTTCTCCTCCTCAAACTGAACAGTCCCAGCTCCTTCAATCACTCCTCATAGGATCTGTTCTCCAGGCCCTTCACCAGCTTCGTTGCCCTCCTCTGCACTCGCTCCTGCACCTCGATATCTCTCTCGTATTGAGGTGCCCAAAACTGGACACAATACTCCAGGTGTGGCCTCACCAGTGCAGAGTACAGGGGGACTATCACTTCCCTACTTCTGCTGGTCAAACTATTCCTAATACAAGCCAGGATGCCGTTGGCGTTCTTGGCCACCCGGGCACACTGCTGGCTCATGTTCAGCTGCTTGTCAATTAGAACCCCCAGATCTCTTTCTTCCAGACAGCTCTCCAGCCACACCTCCCCAAGCCTGTAGCGATGCATGGAGTTGTTGTGGACCAAGTGCAGGACCTGGCACTTGGCCTTGTTGAAGCTCATCCCGTTAATGTTGGCCCACCGATCCAATCTATCCAAGTCTCTCTGTAGTGCCTCCCTATCTTCATGCAGATCGACACTCCCACTTAACTTGGTGTCATCTGCGAATTTACTGATAATGCACTCTATGTCCTTATCAAGATCATCAATAAAGATGTTGAACAGAAATGGTCCCAACACCGAGCCCTGAGGAACACCGCTTGTGACTGGCCACCAGCTGGATTTAGCTCCATTGACCACCACTCTCTGGGACCGTCCATCCAGCCAGTGTTCGACCCAGCAGACCGTTCACTCATCCAGGCCATGGGCAGCCAGTTCTTCTATGAGAATTCTATGGGGAACTGTGTCAAATGTTTTTCGAAAATCCAGGTAGATAATATCCACAACTTTTCCCTTGTCCAATAATCAGGTCATTTTGTCATAGAATGAGATCAGTTTTTTCAGGCAGGACCTGCCTTTCATAAACCCATGCTGACTAGGCCTGATCCCCTGGTTGTCCATTATATGACTTTTAATGGCACTTGAGATGACCTGCCCCATGACCTTCCCTGGCACCGAGGGGAGACTGACAGGTCTATAGTTTCCTGGATCCTCCTTTCTGACTTTCTTGCAGATGGATGTCACATTTGCCACCCTCCAGTCCAATGGGACCTCCCCAGTTAGCCATGACTTCAGGTAAATCATGGAAAGTGTCTTGGTGAGCACATGTGCCAACTCTTTCAGCACCCTTGGGTGTAACCCATCCGGTCCCACAGACTTGTGTGCATCCAAGTGGTGTAGCAGGTCTCTGACCACCTCCTCTTCAACTGTGCTGACCTCATTCTCCTTCCCCTCCCCATCTCCCAGATCATGAGGCTGGGTGTCCAGGGAACAGCCATTTCCACTGCTAAAGACTGAGGCAAAGTAGGCATTGAGCACCTCAGCTTTTCCTTCATCCTTAGTTACCATGTTTCCCTCTGCATCCAACAAAGGAGGGAGATTTTCCCTAATCCTCCTTTTGCTGTTAACGAATTTATAGAAATATTTTTTATTATCCTTAACAGCTGTAGCCGAGTTGAGCTCTAGCTGCGCTTTGGCTCTCCTAATGTTCTCCCTGCATAGCTTCACTACATCTTTATAGTCTTCATGAGAGACCTGGCCCCTCTTCCAAAGGCAATAGAGTCTCCTTTTGTTCTTGAGATCCGGCCAAAGGTCCCTGTTTAGCCAGGCCAGTCTCCTTCCCCTCCTGCTTTTTTTTTGGCATGTGGGAACAGCCTGTTCCTGTGCCTTTAAGACTTCTCTCTTGAAGTATGTCCAGCCTTCCTGGACTCCCATATCCTTCAAGGCAGCCTCCCAAGGGATTTTGTTAATCAGTCTTTTGAACAGGTCAAAGTTTGCCTTGAGGAAGTCTAAGGTGGCAGTTTTACTAACCCCTCTCTTTGTTTCTCCAAGGATCAAAAATTCAATCACCTCATGATCACTGCACCTTAGATGACGTCCAACCTTTACTTCCCCCACAAGCTCTTCCCTGTTCACAAGAAGCAGGTCCAGGAGGGCACCTTCCCTGGTCGGCTCACTCACCAGCTGTGTGAGGAAGTTATCCTCCACACATTTCAGGAACCTCCTGGATTGTTCCCTCTCTGCTGTGCTGTGATCCCAGCAGATACCCTGAGTAATGATTCTCAGTTTGGTATCATTAGCAACCTTCATCAGGATACACTTGTTCCCATCATCGAGATCACTTCCTGTCACGTCTCAGTTTCTTGGGACAGCGACTCAAGTTTGCTGATTCTCAGGTCAGGATTAAGGTGAAATGACACCAAGGATTCTCCAAATCATAAAACTTAATTTTTATTTGCTCACAAGAGATAATTGGCATGAAACTTTGTCAGTAAGCTTTTCAACATCTGCTACAGGCATTAAACTTACAGCAACTAGTGGCAGATTTTATAGCATATCCCAACAAGCCTTAAACATGCCCTAACAAGCCTTGCCTTATATGTGGGGATACAGAGTAAGGATGGGAGAGAAAAGGGGAGAAAGAGAGAAAATGAGAGCAAGAAAGACAAAAAAGGAAGATTTCACCAGTCCTGGTTCCAGCGTTGGTTCAGACAGCCTAGGGGTTCAGTTACGGAGGGGCACCGCTACCCAGGCTTTGGCTTGTGTCCTTTTATAATTCCTTGCCCCTCCTCCAGGTGGGCATTTGGACTCATTAGGCTAATTAGGCATCATGCCTATGTTTATGCTCCTAGAATTCTCCTTGCTTTTGTACATGCGTAGTTTGTACCTTCAGATTCTTCTGGAAATGTCTTGGTGGGCTTGGGGGCCATTGGGGAGTTATTCCCCCCTCCCTGCAGGTGTGACTGTTGTTTGACCTTTCCTTTTGGCATATGCGTCATGAGAATGGGTTCTCTATTGGGTCTTCACAGAGTCACTCAAGTAAGAAAATTCAGTCTCAGAAAAGTGTAGTCCCATCTCCTTGGAACCCCCTCCTCTTGCTACGTCTTCCTCCCATTACCTGCACAGCCCCATTGTTTCCATAGAAACAGTTTATTTTACTGAAGTTCTTTATGGTTGAGACATAAACTATGGTTTCATCGGACCGTCACACTTCTGAAGATATTTAACAGCCTTGGGCCCAATATTAAACCTTGGGGGATCCCACTTGTGGCATATTACCAGTTTGAAAAAGCTATTTACCACCACCCTCTGGGTGCAGCCTGTCAGCCAGTTCCCCGCTCACTGCACAGACCACTTGTCTAGATGGTAATACATCAGTTTCTCTAGGAAGAGGCTGTGGGAAACTGTATCAAACACCTTGGATAAATCCAGGTAGACAATGTCCACTGCTTGCCCCCATCAATCGAGCAGGTTACTTTGTAATAGAAGAAGTACTTAGTACATCCAGTACTTTATTTTGTTGTTCATGTAGCATCACTAGGATTTACCAGAACAATTAGCTGGAGAGCAGAGATGAAGCACACTTCTAGAAATACCCATAATTAATGAGCCAATGTGTCACCAAGCCAAGTTACCACACCCAGAATTTTGTCCCAAAACTATAATTGAATCTACCTCTCATAAAAAAGGTAACAAATAGCACATTTTTATGTAAGGTCTAGAGGAGCTGAGATTGCAACCATTTCTGAAGGCTGTATGGGCTTAACTGTGAATAACACCGACAACCAGCTTTCCCTCTCAGCCGCATGCTGAGTTGACCTTACTGCAGCATTCCTGTATAGTCATATTTTCACACTGGTAATAAGGCTTTGCAGAGATTATTAGTGGTAACTATTGTCTTTAGCCTTTCATGCCAGAAATATAGCTAAATATGCTGTGTTCTTCAATGTTTAATATTGTTTCTGTGAAGCATAACGGATCCTGAGAAGAAAATGTCAACTTTTTTTTTCTTAGTGTTGTTTCCATTTGTCCCTGACAACGTAGGTCTTTGGTTACAGAAAATCAGTATTAAACAAAAATAAAGACAATATTTTGTAAGAACAGTCATTTCAAGAATACTGAAAGCTGAAAAAGCATTAAGTTTTAGTATGCTGTAATTATAAATGATTTTGATATTTTTTTTTGAAAAATCTGAAGCAATGTTTTATTTTTCTTCTTTTTGTATATGGGGAAAAACAAACCAAAATAAAACATGCTATCACCCCACTTAGCAACAGAGTAAAGTAATTCATGAAGACATAATGAGCTGAAACAGAAATCTCTCATGATTTACTTCTTAAGTACTTGCATTTTTCATCTCCATAAAGCTATGTTATAGCCCTATGTAAAATCACATTAATAATAAATTACAGTTTTGTAAGAATGCATATGTCAGAGCCAAATGCCCTAAGCAGTCAATTTCAGCCTTTTGTACTTGTGCTTGGACTTGCAAATTTAAATGCTTTTTTTTTTCCAGCCATTCTTCTGCAGTTATTTTTCAGCTAGACCAATTGCAGAGAGCTTAAACTTACATGTACGCATGCACATATAAGCACAACAGAGCTGATATTCAGCTGACTGAGCAAGAGCACAAACCTATTAGCACTGAGAAAATTCTGGACATGAGAATCCTACAGTCTGTAGCTATTACTTCTCTGCTTTTCTACAATTTAGATACAATGAATGTAGTAAAATCTTCATAAATATTGTGGGAATAGAAATCTAGATTTGCAGCTTCAAAACCTTGAAAATAATTCAGGGTTATATTCCGGAAGGATTACAGGGTTATATTCAATCATCCATCTTTCAGTCTCTTCTTTCATTACCACACTAATATTTTCTCATATATTTTTGGACAGTTTTACCTTGACCAAACTAAAAAATTCTAGTTCCTATATATCATTCACCAGCTTCTGTCTAGAAAGAATCAGCATCCTTCTCCCCACTGAAAGCAAGCTGTGCTTCCAAAATAGCAGATGCATTTTTTCCCCACAGATTTATTACCTACCAATTCCACCCCATTTATACATCTTTCTATAATGCTTTACATATTTTCAACTGAAACACTTCAACTTCTTTAAAATTATAACATAGATTTGCATATACATCTTTTCATTATCCCAGAGATCTATGTATGCAACGTGACATTAGATGAAATAATTTATTCATTAAAGGTCTGTGTGGAATGCCTGATAAAAAATGGCACATTATATTTTTTTATTATTAATCAGAGGAAGCTCTGTCTAAGGATAATACTTTTTACATTTGATAGTATCCAGAATAAGCGTGACACCCCAGAAAAAGATGATCTGGGTATGGAAATAATTCTCTCTATGGCATTACATCAAAAAGTGGATAAAATTTCTTTAATGTAATTCCAACTTGCTATAGTAATCTAACCTGTTAAGTTTCTTTGGCTATGTAGTGAGCTGTGTAAAAGTGTGAGGTTTTTTATAAGACATTCTGTTAACTGAGAGTAAAAATGAGGACTCAGAAACCCAAGTGTTTCTGTCATGAAGTATGTAATGTGAAGTTCTCTGAAAGACTCTCATGCCATAAAGCTGCTAAAAGATCAGTCTTTTCAAAATGGTTTGAGCCAGATCCACAGCAAGTGTAATTCAGTATAAATTTGTTGAATAAAGATATCACTAGGATCTGGTTCCATAATGAGACTGCGCGACAGGAATATATACTACGGTGCACAAAGGTAAATGGAGACTGAATATGATGATGCAGAAAGTCCAATCAATTCAATGTTATGCATACTTACCTATAATTTTTATTTGTATCCATAATTTTTACAGGTCAAATAAAATATTTTCAACATACATTCAATGCAATGATGTTCAATTGCAATTTTTCCCCTTAAGGTATGACTTGATATGAATGCTGTGTTGACACTATGCTACCTATGAACCTTTCTTTGGTGGGTTACAGCTCTTTGGAAATTAAGATGGTGTCGCAATTTCAGTTTTTATAATCACATTGTGGATTCACATTTATAATCACATTGTGTTTCAATAAATTTCAATATTCTTTTAACATATATCTCAGATAAAATGAAACAAAATATAAGCAAAACTAAGATCTATACACTTTTTAATATTGAGGAAATACTTTTATATATACCTTATTTAGGTGGGCAAGTGATTTTAGTTTTTTCATTTCATGTTTAAAGTCTAGCTAAAACGGAACATGCATAGTTTAAGAGAATATGAATCTGTAGACCATGTTGCTTCTTACTTTTAACAGTCAATTCTCAAAGGCAGAGTACCAGAAAAAACACTACCATTTTTAAGTGGACTACAGTAAAAATAACCTTATATGCAAAACCAAGATTTTATTAGTATTCTAGTTACTAACTTAAAAATCTATTTAAAAAATTATTACTAGTCCAGTCAGAATAATACTAACACTTCTATCTGAAATTACCCAGTTATTACAGTTCATTGCCAATGATGATCCAGTTACAACTGATACACACAGCTTTTTTAGTAACTATCCCTTCTATCCTGTGTTGTGCATATCCTTCCTTTCCTCCTTGGCATGCTACAGCTGATGTCTCTAGTTTTGCTCAAGAGGAAGGGTTGGAAGGGGATGGTCTTGGCAAACCACCTGCCTTCCACTTTCTCACCAGGGTCAGTTAAGATGGTAGTGTTTGTGAAGGTGTTTTCTTCTCCATCCTTCTAAGATATGCTTGGAATCAAATGTTTGTTACAAGTGTCCTCTTACTCTTCCTTCATTGTTTACCTCTAAAACTGCTTTTATCTGGTTTATGAGATGGCATGCCTTTAGTAATCAATACAAATGCTGTGCGTGTTCTTTCAAGGCCTCTGCCGAAATCTGTTGATTTTATTTTGGGTGCCTGCTGTTACAATCTCCTGTTTTTCCTCAACAATCTGCAAGCTCTGGTGTCTCTATGACATAATTAATTTTTTATTAGCACAGCCTAGCCACAGACATATACTTGTTCAAAGGTCATTGAATACTTTACAAGAATAAGGATACATTAGAATAAATATCTGTATCTACAGACAGACAGATATGATGCTTGCATGGCTCCTTGTTATTAATATCTATTAGATGCAACAATATCAGCAGTATATTATCAAAATTACTCTGCAACAGCTAATTTTAGCAGTGCTAGAAGAACAGCAAGTGGCCTTGTCTAAGAAAAATATCACGATATTCAACAATGTCATATGAAACACAATTAATTATGTATTTTTTGAGTTAATTTATTTTATTTTATTTTTTTCTCCCAACAGGAACAAGATACAGCCAATAATATTTTATTTAGTCTTTTAGCATTCATTAGTTAATCTGGTTTGAAGATGCAGGGCTGATGTTAGGAACTAAATTAAATTTAATATTACAAAGTGAAATTACATTCTTTTACAAAATAATAACTTTTTCTTGGTAAACCAAAAGATGTCAGAGCAAGAGAAAAATACATTTTACCTCATTATTGAATGACTATATGCCACCAGCATGAAATGATGTATAAAGACTTTTAAGGTATATTAGTTGAAGCATTTCCAATACAAACGGAAATATTTGCACCATTGTTCAAGATGATAAGAAATGATCTTGTGGAATAGCACACTTCAAGAACAAAGAAAATTGAATAATACAGCATGGTTTCTCGAATGATCAGATCATGAAGATCTAGAAGTGAAGATTTAGAAATGGTTAAAACCAGCTAGAATCGTTCTTATAATGAGAGTAATTTCAATTGTCCCATTGTGAATGATAATGTCTAGAGATCTGTTTGTTATTTTTTTCAGAACTGGGCCATGATTATATTTAAAAATATATTAATAACAAGCTAGCTACTCATATCACCCATCATACATACAACTGGAATTGAGGACTTTATTTCGGTACCTAACTCTCCTATTTTAGGGTCCAAGTAAAAGATCCTTGAAGCATATAAGTTCTTCTGTCAAGGCAAATAAATTTGTTAGAGGGAGGCTATCACCTCTTATCTATGCCATCTATGTGCTTAAATTTAGTTGAACCAGATCTTAGCTTTATGTTATAACTCAGATTAAGAAAGGTCATAAGTAGTCAGGTTGGATCAGCATAAAGGAAACGGACATAAAAAAGACAGAATTCATTGTAAGCTGAAATCTTATTAGAATGCATTGGTCCACTTTTTTCAATGTGACTATATTTTCTAGAGGAAAAAGCTCTCTTTTACTTCTACAGATGCTACTCTAAGCGTATAAAGTCACAGACTGAAATAAATGCTTTGATGTCAGTGTGTTCTAAGAGAGGCATACCAGGAAGTGTCACAGCTTCATCTGCAAAGAAGTTAATTGTTTATTTTTGTATATGGGACTGTAGTGTTGAAAGATACTTTTTACAGTTTGGAAGTTGAGATACTTTTAAGTAATGAATTACTTAAAAGCTTTCAGGGATGCTTTTGTAAAGGAAAATTTCGTAGAGGTTGCTTCTGCAACTTCCAGAATCTCACATATGATAGGATATGAGGTCACTTATGAGACATTTTGATATATGCTAATTATGTGAGAAAACAGAATTGACTGTAGAAATGAAGGATTTATCCATGTGCACATCTGTCGGTTCAAAACAGTTCCTGGTTATCTATGAAAACTGAATCCTTCCAGGAGGAATTCCTCTCTACTAACTTGCAACATTAACAAATTGGACATCTACGTTTGAGTTACTTGTTACTATTTAGTGCGCATAAAAAGAAACATGCCTGCTGGAGGAGTAATTCTTGTCCTCCTGTTCTAGTTCTGGAGTAGATCACCAGAATGAACAACCTGTTTGTCTGCAATGGAGACCTCTTGAGACACGTTCAGATGAATTCCATCTTTTGTGGTATCCTGCAATTGTACAAAAATAATAACAATAGGAAAAAAAATCCCTTCTCAGCTCTTAAAATTGTTGACATTGATATATTTTTAACAATATATATTTTCTATCTTTGTTAATGATTTCTCATCATTATTTCTTGATTCAGACATTGCCAATATTAACTTGTACACTTGACAAAGACAGAGAAGGCCTGTAGTTTTATTCTGAGTATGAATCCTAAAAATGACAGACACCTCTTGAGAATCTGAGGGCAAATTGAACAGTTTTCAGATGGGATTTATTGATGTCATTGACTTGTGAATTTTTTGTTACTTATTTTTTACATTTACTTCATGGTAGTAAGTTCTTTGGGGTTTTTTGTTTGTTTTTCTTTCTCTGTTAGTCAACTTCCTCACTCTGCCAGATAATAAAGAGTTAACTAAAAAATATAGCAATAAAGAAGATAGAAAAAGAAAGCAGAAAAACTATTGTCTGGTCATGCCCCAGTAGGATAACCAAAATTTATAAAATGTACATAGGATACCCTTTTCCAAGCTAGCCTGCAGACATGCTGTTATGATCTAACTAGTTACTCATACTACCCATCATAAGGTAGGCACTGAAAGAGTTAGGATAATGAATAATTCCACAGGGGATTAATTTCAACTTTCCCTTACAAGTGTGGGTGTCTGAAATAACTACAACTAGGGCAGTTAGTATTAAGTCATCCTTTGTATGTAGTAAGTCAGTTTCTCACTAGGAGATTTATCCAATAGTCTGAAATAAATTAAAATCCTTCCACTGAAACTGATAGACATAGAACCAAGATTTATGGGTGTACTCCCACTCAGCACTTAAGGTGGCATGTATATATACAAAGACAGCAATGTAATTTCTTTTTAACTGTAATGAATGGGAAAAGTTGATATTTCTGAAAAGATTGTTCTCAGAAAAGAACTTCTGATCTCATGACTGGAAAAAAAATCACTTCTATGGCCCCATCCTTACTTCGTGCTAGTATGGAAAGATAATCTTTCAAAATAACAGGAAGTAAAATTGTAATTGGTCTGTGTCCAGCAAGCAGTTTACATCAATGGCTTCTCCATCACAAACAAGGATGGAGAACATATATAGAAAAAAATAGTGTGAGATAGGTTACCTTTGTACATCATATTGAAGACAGATTGTAAATAATAATCAACAAAAACGCCAGTAGAGAGTAGTCATGTACCAGTATCTCTCTATTGTGTGAATCCCTGATTTTTCTAACAAAGAGAATTCATTATGACAGAATGTTTTATGAAGAGTAGGTATTGTTTCTTATCTTTGTTTTGTGATAATAACTTCCTTTTCTTTATGCTCTTTTTTTTTTTTTTTTCCCAGTAGCATTTCAGAGTCAGATGTTAAAGTGTTTCATTTGCTGAATAAAGTGTAAGGCAGCTTCAATGTTCAGCCATAATGGAGACAAATGACAGCTTCATTCCCAGCACAACTGGATGGAGGTCATTACTGCTACTGTCACAGGCCTGGCACAGATCACTGCTTATAGAATAGCCCCATTCCTACTAAAAAAATATGGTTGTCAGAATGAAAGGGGTTTTTTCCTTCTGTAGCTGTTCTGTATGATTAAAAGTTTTTGTACTCTACACCTTTTTTTTTCATATTATTAACATGAAAAAGAGTTAATGAACCGTTACTAAATGGGATGTCCCATTTGTGCATCCTGTTAATGGGATAATAAACTAATAGAAAACTCTTTCCTGAAGCTTTGATAATGTATAGCTCATTGTTGTCACTATATTTTAGACTGAATTATGTGCCAACCATGCTAAAGGCAGATTATTAGTTATAAATAAAGCTGAAGAATCCTGTTTTGACTCATTTGGTATCATACCTTTCCTTCTTCTTAATTTTTATTTTAAGCATAAATAAAATTCAGTAATAAGGCAAAACAAAAGCTGGCAGCAGGTGATCGGGAATCTATAAGCTAACATACAACTGACTGTTTACAAGTCTAAAAACAGCACGTGTCTTTATTAGAAGCATGAAATTCAGAAAGGAAGCAAGTAGAAAACAAGACTGCCGTTTAGCCTCTATTCTCCTTTTAGGAATGCACTACTATGTACTTTTGGAAGTGAAACTCCTGAAGATCTTAAGGTTAGTAATTGCCTTTTCTTCAGATTAATTGAAAGAAACAATAGATGGCCCCCATACCAAAAAGGAAACATATAATTACTAAAATACATGTAAGTCAATTCAGTAATTAAATCCCTGTAGATATTTTTTTTCCCTGTTGGACGCTGCTGAGTAGCAATGTATGGATGTATTTGTGCATGTTGTGAGTGAAAGTGGTAGTGAGAAATAGAACAAGACAGTCTGGACGCAGCTGGGGGAAGGAGTATACACATTGTCCTGAAAGGAACCTAGAGAGGAGGTTTTAGGTCAGCTTCTGCCTGAAAATCCCTTGAGGGTGTGAGAAAGGAACTTGTCTCCTATAATTTGTTTTCTCATGTTCTCAGAGAAAAAGCACTTTATTTATTTTTAGTGAATGAAAATGACTGTGTCAAATAAATACATGACCCCATCATTAACTTCTTCTCCTAATTGCAACAGTCCGGAAAGAATCAAAAGTCTGGCTATTTTCCAGGTTAAAAGTGGTAAGACTTTTGAATTCTCAGGCAATTTTTATATTGATAAATAGTTTATAAAACTGGTATGTTGAAAGAAATTGAAGAACTTGATTCAGTAAGAAACATAAATGCCTATCAGTTTAACTGAATTTTTTTGGTTCTGCCCTAAAGACATGTACAAAAAAAGTATTATACAATATATAAGTGAAATTAGATCTATCAGAAATGTATTGTCAGGAAGCCCATATGCTCAGTAGGAAGGCACCAAAAGGTAAGTAATAAAAATATTGAGATACTGGGATTTGTCTTTTCTTCTTCCTTTCATTTTTCACTTCATGTAGAAGGCAACAATTCAAAGACAGACAGCTGTTTCCTAATATTTAGGGTACAGTGTGGAGTTTTCTTCTGAGACTAGGTGCCCAGTGCTCTCTTCAAAAGATTCATCAAGCTAGTTGATATCAAAGCTGATCAATTTTCTATACCTGAGGACCTATTCTTTCTTCTGGACACCTGTTCATGGGACAAAACAATACAATGGGATGACCATGCAGTCAGCTCTACATTTTCTGAATCAGTGGGGAGCTAGAATGATCCAGAAAGTGGGGGGGGGTGGGGGTGGGGGGGTGGGGGGAAGGGAAAGAGTAAAAATCTGAAAGCAAAGGTGTGAAAAGTATACAGATACTATCCACATCTACTCAGCTGGATCTCTGAGTTTCTTCCTTCTGCTTCAGCAACACTGCTACCACCTGACCTGGCAAGAGCTTAGTAACTTGTAAGTATCTGGTCCACTCTCGGGCCTCCAGGTGTGGGTTAGTTCATACCGGCCAATCAGCTCCACATAGACCTCACTGAAAGAAAATAGCTTGTACTAGCTATTAAATGAGGGGAAAAAGAAAAAATTAATGAATATGCTTATACAAATGTGTGTGTGGGTACTGATATGCATACGCGTGCATTATTTTATGTGCAATATTATAAACCTTATTTCATAACACACCAATACTTTCCAGCTTATGTTATATTCAATATTTCAGTTGGTAGGGAGCACAACTGGGAAATACATCAACTAATTAAACCAGAATATATATGATTTACTCGTGGATAGAAACTCTGAAATGCATCTGAAATTTTGATTCAAGATTTCAGGACCCAACACTTTGAGATTCCCACTATTATTGTTTTAGTCTAATTATCAATAGACATTTACAAAAAGTGAGCAACAAGTTTTTTATTCTTTACAGTCATAGTTTTCCATTGGTTTCAAAATAAGTTACAAATCCACAGGAAACCTTTGTGCGTTAAATGCAACAGCAGAAATTTACAACTTTTATGCTCTCTAGAAAGGTTTTGTTTGTTTGTTTTGATCTCACTTATTATTTTACACATTTTCATGAAACGGAATACCAAAACAAAGCATGTAACATGAAAAACACCTTTCTGTTTGGTGAGTATAAGCACATTTGGTTTTTGTTTTTAATACAGTTTCACTTTAGGATTTCAGGAAGACCTTTTAAAAGATACCAAATTGCTTGCTTTCAGTAGAGATAGGATTTTGTGTATTGTCTTAATATTTCAGTGCACTCAGGTACCTAACTAGTTTATTAACTACTTACCTACATTACTGGAAATACAATAGTGTTAATAAAAAGGACCTTCAGCAGGAATAGTGCATCTTAGATGACAAATGAGTCCTATTTATTTCAAGCTATAGGTCATTTGTTCAGACGCATCCTTGGTTGGGAAACATTGTCCAGATTGCTGGGTGGGTTATGCAAAATGAGCTGCTGGTCTCATTCCAGTTTCTGATTAAGAGGTTTGTATGATAAAAGCCTACCATCAAGAGTAGCATAAACCAATCTGTGTAATCACAGCACAGAAACAAATTTCCATAGGACGAAAAATTGACTTCTCACCTCCTGCAGTGTTTCCTCAGATCATATTTTAAACTCATTGGAAGAAGGAAAGGCTGAAACTAGGACAGTCTCAGCTTTGTGTAACATTTGTTAATGACTTTGATTATCGAGATTGACAATCGAGTTTCTTCCATCAGATTAAATTATGCAAAATTAATAATTGGAGAAAACTAGAAATGAAAATAAATGTTATTTAATAATCACAGAAACTAATGAAAGCATGGAACATTTTTTATTATTTTCTGTCATAATTCCTGTAGTCCATAACACTGCCAGTTTGCAACATTCTCAGTATTCTTCCAGTTCCCTGTGATTGGTCCTCCATTTTAATTTTCCTTGTAGACTCTCCCTCAGTATAATACCTCATTTCTCTGAAGTCCCTGAGCACTAGTCAGACACGAAGCATCATGTCCTAGGCTGATTCTCATGTGTATGTGATCTGATTAACTCCAAATACTCATATGATGATTAACCACTTCATTATCAGGCAAGCTTTCCACAATATTTTCCTTCTCTCTCTACCTAGATGCTAATCTTTAGTAAACTTGTTGGAAATTCCTGTCTTTGAAATCTCCTCTTCTTTCACCTTTGATTGAAATTAGATAATGGGTTCAAGATTTATCCAGAGGGAACTGGCAGTATAAGTCTGTAAGTCATCTTTCCTTAGAAAATGAGGTAAAAAAAAAAAAAAAAGACAAAAAGGGAGCATTAGTTGTTTCTTTTTCTAGGGCATTTTGGCTGGAGATTTTGCCTGAAGATGGAAGAGTAGCTGATGGAGAGCTTCTGGTTTAGGATTAAGGAGAGGACAGGCAAAGGTGGCATTATAGTGGGTGTCTGCTATAGATGGCCCAACCAGGAAGAACAAACGGATGAAGCCCTTTACAGACAGGTAGGAACAGCCTCACATTTGAAAGCCCTGGTCATCATGGGGGACTTCATCCACCCTGGTATCTGTTGGAGGGACAACACAGCAAGGCATAAACAATCCAGAAGGTTCCTGGAGGTCGTTGGTGGTAAATTCCTCCTACAAGCGATAGAGGAGCTAACGAGGAGAGGTCATTTCTGAACCTCATACTCACCAACTAGGGTCTTCTTGGAAATGTGAAGATGAAATGTGAATATCAAAGGAAGCCTTGGCTGCAGTGACCATGAGATGGTGGAGTTCAGGATCCTGAGGTCAGGGAGGAGAGTGAAAAGCAAGCCCACAACTCTGGACTTCAGAAGAGACTGTTCAGAAGAGTTCTGTGGGATAAGTCCCTAGACAGAAGAGGGACACAAGAAATCTGGTGAAGTTAGGTAAAACTGTCAGGAGGCCCGTGTGGATGAACAAGGGCCTCATTGGTAAACTCAAACACATAAAGTAAGCATACAGAGGGTGGAAGCAAAGAAGGATAACCTGGGAGGAATACAGAAACATTGTCTAAGCAGAGAATCACAGAATCATCAAGGTTGGAAAAGACTTTGAAGATCATCTAGTCCAACCATTAACCTAACACTGACCGTTCTCAACTACACCATATCCCTAAGCACTATGTCAACCCGACTCTTAAACCTCTCCAGGGATGGGGACTCCACCACTGCCCTGGGGAGCCCATTCCAACGCCTAACAACCCGTTCTGTAAAGAAATGCTTCTTAATATCCAGTCTAAACCTTCCCTGGTGCAATGTGAGGCCACTGCCTCTTGTCCTATCGCTTGTTACTTGGTTAAAGAGGCTCATTCCCAACTCTCTGCAACCCAATTTCAGGTAGTTGTGGAGGGCGATGAGGTCTCCCCTCAACCTCCTCTTCTCCAGACTAAACAACCCCAGTTCTCTCAGCCGCTCCTCATAAGACATGTGCTCCAGACCCTTCACCAGCTTCGTTGCCCTTCGTTGGACACGCTTGAGTAATTCAATGTAATTTTTGTAGTGAGGGGCCCAAAACTGAACACAGTAATTGAGGTGCAGTCTCACCAGTGCTGAGCTGTAAGGAGCTGTATTGGACTGTGTTTGTCTCAACATTGTTGCTGCACCACTACCACTTCCTGGCCTCAACATCGTGTCGCCGTGGAGAAGTACGCTCTGAAGGAGATGAATTGTCCCCGACAAAAACATGATATCCGCCTGAAGCTGAAACAGCAACACTCTCGGCAGTGCCTACCAAGCTGCACTTGCGTGTGAGCTGGGTGAAGAGGAAATCAGGGTGAGGAATATGTGCGGAGGCTGAAGGCACCGCAGGTCAACCCCCCGCTGGCACGACCACCATGAACACCTGGGCATGCGTACATGGAGGAACACGGGGTGGCACGTATTACAATGAGCTCCGTGGAAATGAGCAGACTCTTCGGAGAAATCATGGGGACTGGGACAATAAAAGGACTGCGTACTCCTGTCTCAGAGTTCTCCTTCCTCGGAGCTGGGACTTTGGCAGAGCTTGGAGTTTGAAGCACCATCACCTGCACTGAGACCAAGCCAACGGGCCATCGCTGGATTTGTGGTGGTGGTAAATAATCTTTCTGCATCTCTTTCATTTGCTTGCTTAGGTATTCTGACTTTTCCTGTCTTTTTCTCTCTGTTCTATCACTATTATCAGTTGTTACAGGAAATAAAGTTCACAAGGTTGTATGGCATCTGACCTTGTTTGTGTCTTAATCTCGGTCTTGGGATAGTTTAAAAACCCTCCCCGATATTGGATCAGGACACGAGTACAGGGGTAAGATGACTTCCCTGTCCCTGCTGGCCACGCTATTTCTGATACAAGCCAGGATACCATTGGCCTTCTTGGCCACCTGGGCACACTGCTGGCTCATGTTCAGCTGGCTGTCAATCAACACCCCCAGGTTCGTCTCTGACTGGCAGCTCTCCAGCCACTCCTCCCCAAGCCTGTAGTGCTGCTGGGGGTTGTTGTGACCCAAGTGCAGCACCTGGCATTTGACCTTATTGAAACTCCTACAGTTGGCCTTAGCCCATCGCTCCAGCCTGTCCAGATCTCTCTGCAGAGCCTCCCTACCCTCGAGCAGATCAACACTCCCACCCAACTTGGTGTTGTCTGCAAACTTACTGAGGGTGCACTCGATCCCCTCATCTAGATCATCAAAGGAGTGGCCCCAAAACCGAGCCCTGGGGGACACCACTCATGACTGGCCGCCAATAGGATTTAACTCCATTCACTACAACTCTTTGGGCCCAGCTATCCAACCAGTTTTTTACCCAGCAAAACGTGTGCTTATCCAAGCCTCGAGCAGCCAATTTGCCAGGAGAATGCTGTGGGAAATGGTGTCAATGGCCTTACTAAAGTTAAGGTAAACAACATCCACAGCCTTTCCATCATCCAATAAGCAGGTCACCCTGTCGTAGAAGGAGATCAGGTTTGTCAAGCAGGACCTGCCTTTCATAAACCCATGCTGACTGGGCCTGATCATCTGGTTGTCCCACATGTGTTGTGTGATGGTACTCAGGATGACCTGCTCCATCAGCTTCCTGGGATCCAAGGTCAAACTGACAGGACTGTAATTTCCTGGATCATCCTTCCGACCCTTCTTATATACGGGCGATACACTGTCTGATTTCCAATCTGATAGGAACTCCCCAGTCAGCCAGGACCGCTGGTAAATGACGGAAAGCGGCTTGACGAACACCCCAGCCAGCTCCTTCAGCACCTTTGGGTATATCCCATCTGGTCCCATAGACTTGTACATGTCTATGTGATGCAGTAGGTCACTGACTATCTCCTCCTGGATTGTGGGGGGGTCGTTCTCCCAGTCTCTGTCTTCTGGCTGAGGAGGCTGGATTCTCTCAGTACAACTAGTCTTGTTATTAAAGACTGAGACAAAGAAGGCATTAAGCACCTCAGCCTTCTCCTCATCACTCGTTGCCATGTTTCCTCCTGCATCTAGCAGGGGATGGAGGCTCTCTCTGGTCTTTCTTTTGCTATTGACATACTTATAGAAACATTTACTGTTGTCCTTGCTTGCTGAAGCCAGATTAATTTCCATCTGGGCTTTAGACCTCCTGATTTCTGTCCTGCATAGACTCACAGCATCTTTGTAATCACTGTATGTGGCTAAACCCTTCTTCCAAAAGCTGTAAACTCTCCTTTTCTCCCTGAGTTCCAGCCAAAGCTCCCTGTTGAGTCAGGGTGGTCTTCTCTGGCGACGGCTTCTCTTACAGCATCTGGGGACGGCCTGCTTCTGAGTCATTAAGACTTCCTTCTTAAAGAGTGCCCAGCCTTCCTGCACCCCTATACCCTTCAGGATCGTCTCCCATGGGATCCTGTCAAGCAGGTGCCTAAACAAGTCAAAGTCAGCCCTTTGGAAGTCCAGGAGGTCAGTTCTGCTGCCCCCTCTCCTGGCCTCTCTAAGAATAGAGAACTCTATTATTTCATGATCGCCACATCATCCACCAGTCCTTTTCTCTTCACAAAGAAGACGGCCAGCAGGGCACCTTCTCTGGTCGGTTCACTCACCAGCTGTGTCAGGAAGTTATCTGCCACACATTCCAGGAATCTCCGGGACTGGTCCCGCTCTGCTGTTGTATTTCCAGCAGATGTCTGGGAAGTTAAAGTCTCCCAAGAGAACAGGGGCATCCAGGGATGAAGTGAGGAAAGCTAAAGCCCAGATGTAATTTAATCCGGACAGTGACAGCAAAGACAACACGAAGGCCATCTACAAGTGCAGAGGCAACAAAAGGAAGACTAAGGAAAATGTGGGGTCATTGCTCCATGAGATGGGGAATTTGGTTACAGAGGACATGCAAAAGGCTGAGGTACTGAACACTTTCTTTGCTTCAGTCTTTACTAATAGGACCTTACATATGGGAGAAGGCTGAGAGTGATGGGACTGAGCCTGGGGAAGAGAAGGCTCAGGGGGATTGTTATTAATGTGTAATTATTACTGTATCAATACCTGAAGGGATACTGCAAAGAGGATGGAGCCAGGGCCTTTCAGTGATGCCCAGTGACAGGAACAGAGGCAATGGGCACAAAATGAAATACAGGAAGTTCCCTCTGAACATCAGGAAACACTTTTTTTTTTTGCTTTGAAGGTGACTGAGCACTGGAATAGGTTGCCCAGGGTGGTTGTGCAGTCTCCGTTCTTGGAGATATTCAAAAGCTGTCTAGATACTATCCTGGACAACAGGGTCTTAGTAGTCCTACTTGGGAAGTGTGGTTGAACAAGAGGACCTACAGAAGTCCTTTCCAACCTCAACCCTTCTGTGAATCTGTGGTTTTTAAAGAAAGCTATTAACTGGGGATAAAAGCAAGGGTGTCTTGAGACAGAAAAGCTTCACCAGGTTTGGGACTAGAAGGTTTAGGATAGTTTGTTTGTCTGAGAAATTACTTCCCAGTACTCCAATCTGCAGTAACATTATCTAGAATCTTAAGTAATTTTTAAAGAAAATATCATCAAGTCATCTTAAAAGTTGGCACACTTCACTGAAAAGTCACAGACCTAGCAGGGGCAGCTCTACAGCCTTCCAATACTGTGAAAATGGTGACAACCTACAGGCAGTTAACACTTACTAGAATGATTTAAGATGTCACTATTATGTAGAAAGTCACATATCAGAGTTCAATGATATTAACCATATCTGTAAATATAACTTTAAAATTCTGTTAAAACTGAGAGTTTTAAAAATGTTACCACCACTTCAAACATTAACACTATTAAACAAACATTTGAGATTATTTAAAAATCAGTTAAATTTTCAAAATCATACAATCTTCTAGTTGTTCTACTGAGATTTTATTTCTCTTATTTTCTCATTAATTTGCATTACCTAAAAGCAATGATAAAGGAATGTGAAGTGTCTAAAGTAGATAAAAGAAATATCACCAAAAAATTACATAGATTGTTTGTTCGATGTAATAATTATGCCAGCTCCACATCATTCTTTTTGACCTATATTGTCTATGTTTTCACTTATTTTTGTCTTTTATATGTAGCTCACTATCCATAGTTGAACACACTAATATTTTTGAACTTTGGGATATAGAAAATAATACTGAATTATTATAATAAGAAGCATTATTGTCCTGGTTTGAGCTCAGATGGCAACTGAGCACCACGCAGCCACTCACACACCCCCTCCCTCCTCAGGAATGGGAAGGATTAAATGAGCAAAGGCTCAAGAATTGAGATAAGGATCGGGAGGGATAGTTCACCCATTGTAGTCATGGGGAAAAGACAGATTCTTAGGGGAAGAAAAAGAACATCAGTTTAATTCAGACACTAACAACAACAACACTTAACAGAGTAGGATAGTGAGAAACCACATCTTAAAAACACCTTCTCCCTGCCTCTCCTTTCTTCCTGGGCCCAGCTTTGCTCCTGATTCTTTACCTTCTCCTCCAACAGTGGTACAATAGGCAGAGAATGGGGGCACAGTCAGTCCTGATGTTTCTTCCTCTTCAGGGTGGGGGGGAAACTCCCCTTCTCCTGCTCCAGCGTGGTTCCTCTCTCATGGGAGACAGTCCTCCATGAACTTTCTCCAATGTAGTCCTTCCCATGGGCTGCAGCCATTCCTGTCCTGCTCTGGCATGGATCACCCCCATGTGTTACAGTCCTCCCAGTGCTGAACACAACAGCTGGGCCTTCTTCTTCCTACAGAGTCCTGGCCTTCTTCAGGTGCAGTCACCTGCTCCAGTGTGGCATCCTCCACAGGCTGCAAGTGGGTATCTGCTACACCAGTGACCTTCATGGGTGTCAGTGAGCAGCCCTGCCGTCTCACCATGGGCTACAGGGGGACCTTGCACTGGCGCACCTGCCCCACCTTCCTCCTCCTTTCTTCCACTGACCTTGGTGTTTGCATATGTGTCCTTCTCGTAACTCCTCCTCACAAGTCACATCTCATCCTCCCAGGTTCCCCTTCTTAAGTACGTT
Organism: Strix aluco; assembly: GCF_031877795.1. NCBI lineage: Eukaryota > Metazoa > Chordata > Aves > Strigiformes > Strigidae > Strix > Strix aluco. The sequence continues at coordinate 87,999,599 of NC_133932.1, read as the reverse complement.
ATCACAGAGGCACAGCCACTGTCGCTAACTGGCTCGGCTTTGGCCAGAGGTGGATCTGACTTGGAGCTGGGGGAGATTCAAGAAACTTCTCACAGAGGGCCACCTCCCTGTAGTGCCCTCCCACGCTACCAAAAACCCCTGCCACACACACAAACCCAACACAGTTAAAAAAATTTCTGCTTGCAAGAAAATAAGCTGAAAACACATTTATGCTTTTTTCTGTGGCCTGCTTTCCAAAATAAGTACCTTACCTTGAGCTCTAACTTCCAATTTAGCCAATAACAGGTTCCCTCCAATTGATATGTCGTTGTATTTCTCTTAGACAATTTCTGATAAAATTGTTATGAAGAAAAAAAGAAACTCAAGAATGACGATGTATGAAAAATTAGAGATTTCATCATAGATTTCATTAGAGAAAATCAGTATTGATTGTTCCAAAAAAGTGAACTATGATCTTATAAATCACAGAATCATGGAATCATAGAATGGTTTGGGTTGGAAGGGACCTTAAAGATCATCTAGTTCCAACCCCCCTGCCACGGGCAGGGACACCTTCCACTAGACCAGGTTGCTCAAAGCCCCATCCAACCTGGCCTTGAACACTTCCATGGAGGGGGCATCCACAACTTCTCTGGGAAACCTGTTCCTGTGCCTCACTACTCTCACAGGAAAGAATTTCTTCCTTATATCTAATCTAAATCTACCCTCTGTCAGTTTAAAGCCATTAGCCCTTGTCCTATCACTACACACCCTGATAAAGAGCCCTTAGGTACTAAAGGGATGCTATAAGGTCTCCCCAGGGACTTCTCTTTTCTGGGCTGAACAATCCCAACTCTCTCAGCCTGTTCTCATAAAGGAAGTGCTCCAGCCTCCTGATTATCTTCATGGTCATCCTTTGGACCTGCTCAAGCAGGTCCATGTCCTTCTTATATTGGGGGCCCCAGATCTGAACACAATACTTCAAGTGGGGTCTCATGAGAGCAGAGTAGAGGGGGAGAATCACCTTTCTTGAACTGCTGACCACTCTTCTTTTGATACAGCCTAGAATACAGTTGGCTTTTGGGGCTGTGAGCTCACATTGTTGGCTCATAGTCAGTTTTCCACCCACTACTACTCCCAAGTCCTTCTGTGCAGGGCTGCTCTCAATCCATTCATTGCCCAGCCTTTATTTGTACATGGGATTGCCTTGATCCATTAGCAGGACCTTGTACTTGGCTTGTTGAATTTCATAAGGCTTGCACAGGCCCACCTCTCAAGCCATAGTCAAGGTCCCTCTGGATGGCAAACCTTCCCTCCAGCATGTTGACGGCACCACACAGCTTGGTGTTGTCAACGAACTTGCTGAAGGTGCACCCAATACCACTGTCTTCGTCACCAACAAAGATGTTAAACAGCACTAGTCCCAGCACTGACCCCTGAGGAACACCACTCATCACTGCTCTCAACTTGGTCATTGAGTTGTTGACTGTAGCTCTTTCAATGAAAACATTGAGCCAATTCCTTATCCACTAAGTGGTTCATCCATCAAAACCATGTCTCTCCAATTTAGAGTCAAGGATGCTGTGCAGGACAGCATCAGAAGCTTTGCACAAGTCTAAGTGGATGACATCAGTTGGTCTTCCCTTATCTACCAACACTGTAAGCCTGTCGTAGAAGGCCACCAAATTAATCAGGCACGATTTGCCCTTAGTGAAGCCATGTTGGCTGTCACTAATCACCTCCTTATTTTCCATGTACCCTAGCATAGTTTCCAGGAGGATCCACTCCACAATCTTGCCAGGCACAGAGGTGAGACTGACTGACCTGTAGTTTGCAGGTCTTCCTTTTTTCCCTTTTTGAGAAATGGGGGTTTTGTTACCCCTTTATCATTTAGCAGGAACATCACTGGACTGCCACTTCATCCACCAGTTCCCTTAGAACCCACAGATGCATCTCATCAGATCCCATGGACTTGTGCATCTTCAGGCTCCTTAGATGGTCTCAAACCTGATCTTCTCTTACAGTGGGTGGTTCTTCTTTCTCCCAGTCCTCGCCTTTACCTTCTGCATCTTGGGCAGTTTGGCTGGAGATCTTGTTGGTGAAGACTGAGTCAAAAAGTCACTGAGTACCTCAGCCTTTTCCATATCTTAGGTGAAAAAGTCTCCCATTTCCTTATGGAGAGGACCTACATTTTCCCACGTCTTCCTGATATCACTGATGTACCTGTAAAAGCATTTTTTGTTGCCCTTGACATCTATGGCCAGATTTAATTCTATCAGGGCTTGGCTTTCCTAAACTGATCTCTGGCTGCTCACACAGTTTCTCTGTTTTCCTCCCAGACTACCTGTCCTTGCTCCCACATTTTGTAGGCTTTTTTTTTTTTTTTGTGTTGGAGCTTGTCCATCCTTGTGTCAGTCCTTGTTCATCCATGCAGGCTTCCTGGTGGTCTTACCTGCCTTTCTCTTTGTCAGGATGCATCATTCCTGAGCTTGGAGGAGGTGATGTTTGAATATTAACCAAATATTAACCAGCTTTCTTGGGCCCTTCTTCCTTCTAGGGCTTTATCCCATGCTAGTTTGCCAAGTAGATCCCTGAAGAGGTCAAAGTCCGCTCTCCTGAAGTCCAGGGTAGTGAGCTTTCTGTGTGCCCTCCTCGCCTCCTTAAGGATCTGGAACTCTACCATTTCATGGTCACTACAGCCAAGGCTGCCCTTGAGCTTCACATTCCCCACCAGCCCCTCCTTGTTGGTGAGAAAAAGGTCCAGCATAACATCTCTCCTCATTGGGTCCTCACTTGGAGAAGGAAGTTATCATCAACGCATTTCAGGAACCCTCTGGATCGCTTGTCTCTCCAACAGATACAGGTCTGATTGAAGTCCCTCATGATTACCAGGGCTTGTGAATGTGAGGCTGCTCCTATCTGTTTACAGAGGTCGTCATCCGCTTGGTCTACCTGGTCAGGTACCCTGTAGCAGACCCCTGCTATAATGTCACCTGTCCCTGCCCTCCCTTTAATCCTGACCCATAAACTCTCAGTCAGCTTCTCATCCATCCCCAAGTGGAGCTCCATGCACTACAGCTGGTCATTGACATAGAGGGCAACACTCCCTCCTTTTCACCCCTGCCTGTCCTTCCTAAAGAACCTTCAGCAGAGCCTGTAAAAAGGAGATAACAATTAAAGAAATGTATTTCCCTTCATGTGAATATCAGTAAAATCTATGCCCATTGAAAGAATGTAAATAAAAGTTAAGGTCAAAGTGCAATGGCTAAGTTTAATTTTCCATAATTTTAGATGCATATAGATAATGTAGACATCCATGTCACCCCTGGCACTATGTATTGTAACTGAAGACATTTCTGGGATGTGATTCATTTATTCTTAAAATGGACATTTACTATTTGTTTTCTCTCAAAGTACTTTTTTATCTCTATTCAATTGAAAAGAAAAGTGAGTATCAGATATATGCATCTACATTACACACATTTAATCAAGTGAGATTGATCTACTAAAACCATTTTATTTCTATCCCTCAGTATAAAGTTTGGATTTCAAGTTCTAGTGGGGCCATAAAAATGCTCTGTAGTCAAGAACCCTCTAAAGATAAACAGGTCAGATATTTAGAGACTCTGCACGTGAACCTGTACAGATGAGGAGTCAAAACTCCTAAATGCAAGAGCAAGCCTCATCTCTTGCCTAAGAGGACCTCTCAACCTCTGAGTTGAATCAGAGGTACATTTTAGGCAGTTCTACCCACATACTCAAGCAGAACTGCTTTTAAATATATCAAGAAAAGAGATGAAAAATAGAAGTTAGTAGTAGCTGCTCTTTTCATAGTAACCTAACCATCAGGCATTAAAAGATAAAAGTAGATTCCAAACCCTCATGAAAGTCATGAGTCTTGAACATATACTCTAGATGACAGGATGATTTTATAATGGCAAATTAGGATAAAACTAGGCATGTAGATGACTCCTAGACAACTTGTTTATTTGACTTCTCAACAGCTTGTTTGAGGATTTTATATTAGCCTACCTTTGGACAGACAGAAACAACCAATAGAGACATGCAATCCCCTATTTTCTTCTTTCTAGTCGAGCCACTAACTAATATTTATTTTCACTTGATTTTTTTGGTCCCCATGACTCTTCTTTTGTGTTCTTGATTGCAGAGCAGCCCAGCTTCACTGGGAAATACACTGAATTCTTCATCCTCTTCTAAGACCCCATGTGTCCCAGAATGTCCATGCAGTGTAATAAGGGCTTGCTTTTCCTGGAAGATATTACTGGTCATTGTATTTCAGTAATATTTAACACCTTGCCTTAAATATCTAGGGTAAGTTTAGAGTAACAGAAAGGGTTAGAACAGATTGGCAATCTGATCTGCTGTGGATGTTAGATGTTAAGAGAGTAAGTAAACTAGTCTACTTGCAGGTATCCAGTCTGAAAGTTTCAAAATCCAGTTGTTCTCTCACAAATGCAAGTGTCTGTAACCTCTGTGCCAAACAGCCTGGATCTGATCATACACCCTCACCTGAGCTCTGAAGCATGGATCTACTAGGACAAAGAGAACTAAAGGAGGTCAAGTTTCCTTTCTAACTTCTCATTATTGCATGAAGAATTTCAGGTATGGAAGTCAATACCAGTCACATCATTATGATTGTGACTTTCAATCAGACATGGCCTGATAAGTACCCAAAGATTCTTGTGGTCAAAATACAACCAAAATATAATGACTGTTTTGAGCAGAATTCAGAACTTTGTAAGAACAATCACATTTCCCGTAATATGCACTTCAGCCAGAAGATTCCAATTATTTAAATAAACCTTGTCAAGCATTGCATTTCATTATTATAATTCTTAATTACTCCTTAAATATCTATTTATAACTGTTGTGACTCTTTGTATTTATCATCAAATATCTATCTACAATAATATGTAAATTACACTGCAAGCTCGCACTTGACAAGACTTATGTGAATTTAGAAACATAGTAATTTATCTAAAGAATTGTGCCATTTAACAGATTAATTGTGTGGCAAAATATATCCATTTCACCTATCATTTTTCCTGGAAATGCACTTATGTCTCAAAAGACTGGAGTCAAACGGTAAGAAAGAGATGTCCTGCCAAACTAAGTTTTTGTAAGAATTATGACAGTAAAGGCCTCAGCATGGTGATTTTTCAATTGTCACTTTGTACAATGCTAAATTTTTCAACGAGCTCTGTATGTACGTGCATGTAAAAATACCTCAGTCTGTGCCTAGTCCCACTGATTTAAACAACCCTTTTAAAACTACTGTGATCCTCAGATCACATGAGTATACCAGACAGTTTGTTAGAGCAATGAAGAACAACATATATTTCAAATTATATTTTTAATTTAAATTCTAATAAATGAAAAATTATTCATAATCCATAATATTTGTCTACATGTGTATGGTATGTTATTTTAATCTTTAGCACTGTTTTAATAAACTACCTACTTGGTTTATTACACTATACTCAATATAACCTTATGATGCATTGTATACAGTTAAAAATATAAATTTTCCTGGTAGTCAACCATAGTATACTAAAGCCAGACAAAGTTTTATAGAAAGTACCTGTCTTCAGATAAAAAAATCAAACAAATAAAGAATGCTCCTAATTCTTTATTCAAAACATTTTTCTCAGTTTATTTCTGAGTTTCTTTGCCCATTATCTTTGATTTTGAGTATGCTGATGAGTTTATAAGTAATTATTTTCTCCTACCTTTTCACCAGCTTTCAAAACAAAGGTGCTAAACAACTGCTGACCTTGATCTATTCTATTTGACCAATATGTTGCTTGCTCAGCATTTCAGCTCAGCAGAATCTAAGTTCCCCCACTCCTTTGATTTTATAGATAACTTTTAAAATAGTCATAAAGGAAAATACTGTTGTGTCACTTTTCTGATACTATAGACGTTGAAGTTTAAGCTGAGAGCACAGGTTGTGGAATCTTATGGAATATTTGCTTCAGAATTATATGTTCTTCTTCTTAGAATAGTATTTGTAATATTTTGTGTTCCAATGTTAACTGAAGACAACTTCATGTCTTCAATGCGAACCTCACTAGAACTGTGAAAAAACATAACATTGCGAAGTACTTAGAAATCATAAAATTTAAAACTAAAGATTCCTGTACAAAGTAAATTGCCTTATGTGTTCACAGATGTTATAATGCAGTCTTTAAATATAACACTTCACTTTTTTTCCCAGAAGTAAATTCCAATGTCTTTACCCTAAAGAACTACTAATACTTCAGAAGAAAAACTATCCTTAAAAGTATATATTTTTTTAAATAGCAAAACCATTTACTTTCTTTTAACTTCATTCTCTAATGTTATAGTGATTTATTTTTGCAGAATATTTCCAAACTTGATAGTCTAGACCTAGCACATTATATGTAAAACCTCAAACCCCATGTTAAATATTAGCAAGTTAATAAGCAAGAAGATATAGGGCTTTGTAAATGTGTAAAAGATGTTGTGAAAATTAATTATAATCACCAGAGAAAGGTCTTGGTGTGTACAAGCCTTCAGATATTATTAGTAATGACTAAAAGAAAGATACACCTCATCATGTTTACTTTTTCTGGGGTTTTACATTTGATTCTAAGGAATGCTTAGAAATATTAGTGTATATGTCTTAATGAAACTACAGACTTTCTAAACAGATGCTGGAATATATTGTCTAAGAAACAGAAAAATATATACTAGACAAAATCTTCCATAGTACATCTGTCCACTCATCCCTAAACAGAGCTGGTATCAAAAAGAAACCTTGCTGTGTCATTTTCATATAAATTAAAGTCTTTTAAAAATTAATGTCTCTTGAATATATTCTTTCCTCTCAAGAAGAATAGATTGCTTCATATCAGAGCCAGACAAACCTATGGTCTGGCAGTGAAAAAATTACAAGCTAATTTAGACACAGTGAAACAGCCAAAGAGAACAGCTATATGTCTGTCCAGAATATCAATCACACCTTACATCAGGAAATGTGGATAGTGACACAGGTGTGAAAAGCAAGTTCCATTGGGAATGTGCTTTCAAACATTTATGCTAACAAATAATAATCTGATTCTTGATCAGTATACATCTTTATTTCTCCTCCTAAGTTGGTAGCCAAACTTTATCTGTACTTTGATACCACAAAGAAAGTATGATTAATCTCAGAATAGTCTCAGAATAATTTCAAGAATATATAATCAGAGGTGCAAAGCATGTTGTTCTATTTTGTAGTTGTGTTAATGCAGTTCCATTTACACAATTTATAATTTTTTGACTTTTGCTTTGGGTAAGCACTAGAATACTTTGTGGGTTTCCTTTAGAAATACAGTCCATGAAGCAAAATTGTACTTTAGAGGAGTTATGACATACATCATGTGGTGGCAGGTCCTGAAGCCATTTTTCTTGACAAGCAGTAATGTTTATAGGAAAACTAATGAGTTAATTATTCAAAAATCAGAATTTCATAGAAACAATTTTAGAATTCTAAGAAAACTGATTAGGTTTCTGTACATATCAGTTAATTCTGGCTTGAAGCTCAGACTTTAAAGTTATTGTTTGATAAGAGAGGACAGGGGAGCAGTTTTGAAAATTGAATTCCATGAATATACATGCTACTTATTTTGTAGATTTCTTTATCTTCCAGTTTTGTCTCTCTCTAGTTAGTCTCTCCAAGACAATGTCCAGTTTGTATGATTCTGGGGATACTTTATTCCAGGAACTGTTCCCAGAAGGCAGTGTTTTCACCTTCTTTCCACAGTCCTCCAGCACTATTCCAGCAGACTTTGCACCCTCCTGCAATCTCCTCCCATGACACATCTAAGACATGAACCATAAACCCTCAATGTCATTTCATAAAAACAGCACTCAGTAGGGCTGTGACAACTTCACATTATTTAAATACTCCTAAACGAACAACTCACAAATTAGTAATTAAGACACAGAAAGTCAGGAGCTCACTATGGGTCCCAGGAACAAGTGCTGTGATGAAGATAGTCCACTCTAGGAGATATGTCCACATGAGCAATATGGGTTTTCAGGTTTCAGTCTCCTCAATTTAACAAGCAGGTCAGGAACTCTCTGAACTTAACGTATTTATCAATACGTGTAGCATATAAAGCAGATTCTGGACCCAAGCTGAATGATGTTACATACATGATGATCATGTAGAGGTTAGGCCAATTCTTTCCATATCAGAATAAGAATGACTGTATGGACAAGATTTTGGTTTCCTTTATTGCACATTTCTAGTTACTTCCTTGAGCTATTGTCAACTCTGTAAATAAAAAACAACCAGAAAGATGACCTAAATCATAGCAGGGAACCACTGAAGACTACTATCAAAGCTGTGCCAGAGCCATGTTTAATTTACTGCTAGAACTGCAAAGTGGGTTCACGCATTTGAGAGGAGCCATAGTTTAGATCATCACTTTAGGGGATTATCAGTCATCATGGACAGAGATGTAACTCTTAATTTCAATCTGAAAAGTAATAAAATATAAATAAATTATGGTGCATCTTCTAGAATTCTCACATTACAGGCTAACCTAATGCAGCACAGCTTTTCCCAAGACACATTTTTATTTGGCTTTATTACCAAAAGAGAAGAGCTGAAAAATAACTGTCCCATTTCTCTTTATTATACTTAAATAAAGTATACTTTATACTTTAAACTAGGTCATAAGTACACACATATGTAACAGGGATGGGATGTATATGCATATTTATTTAGCATTTATTTTTCTTCTAATGTCTTACTGCAGCAAAATGTTTGTGACAAGAAAATCTTAATTATGACAGATATTAAAAATATTATAATTAATATTATATGTAAAATTAACAGAAAATGAACAATATAATTCTTTTTATTCTGTAGATGAGATTCACTTTAGTTGATTGATATCTTGATTATAGATAGCTATGTTTGAGACAGTCAGCCTGGGTCCTTTTTATCAATTAATAGAAATAAGCCCTTTCTGGACACAGTTCACCTGACCCCTTATAGAGCTTTACCTTATCCTAAGATGAGTCATCTAACAGCTAGCTTGGCTTTTGAGGAATTCAGCACCTGTGTTTACACTCAGGGTTCTTCTGCTGAGATACGTTGCTCTATGTTGGGTAAAGTCAGTACTGCTGACCTTAACCTGTGTTTATAAAGTAATCAAAAGTAAGAATATTTTAGCTTGGGATAGGTAAGAATTTTTCACACAATCACACATTTTTATCCAAATTGAAACAGGCTCAAGTGCATCTGACTTAGGATGAAGACAGACAAATTATCTGAACCTGGTTACATGAACATCTCTCCTAGGGTCCACAAGTCATGGAATGATGAAGTGAAATCCACTAAAATAATTATTGTGGAAGAAATAATAATTTTAGTCATCAATACTGGGAGTTGCATTATTCTACTCAAATAAAATTGTTAGTCTAAATTTTCTTTTAGTCCTTATGCCCTATCCACATTTTTTTAGTATGTGTATGAAGAGAGAAGGCTCACGGTGGATCCTACACCAAAGTAAGGCTTGAAAAGCTATTCATCCACGGTATGCACCTATGTATAATAAGTTCTTCCAGGTACTCTAATTTAGTCAAAACCTCAGTACACTGTTGTATCTCAATTTATTATTCCTGCTTAGAAAAAGGTCTAATTGATTTGGGTACAATGCTTTTATGTCTTGGTTATATAATCTCTGGGTCCTGCATTATAACTATTTTAGTGCTTCATTTTGTTTATGCACTCATTCAGATCTACTCATACTATCTCTAGCTAAAATCTGCAGTGCACTGGATAGGTCTCAGAGGACATTAGCTCTAAAGAAGTCCCAGAAACTCATTTAAGAAAGTATAACAGGGAAATATACACATCATATTGTTTAACTTTATGTGTTTCTTTTGACAAAAGATAAATCAAATGTCTAAGTAGAATGCATCTTTGCTTCTTACTGCTTCACTACTATATATTCCTGGAACTGTAAAACACAGATCTGTTAATTTCTGACAGTGGAATTGGATTAAGATATTGCGCTATCCCAGGAATCATCCTGATCCTGGAAGGGAGACTGGAAAAGGGGGAAAAGGGTTTTGTGCTGAGAAATTAATTACAGCAATAAAGAGACAAGACATTCAAGGCCTATAGATTATCCACTGAAGGATTAGCACTAAGTCATCTTCAGCAGCAACTCTGGTACTTCAAATACACCTTCAAGCACTGACTGAAGCATACAACAGTGCACCCTGATAAGCATGAATGATCACACAGACCTGAGTAGGCCCAATGGATCAACACATGTCTGGTGACAATCTCTAGGTAGTACGGTATGACACCATGTCATACTTTGATTCCATATCCAAAATCTTAATTTTCAGTACCCTCAATCCTGCTATTTCAGTACTTATATTATGACAATGTTATTTTCCTAGGCTTTCCTAGTCTCTAGGCATTTCTACCCCAAGAATTATAAAGAATAGATTCCTAAATTTCTTTCTATAGGGTCACCTAGGGGTGCAGTATAAGCCTATATGAGGCATATAAACACAGCTCAACTCAAAGGTAATTGCTGGCCTCATCTCTGTATGACACCTGCCCTGCTCCTTAGCTTCCTCTTTCTGACCCCAAGGACCAAAGTATCTTGTTTGAGCAGAAGTGCTGGTGCTGGAACACCTGGTCCTGTATGTAGTCTGTGATTGTTGTGAAAAGACAATTGAGTAAGATTTCTTACATTGATGTTCCATATTGGCTGGCTACTAAGAAGGTGATAATAATATAATGAGTGATAAGGAAAAGATTTTGAATGCTAATGGATGAGGGTGAGAGAAGCAGGCAAGAATCATTGCTGACTGACATACTCCTGGCTGACACTGCTCACCTGCTGCTTGGTGGGTAGAGTACAAAGGTGGTTATTGCTCCCTTCATCTCCCCATGCTTCTTAAACAGATACAAGCTGCATGGAATGGACCTCTGGTGGAGCCTATATCTATACAATCCGTTTCAAATAAAAAGAAATCCTTGAAGCTTACAGATAAAATTCACTCAATTTAGAAGAAGCAAAGTTCAAAAATTCAGTGTGGGTAGCTCTCCTGGTCTCTAGAGTACACAGACTTTAAAAAACCAGAGAAAGAAAAAGAAAGAAAGAAAGAAAAAGTAATCGACCTGAACAGGAGACAGTAAGAGCAGAGGGAATGAAGATAAGGTCCTTGAAGATACTAACTACTTCCAAGCTTAGAAAAGATAAAAGGGAAGGCTGGCTTTAAAGCAGACTCACTGCAGAAAGTAAGTGATACTATAAACATGAATAGGAGTGAGGCACTATGAGAGCACTGACATGTATAATGTGAGCTAGAGAGAAGGGGTTCAACTCTTTTAACTAAATTTCATCAGGTCAAAAAAAAAAAAAAAGCCATCAAAAAAAAACCTCACTAGCTCTGGGGGAAAAGAAGTAATGATAAATAAATGTCAAAAAAATCAATATCAAAAGGCGATAGCTTAATAAAGTCCTTGACTAAAAGGCTAATAGGAGGAAAAGACCGTCCTCTATCAGATCTTAACAAATAACTCTTAGTTGGAAATAATCAATATGTTAATACTTATGTAATGTTCCTGCTGGGTTTTGATTATTACTGGGAAGTTCCAGATTTAGTTTCTGGAGGGGAATGACCAACTGACCACAAGTGGTGTTCCTCAGGGTTCAATTCTAGGGCCGGTCCTGTTCAATATATTTATCAATGATCTGGATGCAGGAGTTGAATGCACAATTAGCAAGCATGCTGACGATATCAAACTGGGAGGTACTGTTGACTCTTGAGGGATGAGAGGCCTTGCAGAGGGATCTGGATAGATTGGAACGCTGGACAGTGATTAATGGGGTGAAATTTAACAAGTCCAAGTGCCAGATTCTGCACTTGACATGGAGTAACGCTAGGCACAAGTATAAACTGGGAGAGGAATAGCTGGAGAGCAGCCCTGCAGAAAGGGATCTGGGGGTGCTGGTCAACAGCAGGCTCAGTACGAGTCAGCAGTGTGCCCTGGCAGCCAAGAGGGCAAACCACATCCTGGGGTGCATCAAACACAGCATAACCAGCTGGTCAAAAGTGGTGATTACCCTGCTGTATTCAGCACTGGTGTGGCCTCAAGTGCTGTCTGCATCTGTGGGCCTCAATTTAAGAACGATGTTAATGTACTTAAATGACATAAATAATACATATCAAGCCATCACCACAATATCTTTCATGTTTGTCTCATATTATTTAGAAACACACCAAATTAAAGTTATTTTGTTGTATTATCTCAGTGATGCTGAAGTTAAAAAAAGATGCACTACCTTCAAAGATAAAAACAAATCTAAAATACGCATCTATATTTTCTAATTGTCTTCTCCAAGATTTTCTGTGCAGGAAGTGTTAGTTGAGATGTAAGATAGAAAGTGAGGTTCAGCTATACATATCCATTACATATTTAAAGAAATTTGAATGGTTCTTGGGGCAATTTGCATGTTCAGTGTGATGTTACATAGATAACACTTTTTCTCCATAACCTCCACTACAAAATTTTTTGGCCCTTAAAAATTTGGCTATTTCTGTTGTAAGGATCTGAAACCTTGCATTGATTTGGCTCAGCTGTGTAACCTTGGGCCAGACCTCCAATAAAATTGCTAAATTGTGAGAAAGAGCTGTGAACAGGTCTGTAGAGGCAGAAGAAATGTAAAAGTAGAGGTGAATGTAGAATTGTGGAGGAAACGTGCATCAAACACAGTATAACCAGCCAGTCAAAATCCCACTGCATTCAGCACTGATGCAGCCTCACCTGGAGTACTGTGTGCAGTTCTGGGCCCCACAATTTAAGAGGTATGTGAAGGTGCTGAAATGCATCCGGAGGAGGGCAACAAAGGTAGTGAAAGGGCTGGAAGCCATGTCCAGTGAGGAGCAGCTGAGGACTCTGGGCTTATCTAGTTTGGACCCAGTGACACGACATGTGGGAATGGTTCTATGCTGTGTCAGGGGAGGTTCAGACTGGATATCAGGAAGCATTTATTTTCTGAAAAGGTGGTCAAACACCTAGAGAGGTGATCGATGCCCCAAACTTGTCAGTGTTTAAGAGGTATTTGAACAATGCCCTTAAAATTAACTTTTGGTCAGCCCTGAACTGGTCAGGCGGTTGGACTAGATGGTCGTTGTAGGTCTCTTCCAACTAAAAATATTCTATTTCTATTCTATTCTATTCTATTCTATTCTATTCTATTCTATTCTATTCTATTCTATTCTATTCTATTCTATTCTATTCTATTCTATTTTCTATTTTCTATTTCTATTTCTATTCTTTCTATTCTGTTCTACCCAGACAGTCAGTGACTGAGACAAACCAGACTGAACCAAAAAAAGGAAGTGAAAAGAAGTAGTGCAGGAAATAAAACAATATTCATATAGAATATACATTTAGCAGACAAAATGCCACTTGGCAATAAGTCAATTATATCCTTTCTCCCCATTACGTGAAGAGAATGAGCATCTTTTTATTTTCTTAGTGAAAAATACCATAATAGATAATGTTATTCTTCCATTAACACCACTCAGTTCAGAGTTTTCTGACCCAACTGAAGCACTGATTTTTTAGTTTCTACAACTTATTTTATGTTTGATGTTGAAAGATTAATCCATTTTTCTCCACCAACTTCTTTCTACACAAACTGTTTCTCTTCCCTAATTAACTCATCCATTACCCTTCCTTGTATTTGTTCTTTTCTTAAGCGGGGAAAAAGGGAACTTCCAGGGCACATGTCATTTGATCACAATGTAGATAACCTTGATGAGCCAAATGAACTGTACTTGAAAACAGCCTGTTTAACTCATAGACAATGAAATAAGTGCAACGTGACTAGATTTTTCTGTAACTGATACAGTTTGCATCAGTTAAACATTGCTACTTTTGTGCTGTGGTGTGGCAAACTGACATGCAGACCAGGTTTTACAGTAGTGATAGCATTTGGAGTTACAGGGACAAGAGGCTGAAACTGAATGGCTTTCTGAGGTTTGCAGTTTTATACAAAGGCACTCAAGTCCTTTTGTATAATAGCTCTCTAATCTATTATACAGTAAGCATCTTTAAATGTTTCAGCTTCTGCCACCATTAGGTTGCTGCATATCTCAAGTAAATGCAAAAAATGGACTAGCAAACAAAAAAACCCCACCCACTTAATTTTGTTTATCCAAATAATCTCCTTTAAAAAAGTGTATTCAGCTTAAACAGGGATTTGTGAATCTAATAAAACAAAAGAAAACAAAAAAACAAACCCCCAAAACCCAAACCAAGCCAAAACAAAACAACAAAGAAACCCAGGAAAACAAGCCAGACCACTGCTTACCTCAGTAAATACTGTCAGTCAAAAAAAGTTTATTAATTACAACCTTACTGTCATGTCATCCTTCCTTTGTATTATATTTTATGAAGTGAATGAATAACAAGACAAACACAGCTTAAACAAGTATTTTTGTTTTCTTCAAAAGTAAAAAACAGTGCAAAAAAAACCATTCTTGGATGTGAGTTGGTTTTCTATTAGAGTTATGACATTTATGATCTCTGTCTTGATAATTGAAAGTATTTCACCAGATCAGTATTTAAAGAACTGATTTTCCTCAAGAGAGTTTCCTTATTTTCTGTTTTCTTCTTCTTCAATAAAGTACTTAATTTTTATTTTTTTTTTTTCCAACAGAGTACTAAATAAGTAAACTGAATGGGATTTTGCCATATAGTTCCCCCTATGTCAAGCAATAACAACATGTTTTAAGATTGCATATTTTACTGTCTTCAGAGTATACTAGTGCAGTCTCTGAAGAACTGTCAATAAGTATACAAATAATTATGCATTTACTCTGATAATGGTGGAAGTCCTTACACCTTGACAAGAATCTTCAGTGCTCTGCTGATCTGCTATTGTCATCATGCCTCAATACACATCTGGGTGAATGTGGGTTTTTTTCTCCCTTTCTCTTGCCTCCCTCTTGTTAAGTGATAAAATTCTCTAAAGTTCCTGTCACAATACTAAGCAAGTGGAATCAATTGCGCCAAGATGGTTGTGTGCTTTTCTGAACGCAGGCTTCTTTGGCTTCATTTTCTTCCTCTGCACCTTCTCAATCCTTTTCAGTGAAATTGATGGCACCATGATGAACCACTCTGGAAACTGTGTAAACAGATAGAAACAGAAGTAGAAGAACAAAAGATGGGTAAATTGGGGGAATAAGAAACATGATGAGAAGTATTTTATTAATGCCTTTTGACTAGATACACAGTCAGAGGTGGTAAGAACCTAAATACAAAGTGTTATTTCTGTATTACTATTTACATTAAAGTGACAATGACAAGTCCCAGGTTAGAAGAGGGACTTCTGTGGTAGATTTTTCTATTACAGAAAATAAAATTCTTCCTGTCTTGATGAGGGATACTTTTATGATCAAGTCATGTCTAAATTACTCTGTTAGAAGGTCTCCACTACATACTGAGAAACAGAGAAATCTTTGTGTTCTGCAATACTTCAAGTACTTAAAGTTAGATAGGGTGAATATAAACTTTAACTAAAGATATCTGACAGGAAGTCAATCAAATTTGGGAACTGAGATTGGACTCTGCAATCTTAGTTGACATGTGATCATTGCATTTCTAAGAGTTCTGCTTTAATAGACTATTATTTCACGAAAGATTCCCTTGACATTTTAATTTTAATGCAAACAGTTCATATAAGTATTACTGAAAGACTGAACAGAATTACTTAGTGTATTTTTTCAATAATTTGTTATTTGTAAGTAATTATTTAGAGATAAAAAGATGTATCACTTTTTTCTTTCTTTTTTTTTTTTCATTTATGCCACATATTATTCTATTCTACTTTTCTATAAATCTCCATATTTTTTTCTTTATGCTCACTTATTTTTCATTACAGAAAGCAATAGAAGTTTTGCCATTGGCTTAAATAAATAAACTACCAAGCCCACATTCTTGGTCTGACTGTGGTCTGCATTATTTGCTGATCTTAAAAAAAAAAAAAAAAAAAAAAAGGTAAATTAATAGATGTAACCAATTAAAATTTAATTATAAATAATGCTATGAATGGGAAAAAGAAATCAGGATACATTTTAAAATCCTTATTGAATTATTCCTCATAAAAGCAACTTTTGACAGCTCCAATGAGTCTAGCAGAATAAAAATAATATTTTCTGTTCTTTTCTGAATTATTTTTATCTTGAATTCATTATCATGAAAGATTTGATGATCCTGAAGTACAACAAATTGCAGTTTGGAAGCACAGCAGTGATTACTGAACAAGAATGAATTCTAACTCAAAGGAGTTTCCAGGGTCATTGAGAAATGACCTCATATTCCTTTTCAGAGATTAAAAATAATTATTTTTAAAATAGGGCTTTTGTTTTCATCTTTGTTTATCTAACAGGAAAACTTTTTCAGGCTTTTGTTGCTTTGTTGATTGGAATACTTTCTAAATTTTCAGCTTAAATTTATTATACAGGATTTATATCTGTTATTTTTTTGCTGGCATTAGACAAGCTTAATTATTAATTTTGCCTTTCTGAAGTGTTTTAGTTTGTTTATATTAAAGTCTTTATTTATATCTGCAACTTCTCTTTACATCTGTTCACATTTAATTTTTTTCTGGTTAAACAAAGGTAATCAAACCAAAGCATATGTAAATTTCTATCAGGACTTTATAGGCTGAAATTTACATTTTTACTATATATACTTTCAGTGGCACATCCTAGGATTACCCTTTACTTTTATATATACCTTTCCTGTATTTGATTAGATATCCATGAAACTTTCTCTTCCTCCATTACTTCTGACGAGTGAGATTCTAGATCACAGAGGATATTCTTGCTGTTATCCCCCAGCTGAATAATATTGTACTTGTTTTCATTAAATTATTTTGTTTCTGTTAAATCCTCATCCAGAAGCATAACTTACATCCAAAAGAATTACACAGATGGTTTTGTAGATTGTTCAGATAACTTATTTGGTCAAAACCAAAGACTTCTTTTGCCATTCAAATTATAGATTGACACACCACGGCAAATCATACAGACCTCTTCTCATGGAAAAAAACCACATTTTGGTAGGCATTAGATAATTTATTCCATCATGCTTAGCTTTGTACCAAGAAGTACTATAATTTCAAAGCTATATTAGCCTGAGAAAAAAATAAATAAAGCTTTTCAATTAATTATTCTACTAAAACACAGCTCTCTAATGAGGGCATTGCAGTTTTAACTAACCTAGGGTATCATATGTTTAGAGAATCCCAGTGAAGTTTCTCGTTTTCATTACTGCATTCTTTGACAAACTATGCATTTATTTGTACACATATACAGATTTTCCCTTCCTTATTATCTCATCACTCAGTCCTATCATAGAATGCCTTTGGAGAGGGATTGTTCTCTGAAAAGGAAAGGCTTTCTTCTTGTGGTTATTGAGGGAATTTAAACACCAGCTTAAACACATTCTTTCCAAGATTATGGAAGTTAAATGACAAGTCTTTTATTCTTGTCACTATAAGCTGTGATGTTACTAAAAGGGAAAGTGGGTACCTCCAGAAGTCAATCCAAACTTCAAGTTTAAGTATCCTCTGGAGATACTTTACATCCTGATAAAATTGATGAGAAGAAATTTGGCCTCTGGTGCAGGCCAAGAACTAGATTCTATGGAGTTTTTGTGCACTTATATAAGATCAAACATAGCTATGACTTAAACAACTGAACAGAGTAGTCTGTTACAGGAGTAGAGAAACACTTTTGATTATGGTATTGCTTCAGAGCATTTGCTGCTGTTGCATCATACATTGTGCCATCAGTGAAATAATTCCATTAAATAAAATGTTTCTTGAAAAGCAGGAAAACTGCAGTGTTGTGTCAGCCTAAAAGATCTGTAACTCCTGAATATCACAGCTGTCAAACCTCTTTTTCTTCATCCAGTAAGATGATAAAACATAAGGATAAAGTGCAATGTCCTTACACTAAATGCATAACAAACTTTGGTTAACTTTTCTCTCACATGGCATTGGACGTAATTAAAAACATCTAATACTACCATCTCTTACCAGTGGACACAGAAAAATCTCCATTAGAGGTGTCTTTGACTTGATGATAAGAGAATTTTTTTTTTTTTTGTCTATTCACTGTAAAATTCCACAGTTCTTCCTTCTCAGCATGCACTCAAGTTTCTTACAGTTTAATTTCATGGCTGATGATACATACAAATGGTAAGCATCTTTGCCTGCTATTTTACTATGCAGTCTTAAAATGAAAACAAATGAATTTTAAGTTAGTTGAGTTAGAGTTCATTAAAAAGAGCAAGAAGGATTTTTAATTTTTTTTTTTTTACCATATTCTTATCCAGAATAAATTTCCAGGCACATTTTAGAAAATTAAAGTATACCCGAAGGGTATTTTAATAAAGGACCTTTTAGTCAATTATCAGACACTATTCAGCATCATTCAAGTCAAAATTATTGCCTTGCAGTATGTTTAATGAATTAGCTACACTAAAGAGTGTGTAACTACTTATCCATCTACAGATACCAAAAGCCAAAATTAATTGTTTAATCTGTGATAAATAAACCTATTTAAAGCAAGCCTAAGTTGCATAACAGGCCGTAATACAAAATTCATTGATGTTGCTGGGCTTCTTCAAGTTGCTGGCTTGCTTCAGTGAGTACAGATATCTTAACTTGTCCCAGAACTGGTCCGAGTACATACTTTGGAATTGTAATCCTGCTTGGAAGTGCCCAGTGAGCTCCTGGTATCAGTGCTCACATAGCTAGGATCTGTACGGACATCTGATTCAGCCTGGATTCTTCAGTCTGCCCTTGTGCAGCCAAACTGTAAACATAAGCCAGGATCCTAAAAGTAAAAGTCTAGTTCAGCTATTAAGCATTACAGATTTCAGGATGTTACATGGGGAAGCAACTGACATCATGAGCTCTGACTGTTATGTAGTCCAAAACGTCTGAGTGAGAATGTTACTACCTCAAGGGTTTTCCACCTGCTTTGTACACAGCCAGAGCAGCAAGTCTGGCCACTCTTGTTCCATCTGCACCTTCAGTGGTACACCCAGACATGTTCACAACCCTACCTACTTGTTACAGATGCTCTCAAATAAACAACCAACCACCAAAAATAAAAAAAAAAAAATATTAATACAGTTAACTAGCTCTCCGAAATTACAGCTTCAAATGTCTGTGAGAGGAGAACAGAACAACTTTTTGGGTTTAACAGCACCCCAAAACACAGAACAAAGCTCCACTCCCTAGGGTTTAACGACAACCCAAAATGCTTTATCACTCACCTGATAAGTGAGGGCTCTCAACCTCGAGGACCTGCCCAGGGCAGCATCCCGACCCAAGGCACCTTGAGGAGTTTCCTTGGGCAGCATCCTGACCCAAGGGGAGAGTCCTCAACCACAGCATGCTACTCTAGGAGATGAGGTCCAAATGGCTCCCCCAGGGGACTCCATTTATACCCAGGCCGAATCTGACCTGTAGTCAATAGCGGCTCCCATTGGCCAAAGGCCCCAACTACCTCGAAGCCCTGAGAACAAAGGCAGTCAGGAGCTGCTACACTTCAGCAGCCAGGAAGCTCTGCTTTCATTGGGCGGATTCACCTGCCACAATCCACCCCGTGACTACAGTCATGATTTGGCTGGTTTCCTTGAAGTGGTGGTGCAGTCACCTCTTGCCTCCAAGGTTAAAAGGTAGTGTGGTCCTGGTGAACCTCCATAGTCATTGTGGATTGTCATCCCTAGATGATTATACAATCAAATGTTAAAAACAACCAACCCTCCAACCATACAATGTATTACAATCAAAATTGAAGGAAGCTGATTAACCATTCCAACAAGGAAGATTCAAACATATCCAATTAATGCTTAATATAGCAACAATTGCCTCAAGTGTCTTACCACTTTCTTCATTTTTTGACTTAAAGTGACATTAACACAATAGCACCAAGTCCAACCACATTCTTCTGAATGCTGCCAATTTCACAAGATTCATTCACCACCATGCTGTCATCCAAGTCTTGATTGTCCATATGGATCCCCATAGCCAAGCAGGATGTCGAAGTCATCTGTTCCTCCAAGATCCTAACAAAAAAAAAAACAGAACTAGGCCTCGGATCAGAACCCGAGCATCAAGTTAAAAATTAGTAATTATCTATTGGGCATTAATATGGTGAGTTCTTCCACCTTTCCCTAAGGCTTCCCAAGCATGCCAAAAATGCCCATTAGCCTGAGGATAGTATGGGGTGTGCAAACCCCCTATATTTTAGCAAGGTCATAGGCACAATGCCAACTGAGGGCAACTTCATCATGACAGGTTGGCCTGCATATATTTTCAGGGGGAACTGGCCATTATGATTGTCAAATATAGGAGCATCATCACCTGATAATCCCATAGCACAAAATGCTCATATTTTTGGGTTCACATAATGTCCCTAGTAGTTATTAACAATAAAAACCACCTGTGCCAACCTTATATCCCAGTTAGGTCATGAAACATTGGCAAGTCTCTTGATCAAGCCATTAATTTGCTCAACCACGCCATTAGCTTGAGGGTAATATGGTGTATGAATGTCCCAATCCAATA
Source organism: Strix aluco (assembly GCF_031877795.1). Lineage (NCBI taxonomy): Eukaryota > Metazoa > Chordata > Aves > Strigiformes > Strigidae > Strix > Strix aluco. The sequence continues at coordinate 87,978,954 of NC_133932.1, read as the reverse complement.
TTGGGGAGGGTTCTTAAACGATCCCAGGAGTGAAATTAAGACACAAACGAGGTCAGATGCCGTACAACCTTGTGAAGTTTATTTGCCGTAACAACTGATAATAACTTATAACAGTGATAGGACAGAGATGAAAAGAAAGAGAAAAGTCAGAATCCCTAAGCAAGGAAAACAGTAGAGGTGCAGCTAATTACCGCCACCACCAGGGATCCAGCGATGCTCCGTTGGTTCGGGTTCCTCCAAGCTCCAAGCTCCACTGAGGTCCCGGTTCCAAGTGACAGGTGTCGAAGAAAGAGCACACCAAGGGAGGAGTACGCAGTCCTTTTATTGTCCCAGTGCCCACGATTTCTTCGAAGAGTCCGCCCATTTCCACGGAACTCATTGTAATATGTGCTGCCCCGTGGTCCTCCATGCATGCATGCCCATGTGTTCATGGTGGTCGTGCTGGCCAGGGGTCGACCTGCAGTGCTTTCAGCCTTTGCACGTCTTCCTCGCCCCGCACCCAGCTCGCGCGCAGGTACAGCTTGGCAGGCACTGCCAAGGCTGTCGTTGTTCTCGCTTTGAGCGGATGTCGTGGTTTTGTCAGGGACTCTGTGTCTCCTCTAAAGCGTAATCCTTTAGAACAACAGGATGCTGGGGGTAGGAAGTGGTGGTTGCGGAGCAGCAATGTTGAGACAAACAATGTCTAACACAGTTCCTTACAATGAAGCACCCGCTTGATGCCTTGTGTGCCCACTCCTGGGCCACCCCGGCAGTAAAGTGGCTCCTGTTACCTGATTAAATTGCTTTGGGTGTTTCCTTCTCTATCTGCCGTGTGTGGCAATAATGATCTAACTGCACACAGTGCTTCCTCGAGGTGAGAAACTGCCCGACTCCCACAGGAGGGGGGGAGGTGTTCCAGAGCTCTTAACCCCTTCTCCGGGAGTGGTTTTAGCGAGCTTTTGAGCCAGTCCATAGCAAGCAATTGTCGGGGAAAGACATGCAAATGTAAATTGCCCCACCTGGGAGCAAAGCCATCTCTTTCTTCTGACAAAGAAACCACAAAGAACCCATCCCAAACCTGGCTCCTGCAGGCCGCCCCAGCCCAGCCAGGCCCTGCAGCTGATGAAGGCCTGGGTGGGCATTCAGCCGCCCATAATCGGCTGTTAATTGCCACCTTTTGTTTGGTTTGCGGACTGGCCACACCTGAGAATTCTAAGGGGAATGTGTAAGATTTATAATCTTTTTTCAGTATCATGAATCACCTCAAAAATACCCTGTTTGGCAGCAGTTGGCAATGGATATTGAGAAACACAGTTAACTTCTGTCCCCCTAACTCCAAAACTCCACACTGCCGTGTGGTAAACACCACTGTTTACCTGCCAGAACATCAAACTCTAATATTTTTCCTTTGTTCTCGAGTTCTGCCCTCCAGCAATTGCACCAACTTCGAGATGTTATCAGTAGATTGTCCATGTAATATTGCCCGGGGTACCCCCAGTGCCCCTTCCACCAAAGATGATTCCTTCCTGAATCGTAAAATCGACCTGACTTACCCCCGGGGCGGTTTAAACTCTCTAAGAGGACGATGCTGGGGGGGGGGGGTGGAGTTTCCGACTGACTTGCCAAACCCTCTGGCTTCTGTCTTCACCCCCACCCGGGTCAGTCCAGCCCATTTCTCGCCCATAAGTAACCAGATCATGTAACACTTCTGCCCATGTTAACACGTGCACATGAAGGGTGGGGGGTTTCACTGGTTGCATTCAATAGCTCTTTGCACCTTTTCTCTGAGGGACTGGACATGGATCTTTAAGGCATCCGGGAGCCCTCTGATGAGAGGTTTAAGGTGGCTGGGATCCACCGGCACCGCAAGTGGGATTCCGCACCGCCCCCTCTCATACATCGCCTGAATGCCAGCCGCCTTTTGTACTCCCTCCGCCAGCTCCGACAGTCCCTTTACTTTAATGGTAACAGGTTCCCCTCTCTCCTTCGGGTCCACACCCCCAGCCCAGTAAGCCACTCGAGATGTTATCGACTGGTTACCCGCTGGTCCATCATGTAAAAACACTCCGGGACCCCAGAAACCTCCCACCTCGTCATCACTCAACAAAATTCAATTCCCCCCCCCCACCCCCCCCCCCCCCACCCCGTTAAAGAAACTCTCCACAAATACTCAGTTTCAGTTTCACCCAGTTTACGCGAATATTTATCCTGAAGCTCACTAAGCTCACGTCCCGTCCAGGGGGTTGTACGGACGGAGGTTCGGGGGTTCCCACCTGGTGGACCTGTATGCCTTTCTGTTTTAATGAGAGGTCGCACATGTCTTTCCTCCAATTCCTTTATTTCCTCCAAGCCACTTTCTTCAGACTCTCCCCAAATATCTCCATCCCACTCCTCAAGATCTACACTTGTAATTAACTTTCGAATCTGAACAACACTAGGGGGCTTTTTTGCTCGTGCCAGCATAATTTCAATTTTTTTTTCTAATAACCGCCTTCTGTCTCTTTCTCGTAATAATTCTGTCTTTAAATGATCGATTTCCAACCGCTCCTCTAAGGTCTCTCTCCACTGCTACAAAATAATCCTGAATCAAGCAGGCACCTAAAATGGCACACATTTTTCCTTCACTTCCGCTATTCCACCTACTTCCCCATCTTTGTTCCAACTTTCTCGCAACTTCCACTGGATCAAACCACCTCTCCTTTGCCCATTGTACATCTGGGGGAGAAGGGGCACAACTACATTTCTGTAATAACTCCTCTATCGACATCCTGCCGACTACGCCAATTGTTGCGGATGCTCTCAAATAAACAACCAACCACCAAAACTAAAAAAATTAATTATTAACACAGTTAACTAGCTGTCCATAAATTACAGCTTCGAATGTCTGTGAGAGGAGAACAGAACAACTTTTTGGGTTTAACGGCAACCCAAAACACAGAACAAAGCCCCACTCCCTAGGGTTTAACGGCAACCCAAAACGCTTTATCACTCACCTGATAAGTGAGGGCTCTCAACCTCGAGAACCTGCTCAGGGCAGCGTCCCGACCCAAGACACCTCGCAGAGTTTCCTTGGGCAGCATCCTGACCCAAGGGGAGAGTCCTCGACCGCAGCGTGCTGCTCCAGGGAACGAACTCAAAATGGCTCCCCCAGGGGACTCCATTTATACCCAGGCCGAATCTGACCTGTAGTCAATAGCGGCTCCCATTGGCCAAAGGCCCCAACTACCTCGAAGCCCTGAGAACAAAGGCAGTCAGGAGCTGCTACACTTCATCAGCCAAGAAGCTCTGCTTTCATTGGGTGGATGCACCTGCCACACTACTTTCTGGTTTATCAATCTTAATTCATTATGTTATCATTATAAGTTATTAAGATCATAACATTTTACATCTTCCTCAAATATTGACGTTCAAGGCTTTTCAGGACTTTAACTGCTCAGTGAGAGATAAAAAGGATAAAAGGAGTGTAGACACAAACATTTAGCAAGTCAAAGTTTACCTCAGAGCTTTCTATTCCCCCTAAAGCTTTTTATTCCTTTTGTTGACCATCAGGAGTTTAGATCTCTGATTTAGGAAGACTGTTTCCTAACCACCAGAAATATATGTGCATGCTACTATCTAAGTATATCCCAAATGAAGTAAATTTTGAAGCCAATAAATTTGATACATATAATAAATTAAGACTTCTTTGGAGATGTTTTCCTGAAATTAGAATCACAGAGTCATAGAATGGTTTGGGATGGAAAGAATCTTTGAAGATCATGTGTCCAACCCCCTGCCATGAGCAGGTATATCTTTCACTATATCAGGTTGCTCTAAACCCCTTTAACCTGACCTTGAACACATCCAACAATGGAGCATCCACCTCTGAGAAGCCTGTTCCAGTGTCTCATCACCCCCATAATAAAAAAAAGTCTTCTTTTTGCCCAATCTAAATCTACCCTCTTTCAGTTTAAAACCATTGCCCTTTGTCCTATCACTACAGGTCCTATTAAAAAATCTGTCCCCATCTTTCTTATAAGCCTCCTTTAAGTATTGAAAGGCTGCAAGAACAGTCCCTGGACAACTCAACAGCATCTTTTATAAAAACTATAGATGTTCACTCTTGGAGATTTAAGACTAACACATTACTCTGTTACTCTTATTGTCAACATTAACAGAAGCTGACTGTTCAAGTATACTGAAGAAAAATAGATCTTTAAAGGATTCAATTTATTTTTAAAAGATCACTTAAATCTAAATTGCTAGTAAACGGAAAGGAGTGCTGAAGTGGTATTACATTAAAATTACATCAATTCTGTCTCCGGAATGGCTGCTATGAAAGTATCAATAATGTATAAAAAGGAAGGGAAAGAAAAGGGAAAAAGGAAAAAAAAAAAAGTCTGCATTCTGAAATAAAATTTTACTTAAAGATTTTAATACCTCAAAAATGTTACCTCTCTTTTTCTCTTATTAATCAGTAATTTGTATGTAAAATACATAATTTTCTGATTTTTAATTTTATTATTTTAAAATATATATATTGTTTATTAATATTTTCCTGTAATTCACATATACACTATTTATTGTGAATAATTTTGTTCATATTAGAGCATAAATCTGTTATTGTTTATATAACGTACTTTAAAATGTAGTATATTTATAGTTTACTCTGTATAATTATTTTTTGTTAAGTTGTAGTGGGTTGATCTTGGCTGGCTGCCAGATACCCACCCAGTCACTCGCTCACTCTCCCTTGTCAATAGGACAGGGGAAGAAAATAAGATGAGAAAGTTCATGGGTCAAGATAGACAGGGAGATCACTGATCAGTAACCATCACGGGCAAAGCAGAATTGACTTGGGGAAAATAAATTTAATTTTTTCCCAGTTGAAATAGTGAGAAACAAAAGCAAAACTAAAACCACCTTTCCTGCACTTTTCCACTTCTCCTAGGCTCAACTTCATTCCTTCAATCCCAACTCTTGTTCCTCCTTTCCCTATCCCTGAGGGGGACATATATATATGTGTCAGACATGGTTGTTGTAATAGGACCATCTTCTCCTTCATTCTTATGTTGTATTAAAAAAAAAATTAAGTATATATTCTATATACTTAAAATTATTCCTATTGTATATGTATTATTATATATAGAATAATTTACAGTTTCCTTTACCAGGAATTCAAATATAATATTCTTCTATGATTTACAGCTCAGAATTTCTATTCTATACAGTGAAGTTCTGGCCACCTAATCGATGCCTAAATATTATGTATTTTGTGAAATAGTACAATGAAAACCAAATATATAAATTCCAAAAACTAAATGGTAAGAAGTAGATCTCATGTTCCAGTTCCCCAAAGAATTTTAGAAAAATATTTTTCAAGTCATGCAATCACTTTTGTTTACAGTGTTAAAAATCTTATCCAAACTTCTTCATATTTGCTTAACAAGACCACATTTCTAACATTAAAAATTTAAATATTGACACCCTGGGTCAGATTTGCAGCTGTTAGAGCTAGAATGATTTATACCAGCTGAAAGATAGGACCTCATGTTTTTGACAAGTGATATAGTACAATATGGTTTCTTACATGACGGTATGTCTTTTATAACAACATCTCAAAAACCTTTATGAAAATACCTTACACAAGTTTTTCTGCTCACTGCATGAAGAGTTCCTAACTAAGCACAGGTAGTTAATAACTAGTCAGTCAGTATTGTTTCTTTTCTCAGCAGTCAGTCAAAATTCTTTAATCATAAATAGTCAAACAATCCAGATTTAAATGCTGAGCAATTCCCTTGACAATGGATTGATAACATCTGTTTCATTAAACCTTCTCTATCGTATTCAAGCAGGTAATCAAAGTCTCAGGGTTGCTCGTCATGGATTATCATTAAGCAAATGTATAGGGCAAAATAAAAATAAGTGGAAAAGTATTGAGATGCAGTATTTAGTGTAGTACAGGTCCTCAGATTTATTCATGATTACATCAAGTTCGTACATAAAATCGTTCCGTAACTTCATATCCCTTAGAGAAATGGGGTATGCCAAATAATATTACCTGTTACATAGGGTAACGACTCATAAACCATAATCTGAGTATTTCAAAGATATGCTGGAAGAGAGGGCAGTTGATTCTAGGATTATTCTACATAGAAATTATAGGGAAAGCTAAATACCTCCACTTGCTTTGAATTCCTACCACCAAACATTCTTTCTGAAATGGGTGTCTTATGAGGCAGAAGATCATATTGCATAGGCATTTGGTGGTAGAGCACTCATTCAGGAAAAAAAAAAAACAAACAAACAACTGAGTGTTAGGCTGTACTTCACCTGAGAGTAAAACTTACAGCTACAGTAGTACATAGACATGAGCAATAAGTGTTCTTCAGACATGAGGACAATATTCATGACACAGCTGGCATTCATATAGTACCTATGTGTTCTCCTCCAGAACAGGGTGGACACCTTTCTATTGGGAAAGTCTCCAGATCATGGTATTCTCTGGACAGTGCTCAGGTTTTGTCTTTGAATTAACTGGCATAGGTGAAAACCAAGCTAAAGGATGTTATTATTAAAGAGTTTGCATGATAGCAGAAAAATTCTTGACTCTGTGTCTTGGTCTTACATAGGTCACTAGTTTGGATGTAAGCTAAAAATTCAGCTCACAGTTCTCACAGCCAGGAGAACATTACAAATACCAGAAAGGTTTGTTATCCCATAATTTAGATTGTAGAAATTTGCAGTAGACATAATAAAATAGGTATGGACAAAGAATGGCAGACTGTATGGATGTGGGGGCAACAAAAACAACAGCAGAAGAAGGAAGATATAATAGCCAGTGATGATAGCATTGAAATTGTTAGGTCTTCAATATCCCAACATATCTACTCACTGCTTTTAAAGACATCTCTTATCAGGAAAACAATTGACAGCGTATACTCTTGCTGTCAGGAAAAGTGAGTAAATAAAATCATAGCCATGGAGACTCCTTTACCTACCAGTCACACTCCTCGGCATTAAAGCATCTGGGAAAGAAAGCAGCAACTTCGTTCCATCCTTTAAATAAATAAGACTTTTAAAGTGTTCCTGTTCCATCAGAGTACTACTGGACAATTGCTTGTAATGTGTCCTTTATATGCATAAATATGAGGGAGGAATTATTTAACCCTAAACTTGCCATTGCCATTCATGCAATTGAGTAAAAATAGCAGCTATGAATTAGAAAAGCTGCACAATCTATCCCATGACATTGCATTCTTACAATTCTAGATTAATTAATTCAGCAGTACAGTCACCCAGAAATGCTGAATTAAGGAAGTCTTTGAATTTCTTGTCTTTGATTATTGTCGGTTCATATCCATAATCCTTTAATAGAATATTTCAGTATGGCATCAAAAATACAAATACATGATAATAAAGTTAAGGTAGAATCCATTAATGTATTATGGGACTGTTGTTGATAATGATACTTTGGACTGATAGTAAATATCTGGTATTTTAATAATTTTATAGCCTGTTGTCTCATTTGGGTTATCTACAGAGTCATGGTTTCTTTTTCTGTAAGTAGTTTTTCCTTATTGTTTTTCCTCTTGATGAAACTTTGAGATAGTATGCTGTAAATATAGAGTCCGCTGAGGATGAATCAGCCTTATTTATGACCAGTTTACCTGCTTTGTGTCTGCAGAAGTACTGGAAACCTCTAGCAAGGTCAGTACATGGCTTCCAGAGCAGAGCTAACTTTGAAGGTGTTGTAGCAGATGCATCCACCCAATGAAAACAGAGCTTCCTGGCTGCTGAAGTGCAGCAGCTCCTGACTACCTTTGTTCTCAGGGCTTCGCGGTAATTGGGGCCTTTGGCCAATGGGAGCCGCTATTGACTACAGGTCAGATTCGGCCTGGGTATAAATGGAGTCCCCTGGGGGAGCCATTTGGACCTCATCTCCTAGAGTAGCATGCTGTGGTTGAGGACTCTCCCCTTGGGTCAGGATGCTGCCCAAGGAAACTCCTCGAAGTGTCTTGGGTTGGGACGCTGCCCTGAGCAGGTTCTTGAGGTTGAGAGCCCTCACTTATCAGGTGAGTGATAAAGCATTTTGGGTTGCCGTTAAACCCTAGGGAGTGGGGCTTTGTTCTGTGTTTTGGGTTGCCATTAAACCCTAAAAAGTTGTTCTGTTCTCCTCTCACAGACATTTGAACCTGTAATTTATGAAGAGCTAGTTAATTGTGTTAATAATATTTTTTTTTATTTATTTTTGATGGTTAGTTGTTTATTTGAGAGCCTCTGTAACAGGTGTGCAACCACATTTGCACAGACAATTCACAAGCAAGCTCCAAAATATTCTGTGGATGGGGAGAGATCAGAGAGATCAAGATGTAAGGTATTCACCTGTACAGTTTCTAGTTCATTGTAAACACAGATATTGAAACCAATGTGTGTGTGTGTTTTGTTTTTTTTTTTTCCCACTGTGTGTGTTTCCCCCCACTCTTGGAATACTGAGCAGGGGGGAACCAAACAAAAAAACCACAAAACCCAAAACTGCTCAGGTTAGGAAAGTTTTCCTCCCTTTCTCCTCTTTCTTACCTACCAGTATTGTCTTTCAGTCAAAATTCTTGATTGCTGACTTCTATTTCTTACTTAAGGACAGAAAGCAAAGAGAGAAAGCTTTCTTGAGAGCACTTGGAATTAAATACACTAAAGTAAATCACATCATGTCATTTAATCTGTTGTGAGAAATCCTAATACCTCATTCTTGACATAAAATTCATTATGTCACCCCCTTATTTAAAACATAAACTGAATATAGGGAAAGGCTCAAAGACTTCAATTTGATTACTGGATAAAAGAGACTAGTGGGTAACTTTTAACAGTTTTAAGTGCCTACATGGAGAACTGAACTCTAACAGACACTTCTTCAGCCTATCAGATAAAGCTATTACAAATTCAGATGAAACTGAACCTAAACAGATTCAGATTAATACTAATCATAATATATCCTGAGTTGGAAGGGAATCACAAGGATCTTTAAGTCCAACTCCTGACTCCACACAGGGCAACCTAAAAGTTAAACCATATATCTAAGAGCGTTGTCCAAATGCTTCTTGAGCACTGACCAACAGGCTTGGGACTTTGATCACTTCCATGGGGAGCTTGTTCCAGTGGTTAACCACCCTCTCAGCAAAAAACTTTTTCCTAATATCCAATCTGAACCTCCTCTCATGCAGCTTTAAGCCGTGCCCTTGTGTTCTATGGCTGGACACCAGAGAGGAGATCAACACCTCCCTCCCTACTCCCCCTCATAAGACAATAAGGTCACCCCTCAGTCTACTCTATGCAGAACAAACTTAGTATCCTCAGCTGCTTCTCATAAGTTACACCCTTCTCATAAGTCACATCTTTGTTGCCCTCCTTTGGACACATTCTAATATTTTTATATCCTTCTTATATTGTGGAACCCAAAACTGCACACACTACCCAAGGAAAGGCCATAACAATGTTGAGTATAGTGGTACAATTACTTCTTTAGACCAGTTAGCTACACTCTGCTTAATGCACTCCAGGATATGGCTGGCTGCCAGGGCACACTGTTGACTCGTATTGAGCTTACCATTAACCAAAACCCCTTGATCCCCTTCTGTGGGTCTGCACTCCAGCCTTTTGTCCCCCAATCTATATGTACATCCAGGATTGCACCAACCCAGTTGAAGAATCTGGCATTTATCCTTGTTAAATTTCATACAGTTGGTGATTGCCCAGTGCTATAAAGATCCCTCTGTAAGGCCTCTCTACCCTCGAGGGAACAACAACTCCTCCTAATTTAGTATTTGTTGGCAAACTTATTTGGTGTGCACTCAGCTCCTTTGTCCAGGTCAATGATAAACATTGAAAAGAACTGACCCTAAAATTGGGCCAGCTTGATCCTTCAGTCAATTGCTCACCCATCATATTGTGGGTGAGACACTTCAGAACAATTAACCAGTGTGGTGGTTTAGTCCCTGCCGAGGTTCGAGACCACGCGGCCGCTGCCCCTCCCCCACAAAGGGAGTGAAATACAAAGCCCCGGGGCTGAGATAAGGAGAGGTTTAATACAACAGTGCAACAGCAACAAAACAAACAATAACAGTAATAACAATGAATGGAGCAAGGTATGTACCAATACAACAGTGAGAGCAGAGAGATCGCATAACACACACGTTCACCGATTCTCCCAAGCTCCTGCACTTCAGCACCAGGAGGTGACATCAGCATGGTATTGAATAATCTGGGTAGAGCTTCCTCCCCACTGTTGGGGAAACTTAACCCTATCCTAGCTAAACCAGGAAAAACAGGAAGGATGAAAAAAATTTCTTCAGGAATAATTGTATTCTTTGAGAAATTTTTTAATTCAGACAGGGCTTAATTTCAAAGACTCTTATGATATTACTCAAAGAAAATGATCCTATTGGTCACTTCAGGCTTTACAATCTGTTTGTACTATATTACTGTGTAGAAGCACATTTTTGCAATCATTAATAGATATATATATATAAATCTTTACAAATATAAATAGATTTAACAGTTAAGAGGAGGTGGAAATAAAATGAGACCATAACAATTGCACTGAAGTATGTGTTCTAACCACTGTTTGCAAAAATGAGCCCTCTGCACTTATGGTACATATCTTGATATGAGAGATTCCATATGCTATGAACCAAAATTCTAATGAGGGATGAATATAAGGAGCATTAGATTGAACTGGAATATAATTTAAATTTTAAAACTTGTTCTTCAAATCTGTTTTATCTATTACTTGTCCAATGCTCAGTAAACATATTCCATGTCATTTGTCAATGTGCTATAAACAGGCAACACAAGATTGGATATTATGTGATCATAACGATCTTCAATATATAGATTTAAAAATAAAAGGCCAGAATATAAATAGTGAATCTTTATCAATGTCCAGAAGTCCCAACTCTCTAAATTTCCTAGGATTATGGGCATATTTTGAAAAATGTTTCTGTTAAGGAATATGGAAAAACAAGTAAAATATTATAAAGCTCTCCTGAACAAGTTGTAATCAAAAGCAGGGAGTGGGGGGAGGAGGCTCTTCTCTTCCAAAATTAATGAGGAATGTTAATTACATACTGCTAAATACTTCCCAAGGTGTTCCCAGAGGGAATAGAGAGACAGGCATTTAAGAAGTAAATATGCTTTGCTTGACCCTGGGCTGATGAGTTCAGTATTCTTCAGGATAGATGACATGGGAGCTTGATGCTTTTGTAGGTGAAATTGATTTATTGTCTTTCTAGACAATTTAGTGTCTCTGACACTAAAAACATTGAAGTAAATCATAAATGGTTTATAAATACAAAAAACAGACTGAGAAGTGAATTAGTCTATTATTTAACATATAAAAATTTTCTTCCATCATGAAACAAAGCAATGCAACAGGACAGAACTAGTTCAGGATTCCTAACACTTTTACACTACCTACAGGAAAAGTAAAGCCAGAAGTGTGTGAAAGAACAAGGTCCTCAAGCATTTCTATACACTTTTTTCATAACCTTATTTTCCATTATATTTGTACTCTCTGTCTCTGTGTGTCTATCTGGTATGATTAATACATAAAATACATTTTTACAAACTCCCTTAAACCTCTATTGGAACATCCTATCTTATTACCATTACTTTGTTATTATTTCAGCTATCTTTATTCTCAAACAATCCAGTAAGAAACCCTTAACCAGAAAGGAAAAGGAAGAAAAGAAAAGAGGAAAAGAAAAAAAAAAAAACAACCCACAAAGATAAGACTCTGATCTTGTTTCTTTCTCTCTGGTTAACAAGCCACTACCATAACCTCTCCTGGGTAAAAGGCTGTTGTTGTAGCTCAACACAAGCCAGCAGCTCAACCCCTTTTGCTCACTCCCCTCCACAGCAGGATTGGGAAAGGGAATTGGAAGTCTGAGAAAACTCATGTGTTGAAATAAAGACAGTTTAATAGGTAAAGATAAAACCATGCACAAGCAAAGCAAAACAAATAATTCAATCATTACTTTCCATTGGCAGGCAAGTGTTCAGTCATCTTCAGGAAAGTAGAGCTCCAGCACACATAACAGTTAGTCAAAAAGACAAACACTGTCAGTCAGAATGTCCTTCCTTCTTCCCCCAGATTTTATTGATGAGCATGATGTCATATGTTAAGGAATATCCTTTTGGTCAGTTGGGGTCAGCTGTCCCAGCTGTGTCCTCTCCCACCTTCTTGTGCACCCTCAGCCTACTCATTGTTAGGGTGGCATGAGAAACACAGAAGGTCCTGAGGCTACGTAAGCATTGCTTAATAATAATGAAAACACCTCTGTGTTATCAACACTTTTTTCATCATAAATCCAAAACATAGCACCATAAAAAGCAACTATGAAGAAATTTAACACTATCCTAGCCAAAACCAGTACAGCCAACCATCTGTACCGATATGAGTATAATATTTCACATACACCAAATTACTCCCAATAAATACATTTGTAAGATCCAATAACTACACTTACTAGATAAAATTTTCCTCCTTGTATTTCTAGCTATTTATTTCTGCCTTATTTCCTAGGCTGCTTCAGCAAAGGAAGATTCCAGAAGATATGTTGATATTTATTTTATGAGCCTATCAATGGTGATTTAACAAGTAAAGCACATCCAAGACCCTTCAGCAGCAGCTGATTTAAGTTGCTGTCATTTCCTCCTGGTGCAGCTGGGGTGGGATAACTGCTGATGCTGTTGTGAAAACAGCTGCACAAACTATTCAGCCAACTCGAGCTGGTTGGCAGCAAGCTGCTGAATACAAGCTGCTGCTTATTTGCAACGACAGCATCCTACCAGGGAGCACTGTTATTTGTTGCTATAGTGGTTTGAAAGTGGTGCTATAGGTAGGAATTTCTGAGGGTTTAATCCTAGGTCCCATTTCCAGCTGGTGTTCTGTTACATCCTCCAGATTAATAAAGGCCAAAAGACTAGCTAAGGAGTTTGGGATATGATCCCACAACGATGAACTCAAAATGAAGAAGCTTTTCTTCTGTGTATCTAGTGGTAAAGAGCCAGCTGGCTGTGTGGACATGGCCAGTGAGTAATATACAATAGTTAACGCATTCAGCTTTTTTTGAGTAGGGTGTTCTGTGCAGATAAATTCAAACTTTTGTGAGATTCAACATTCATAAGTCATAGAGGGTTGAGGCAGATAATTTTGTTTTGGAGACCTTTCCTAGACTGAAAATGCACCCTCACAGTTCACTTGTTTAGCTAGCGTGATGGAATAAATCCTGAAATATTAACAGAAGCTATTGATATAATCAGTAAAAATAAAGAATGGAGTCTTGTACATGGGCAGGATCATAGAGACAAGTCCTTCCTGAAGCAGGAATATTTATTTTATATTAACAATACAAAATACATTTATTTTATAAGTATTTTATTTTATAACATATGATGTGGTTTCTGTCTGTGCTCTAAAAATACCTCCTTACCTCCAGGACTCAGATACATGATCAAATTTCTTAACAATGTAAAGAGTCTGTATTCTTTAAATGAGCCTCTGTGCTTAGCATGTTGATAGTCCATGGCAAATGTGAGACAACTCAATTTAGCATTGACCTTTTTTGTTGTGAATTAAACTGAACTAAATTCAGCTCATACATTTCTTAAGCCAAATAAGCAGAGTTATACAACTACTCAAACTTACCTGAAGTATGAAATCTGATCTCAAAGTAATTATTCTAGATACCTTTGTAAAAATTTGAACTTTACCCGCTGACTCAATGATAGATGTTCTAAAGGGAGTTTGACAAATGGAAATTTAAACAAGGTTTTCCCTCTCTTCTTGTTTATTTACTCTGGAATATTCTTGTCAATAGACAAAGTTGAAACAGGTTTTGTGGTTCTTTTGCCATTTCAAAACTTGGATTTGAATATGAAATTTTAATTCAGACCACAGAATCACAGAATCATCTAGGTTGGAAAGGACCTTGAAGATCACCTAGTCCAACCATTAACCTAACACTGACAGTTCCCAACTACACCATACCCCTAAGTGCTATGTCAACCCACCTCTTAAACACCTCCAGGGATGGGGACTCCATGACCTCCCTGGGCAGCCCATTCCAACGTCTAACGACCAATGTTCTTCTGCACCTGAAATCATACAAAACAGAAAGCCTGTGCTGTTGAAGATATTGATACACATTATTTCTGGAATTAAGTATATTGTGTCTGTCTTGCAATGACTGAATGAATTTGAAGTGATTTATATCAGTTTTAGTACTTCTGTTTGCTGATACAGAAAAAGAAAACTCATAAATTCACAGTGGTGTGGGATTTTCAAAACCTGGTTGGACTGATTTCTTTAGATAAGGGTACCTCAGGGATTTAACCTCCCAAATCTACTGATTGTCCTACAGTGAAGTTGTTGATCTCTTCTGAAACCGGGTTCATAGTTCCCTAACCATGCTGAAGCTATGTCTTTTGAGGTTCTTCACACCAGAAACATCAGATGTCTTATGACATCCACATACTGAGTACCTGTGTAACTGGAGGGGCTGACAGGATCAAGTAGGTTATGTTTCCATCACAGCAATGTGTTCATTCTGTAATCACAATGATGTCTCAAGAAATGTTTCCTTTCAACAAATTGACATATGCTGGCAAAAACATTTCATTTGAGCTGCTCTTTCAGTGTAATTCTTTTCCAGACATGGAATACATTTAGGAGGCAAGTAGAGAACTGTGAGCTGTTATTTATAACTGTGATGATTCCTTATTATAATAAATTAAAAAATCAATATAGCAGTAAAATCTGGTGAAGAAGAGGGATATCAAATTCATATTAGATATCAGATTTCTCATCAAACTGCTTATCAGCTAATTTTAATAGCTAGTTTTAACCTAAGTGTTCCACAGGCAGTTGAATTTCAACCTTTTAAGGAGAAAGTTTCCTTTATAAAATAAATTTTAAAAGTCTGAATGTTAGTGCACTGACATATGAAGTTCTAGTGTGCATTTGATCCGATTTCACCCTTTCTTAATTTTCATTATTTTGTTATAGCTGAAAGATAACAGGAATTTTCCTCTGCTCCAGCTTGCTTTTGAATTCAGGATTAATTTTTGTAAGTTCAGTTTTGTCTTACCTTCTTTTATTTTAAGGACAAGGTTGTCAGGGGACTAGATTTCTTATATTTTGAAAACTTTATGTCCTAGGCTTACAGACAGCAAAGGATGATAGTATGCAACAGTCCTTTCCAGGACAAAAATGAGTCCCTCATGAGGGTTGTTTTTTATTGATATGATACCTTAATGACAAGAAATGGAGCAACTTAAAATGTTTATTTATGTCAGGTCTTATTTCACCTGTATGAAGCAAAAACGTCGTGAAGAGCATGGAGTGGTTTAAAGCCAATGTTTAGAATGACTTGGAAATGTGCACATGAAACTATTCAGAGGATGAGGAATAGATCCAGCATGTTGCCTTTGGGAGTCATTTTCAGAGGACAGAAAAGGGAGATCCTGCATTATACTTGTGAGGCTACTGCAGAACACAGCCAAAACCTTACCTGAACATTTGAATTTTGTTTTTATAACTCCATCCATTTTCATCTCAAAACTTTAAAACTCCCAAGGGAGCTCTGCAGGACTGACAGAGAGAGGTTAAGGAGAAGGAAAGGGGAATTTCCGTAATTTAAATCACTCTATTAAAACAAACGTCTTTTTTTTTTTTTTTTTTTTTTCTCTAGGGAAGTAGGTGTGATCTTGAACAGGGGAACAGATTTTAAGAAGTTCCCACTAAGCAAAATTCAGCAATTGGAAGAAAGGGAGACGTGAGGAAACTAGAAACAAGATACCACAGTGTGCTTGCATTTTGGATTCACTTTTGTGGAACTATGTGCAAAGAACCATAGATGACATTTACCACATTCCACAAGCATTCTGATTATAATTTTTCTCTACTTTCAAGTGTTTTCCTTTGCAAAATGAATAATATGGTTTGGGTTTTTTTGTATGAAATACTGAAACATTGTCCTGATGTCTTAGGTGAAAGATCTCTTGCTGCAGAATAGATTGTCAAGCACTCTGTCCAGGCTTAGGGTAGCTGTACAGAAGAAAGATTATAGTAAGGTTAAAGCACATTGAAAAGTGACCAAAAAACATAGCTTTTGAATATTACTTTATAACTGCTGTGAAGCTATTTCCAAAATATCTTGCTTTAACACTTAACCACTATATACCGCTCTTTCTACCACTCCTCTTTACCATTATACGTTTAGTGCAAGAATGTTAAGAGGAAATGACAATGTATATTTTTTACATTGTATATTTTACTATTAGAAAAAACACTGAGAGAATGTAACATGGAATGAATATGACCCTTTTTTGTTTTCATTATTACTATTTTTTCACTGGATGTTTTCGGGTTTGCAGGTGAAGCTTCCTCAAAAGAAGATATTTAGATTTAAGAGCTGACTTTGTAACTATTTCACCATCTTGACTTTATCTGTAGCTGTTTAGTTTAATTAAAGTAGTTTCATTTTACATATGAATTACTTGTAAATAATTCTCTTCTTAGAACATAGCCAGAAAATGCAGGAATTACAATTTCCCTTTTAACTATTTACTTTTACACTTACAGTAGTGTGATGGAGTTTCTTAAGGTCAATATCTCTGTAAAGAAGAAAGATAGAGGCACACTGGACTCAGTCATTTATGCTGAAGTTGAAAACTCTTCAAAAATATCTGACAATCTCTCACTTGTGTCATTTTTGTTCTCAGGAACAAAAGATTTTTATAGTTCTCAGTGTTCAAAAAGTTAAAAATTGCTAAATTGCCTTCTGGAAACTTAGGGCAGAATTCAGACCTGTTCTTTTTCATGATGTGGAAAAAACTGGCAGTACTTAAAAAAAAAGTCACAAAAATGAAACTGAAAATTCAGAAGAACTTGTTTGCTATCATAATGTCTGGGTAAGTTGCCACAGGAGACGACGGGCCTCTAAAACATTATCTGTTTTGTTTTTAAAACAGAGATTTTCTGCAAAACTAGACTATGTGTGCTATGGCAGGAATTTAAACTTCTTTTCCTAAATAAGATCATCTCTGCAACTCCAAAGGGTAACTAGAAACTCTTCTGTGGCACACACACTACATTCTGTTATTAGAATGTCCCTATGGGAAATATGATTTTCAGCTTCTGAGACAAGCATCTGATTGATAAAGGCTCACCTGAGACACAACATGCACAAAAAGGCCTCTATAACTTGCTTTACAGATGTCCATGTGGGGCTTCATAGAGGTTTTAAAATCCCTTAACATCAAGACATTCCAAAAAACTTTTAAAAATAAAGGAACTAGAAAGGACATTTAGTAGCATTTGAAAGCTTCCAAAATTCTGTTAATTAAGAAAGGAAAACTTTTTCCCATCAAATTTTTATTCTTTTTTGTTTTCACAGTTCTACAATTTCCATAATCATCTTTGTGACTTCAAGAAACTGTCAATGCTGAATTTCAAATATATATATCTGTTAATGTATGACTTAATAATTCAGAATTAATAAAAATCTGAATTTTTATAAACTGCACATATACTTACAGATATACCAGTCTTGTCTGCATTGTCACCAATATTATACAAAATATATGAAAACTTATTTACCTTTGTGATCTCATATCCACTGTAAGATATTGTTGAAAGTGGAATTTAAAATTCAGAAAATATGGGATAGAAGGAAGAAATTAAAATGGCACAGTCATATAGTAAGCCTAGGAAATGAGACTTAAATTGTAGTTTTTCAGGTGTTTTTATCCAGCTTTTCTTATAAATTGCCCCACTTTGTGTACAAAAATGCAGTGTTGCTTATCCTCCCACAAATAATTTTTATGTGCAGTATGTATCATACCACTAGCAAGCTATTCTTATTTAAAGTACAGTAAATAGGACTCAAAAGCATAATGTAATGAAGTGGTAGGTTGGCTTAATGCCAATTCAATCTGCCTGCTTTAAAATCAACATTATGATGTGCATTTTTTCATTCAGGAATCTCAATTAGAGATTGAAAATGTGAAAAATTGAATGATAAATGTTTAGTTAGGAGATTTCTGACCAGGTTTATTCTCAAATGTCTTTATATACAACAGACCTGAGATTTGAATCTTTAATTTGACCATCGAATACAGAGATATCTGTGTAGTTCAGCTGAAACCAATAGGAATCCTAAATGAAGGCTCACTTACCCTTACGCTTCAGAGTGTGTTTCCTGTGGCCATAGGTTCATGGGATGCTGGTTTAGTTTGGACCCAAGAAATTTTTCCTCTGCCTACAGTTTCAATCCCTTGTTCTCCTTCTGTGTCCTTGTCCTCTACAATCAAAGTTATGCTGCTCAAAGTGTTTGCAAAACAGTGTTTTAAACTTGGATCCCTAAGGTCTCTCTTGACAACTGAACTTGTTCAGTGTCTAGTGGCTGCTCAGCCACTTTCGCCTTCCCTCCCTGCTTGATCCCTGCATCCTGCTCCCTGTCCTGTGCCAGTGCTAACATTTTGACACTAAATGGGCAAAGATCCCTCCAAATCCACTGTCTGCCTCTTCAGATCACTAGTCACCAGCAGGTTCAGACACCAGCAAATCACTAGACAGCACCAGGTTCAGATGGTCACTAGCAAATGAAGGAATGAGACTGGAGGAGACCTTATGCGGATCCTTCTTGTAGCATCTATTACACCAGTCTAGCTGTAATGAGTAAGTACAATGTATAATCTCAAGATAAAATGAGCTGAAGATAACCCTCCAACCACAGGGTTATTTTTGGTCTGTCCCCTCAGAAATCAAATCTATACTACACAGTGCAAAGAGCAATACTGAGATAATGGTGAGAAAAGTGTGAGGATAGAAACAAATAGTGGTAGTAGGGATAAAGTGGGTGAGGAGAGTCAGGAACATCTTTACAATGCTAAAAGTCACTCATTTTATTAAATTACAGCATTGGTCACTGAGATATGATTGTTATTTTGACTTAATCTGACTCCCCCAAAAAAACCAAAACTAAACAAAAAACCCCACACCAGACTTGGATCCTCTTTGAAGCTGCAGATTTTAAAGACATGACCATTTCTTGTATCCTGTGTGATACTGCCCCTATTTGAGTCACTTTCTTCAGGTATCTTTGACGGTGCACAGAGATTCTCCAGAAATATATACAGCCCAAAAACCATAACGTAATTATTTATTTTCCAGCACACGTAAAAAATAACTAGAATTTCATGAGATGCTAGGGTAAACATTCATGCTCCAAGCACCTCCAAGATATTACTGGAAAGGTTATTGCTGGAAAGGTGGATGTCAGTCAGGAGAGAAGAGTCAGTTTCTGCTGCTCCCTGGAAGCATCCTCAATGTTGCTAAATCACAATTACCAATCAAGTATGTTGACATTGGTGACACCAGAAGCAATAACTGATGACTGACCAACCAATGACTTCACTAACAATGGAATGATGACTCCATGTTTTTCCTTTCAGAATTTCATACCTTTCCAAACTGGTATTTTTCCTCTTGAATGCTTAAGCTTCTTCTTACAATAGAACAGGACAGAATAGACTATATCAGTTGAAAGGAACCTACAACAATCATCTAGTCCAACTGCCTGACCGGTTCAGGGCTGACCAAAAGTTAAAGTAAATTTTAAGGGCATTGTTCAAATACCTCTTAAACACTGACAAGTTTGGGGCATCGATCACCTCTCTAGGTGTTTGACCACCTTTTCAGAAAATAAATGCTTCCTGATATCCAGTCTGAACCTCCCCTGACACAGCATAGAACCATTCCCACATGTCGTGTCACTGGGTCCAAACTAGATAAGCCCAGAGTCCTCAGCTGCTCCTCACTGGACATGGCTTCCAGCCCTTTCACTACCTTTGTTGCTCTCCTCCGGATGCATTTCAGCACCTTCACATACCTCTTAAATTGTGGGGCCCAGAACTGCACACAGTACTCCAGGTGAGGCTGCATCAGTGCTGAATGCAGTGGGATTTTGACTGGCTGGTTATACTGTGTTTGATGCACGTTTCCTCCACAATTCTACATTCACCTCTACTTTTACATTTCTTCTGCCTCTACAGACCTGTTCACAGCTCTTTCTCACAATTTAGCAATTTTATTGGAGGTCTGGCCCAAGGTTACACAGCTGAGCCAAATCAATGCAAGGTTTCCGATCCTTACAACAGAAATAGCCAAAATTTTAGGGCCAAAAAATTTTGTAGTGGAGGTTATGGAGAAAAAGTGTTATCTATGTAACATCACACTGAACATGCAAATTGCCCCAAGAACCATTCAAATTTCTTTAAATATGTAATGGATATGTATAGCTGAACCTCACTTTCTATCTTACATCTCAACTAACACTTTCTGCACAGAAAATCTTGGAGAAGACAATTAGAAAATATAGATGCGTATTTTAGATTTGTTTTTATCTTTGAAGGTAGTGCATCTTTTTTTAACTTCAGCATCACTGAGGTAGTACAACAAAATAACTTTAATTTGGTGTGTTTCTAAATAATATGAGACAAACATGAAAGATATTGTGGTGATGGCTTTATATATATTATTTATGTCATTTAAAAAAACCCCAAACAATTGAAAAACCTGAAAACATTTAGAACTTTCCTCTGACTGCTAAGAAATACTTCTGAAAAGTAGAACATGCAATATGTCAAAAAGAAAAGAGGAGAGGAGAGGAAGAGAAAAAGAGAAAAAGAGAAAAAGAGAAAAAGAGAAAAGAAGAAAAGAAAAGAAAAGAAAAGAAAAGAAAAGAAAAGAAAAGAAAAGAAAAGAAAAGAAAAGAAAAGAAAAGAAAAGAAAAGAAAAGAAAAGAAAAGAAAAGAAAAGAAAAGAAAAGAAAAGAAAAGAAAAGAAAAGAAAAGAAAAGAAAAGAAAAGAAAAGAAAAGAAAAGACTATCAGAAAACCATTATCATAATAATTTATGCAATTTTTGTAATTAGGTTATTCCTTGTCTGGGAAGACCAGCTTTGGTAAATTTTTTCAAAACTATTAGAAAAGGATTGTGATAAAGTTTAAGTTTTGTACATAAAATTACCCATCACAATGGCAACATTCTTTTTATTTTTTTGTCTAGTTTATGTAGGATAGCTTAGCTGAATTAATATTTTAAGACCACAGAATAGCTGCTTATGAAGGGTATTTCAAATTTTGTACTTTTGGACAGTTTATCAGTCTGAGATAATTTGAGGGTCTTGATGTTTGCATTAGAAATGTTAGAGAGAAGTGATGTATGATCTAATTGCTCAAATATGTAAATTGGTTTCTGTGGCTGAATGCCATATAATCTACTTGACTTTGAAACAAGTCACTTGGAGCTCAGTTATTCCTTTTGCACTTTTTAGCTGTGAAGAAAGTAAAAAGGTGAGAACCCACTGGCTATACCGAAAACATTGTTTCTAAGGCGAAGCATACATAACAGAAAGGTGAGATTATAGCATGGATTGATATAAAGTTGTTAAGGCAAAGATCTACCCACATGGATGACAAACAAAGCAGGTACCCATGCTGTGAGAGACTGAAATGTCCTATGACTGTCTCAAAGCTTGTTTGTGCCTGTGCAAACCTCCAAGAGAAGCTGCTGCAGCCTGTGAATTGGTCTGGGGGATGTCGCCCAGAGAAGCAGGAGTGTATTGAAGGATGCACCCCCCCACTTCCTTGCGGTTGCATTGTCCGGACTCTTTAGACAAGCCTCAAAGGGTCAGAGGTGTGCTGAGCTGGCCCCATCCTGTAGCCGTTTGTGGCTCTATTGTGTAGGCCAGACCCCATGCATGCATTGATAATGAACTGACAAGAGGCAAACGTTCCTGCCCTGAAGCCAGATGCAGCAAAACCTGTAGGACCAGAGAAAAAAAAAACTAAAGGTGAGCAGATATGCTAATCAGCGGATACGATGAACTTAAAAAGGCAGCAGAAAATTTTGCTCAGTGTGCACCCACCACCGAAGAACTGAAGACTGAGGACCAACGGGACGCCGCTGGATCCATGGTGGTGACTATTCTTGCAGCCCTATCCCCCATCCTTGCTTTATTTCTGTCTTTTCCTTCCATTCTGTCCTATCGCTACCCCTCTACACTTTTTTAATAATAAAACCCTGTTTTGGGTATACGGCATTTGACCTCATTTGTGTCTTAATCTCGCTCTTGGGATCATATTGAAACCTGCCCCGACATTGGATCGGGACACATACATCCTGGGTAGCTTGTATTACAGCTTCTAGTCTCTGAGGAAGCCTCCACTTGCACATATTTATGGAGCGGCATTTCACCATTTCCCAGGAGTAATTTAATGACCATATCTGCAACATTGAAACAGAAAGAATATCAATAACTATCCCAGAATCCACATGAATTTTGTGGTTGAAAAGACAACAGAGGGTTGAATAAATGTCAGTCATAATGTGTTGAGTCAGGTTGAATGAAAGTAGCTGAGGAAAATTTGCCTATAATTATACAGTTCTTCCATTTCTTTGTAATTAGATTTAAAGCTTTTTCATTTTGTTTTGCTTTCACCCTCCTCCACCTGTTTCTGTGATTTCAAATTATCTAATTCCTTCAACCCTTTGTCAATGCTTTCAAATTTATCTTGAGCTGTTCTTTTCCTGTATTGATTACCACTGAACTACAGGAGATCTTCTGTCAGCTTGCCTTCTTTACTGAAACATTGCCACAGGAGGTAAGCAGTTCAGAAAGAACTTGCAGCACCAGTTCACTGTGTTCCTTAATCAAATACTCATTAAAGACTGATATACTCTACAAATTGCCATCCATAATGTCATCTATCCCATAAATTTCTATCTCAGCCATCATTGTAATGACATCTGTAAATTAGTCTGTTACAGACTGTTTAAGGTAGATATTAAGAATTTACATCCACAACTACAGTCTAAAGATTAACCCAACTAAAGATTAACTAGCTGGGAAAAGCAATTGCTTTCAAAGTAAAATTTGTTTGATGATAACGTCAGGGAATTAACACAGTCTTTGTTTTTTCTAATGTCAGAACTGGTGATCTCAAACACAATGTGTAGTTAAATAACAAGTGAATGGAGCCTAAAAATAAAAGTGTTTTTAGGATCAATATCCTTACAGCAAAAAGTGTACTAATGATGAAAAATGGAAGACTTGTCAAAAGTAATAAAAATAACTGTATCTGACTGACATAATGGGATGCTTTTTAAAAAAATGATACCTGGAGATCACGTGGGATTTTTCAGGTAGACCTACACTTTTCCTTTCACAATTATCAGGAATTGGACAACAGGACAGTAAAAGTCAAATACAGAAAGATAATATGGGAAAAAAATACACCTTAGTGTATGTGCTTCCTTTAGTTGAACTCCTGAACCTTTTTTCTTTTTTTTTTTTTTCTATATGAAAAAGGAGAAGCTTTTTTGAATCTTCAATGTTCACTCCAGCTACTTTAAGGGTAACTGAAAACAAAGATGTTCACATATACTTTAGGTACATATTACTATGACTATAAAAAAAAGCATGATTTGTTACAGTGTGCTGATCCACACTTAACCTATAATAGATATGATCTTGATCCTGTTCCCTTACTACTGGTATCTGCATGCTAATTTAAAATCTAAAGGCAACCTAGGACCTCCAGGTCTGTTATTCCCAACTATGAGATGCTATATTGGATGCCAACCAATATGCTAGATCCATAGCATTTGTTGTCTTTTTTTCCTTCTCTATAACTCTTCATTCCTCGCAACCCAGTTCCAAGAGCAGAAGTAGCTGTGGAGCTTCTGCGACCACTGCCCAACGCTTGCTGACAGAGTTCTCCTAGTTAACATGGCCCAGCACAGTTGAGTGACCTAACTAGAAAACTGATATGGAAAATGTGGACAGCAACTGCATCAGAAACCCCCATCTCCTGATGATCAATGTTACTACCAACCTTCAGGCATACAAGTAGGTATTGTAGTTAGTACTGATTACCTGGTACTGTATTTACTACTATTGACTGGATATCTATTGAATGCAGATAGTATTGGCTATGTTAATTCACTGAAATTTATCATCAGACAAACACATAGAAAGATATTGATTAGAAACACCTTATGACAAGATTACCATGTAGGAATTCGGCACATAAATCCTCAGCTTAATGAATGTCTGATCTTATTATGATTTTCTCCTCCAATTTTTCTCATCTCTGTGCACCTCCCACAGTTTCATCTTCTTCAGGTTTAATTCTATATGGATTAATATAGAATCATAGAATCATTACATCATTTAGGTCTTTAATCTAAAGAAAAGATCTTTAATATTATTGAGTCCAACCGTAAACCTAACACTGCCAAGTCCACCACTAAACCATGTCCCTAGCACCACATCTGCATGTCTTTTAAATACCTCCAGGGATGGTGACTCAACCACTTCCCTGAGCAGCCTGTTCCAGTGTTTGACAACCCTTTCAGTGAAGAAATTTTTCCTAATACCGAAACTAAACCTCCCCTAGTGCAACGTGAGGCCATTTCCTCTCTTCTTAACGTGTGTTACATGGGAGAAGAGACTGACACCCCCCTTGCTAAAACCTCCTTTCAGGTAGTTGTAGACAACAATAAGGTCTCCATTCAGTCTTCTTTTCTCCAGGCTAAACAACCTCAGCTCCCTCAGCTGTTCCTCACAGGATTTGTGCTCTAGACCCTTCACCAGCTTTCTTGCTCTTCTCTGGACATGCTCCAACACCTTAATGTCTTTCTTGTAGTGAGGGGCTCAAAACTGAACACAGTATTTGAGGTGCAGCCTCACCAGTGCTGAGTACAGGGGGACAATTACTATTTCTGATAGAAACCAAGATGGTATCGGCCTTCTTGACCACATGGGCTCACTGCTGGCTCATATTCAACCAGCTGTCGACCAACACCCCCAGGTCCTTTCTTGCCAGGCAACTTGCCAGCCACTCTTCCCCAAGCCTGTAGCATTGCATGGGGTTGTTGTGACCCAAGTACAGGACCCGGCAATTAGGCTTGCTGAACCTCAAACAGCAGGCCTCAGTCCATTGATCCAGCCTATAGAAATCCCTCTGTGGAGCCTTCCTATCCTCAAGCAGATCAACACTCCTGCCCAACTTGGTCCCATCTGCAGACTTAGTGTGGGTGCACTCAATCCCCTCATCCAGATCATTGATAAAGATATTAAAGATAACTTGCCCCAGTACTGAGCCTTTGGGAACACCACTTGTAACTGGCCACCAATTGGATTTAACTCTATTAACCACCACACTCTGGGCTTGACCATCCAGGCAGTTCTTAACCCATAGAAGAGTACACACATCCAAGCATGAACAACCAGATTCTCCAGGAGAATGCTGTGCAAAACTGTGTCAAAGGCTTTACTAAAGTCTAGGTAGACAACATCCACAGCCTTTCCCTCATCCACTAGGCAGGTCATCTTGTCATAGAAGGAGATCAGGCTTTTCAAGCAGGACCCGCCTTTCATAAACCCATGTTGACTGGGCTTGATCATCTGGTTGTCCTGTAGGTGCCAAGTGATGGCTGTCAAGATGATCTGCTCCATAACCTTCCCTGGTTCCAAGGTCAGGCTGACAGGCCTGTAGTCCTCTGGATCTTCCTTCCAGCCTTTCTTGTAGATGGGCATCACATATGATAACTTCCAGTCAACTGGGATGTGGTGGTTTAGGCCCTGCCGGGGTCTGAGACCACGCGGCTGCTGCCCCTCCCCCACAAAGGGAGTTAAATACAAAGCCCCGGAGCTGAGATAAGGAGAGGTTTAATACAACAGTGCAACAGCAACACAACAAACAATAACAATAACAGTAATAACAATGAACAGAGCAAGATATGTACTGATACAACAGTGAGAGCAGAGAGGTGGCATAACACACCCATTCACCAATTCTCCTGCGCTCCCGCGCTTCGGCGCCAGGAGTTGACGTCAGCATGGTATTGAATAACCCAGCTAGAGCTTCCCCCCACTGCTGGGGAAACTTAACCCTATCTTAGCTAAACCAGGACATGGGACATCACCAGTTAGCCAGGAATGCTGATAAATGATGGAAAGTAGCTAGGTGAATATTTCTGCCAGCTCCCTCAGTACCCTTGGGTGGATCCCATTTGGCCCCATAGGCTTGTGTGTGTCTAAGCGGTGTAGCAGGCCGCTAACCATTTCCCCTTGGATTATGGGGGCTTCATTCTGCTCCCCACCCCTGTCGTTTAGCTCAGGGTGCTGGGTACCCAGAGAACAACTGGTCTTACTATTAAAGACTGAGGCAAAGAAGGCATTAAGCACCTCAGCCTTTTCCTCAGCCTTTGTCACTGTTTCCCCCACATCCAATAAAGGATGGAGATTGTCCTTAGCCCTCCTTTTGTTGCTAATGTATTTATAGAAACATTTTTATGCTGTCTTTTATGGCAGTAGCTAAATAAAGTTCTAGTTAGGTTTTGGTGCTTCTAATGTTCTCCGTGCATAACCTCACAGCATCCTTGTAGTCCTCCTGCGTTATCTCCCCCTTCTTCCAAAAATCATAATTTTTTCTGAGTTCCAGCCAAAGCTCTCTGTTCAGCCAGGCCAGTCTTCTTCCCTGTTGACTCATCTTTTGGCACATGGGGACAGCCTGCTCTTGCGCGTTTAAGATTCTCTTCCTGATGAATGTCCAGCCTTCCTGGACTCTTTTGCCCTTGAGAACTGCCTCTGTCAACTAGGCTCCTAAACAGGCCAAAGTCTGCCCTCCAGAAGTCTAAGGTAGCAGTTCTGCTGACCCCCCTCCTTACTTCTCTGAGAATCAGAAACTCTATCATTTTGTGATCACTATGCCCAAGACGGCCTCCAACCATTACATCACCCACAAGTCCTTCTTGATTCCCAAACAACAGGTTGAGCAAGGCACCTTCCCTAGCTGGCTCACTCACCACCTGTGCCAGGAAGTAATCTTGCACACAATCCAGGAACCTCCTGGACTGTTTCCTCTCCATTGTATTGTATTTCCAGCAGAAATCCGGTAAGTGAAAGTTCCCCATGAGAACATGGGCTAGAGATTGTGAGACTTCTCCCAGCTGCTTGTATAATATTTCATCTGCCTCTTGATCATTGTTGGGAGGTTTATAATAGACTCTCACCATGATATCTGCTTTGTTGACCTTCCCCCTGATTCTCACCCGTAAACACTCAACCCGATTGTTACCATCATTAAGTTCTAGATAATCAAATCTCTCCTTAATATACAGGGCTACCTCACTGCCTCTCCCTCCTTGTCTATCCCTTCTGAAGTGTTTATAGCCATCCATTGCAGTACTCTAGTACTGTAGTTGTTGTTGTAAGAGTTGTAAGTTGTAAGAGTCATCCCACCATTTTTCCGTTATGTCAACTACATCATAGAGTTGCTGCTGCACAATGGCTTCTAGCTCCTCCTGTTTGTTGCCCATGTTGTGTGTGTTGGTGTAGATGCTCTTCAGCTGGGCTATTGATCCCACCATCTTTTTGTGGGGAGAAACCTTAATTCCTACATGACCATTCTCAGGCACTTTCATAGATTTTAACACATCAATAACCCCGTGTGTCTTTGCTGCCATATGCATCTCCAATCCTCTACCTCCACTGAGATGGCAGACCAAAGGACCTCATTTAGTACGACATCCCTCAAACATAACTGTGATGGCCCCAGACTTATCTCTAGTGACCCTGGTTTTATCTCTTTCCCTCTTCAACTCTGGTTTAAAGCTCTTTCAGTTAACCTTGTTGAGTACTGTGCAAAGATCCTTTTCCCACTTTGAGACAAGTGTAACCCGCCTGTTGCCAGCAGACCTGGTGTCATGTAGACCAACCCATGATCAAAGAACCCAAAATTCTGCCTGTGACACCAGTCTTGGACCCAGGTATTGGTCTGCTGGCTCTTCCTGTTTGTCCCCTCATTATTCCCTGCAACTGGAAAAATAGAGGAAAACACTGTTTGTGCTCCTGATGCCTTAACCAGTCATCCCAAGGCCCTTGAAATCCCTCTTGATTGCCCTTAGATTTCCTGTTGCAACTTCATCACTGCCTACTGAAAAATCAATAATGGATAGTAATCTGAGGGCCGTAGCAGGGTAAGAAGGTTTCTCTTCCCATCTTAAACCAGGCCCCAGGGAGGCAGCAGACTTCCCTAAGAAGTGGGTCTGGTCTGCATAATTGGCCTTCTGTTCCCCTCTGGAGAGAGTGTCCTATGACGATGACCCATCTTTTTTTTCTTTATGGAAGCACTTTTGATTCAGGGCATAGGCAGACTTAAACTTTGTGACACCTCCAAGCTAAATGAACTATCGTTGTCGTTATTGTTTGGTTCCACTTGCAGGGTCTTGTACCTATTATGTAAGGGCACCTGGGAAGATGGGGTAACCTCAGGAGATGTAACTGCTGCGCCAGGCAGGAACTTTTTTCCATTGCGCCCTACGCAATTAATTATTTTGGAGTGGGACAAGGACTAAACGCAAGTTACTAGCTTTTTAAACCAGAATATATTCTTTTAATGTCTTTTTTTTACATTCCTTATTTTCTGAGTAAATTGGTTTCCATATGACTATGGAAACATACAAGCAGGGTAAAAGAAGTCCATGGATTTTGCATAATTTATTTGTCTAATGGGGAAAAAATACTTGTTAATAAATAAGATCTGGTAAAATAAAAATATTATTATAGAATCTTTTATGTTGGGAAAGACCAACAGACTCCAGCTGTAAACCTAACACTGCCACTGCCACGTCCAACATTTATTTATTGCTTTCAGTGTTAGTATTATTATAGTAAATAGTATGTAGTTCTTACATGTTATTCTTCATATAATGGTACTTCTTAAATTCGTGAATTTGCTGTTATCTGTTCTGAAAGAACAACTAGAAACCTTTGAACATGTCAACAATGCCTTTTGATCTTTCATGCTTCCTTACGCCTAATTTATCTCTAGAAACATATGGTCCTTTAACATAGAGACTGAAATTGCTAGCTTCTTTTAAACAATCAAATTATTTATAATGGTCTATAGCTAACAACTAAAAGTCTAAAAACTTGATTTAGCAGAGAGCTCATACAAAGCTGTTTATTTAAGTGTAATATGAATTTTATTGATGTGATGTTATGTAGTGTGTTTGTCAAAATACTGATCAGTTTGGAGAACCTGAACTACCATGTATTTACTTTTTTGCACTTATGAGAGTAAATGCCATATCAAAATTGAATTGGGGTATGAACAAAAAAATAATAAAAAGGGACCATTCTTCTGGTTTTAGTTAAAAAGTTTTAAATTATGATATTTAGATATCTTTTAAAAAGCAAACCAACAAAAACCATGCTAATGATAAAAGTAAGGGAATAAAGAATAGAGAAAGAGCATTTTTACATAGCTACATATCAGGTTATTGTTTTCTGTCAGCTGAAAAAGAAAGAATAGAAACCTTCACTTAAATCTGGAATACAACATATTATATTGATTTTGCCACTATAATTTCAATAAAAGAGAAAGAAAAAGTGGAGCTAAAAGTGTCTGACATTTTTGTGTCTCACAAAAGCTTTCCTGAACCTGAATTTCCATGAAAAAAAATCGTTTAAATATTAACAAAAATCATACATTTTTCCAGGTTTACTATGCAGAATGAACAGGAAATGTAAGATATATGTACTTGAATATGGTGTTCGTTGATGGTGGTGAAGAAGGGTAAGTCTTTGATGTAGCAGAACTAAATGATTTACAGTTGATATTGCCTGAGCAACTTTGGGAGATGAATAATGTGACATCTGCTCTTGGCAAAGGAGACTCTGGTCTCTTCTGCCCTTCAATTCCACTTTGAATGCAAATTAAAAAGTGAAGTAAAGTCTTTACTGATGTCTCTTCCAAAAATACTAAATTAAATTCTGGCAGTAAAAGACACATAGAAATGACTGTCAAAGATTTGTTATTGGCTTTATTTCTGAGTGTTTAATTTTATATTGAAAATTTTCCAATCAAAGCAGATAAACCCAAATAAAGGATAAAACTCAGAAGAGTCTATGACAAGGAGCAAAACTGTATACTTTTTTTTTTTTTTTTTGCTACATGACTAAAAAGAAATGTAAACAAATAAGAGTCGCAGATCATTGACTTGTTTTCTCGGAGACTGGGGTACAGAATTGGATTGTAATATACAAAGAATTAGATTATTTGGTGGCCAAATATAAAGACTGGCCTAAAATTAAATGTTTCAAAATTCTAAATCAACTGAGGTTTATATTAATAGAAGTTAGGAACTCACTTATAGGTTCTGATTAGACATCATAAATTCTGGACTAGAAACTGATGATAATGTTAGAAGTAAATTGGAGGTGATAAAAGAAGACCTGGCTAATGTTTGTAGTTTGACAATGAATTGTTAGCATGATTGAGACAGGGGAAAAAAAAAAAAAAAAAAGGCTATTGTTGTTCCAAAATAAGTCAGATACAGGGTTGAAAAAGTAAAAAAACAGAATTAATGTTAAGCTAATCAAAAGCTGAAAACAAGAGCAACCATGAGGGAATATATCCTGCACCATTTTTATTACATTGATTACTGCTGGCATCAATTAAATTCCATCTTGGAAAACTTTGTAGTAACTATAAAAATAAACCATGATAATCAAGTAATGATGAAATTTCAGTAAGTCAAAAAATAGGGGTTTTGCAGATATTAAATGATTATGGTAAACTTTTTTTTTTTTTTTCCTGAAAATATTCTCTTCTTCTACCAGACTGTCTGACAAATCTTAGTTTAACATTGCCTCATGAATGGTGAAAACAATTTGGAGCTAATTTTCCTGTAATGTCTCAGTGGATACACCACTTTCCCCACATAGTGAGACTTACTACCTGTTCAAAGAATGTGAAGAGGGAAAAAGAGTAGAGGTTTCCATAGTAACCTATAGTAGTTCAAAGTAAAATTGCATAAAATGAAATCATTATCACTCAGCGACTAAGGAAGACAGCTCAGCTGATGAAGATGCCAAGTCGTAAATGACTACTTGTGAGTATCAATTTTTTTTCTACCCTTAGTATTACTATGCCTGTTTTTAAACAATCAAACAAACAAAAACCCTTTACTGTTCTATTGTGTTTAACAATTTTGAAAACTGATTTTTAATTCAGAAACAGTGTAAGTACATCTTGTGACTTAGAATACATGTTCGTATCCATGGTAACCCAGGAGATCTTAAAGATCACACTGTTCATTTATCAGGAATATGAGCAGATTGTTTGTCTTCCGGTAGACTGCAAAATGTCCTGTTACTATATGACTGGAAAACAAACTCAAAATGGCTAAAAGAGCTTTCATCTCACTGGTACTGCAATAAACATAGCTAAATAGATAGATTCTTATTCACACCAGATAATGGTAGCATAAAATAAATTGAAAAGTCTTTGAAGTAATTAATTCTTGAAATGCTCCTGAAAGAACAAGTTGACATATTGAACAAAAATCCCTTCTCATAATCAATAGAAGAAAGAAAGAAAATCTTGAAAAAAACCAATCTTTTCTATATTTTTTCTTCCTTCTCACCAACTGACTGAAACCAGACAATCACTACAATATTGTTGATCCCTAAGGGGTTTTAGTCAGTTGCTCACTGGCTGAAAAATGTATCAGAACAGACTGTAATTAAGTTATTTCTTTATACAGATAATCTGATACAAGGAAATGTGAAAGAAACATTTTTCAAGTACGTGGAGGAAGAGGTGTTTGCTGGTTTGTTCTTTTTGTTTTTCCCTGAATAAATATTTATTGAGAATGAAAGGGAAATTTTGTGCATATTTTTTAATCTTGGTATTTTACATTTTAAACCCCTATTATTAAAATATCCCTATGCAATTTGCTGTACTTCTGTCAAAGAGATAGAGATCTTCAGCCACTGGAAACTTAAGAAAACATGATCATATATGTAGTGCCCATTTTGTAATCCCCTTTGGGCTGCTCATTAAACCTGAAAACTAAGAAAACACCAAGAAGAAAAAAAAAATAGCAGGCAACAAATAACTTTGGTATTATTAGGCTGATTTTGCTGTAGTCTCTACTGGGATAGAAACTGGTGTCCAACCTGTCTGAGGAAAATGTGGAGAGTTCCCAGTCCCTGTTCCACAGTCTGGATGAAGAGATGTATTTTGGGGACTCTGGAAGCATGTATATTTTGATAACCTCCAGCACTGCATGGTCAGGATTTCTAAGAACCCCTGACACTAAAATAGGCAGGAGATTTTCGGTCTATTTTGCTTCTGGTACTAGATTTGAAGTAATTTCCAGTCATCATACCTGAAGAGGAAATTTCTGGTTTAGATATCCTTGCTTCTCAGATAGAAGGTTTTGATTGATGCTTAGGTAGTATTACTGAACTGGGTGTTAGAATGTGTCTTCAGACACATGCGGTCTTGACCTTTGCTAAACATATTGTCTCCAGGGTGCGAGTCATGGGATTATATAAATCTGATTCTATGTCCAAACTAACAGAATGGTGCTCCAAGCTGCTCCAAACTGTTGTGGACCATTAGTGTCGCACTGAACTGCAGCAGCACTGTGCCCACCCTGCATCACCTCAGACTCAACACCTCATTCATGCAGTGCCTTGACTTGCTTGGACTGAAACCAAAGTCGAAAGCTTAAAAATAGCATCTACAATATTTTGCATAAAATTCTTGTAGAATTACTTTGGTAACAATGTATAGCTTTGGAATGACTGAAAGAGAGATGACTTTGAATGATATACGCACATTTTTGGAGTGTCATTGTCTACCTATATACCTTAGTTTTCTAAGTAGATTAGTTCATATACAGAGAATGTAGCTATTGATTCCCATATTAGTTGTTTTGGTTTGTGTGAGAATTCAAAAGAAAAAGTAAAACAAAAATAAAAGACCAGCAATTCTGAAAAAAAAAAAAAAAAAGCTTTTCTTCTTCTCAATCCTGGATCCTTGATGTTTCAGACAACCTTCTCTCTAAACTGTATTTTCTATCCATTCCCAATGATTGTCCCACTATAACTGATCCTTGAAGGAATAGCCAAACCTCCACTTCTGTTGATTTCTGCTATTTAAAACATATTTCTGCTCCATACCGTTCTTAAAGATCTCAAAAAATGATCCACCTGAATTCCCCATATACCATCACAAAATTCAGAAAAAGAGATTCAAGACACAATTTATTGAAATTAAACTCTTTGAGAAGAAACTCAAATGCCACTTTGTAACAATTTCTAATAAATTTTCTAAAGAGAGAATGCATAAATATAGTTGAAATAATTGGAGCCAACTAAGCATCTAACTTAGTTAATATTTTCTATAAGAACTCTTATCAGAAACAATATTAAAGAAAAAAATAAACCCAGGCAAATTCACCAGGAGAACTGAAGTTACAAAAACAATGTAAAAAGAGAAGTGAAATTGTATATTGATGCAGAAGATCATTAAAGATTGAAAAGCCTACTATTTTACAAATAAGTTGCATGAAGCCTATATAACAAAGGAAAATCAGAAGAAAATTTAAAAGCTATCCATACAGTACAGTAAAACTTATTTCTGCTACTAAATCTTCAGTGCCTCCTCTTACATGGCTTTAGTTATTGAGTTGCTCTCCTCAAATACAGCTCTTAAAATTTTGATTCAGACATGACAGAGTCTGATCCATGCTCCTTATCATTCAGCACTCTTTTCCCTGTGTTTCTATGCATTTCTTATTACTTTATAACTTCCCCCTTCACTCTCTTAAAGTTATCAGTCACCATGATTCTTTTGCTGCAGTCACTGCTCCTTTGTTTCATTTTTTCCTTAAAGTCTTCAAGGCCTGTTTTTTCACTGGTGTCTTACATTGTCTTAAAGACACTCAGATTAAAATAAAATCACATTTATTGCAGGAACTTAGCAAGAACATAGCTAACACAAATAGCTATCCTTACTTCTTAATATAAGTGGGTTTTTTATGGGTAATCTGTCTCAGTAGTGTTTACTTACCCTGAGTTACCAGTGCAACTAATATGTACAGAAATTAAAACAAATCATTATCTGTAACATGGAATCATTTCTGCAAATAATGTCTCATTCACACCAAAACAAAGATTATTTTCACCCATCTTTACATGTCCATATCTAAGCTAAAGAACTTTGTCTCCCTTTAAATGAAAAGAGAGAACAAGACTCACAAAAGCATAATTCAACTAATTTATTTGAAATGTCCTTTAGATGTCCACATGTACTTATAACTAATGTATAATGATGATTAAGATATAGACATCTATGACTTGATTCTTTTGTGCACACTTAGAGACCTAGTGTTATTTGAAATGTAGGATACTACATGGACTTAGTGTGGCCTTGAAAGCATGGGTCTCCATACGTCCTCTGTGGTATCTGCTAGTCCTCTGAGGATGTTTCTTATACCTTAGAATGTCTCAGGTGATTGTAACTGATTTGAACTTTAGGATATATAAATTTTGATGTCAGTGTGTGAGATAGAGCCAAATTTAGTTGTCTAAACATAAGCACCGAGTCTTATAAGTATTAAGGTTTATCATATCCTGCCTGGCTTCCAGTTGTCACTCCAGGAAGTCGCAGGTCCTCCATAGGTCCTTTGTCATAGCTTCCAGCACAATGCAGATGTTTTAGCTATAAAACTAGGTATCTCTGTATAGGAAACCAAAGAGATCTCCAGGTGTGGAAGCTACCATTATATCTAATAGATACTAGGATTTAGTTCTTTTGCCTAAATGTAGATGACTAACAGTGTTTGAAATTCCTCAAGTTATCCTAGTTTGTCTCCAGTTGTTACCCTGGAACAGCACACATTTCCCTTATGTCCTGTGTAGCACCTGAGAGGTCTCTGTCATTTCAGGACAACTCAGTAACATATTTAAAATTTTACTCCTCATCAGTGTAGTCCAGAGAGTTATTCAGGTCATGTGTGTCACCCTA
Organism: Strix aluco; assembly: GCF_031877795.1. NCBI lineage: Eukaryota > Metazoa > Chordata > Aves > Strigiformes > Strigidae > Strix > Strix aluco. The sequence goes on along the minus strand of NC_133932.1, from coordinate 87,944,038 downwards.
TGATATACAGGAATACAACTGAATGGAGACCCGCACTGTTTTGGACCAGCTACTGGAAGCAGGGCCTTGAAGCAAGAAAAATAACTTCAGATACCTACATTTTGACAACTGAATTGTTCTCTAAGTATCCAAGTTATACTGTTCTGTATCACACCACAGGTTCCCTTGATTCTATTGCCTAATTTTCCACTGAGTGTAATGGGAGCATAAATGCCTCTTTCAAAGGAGTACACCTTCATTTAGAAGTCTTAATGTGCAGCTGATTTCTTATTCGATCAGACAAACTAATGTGCTGATTAGACTGTAATCATTAAGTGTTTTTTTAAACAAGAAGTATATCTATCAGTTCTGAAATTATACTGCTGTACTGAGATGAATAAACTGAGTCACAGAAACAGTATCAGAACAGCAGTCTTTACACTGACCTTAGTAGGGAAAATATTCAGGCTTAATTTAAGCACAACAAAACTTAGAACAGACACTGGAGGAATAGAATAAAGACTATTTTGCTCTTAAACACTAATTTTTCTGTCTTAAAAAAGAGAAGTTTAATTCTTTTGTAGTAATATAAAAATTACCTATAATTAATCATTGAAGATTGTATGCCAGATTATTCTCTTGGCATTTGACTGATATTACAGTGATAACTGAGTGATCATTGAGAGACATCTACTGATTTTAATTTAATCACCAGTATGACTTTGAGGGTCCACAAAGTAGGGGCTTTACTAGCACTTCAGCCTAAACATACATTCTGAAACTAAACTTTCCCTTTTATTTTTCAACATTTCTATGCAACACTTGCTGTCTTTTCCTTTTTGACATTTAAGGCAGAGAATAGTTTAAATCATCAATCAATAACATCTAAGAGAACATGCTGTTCTTGAAATAAGTTAAATTATGAAAATATTATCTTTTACTCCGCTTTCACTATATTAATGATTCAGCATCTGTTTCCATTATCACTCCATAAATTGCAGTTGTTACAGGGCAGTATGCTTTATACGTTATACTACGTGTATAGAGGGCCTTTGTGGTTCGTAACTGTAGAAAAGAACTGTGAGTGATTGCAGATGGGAAAAAAAAAAAAAACCAACTTGCTTTTTAGAATACTTTCAGGCTTGAATTCATGATAGGTTATTTAGATTCTCCAGGTGTCATAAAATGTAAAAAAAAAATGAAATAAAAAAAACCCCCTGTACTGCATCTACAACATAGTACTCTTTTTCAGTAGCTCATATATATATTCTGTGCATTCTGATATTGAGACTAAGAGTACAGCTTCATGAATCTGCACTTTGATTTTACCTCCCACTCCTCTGATAAGAATTCATGTCAGACAAGAATTTAAGCTGTATAGAACTTCTTTGCTCCTTCTATTGATGTATGAGTTGTGTGTCACGGAGATAGATGTAAGTATAGATAAACACAGGACATTATAAAAGTTTATTATTTCCTCATATAATAAGGTGTTCTTTATGTAATAATGTCTGAACAAAGTGGAAGACTTGGATCATTTCGTTATTGTATTCTTAAAAATGCACTACAAACGTTACATGGTAGCTTATTTTTAAACCCATGTTCCCTTATATGTCATGCATATTAGCCTGTTGGTTGCACAGTGTCTGGAAGTTGAAGGCAGATTAATCCAGATAGATGTGAGAAAGGGAAAAGTTACAAACTTTCGGTACAATTTAAAAAGTTAGTCTTGCTATCAGGTGCAGCACAGACTGGCAGGTCCCTGTGGGGACAGGCGCAGGATGGCCAGCAGGGCCAGGGGGACTGGGAGAGGCTGACAGGTCAGGACGTGGGCTTGCAGGTGGGCTCAACAGGGCCCATGGCCTGGCAGGGCAGGGCTGTGGGACCTGGAGACCAGCCCTGCTGAGGTGTTTCTGGGGCAGGGGCTGATGTCCCTGGGGGCTGACATGGGGTCCTGGGCTGTGGGCAGGGTGAGGGGAGCCCCAGGGCAGGGCAGGCAAACTCAGTGAGGTCTGTAGTGACAGCAGGACCCCAACACTTTCTGTAACTGGAATCTTTATTACAATATTGGATATTCAATGTTTTTTCTTTCCTTTTTAGGGACAGTTTAATTGGAATTTAATCAGGATTATTAAGCTTAAATCTAAAGCTTAAAAATACTATTTTGATGGATTAGATATGATTAAATTACAATATTCTAGTCTGATTATAGATGTATAAATATACATTTGAAATGAATTATTCTAAGAATATATAAATAAATTAGCATATACATTCAACTATGGATGTCATAAAGGCTTCCATCAAGCACTGGAGATTTCAGAATTGCTTTAAGTGCAGGCTTTGTCCCTCTATAAAGTAAGTAGAGGATAGATTTTCATCACAGTGACTGATGTATGACTCAGTATAGGACTTCCACCTGGAAGTGTTTGTTCTTTTCAAAGCAATCCTGAAGACTCACGCTATGTATTTAGTCTGTTAACACGTGTATTCGCCAACATTCTTCAGCATAGATATGCTAGCTCTTGACCAGCTCTTGCCAGAATTTGGCAGATCTAAGAAGACTGACATAATTCTTCTTTGTCCATTAACACCAGTCACTGTAGTTGGCATACTCCCACAAATGTTACTGGTCACAGCTAAGCACCTTCCCTGGTAATTCCTTGTGCCCTTTTTTTTCTCTATTCATATAATGACTGTGTCTGGCCTTGTCTGTAAGGTGCAGACCTCTAATAGCAGCAGGAGAAGCCAAGGAAATGACTGTACAGCAGAAAAAATCACAATATAAACAAAATTATTTTATTGTGCAACTGACTGTCACACTTAAATTCATGCTGATCCCTTTTCAACCACCAGAAAAGTGAGTGAACACAATGTGTAAAAACATTTGTTCATATTAAAGTGCTTTATTAAAGTCGATTCCAACAGCTACTCTGCCATTCTCCACTCCCCCTTCAAATCAGTTTGGGATGGTAAACTAAGATATGAACTTGGTTTCAGCTCCCTTCTTTAAGATAAACATGTTAATTTGAATAAGACACCAGTTATGATAACTGAGTAGTTAAATTCAACTCCTTTTTTTTCCTGAATAGTGAACACCTTTATTATTAGTCTCTTACTGCTAACATAAAAATTTTATAGAAATTAAAATTAAATAATAGCTGATTTTCATTGAAAACTTATCTTTTAAAGGATATGTGTGTCTTTCTATGACTTTCCTACATAACCTTGTCATCATAATATAATTTTATATATATATCATTATATAGTATCAACAATTAATACTAAATCATAGATAAAAAAATCAGTAATAGTTAAAAATAACACTTAGGTTATTCATAAAATTAAAATAAGTCCTATGAATTGTAAAAGCAAACAAACAAATCAACTAACAACTAAAGAAACAAGAGGAATTCAGAAGCTTCTTTAATCCTTTGGATCAAACTCATCAGACAAGATCCAAACTCAGAATTTCTGTCTTTCTCTTAAAACAGGAAACTGCTTCTTCCTTTCTTTCTTTTTTTTTTTTTTTCTCAGAAATAAGATTTTTTTTTTTTTTCCTCTGTTGAGTAAATCACCTTTATGACATATTACAGTCACAATAAATAGTTGTGTCAGTATTCATATTCTTCCGGGAAAGGATGGTTTAGTCATTATGATAAATAAGGACATTTGTGTAAAATGAATGCAACTTTCCCTGGACAAACCGCACTTCAAAATTTAATTTTCTATTTTATTTCCCCATTATAAAAATACATGAAAGGCTGTGAATATTCCAGCTGACATTCCTGCTGTTCCAGCATTTATTTTTCTATAACCAAGGTAACTCCCTGGCTTGAATTTAATATCTTTTTTTACAATTGTATGCATGACAACATATTTTTGTATGTTTAATGACACATTCATGGGTAAAGCTGCCATTCCTTGTCCTGAGTGAGTTAGTATAAATTACCCCTTCCAAGCCTCTATAGGAGTGAACTTCTGTACTAAAAGCTTAATGCAAGATAAAGTCCTTAAATATGTTTTCCTTTCTGTCTGATTGTGACAATAGTAATAGTTGCAGAATAAAGCCTTATTCTTAGGAAATATTAAGCTATGTCATAATGGATATCATCATCTGTGTTTTCAAAATTAAGTGAGTTATCTAGAACACACAGAGGTACACTAGCTTAATTGAACATTAGAAACTGAGTCTTTCAGCACCTCTATGAAAAGCAATTCATTAAAGTTGATTATTCTCAAAACTGATATCTCACGCAAAAATCTATAAGGAACTTCTTAAATTAGAGAAATGCAAATAAAATACTCAATTTTTTTCCTTCTTTTGTGCGATATATATGCCCCAGTAAATCTTGTGTAAAAATCAGCAGCACATTAACTGAACAAACTATTATGCTTCTCTACTTTAAACAATATTAGCTTTTAAAATATCTTCATTTCAACAAAAGGACAAATTTAATTTTTAACAAAAGATACTTGTTTCAGTATATGTAAATCGAAACTGGCCTCCCCCCTCTAACTATAATTTTTACACACTGTGTTTTGTATTCTCATTACTTCTTTGTTCAGTAGTTGGTTTTGGTTTTCCTTTTTAGTGGAAGTCCTGTACATGTGTGTGTTTATGTTTATACACTTTTTTTTTTTTTTTAAACTGTGTGTGTCTATCTGTTCATGAATGTTTACTTAAGCTGAACATATATATTTGATTGGATTTGTGTTGAAACCTGTGTTACCAATTTCGGAAAGCTCCATTAACATTTGATGCAGTTTCAGTACATTGTTTCATAAAGCAAAGGCAAAATTTAACATTTATTTGAAGCCATCATGCTGAGATCCAGTCCCACAACTGCTGACAGTAATTCTTTATACATGATCTTGCTTTACGATTATGCTGGAATTATATTAAGGAGCAATCTGCAGGCACCATTCTAGTCTGTTCACTTGAATACAATTTATTTAGTTCTTTCCTGAATGCCTTGTCCATCATTTAATCTCAATTTCTAAGGGAATTAGTCTTGAGTCTAGTAGGATGACAGTTTCTTAGCTTCTAAATTATTAAAGTAAACACAGGCAAGAGTGAAAAGGGAGAAGAAACAACCATAGGAATCTTTCTTCCTTTTTATTCTTCAGGGAAAGGTATATTCAGTGCAATGAATAAAACTATCTTTCATGTGGAAATACTGCTTTATAGGCAATGTAGAGTACTTTTTATTTATGAAGATGGGTAAACTAATGCTCATTAAGATGAAATATAAAGAAGTGTGGGTTTTTTAAAGTCCTAGTATTTTATAAAGGCATCTGGGATTTGAAATATGATGAAATATAAAGAACAACAAAAAATGAGAAGAAACTTTCATTACCAGAACAATAAATCCAAGTGAATATTTAAAATTAATTTATAGGCTGAGATAACAAAAGAGTAATATTACCTTCCACCCCCACTCCCCAAATGCAAAAGTGATATTGATCAGTAGTACAATTAAGGCTAATATATAGTCTCTAGAAAATTGTTCTGAACCAGGTGGGAGGAGGAAAAGAAAAAAAAAAAAAAAAGTAAAGATAAACCAGATTTTCCAAGGCAATGCATATCCCTTTTCTTTGTACAAAGATCTCCTAAGGTATCTTCCAAAGGTTCTCCTAAGAGATCCCTAAGTTTTACAGTATTACGCACAACTGGAGAAGACCTTCAGAGTTTCCATCAGTTGCCAGAAACTTATTAAATAACCCCTTTCATCAATACATACAAAATGCAGTTACTTTTTTTGCCTCTGTTACTGCACAGTAGAGTTCTTCCAGAATCCATATACTTTAAGATTTTTAACACTGCCTCTGTTTTCTCTTCAAAATTTCTTCTCAATCAGTGACTATTTGTTTGCTTTTCTGCCATCATTGCCCTTTAGATTAAATATATATTCTTCTTAATCTCTAGTAATTATTTCTGTTAGTTTATGTATTAAAAATTTTGTCTCTCTGCACATGAAGGAGCACAAAGAGCCAGGGCAAGTGGGGTATATTGGGTGCAGGTGCCAAGGTGTTGGTATTGGGAGGGCTGCAGAGGTGGCCCCTGTAAGGAGAGGCCCCATGCAGGTGGTTCCAGCCACCTCCAAAGACCCACCACAGCTCAAAGCCGAGCCCCTCAGCCAAGATGGTGGTGCCTCAAGGAAATGTACTTAAGAAAAAGTAGAAAACACCACATAGCAGAGAGAGGAGTGAAGTGAGAAACAGCCTTGCAGACACCAAGGTGAGAGAAAAAGAGGGGGAAATTGGGTGTTTGAAGTGCCAGTGCAGAAGTATCCCTGCAGTCCCTGGAGGACACAGCAGTGGAGCAAAGTGAATCCTGTAGAGAAGACCTTGCTAGGATAGGTGGATTTTCCCTGAAGGACTGCATCCCATGGAAGGACCCCATGCTAAAACAGGGGAAAAGTGTGAGGAGGAAGGAGTGGCAGAGAGGAGCTGATATGGACTGACTGCAGTCCTTCATCAGTTGGGGTGCAGGGGAAGAGCATTTTGGAATTACCCAAAACTTATGATGGCATGTTTAGATGAGGAACAAAAGCCAGAAAAGGGAGGGATCAAAGTGATTTGCGTGAGGAAAAATGTAGAAAAATAGGTAATGAATAAAAAGGGTCAGCTGTGTATAAGCAGTTTGCTGGCCAGTACTTGAGAATGTACTGGCTTGTCTGGCCATTTCCTGTGCCTGATTACCCCAGTCTCTCCTGTCTGATTAAGTTCTACTTCTAACTGTTTTCCAGAGTGAGCAACACTCTGTTTGGTGTGCATGGGTATATGCATGGGTCTGGGTTGACCACTGGACTCAGACCATGGGTTGGAGGACTGCTGTGTCCTTGGTGTCAAAAACCAGAGAGACAGGACTGAATGGATTCAAGTTCTATGTGGAGTAGCCAGAGGTATGCATGTGTCTCAAAGGGTGAGACCATGGGAGGACATGGCTACCCAAGCCTCTGTACAGGAGACAACTAGGAAGAGTGAGGATCCAGGACCAGCTACTGTTGGATGGACTGTGTGTCTAAACCCAGTTACTGGAGGGATCCACAATGTGTGTTTGGGGCTGGGCGTGGAGGGTTGTATGTGTGTAAGTGGGGTTGTACCAGCAACTGAGTAGGGCTGTGGCCTTGGGAGCTTGTATGTCCATGTGCCAGCAGCAACTGGGGAGACTGAGATCCAGTGGCAGCGACTGGGTCGATTGAGTGTCTGAGCTCAGCTACTGGAAAGATCCACTTTGCACATATGTATATGTATTCCCAGTAAGGCACCTTCGTCCTGGTCAGTTGGAGAGGGGAACCGGATGGGGCTGTTACTGCTGTTCGTGACTGTGTGAGTTCTCTGTGTCTGTTTGTGCTGATCTGTGTGGCCACATATACACATATACACATACATATACATCTACCTGCATCCAAAGAGCGAAGAAGATCATAGAGAGTCTAGAGAACAAGTCTTATGAGGAGTGGCTGAGGGGACACTGAGGTTGTTTAGTCTGGAGAAAAGTAAGCTGAGGGGAGATCTTCTTGCTCTCTACAACTACCTGAAAGGAGGTTGTAGCAAGGTGGGTGTTGGTCTGTTTTCCCAAATAACAAGTGATGAGAGGAAAAGGCCTCAAGTTGCACCAGAGGAGATTTAGGTTGGATATAAGGAAAAATTTCTTCACTGAAAGAGTTGTCAAGCACTGGAACAGGCTGCCCAGGGAAGTGGTTGAGTCACCATCCCTGGAGGTATTTAAAAGACGTGTAGATGTGGCACTTAAGGACTTGATTTAGTGGTGGATTTGGCAGTGTTAAGTTTACAGTTGGACTCAATGACCTCAAGGGTTTTTTCCAAATTAAATGATTCTATGATTCTATATATATGTATATGTGTGTGTGTGTGTCTGTGTGTTTGCATGTGTGTGCCTATTGAGAATACATGCTTAGCCTCCCTATGAGTCTGGTAACATGGAGCTGCATCAGCCACACCTCCACTGGGCTACTGGTTTCAGCAGCCCCTTACAATCCTGCTGATGCCCAGTCCTAACAAGGACACCTCATCTGCTTCTAAATTTGATTATTTTAAAAGAGATTAGGAACACTAAAGGATTAACCTGAGTTATACCCATGATAAAACAAAAATGTGTGATTGCTAAGAAAGTTTTTTGGCAGACTTGAATTGGAAATATGTAACTGTGCCTATGGTACTTCTGAATTCAAACTGGTTCTTGTGCAAACAGCCACTTTCCACAATGAGGCCTCATTTTATAGCAGATTTTTTTAATTATTAAACTCCAATTACTGTTCCTCGTGTTTTGTAGTATTGATTTCTACTTCATGTTTATTAGTCTGTTCCTCAAGGTAAATTCACACTTTATAGCCAGTCTTCTGATTCTCTTTGATACAGTTGATTTTCTTCAGCTTTGTGTCACAAATACTTTTCCTTTGAAGACTATTTTTTTCCCCAAAAAAATAATTTATGAAACTATTAAGCAGAATCAGTCTTGGAGCCAATCTTGCTTGAATACTTCTAATAACCTCCATCTGCAACATGCCCTCCATCTCATAAACCACTTGCATCACATAATTCTTCTATCAGTTCTCACCTTCTCCAAAATAGTTAGTGTGATATCCCATGTTTTACAACACTAGATGATTTAATAAAACCAGGTCATCAGCTTTTCTGTGTTCCTATTTTCTGTAAAATTTCTTATCAAGAAAACCATCAGATTACCATTATATACTTGCAATAAATCCAAGTGCATTGTTATGTTTTCCCTTTGTAGTGTAGACATTATGGTAGACTTGGCTATACATAGTGATCTTTATTGAAGAATTGAGTATTGAAGTGTGGAGTGGAAGAAAAATAGTCTGATTTTAGAATAAGACACTGATCAATTGGGGAAGTAATTTAATTAGTTAAACTAGCATATGTAAAAGACAATCACTACTGGAAAAGGCAACACAATCTAACATATATATTTTAATTATAGTACTAGATAACATTTTTGCTAAAACAAAGAATAGGAGAATAACTTAATTATGAATATTTTTTTCATATACCTCTTCTTACACATTCGTAGTAAATGAATAGAAGAAGTAACAGGTAAACCTAAGCATCAGTAGAAAAAAGTATAAGGAGATGGAAACTCTGAGAGCGAGACATTCATTTTGCTAAATTATACTATGTGCTAAGCAATCTTTCTCCCATCTAGGAAATACTTAACACATCAAAAGCAAATCAGCAGTAGTCCATTGCCTTGTGAGCAACATAATGCATTAATGTATTCTGCTGGGAAATGTCTCAGGGTACTTAGAAACTATGAGGACTGAGGTGAAGGATTTTAATGATAAAACAAAGTTTATACAGGCTCATGACCACAACTGTACTATGTGACTGATATAGAATCTATTTCTATTTATTGAATACAGACACACAATGATGTTCTTTGCTAAGCTGTGTATCCTGACAGCTAATTAAGAAGAGAAACTATAATGAACAATTTGATGAAATATTTTTATAGTCTATGAAGGGATAGCAGCCTTGACAAATAAAATAAAAAAGCAATCAAGGGAAGCATTTTGAACATTTCTAACTGTGATAATTGCCATAAAAGCAGAATAAAATTATTTGTGCCATGTATAAATATGATATAAAGGAATACAACCTTGAATGCAATAAAGTATCTGTGTTCTTCTACTAGTTTTGAATTTAATCTAATCTCTTTTCCAATTTACTATATACCGTTGAAACACCAGTGATATAACAAATATTCTGTAATGTCTTTACATGATATAGCATGGGCATGTCTGATGCTTGACTTTGATAATCCTGGCTATCTCATTATGGGCTTTGATTATATTAATTTAAATGGAGAAATGTTATAAAAATGACAAAATATTTTTGCAAATTGCTTTCAATTCCAGCACACTGTCAGCACTCCCTATGAGTCTCAGAGAAATGTGTTCAATTAACAAATTGTGACGAAAAGCAAAAGTATTTTTATTAAGAATTGCTTTAAGAACCTAAGACTGATTATCCTTAAACTTTGCTTAGCACATGTCTGTCCTGATGTCAGATATCTGAAAATTTGGGGCTTTTAATTCAATTGCCCACACCTAGAAACATTTAAGGTGGCTAAATATCCTACCTCACATCCAGCTTTTCTTTCAGAACAACATAAATTGTCCTTACATTCTTTTTCATATGCCCCCAAGAACATCTCAGACACCCTACAGCATCTCAGCTGGAATTATCCTAGACTCCTCTTAGAGTCAGCAGGAAAAATAAAGACTCCATTGATATAATTTTAAGATCTGGTTTAAAACCAGATTAATTTCCTTGGGAGATTACCAATCTATCTATTGCCTATAAAGAGATTGTAGGCCAGCTGTGGCCAAAAATGAACCTAACACCTAATATTTGAATGTCCAGAGTCAAGGAAGAGGAATCCTGCCTGCCCCAAGAATCTACATTAATTCTGAAGGTAGAATTTACTTCCTAGATCCTTTAAGCCTTGCAACACTGAGGAGGACTACACTAGTCTACCTTCATGTAATAATGATAAAAATACAATGATGAAAGAAGAGTTTATGTGTTTTCACATCCACAGTAGAATCTTTTCCTAATAGCTCCTCTAAAGTTCATATCAGCTTAGTTTTCTTTCTAATACATTAAAAAAACTTCTTTGTCTTAAAGGTCAACACAATAGAAAACTTTTTTTTCATTGCTAGAGGGAAACAATAAATAATCACAGAACTTCATCTGACAACTGAATTCAGTTCTTTAATTCAGTTAAAATTTTATAGTGTATATGTATTCAGTCAGTCACAGCAAACTGCCACAACTAATTAATCTGAAGGTAAAGAGATTTTCTTCAAGCTCTTCAGACTTGCACTAGAACTATATATTTGATTGTCATATTGTGTATGTTAATGTTTTACCTCAATAGTGTTAGGGTGGATTTCTCCATATCCATCATAAATTCTACATCTTAATGTTGGCAGTTTGAACATGTTTATATCTATATAGATATTTTATTAGTCACTTTATCTATAGATGAAAAAGTAAGGGAAATATTGATTTCAATTTAATTTATTCATTATGAAGGACTTGCTTTACTGTTAAAAGTTTGTAATAGTCTATTACTGTCCTGTCACCTGTAAGGCCTTAATGTTAAATCTGGTCTGCAGAACTGAGGTATCCTGCCTGAAGATATTACTACGACATCACGACTGACAGTGGGCGGAGAACTATGGAAAAAAGAGATGTGGTGGAGGGCAGAAAGTAGGCAAGGAATGGGCAGGACATTCTAAGAGTCATTAGTAAAGGAGATGATGAAAGTGCCACTTAGTAAGACTAGCACAAACAGCAAGGAAAATATAATTAAGGCAGAGAGTGAAAATTGCAGTGGATGAATTATAATGATTGTACAAAACTGGAATCAAACATAACCCTATTTCCATGAATCTTTGGGTGCATCTATTCATATAATGACACATATAATATATTCTTTTTCGTTTATGATGAAGAACCAGTAAAATTGATAACTGACTCCTGTCCACAGCAACATGGGACTGTAAAATCTTGCTCACAGAAATAATACACTTGAGTTCGTACAACATTTTGCTGACGTAAATACTGCTTCTGGACAGACTTTGGTGTGAACCTCAGTGTTCACCTAAAACTCCATCAGCACTTCACATTCTAGACCTATGCACATGTATGTAGGAAAATGCATACTATGTGCAAACACTTTAATCACACCATAGGTGTTCAGTATGATGAAATATTTTCATAATGTTGATACAGAAGAAGGATGCACAGATTATATTTTCAGCAGTATTAATTATGAAACTTACATGATATCTAAAAAGATCTTTCCCCTGATCTATAACCCTCTATAAAAAGACTTGTTTTGGAGAGGGGGAAAAAAAGCCCAAACAACACAACAAAAACCTGTTTCTCAAAGTGGGACAAAGGAATGAACTTGCAAATAAACATTGCAGCTCGTCAGCAGTCTAATTCTGGAGCTTACTCCCTGACCTACAGTTATTTAGCACCACAAACATATTACCTAATGATTTTTCAAGGGAACACTGTATGTTTATCTACCACCCATGAAAGGGGCATTCTGAGTTTAATGCCACACTTTCATTCAGTGCACAGGCCATCCAGGAGCTGTCTTTGACCCCGGTCCCCTCACCGGGCCTGATTCCCCACCCCTACCCACAGACTGACAACTTGGCCTGCCCTTGGCCCATCCCCATCCCCAAGAAAGATGGCTGATGTCCTGAGTGGAAGGTGCCCCCAGCTGCCTTCTCAGCCTGCCCTGCACTCTTGCTGGAGGGGAGTTACTGTCATGCTGAATTGTAAAGATTCAATCTGAAGGGATGTTGACAAACTTGAGGACTGGGCCAACAGAAGCACGTTTATGTTCAACACAGAGAAGTGCAAAGTTCTATTCCTTGTCTGGAGTGATCATCTACATGAGTACAGGCTGGGAACAAAATGGCTGTGTAATAGCTTTGCTGAAAAAGACCTCAGTGTTACCGCAGACACCAAGCTAAACATAAGCTCAAAGTGTACATTCATTGCAGGTACAGCAAAATATACAGTGGGCTCATTAGATGGACGAGAATCAACATGTTAAGGGAAATTATCCCTCTCATCTTGGCACTGGGGAGGTTATATTTGAAATACTGTGTCCAGTTTTATTTTACCTGGCCCCACCACAAAAACACCTCAAAAAAAATGCTGAGAAATTGGACAGAGTCCAGTGGACAGCTACCAGGATGGTCAGAGACCTAGGGCATGACCTATGAAGGAGATCAAGCTGAAGGAACTGGACTAATTTGATCTGGTAAAGAGGAGGCAGATGATCCATCATTACAATGATTTGAAAGGCAACTACAAAGATAACAGAGACAAACTCTTCTCAATAGTGACAGATGGCAGTGGCCAAGACCCAGAAGTTGCTGTTTTGGAGGTTGAGATTAAACATCAGGGAAAACCTTTTCACTTGGCAGAAAGTTCATCACTGCAAATGGTTGTCCAGAGGGGCTACAGAAAAAAAAAAAAAAAAAAAAAAAAAAAAAAAAAAACAAAAAACCCAACCACAAAAAAACCCAACAAACAACAAAACCATGTCTGTGGAATTTTTCATGCTTCAGATAGACAAAGGCATGGCTGGTCTGATTTAGTCTTGACAATAATACTATTTTGAGAAGGATACTGGACAAGGCATCAGTATAATCTTCTTCAAGTAAACATTTCTATGATTCTGACTTGTGTAGATTCTAAACTCTGAGGACAGAACAGCCCTTTCATTTGAAGTAATTAGATTTTTAAGTTTATTTTATTATTTTATTATTTTAAAATTTCTATTCAGAATAAAGAAAATATTAAGGAACTTTTCTTTCATTCTTATTTTTCAGGTACAAAATTATTCTCTTTTTTACTTAGAAATAGGTAAGACTGAAGTCAAAGATTTGGGAGGGGGTTTTTTCAGTCTATTCTTGCCCCACAGGTGTTTTTAAACTTAATCTTGAAATTACATAATCCATACAAACCAGAATGAATGGACACAAAATTGAAATAAAATATTTACATGTAGAAGCAGACTGATCATCCCTTTTAACCCTAAATTTTATTCCAGACTTAGCACATATAGAAGACTCATTTGTTCATGATTTTTCACATGTGACACATGTCCTCTTTTGGACCATCACTTTTTAACATAAATTCAGATACAGATATCTATATATGTGTGTGTTTGTAATTTTCAAGGTTAAGAAGAAAGAAATCAGAGCAGCATCTCCTTATGTTAGGATGTTAAGGTAATTCAGTAAGGTTTTAATTTCATTTTTAATGTTTTTATTTCAACATAAAAATACTTTATTAAAAATATGGGAAAAGCTGAATGAGTGAGTGCATGGAAAATGCAGAACCTTGGATGCCTAGCTGAGGGTCATACAGTCTCTTGGAATACTAATTCATCTGTGATGAACCATCTGGTTTTCTTATCTTCAATTAAAAAAAAATCAATTTAGTCAGCTACCCCATCTGAATTCTCAATATACCGAATCAAACTACAGACTTTATTTGTTTGATATTTATGAACTGTACTTCAAAACAGAAGAAAATTAAATTTTAGTCATCTACACCATAGCTAATAAATACACAAGGAATGAAAACATATAAATATATAACTAGAGTTACATGCTTATTTAGATTTAAAGAGCCCAAGACAAAGGTCTCACTTTCACATTTCTCATTTAAGTTATTATTGAATTTGAATTCAGACCTTCCCAGAGAATGGGAAAGAAACAAAAACCCCCAGGGCAGGCTAAATCCTTATTGGCACAGAAAAGATGACTTGGAATTTCGGACAACCCACAGCAAAGGAGGGACATTAAAGTTCTGAGATTTCCAGAGGGAACATGAAGTCCTGACACTGTCTTTTTCATGGAAAATTTCTTCTGTAGTTCGGTCACACAACTTGAAAGATTATTTAATCTGGATCAGAAATGCCATAGGATTCCCACATCGAGGCCGTCTGTGAGTAACAGTGTAGGAGGGATTTTGACCTTGTTGTACACCTGGGACAAGGGTGGAATGCTACAGGCAGTAGGGAAAAATGAAGAGGTTACATTTGAGGGCATGAAGATATTATTCTTTCTTGATGTAGGTCCAACCTCAGTTAAAGGAAGAGAACTGAATGAAAATTAAAAGGCTTCCTTGAAAGGAGAGGTTATGGTCATAGTGCTCTGTCTTGCAAACCAAGAGTAACTTTTAATAACCACACACTGGCTGAGTAAAATGGAGTAAATAGGCTTTCATACAAGTCAGAAAAGAAAGCACCTAGGAAGACCCTGAAAGTAAAGACTGTGGAGAATGAATACATTGCTGTTTGGGTCTGCTTGCCTCTCTAGTTTTACAGAGTCTTCAAACTTCACATGGTCTGTTGTAACCTTTATCCAGAATGTCCTGCTAAGTCTGAAACCACTGCAGACTTAAACATGAAGGTAAAGGTCATATGTTAAATATATAGTATCTACTTTAGAAGATATCATTCTTTAAAGCTAGTATTAGTGTTGGAATTTGGAGTGCTTCCTTGTTCTGATATGTGCATTAATAGGAAATAAGGATGGAGACAAATTGTTTTGTTATTTTGTCTTCTTTTTTAATCAAATAACTGAATAGAAATCTACTATATTTATAGATACTTTTGCTATGAAAAGTCAAGCTGACAAAAACCTCTCCACCCAGTGACCTTGATTTTTTTTAATCCCCCAATATCAGGCAAGTATTGGCTTTAGGCTAACCTCAAATGTTCATAAGACACCTTTTATTGCCTTTAAGAATAGCTCTTAAGAGTATCATATTAATGGATATTTAGTCTTCTATCTTTGGGTTTTTTCACCAAATTATTCATAATGTTTCTATTTTCCTAGGAGATATAATGACATTTGTAACAGTTGTTAAGCAACTTCCACATAAACATTTAGACGTTTCTTTTCTTGATACAATTGTATACATACTCCAAAACCTATAGGTCTCTTTTCTGCCGCAAAGGTATACTAAACTCATGTTTATTTTGCTACCTACTGTTGCATCTACATCTTTCAGAATTGTGGGTTTTTTTGTAAGTGTTTTATTCTTGCAAATAAGTATCTAAGTTTTGTATTGTTTTTTTCAAATGGAAATCCATTTTTATATTTATGTATATTCTTAATTGTAGCTGTGTTTTAATCTCTTCAGGTTAAGTTTTCACGTTTTACCTTACCTTCAGAAGACCTTGTAACTTCCAATCTACTTGACACTTTGACATTTAACAATATGCTTTCTTATTATCTCCCAAAGGTTTTTTTAGTTCACACTCTTTTTAACATCAAAGATTACTTTAATTAAATTTGAGGACTAGATATGAAGTATGTCAAGCTACTTAAATACAAATATGCTGTAATTACAGAGAACCATATTTTATCCTGAAGATAGAGGAATAAAGAAAACAAAGAAAATGTTTTATATGTTTTCTAACAATCAAAATACTTTTCTCTGTAAGCAATAAGCAGCTACATGCAATAGACAAGAAATCAAATTATAAAATTCTTTATTCTTTTTTATAAGCATTGGTTTTTTAATCATAATTATAAAAGCCTGCATTAAATACATTAGCTGTATACATTGACAGGAGTATTCAAAGTTGATTATTCTTTCTTATTTAACCAAAGAATATCAGGAGTCATTTTCTCTTTCAAAGACATTTTTGGGAAAAAAATACTAAGTAGAGGTGATTATTTATTGCCACTGAATGTGATTTTTTTTTTTTTAAATTCAGTATTATAGATACTATTAAAAGAGTAATCGAAAGCACAGACACCTAAGAATAAGTCTACATATACTAACAGTAAGAATGAGTAACAATTTGAATGAAACTGTAAACAATATTTTCTTGTACTACCCTTGACTTTTAATTGGAATATGTGTGATGAAAGAAACTTTATGGAAAACAATAACAGTGATGTTCACTAATAAGTTAGAAGCTAGGGAAAATCCACTGAGAAATTACAACATGACAAAAGATCTCAAACTTGGAAATGATGCTGAATATTTCAAGAGAATTGTTATCCATAGGACAATTACTTTGTTCCCTGGCTGATGGTTCAACCATATGGCCATTTCAGCTGTTTGTAATCAAGTAAATAAGTCTTTTATACTAGGAATTCATCAAGTAGACCTGATTTGAGATTTAAACAATTTTTCTTTGAATAGGAGAACTCTTCTTTTTTATTTCCTTTCTCTATAGAGAAGTTAGAGCAGATCACGGATCCTCAGAAAAGACAGTACTAACCTATAGAATCACCCAATATTTGCTAAGATTAGCTCCTGAAAATACATGAGGAAATGTCTTTCTTAAAAGTTGTTGTATATAAATAACCCAGTTGAACTGAAAAGACTGAATTCATTACTTGAAATTAATTTCTTTAATCCAATATCATATTCATTCCAGTAATTAAGTCAATTTTTAAAAGGGAGAAAGTTTATTAGAAAGGTAAAATTCTAATTTCATTAAACAAACATTTAATTAATTTCAAACCCAAGAGACAGTATTTTCTTTTTCTCCTCTATTAGCACTTTTAATTTTGAATCAAACACATTCTATAAGGGCGTATTGTAATAACTCATACTTTAGTAAAAAAGTCTTAGTTTAAACAATTTGTGTCTAAATTTGCTGGACAATGAACATGCTTACTGATACCAGACTAAATTCAAAGCTCACTGTAATTAATGGAAAAATTAAAGTCTGTGGCAGAACCTAGACTTCAATTTGGTTTGACCTTTAAGTTGCACATACTGATGAAACAACAAAGAGTGCATC
This sequence comes from Strix aluco, assembly GCF_031877795.1. Lineage (NCBI taxonomy): Eukaryota > Metazoa > Chordata > Aves > Strigiformes > Strigidae > Strix > Strix aluco. Next base: position 87,926,694 of record NC_133932.1, on the reverse strand, counting down.
TTTGAAGATTAAGTTCAGAAATATTAATTTTAACTAATTCAAGGAAAATGAAATAATTACAGATGATCTTTAAAAGCTTTTTCTCACATATTAATATAATGTACCAGCATGTACTAATCTCCTACTAACGATGATTAATTTTGAAATGTAATGTCTTTGAAAGCAGTACTTTATAAAGGATAATTCTTTTGAGGAAGATTATTTCTCTAAGAATTGAAATATATTATGCGTTTGTTAGTCTTGCAAGAGATGACATATCAGCCAAATTTTGACTGTTTCAAAGCAAGTGTACTTAAACAAAACCAAAAGATCATCATCAATTACTTACAGTCTGTGTAGAGAGTAACAGTTTATGCTGGCTTGTGTTATCCTTTGTATTAATGCCAGAGAAGCATTAAAAAATTCCCATAAGGAAAGACTGAGGAATTCAGCTCTTTTAAAGGATTATCAGATGATCTGCACTATGCTTTCTGCAATTTCTGGAGATGTTATGACATCAAGGATTTCAAAAGCTGATCAGCTACTTGTTCTTTCCTGCAAATGCACAGCACCTCTGAGAAGTTCTCCCTCCTCACCTTACCATAAAATTACTTCAGAGAATTGTTACTATTTGATTTCTAGCTCTATTTTGATCTAATTAGAAGAAAAAAAAAAAAAACAACACAGACATAATTAGCATTTTTTATATCATTAGAAGATGAACATTTTACTGTTATATATTAAGAATTATGGAATACAGAAATAGCAAAGTGAAAAATGGAGTGTAAAATTCTAATATGAGAAGATCTTAGCTGAATAAAGGATATAGTAATACTTTGATAACATCATACTTTGAAACATGTCAATGACTAAACTGAGATCTGTTGGGGAATTTTTATTGTACCCCTTGAGGTAAATTAAACACATATTTGTGCTTAAATGTAAGTAGATTTAATGAACGGTCATAGAATCACAGAATGGTTTGGGCTGGAAGGGACCTTCAAAGATCATCCAGTCCAAACCCCCTGTTGTGGACAGGGACATCTTTCACTAGATCAGGTTGCTCAAAGCCCTGTCCAAACTTGACCCTGAACATTTCCAGTGATGGGGCATCCACAACTTCTCTGCACAACCTGTTCCAGTGTCTCACCACCCTCATCGTAAAAAATTTCTTCCATCTATCCAATCTAAATCTACCCTCTTCCAGTTTAAAACCATTATCCTTTTTCCTGTCACTACAGGCCTTATTAAAAAATCTGTCCCCATCTTTCTTATAAGCTCCCTTTAATTATTGAAAGGCCACAATCAGGTCTCCCCAGAGACTTCTCTTCTCCAGATAGAACAACTCCAACTCTCTCAGCCTGTCTTCACAGGTGAGGTGTTCCATCCCTCTGATCATTTTTGTGGCCCTCCTCTGGACCCGCTCCAACAGGTCCATGTCTTTCCTGTACCTTCCTGTACTGAGACTCCAGGTGGGGTCTTACTGGAGCGAAATAGAGGGGCAGAATCACCTCCCTTGAGCTGCTGGCCACGTTTCTTTTGATGCAGCCCACGATAGAGTTGACTTTTTGGGCTGTGAGCGCACATTGTTGGTTCACGTCCAATTTTTCATCTGCCAGTCTCCCCAAGTCCTTCACTGCAGGGCTGTTCTCCATCCCAGCCTTATTGATACTGAGGGTTGCCCTGATCCAGGTGCAGGACCTTGCACTTAGCCTTTGTTGAAATTTACATGGGCACTGGACAGAGTCCTACAGACATAATTAGTTCTTCAAGGAGTCTGCAAAGACAAGTCATGAACCAATTCCTTGTATACACTTGCACCAACATTGACCTTGTGAACATCAGCATGAGGCACCTTAACTGGTGTTGATTTCATCCCCCAGTGACACTTCTATTTACCAAAAGGGAGCCGTGAGCATTCATATTGCATGATTGTTAGAAGAAAATACTGTGGCAATTCTTATCTCATTGTCATGGTATGAATTTGGCTGGCAGTCAAACACCACACAGCCGGTCGCTCACCCTTTCCCCCCAGCCAGGAAATAGGGGAGGGACAAAAAGGAAAAACTTGTAGGTTGAGGTAAAAAACAGTTTAGTGATGGTAACAAAACAATAATAATAATAGGAATTACAAATGGGTAATGCACAATGCAATTGCTCACTATCTGCCAACTGATACCCAGCAGGCTCCTGGTCAGCAATACTGACAGAACAAAGTTCCCGCTGATACAGACTGGAAGTGAGAGGCAACCCATCTCCTTTATATACTGAGCACAACATCACATGATATGGAATACTCCAATGGCCAATCCGGGCCTGGCACTCCAGTTGTGCCTCCTCCCAGCTCAAGAAAAGTTAACGTTATCCTAGCCAAAATCAGGATACTTATCAGCACACTTAACTCTCTTATGTGGAATCATTCTCCCTTTCTTGTATTTGGGCCTTCTTGCCCTTCATGCCAGATCATTCCTTGGTCACAAATTACTGCTGCTGTGCAGTTACAGTGTGAATTTTCCCTTCAATTCCTAAGAATACAGCTATCCTGAACACATGTAAAAGTATTCTTAGATAGGCCATTTCTGAATGTATTAAGCACAGCATTAAAAGCACTTTCACACATGTATTAAAAAAATAAATTACAGTACTGTTTTTTAAAAAAAGTTTTTTCTTGTGTTTCAGTGAAATACTAATATGCATAAATATGTAATTGCCAGTTTTCTCTGGAGCTCTGCTCTAAACAGTAGAACTTTAAATTATCTGCTTTAATCTCAAATTTTCCTTCAAAACTGAGCTCAAAATGAAAAATAATTTTCGTGATGTTGATACTTTATTTTTAATTTAAAGAGTTTTTTAGTTCCTATTTAAACAAAATGACACCTTTCAATATCTGTGCATGAAAAATTACAAAAGGGAAAAGTTGAAACTGTATCTCACATTTTGAACATAAGACATAATCAGGTGAGACAGGGCACTTCAGGTAACTGGTACCACTTAGTAGACCAATCTTTGGTTAATGAGGGCTTACACAGCCTTCAAAATGTGTATATCTGAATAGGATTGGTCAGAAGGAAAAATAGATCACAATGAATAATTGACTACAAACTGTGCTGGGTTTGTGTGGCAGGGTTTTCTGGTAGCAGGGGAGGGGGTTATAGCGGTGGCCCCCTCTGAGAAGCTTCTCAGAAGCTCCCCTAGCTCCAAGTTGGACCTGCCTCTGGCCAAGGATGAGCCAATTAGTGACAGTGGCTGTTCCTCTGCAATAACATATTTAAGAAGGGGAACCTGGGAGGAGGCGTGGGAATTTGTGAGGAGTTATGAGAAGAACACCTATGCGAACACTGAGGTCAGTGCAAGGAAAGAGTAAGGAAGGAGAGGTGTGCCAGAGCAGATATATCCCCCACTGTATTTTGTGGTGAGCCACCCCCCCTGCCATCCATGGAGGTCTACGGTGGAGCAGATGCCCACCTGCAGCCTGCGGAAGACCCCACACCGCATCAGGTGGCTGCACTTAAAGGAGGCCCAGACTCTAAGGGGAGAAGAAGCCCCTGCTGTTGCAGTTTGGCACTGGAAGGAATGCAACATGTCAGGGTGACCCGTGCCAGAGCATCTTGAGAAGAGGAGGACGTAGAGAAATCCAGAGCAGAGCTGATCCCAGGAAAAAGGGAGGGGTGGGAGGAAGTGTTTTTAAGATGTCGTAATACTACTCATGGTCCTACTCTGTCTGTTAAGTATTGTTGTTGTCAGTATTTGAATTAAAGTGATGTTCTTTTTCTTCCCCTAAGGAGTCTGTCTTTTGTCCATGACCATAATGGTGAGCCACCCGTCTCTGTCCTTATCTTGATTCTTGAGCCTTTGCTTCATTTTCTCCTTCCTAGTGCTGGGGGGGAAGGGGTGAGTGAACGGTTGCTTCGTGCTCAGTTGCCTTCTGAGCTCAAACCATGACAGAAATATAAATTCATCCCTCTAAAATAATGTTTTAAAAGTCAGATGTCCCCTAAACTCTATGGTAAATGCAGAAAAAAATATTTCCAGAGTATGATTCATCTAATATTTTTAGATATCTCTTTCATATTAACATAAATCACTTTTCTAAATGCCAATTTATCTGTATTTATTACAAAGGAAATCTTTGCTGACTTGCTCAGGCTTAGATATTTATTATTTCAAGCTCAAACTCAGTTCTAAATCATCAGTCTGAGAATTGAACAAAGCAGTCCCAGTCTAGTGAGAACCCTAACAGTTGATTATTCAGTGATAACCTTTCTTTTTCATGAGTCATTTCACCCTATATCTGAGAAAGTTTAGGTGATGTGATCACTGTGATCAATACATACTTAGGAGAATTTCAGCACATTGATGCTTACTGAAAAATTCCTCATCAGTCCCCATTATTAACTGCTGCATGAAGAGTGGAAGCTCAGTTCACTCAGCTAATCCTGTCAACCTGCATTCTCAGTCAATTTTTAATTTGTGAATTAATTCTAACTCTCTTAGGCTTGGAGAAGAACTCAAGATATGTATGTGATACAAAGCATGTTTCTGTACAAAAACACAAAGCCATAGAGCTCTCCTTGTTCTTCTATGTACCGGAATAGGCAGATTCCTAGTTTTTTATCATCTGTGAGAAGCTCAGATGAGTAGGATTAGAAAATAACAGATCAATAATTTTCAGTTAGGGAAAAAAAAAAAAAAAAGTGTTCATTTCTTCTGCATTCTGACTTCATTTCTTTGAAATGGTTTCTGTTATAACACAGACTGACCAATTTGGAGTGGTATAGTTTAGTGACTTTTTCATGAAGTGCTAAAATAATAAGTATAGATATGTCGCTGTAATCTGTTGTGGGTTTTGGAGGGTATTTTTTTGGTTTGGGTTTTATTTTTTTTGGTTTCATTTATTTATTGAAATAAATGAGTCTTAAGAATGAGCTATAACCTTGCCTGGGTGCTTGTAACTACATGTTTGTCTTCCACACTTCCACTCCTCCTCACATTGATAACTTCTGTACCTGAGCAGTTTCTGCCAAGTTTTACGAGGGTCTCTCAAACAGCTGAGAGAAAGCAGGTTAGTTGCTGAATACTGGAGGAGGTATATAACTGAAATTCATATGAAGCTTCATTTTAGTTCTGCTGTTCATAGAATGGCAAGTTTTAGCGTTAAAATTCAAAAGCTTTATGATTACTTATTTACTTATTTTTGAATTATAATAATAGAAAGTAGCTTACAGTTGCTTACAGTCTTTTTAACATTGTTTACAAAAAAAGAAGCCAAATAGAAAATATGATTTCTCTACAATGCCTAATAATCAACTATGTACTTATAAATTTGTAAGGAATACGAATGAGCTTGTTTCTTTTATTTGTTTGTTTGTTCCATTAAAGCTAGCTTTTATAAAGTTTGTCTTTTTTGTTTCTTGCTTCTCTGCTACTGTGAAGTTTTTTTACTAATTCCAAAAAGTTAGAGACAGGAGTCTTACATAGTCCTACAGCTCCTTGAAATTTGGTGACTTGTGGAAAAAAGAGTACAAATTAGTCTCTCATGAATAAAAGTGCCACAGATACAATGAATTTTCCTTTATAGTTCAGTAAGAGCTAAGGATACGGTGCAGAAGAGATTATGGCTGGTCAGCCGTTGCAAGCAAAACTCTGAATAAGTGGCAGTAGGCTGAGCAGATACTGTAGGAAACATACCTGGGAGACAGGCTTATATAACTCATTACTCAATGAACAATTCTCTTGTTTTTTTTAACCTGTCAGCTATTTCAAAGACTGTACCATTTGACTAAGCTCAGATAAAGAACTATAACATTGTAAGACTCATTTAAATCATATCCTGAAGCAGCTAGAACATTACTGAAACCTTCAGTTTAAGTGGACTGGCATACTTCTTCAGAAGGCTTTGCAGATTTGAATAGAGGGATTCCTTTTCTTGCATGGAACTATATAAATTTCAGTGAGGTTTTCTTCATAGAAACAGACATTTTATGAGCTAGGAAAGACTACAGGATCAATTCCATTTAAGGTAATGATATCTCAAAGCTTACAGATCATGTGAATATATTCAAATTCTGTGACCAAATCTGAATGTATAGGATTTTTCTCACTGAAGTAAACGATGCATCAGTATTGCAATGGTCTCATAAGCAAATGCTGTAGCGACTATGATCAAAAGTTGCAGGACTAAGTCTAAACATTACATTTTGTCAATTATTATTCTGAGCAATTTGTTGTCCCCCAAATATGAAACACTCATTTACAGTTAATCAGATAAGTATTGTTGATCTGTACGTCTTGCTTGAATACACATTTCTGTCTCCATCATCTTTCAATATAAAACAGATAAAAATATTAACTTTTTGTACATATGTTGACATATAGTAACTTTTTTTTTTAATCATACCAGGTATTTCTCCAAAACTGACTATTTCTTTCAAGTATTAGGTGAGTGGGAAGATTCAGAACATCATTAAAATAAATCTAATTTTAAGTATTATGTTAAGTATTATATATACCTACCTTGGAGTGGAAATCTTTATAAGATACAATTTTATATAGATTTAGAGAAGTTGGGGACAATAAGTAGTGTCCTTTTAAAAAAAAAACTCATCAAAATGTTGCACATGTGAATTATTAACTGTAATATTCAAGTAGCAGATCATTGTATTTATTCTTAATATTTGCTCAGTATAGTGCACTCAATAATATTTCTATATTATATGAAACTTTAACTCACAAGAATATTTTTATTTGTACATGTACCTGCTTATGGTGTCATATGTTCTATGTACTTGTTATTTAGTGTTTCTTATAAGAGCTTAATACAGTATCTTTTAAATTAATATTTATAATTCAGTCACAATACATCTCTCAAAAAACATTTTATAATTCAGTCAGGTAATATTAATCTCTGATTGATTTTAATTTTTGCAGTGAGGATTTTAGTAGGTACACATGGACCTTTGATCTGCCATGCATATAGCCTTCTTCATTCATCATGCAAAAAATATTTTTCTCCAATTTGTTCCTTCAGGTCATTAAAAAAATAAAACAAACTCATCACTAGTCTTTAGGTAGATATTTTTGATTTTAAAATTAACAGAGTTGAATTGTGAGTGCTGTTTGTATGCTTTAATTTTCCCTTTTTTTCCTGAACAGTGTTTTGTCTTTTAAAATTTTTGTCATAAACCATATATAAAATATTACAACTATCTCTGTACACATACTTAATAATGCTATTAAAATTAATTTAATGTGATAAATATTTGAAATAATTAATAACTTGAACTAATAATTAATTTTTCAAATTGTAATGGCCTATAATGACACATTTAAATTTTCATATGGTGTCTTAAGATGCCTCAAAACGGAGCTGATGTGCAAAAATGGCATATGATAATCATATTTAATTTAAATAGAAAGCTGACAAATAGTAAATTCAAGGCATGCAGATGCATTAAAAACTTACTTTAAAGCTGACTAATCAGTATCATTTTCAAGTGGTGAAATAATAGAATTGCTGATCTTCAACAAAGAATTCAAATACTTTTCTTCATTGATTCATGGTCCAACATTGCAATGTCCTTCTAGAGTTGTCCAAAATCACCAAAGCTTGTTTTCAACAGTAAATATATCTGAACACATTTAATCTGTGACATATAAATGCCAATAAAGTCTGTAGCAGGTAAATTTTATTCCAATTAAGTATGAAAAATGTTAGTCTCTGCTTTAAGTCTTTCTGGAGATCCATAAAGACTAGAAAATAATATAAACATGTATGTGTGTGTGACCATATATATATATCAATACAGATATACATGAATATCTGTAAGAGAACCACATATATAAGAGGCCTGGTATTAGAACATAACACATATCACAACTGAATGTGCTTAATGATACATGCAGTTCGATCTTATGGTAGATATCAAAGAATCAGGTCCAAATAACATCAACTCCTTTATGTTCTCCTAAATAGTATTAGGACATTCTTAATGTTGTATCTACCACTAAGCACTTTAAAACTGTCATAGGGTTCTTCCACCACAGTAGCAAGTGTAAGATTTTGATACTATGACTTCCCCTTGAAAAAGAAATCCTGACAAAGGACAGGAATCTGTTCACGTAGAAATTAACTAGCATGCCTAAAAAACCTATTGGATACCGGAAACCCGATCCTGTACGTATGAGTTCACAGACTGTTTTTCATGGCCATGGAGACATCTTTGAAAGCAGAAACTTTCTAATAGGCTAATGAATATTAAAGGAGAACTTGATGTAACACGAAACAAATTTCAATCTCCATAACATACACTCTCAGGGTTTCAGCATGTAACATATACTACACCAGCATTGATCCACTTGCAATTAAGCTAAATGTTTTTTGAGCCTTGTATAACTGTTTCCTACTCTTGCAAGGATTGCCCTAGGAAGAGATTCAACTCAGAAATAATTACCTAAATATAGGTATCTACATATAACATGGATGTTTGCTATGTACCTAGTTCTCCACTGAAGTTCATGGAAACATATATAAGTTGTCTAAACATTTGTGTCTAACATCATTTGAAATGCCCTCGGATATACAGAGCATATGAACAGGTCTGAAAGTTATATCAGCACCAACAGGAGACTCACATTTTGGGACAGCAAGGAGAGATATCTTAGGGCATCTCAAACGACAACAAGAGCTGTGGGATTTAAATAATTAGTGTGATATAAAGGAGACATTTGAGATTGTCCTGTAGTTGTGGTGTACCTGGTATCACACTTTGTCATTAATTCTTTGGACGTTCAAGGAACTCCCTGGCTAGTCTTCTGCATAGATGAGAAAATGGACGAACATCAGACAAGGTGATTGACAGAACTCCTAGCTGCCCTCACAATAAAATATTTGACTCACTGGTACACCCACTCTATGGGTGTCAATTTCATATAATTTCAAAGATTCTCCCCCCCCCCAGGCAGCTCATGATGTGCCTTTTGCAATTGATAGGCAACATTTGTATACTTAAATGTGTTGATTAGCATGGAAAATCTGACCACCCCAAATACCATCCCACTTAGTTTCTGCTGCAGAGTTGAACAAACTGTGCTTTGATAAAACATAGAAGTAGTGAGGATACATTGTATCTGAAGATGCAGAAATGGTCACAGAGAACAGACTTGCACATAATTATGGTGGCTCAGAGAGGCTTTGTGGTAGTTTAAAGAAAATAACAATGGATCATGCAGATGCTTGGTCACACAGGACCATGGACCAGCTGGATAAAGATTCATTAGAACCAGTTTGAGAAGTCTCACCTGAACTAGCTGAAGACACCTTCACAGAGACCTTTGCAACAAAGACTCCTTTCACCATCTGGACAGCCACAGACATTCATTGCAATGTTGTCCAAAATTCAGGAGCTGAATTTCCCCTCAGTGACCCTGTATGCTACTTCATCCCTACAGCCTATATTTCCTTTCCCTATTACATTCTCTACTCCAGAAAGGTTCCTAAGCTACACATCCCCAGTTAGTTTTTTTCAAGTAGGAGAAAAACCTCCTACTGCTGACACCTCCCACTAGGAGGACCATCAGAGCACAAAAACTAGAGTCTACTTAATTTTTGTCCAGCTACAGCTTTTTAAGAAAACCAAGAATATAGAGGTACAGCTGTATGTTTGTATAATTCTGTCTGACTCTCTGCACCTGTATATCTATGTATGTGTTTATGTAGATTTATAAAAATATAAGTTGCCAAGTATGTATACTGGTGTATATATATAAAACACACACATTATCTAATTTCTCATTTCCAATAACCTATCAAGTTATTCCACGTACTATTATTTATGTGTATGGTAACATCTCTAATAGTTGATTTGTTTTCAGTAAGACTACAGAAGTGTCAGACAGCGTATCCATATCTCTGAAGAAAATGATAGCCAAAGGAAAACTTTGAACACTGTTTGAGCACTACATATTTTCTATCTCTCTAATTCCCAGCTCAGATTTGAGCCATTACAACTATGCCTGTAGTATAAATGTGCCATTGAGGTTACTACCCAAAATAATGGGAATGAAAATGAATCTGTACCACCTTAGATTTCAGGGTCAGGGACTTGTCCCTGGTTTGTTTTTTTATTTATCATAATAGACAAAGCCAGACTGTCCAGTTCCCCCTGGACTTCAGGAGCATGTCAGACTACATACATTTTTGGCACAGAAGCCAGCTATTCAGCAGCTGCCAAATCAGCTGTGACTCCAATAGATCTCATGGGATATGAAAAAAAATCTGAGTAAGCGAGGAAACAGATGCTCCTTGTACAGGTAAGAGAGTATGTTGTTTCTCTCCATCTGTCCAAAATTTCATAGTGTTAAGATTTCAGCACTGATGTTTAAACTCAGATAGATGAGTATACATCTGCACATACACCCATTTATATTTAATCTGCCTCTTGAACCAGTTTTCCTCTCCCAGTTTGCTGTGAACTGGTAGTACAAGCATTTACACACCAAAAAAATGATCTGGAGAAGTTTCAGTATTGATCAGTTGATGCTATTCAAGTTTGGGTTTTTTTTTTTTTTTGGTGGTGGTGTTTATTTGTTTTCTGTCTTTTGCATTGGTCTTTCAGTTTACAGTCAAACTACATAGGTGACATGTTTTGCTCATTGTATATTCTCCTAACCAAACACTATCACTTCAGCTTCCTCTATATGCTTTGTTTCTGCTTTTGTTGATGGTATGTATACTTTATTTCTGTCAGCATTTTCTCTTTAATCATGCCTTCTTAGATCAAACACAGACATCTGTGCAGTCTTAAGCATTATGTGAAGAATTATTTCTGGCATAGATTCCCTTATGCATAGCTTAAAACTAGGAGCTATTATACTAGTAGCATTCTATACTAGAGTAATTTTGATCAACTCTCACTGCAGTTATAAACTCCCTAAATGTTGGAGAGAAAATGGGTATTATACAAAAATTTGAAAGACAACAGCTGTGGACAAGCTGTACAGCTGGCACATTTTAAGTCATCATAGCTGTAGAATGCAACTGACAAGTGTAGTTCATTCCCAGCTCTTGATTGCTTTCCTTAAAAACACAATTACACACTTCAACTGAATTTTCTGTGTTTTGGATAAGAGAAAGGGAGAGAGAAGAGAAGGAGAAATTAAGAGAGAAGGGAGGAAGGAAGGATCCGTCTTTACATAAGGAGGGAGGAAGGGAGAAGGGAGATATTAAGTAAAGATTTTTCAGTCATTTGATAGTTTACCTCAGAAACAGTGATTGATTTTGGGGAAAAAAACTGCTGCTCTGTCAAAATAAAGTGACATAATTGGCTCAAAGACATTTTAAGTGCTAGTAATGTAACCTCCCCAGCCCAACGAAGGATAGATAAAATTTAAATCTTTAAAGTTTTCATACAAAAAACTCATGTAAAGACATTCACCTAGAACATTTAAAGCAAAGTGCATAGATTGAAATAAAATAATCTGATAATTTAAACAATGGTTGACTCAGCAAACTGATACAGTAAATTTAAGGGCTTTTTTACATGTTTTACATTAGCTACATTAATTTTTAATGTGCAGAAACACTTTGGGGAGAAAATATTGTGATTAATAAAAAGTATGTTGTAATTAAAGCAAACTTGATTACACAAAGACATACTACTTAAGAGTTAGAAATACACTTCAACACTAGATTACACATACGTACAACTTAATTTCTGAAGTTAGGTGTTTGCCTTCAAGCTGGTTGTCATAAGTTTGCTCTGTAGTTAATGAAATCTAGAAGGCTATTCAGTGTATCCTACAAATATTTATCTCCGGTCAGCTGAAAAAGTACCCAAACTCCACTGAATATACTGACAAAATCTTCACTAGCTATAGTGGGATTTAGACATCTAGCACACCTCTAAATAACCATGGTGGAAGCTAGTTACCTATACATGGTATATTTCAGCACACAGTTATATGAGCCTCTTTGTACCCTACTTAGGTCCCAGCTGCCGTTCCAAGGTGGTGCAGGTCTTCCACAAATTCTGTGTCACCTCTGTCAGTTCTGCAAACAGTTTCAGATACCCTGGAATATCTGAAGCAGTCCACTGGAAGTTAGTCAGTAGTCTTAAGGAGCCTAAAATAGGACCAGTCAGCCTCACCTCTGTGCCCAGTAAGATCATGGAACAAATCCTCCTGGAAGCTATGTCAAGGCATATCACAGGGAGGTGATTAGAGACAGCCAATATAGCTTCACCAAGGTCAAATCATACCTGACTAATCTGGTGGCCTTCTACAATGGAGTGACTGCATCCATGGAGAAAGAAAGAGCAACTCCTGTCACCAGCCTTGACATCTGTAAGGCCTTTGACATGTCCCCACACAATATCCTTGTCTGTATATTGAACAGACGTGAGTTTCATGGGTGGACTATTTGATGGATGAGAAATTGGATGGATAGCAGCATCCAAAGAGTTGCAGACAATGGCTCAATATGCAAATGGAGATCAGTAACCAGTGGTGTCCTCAGGGGTCCGTACTGGGACCAGTACTGTTCAATATCTTTGCTGATGACATAGGCAGTGGGTTTGAAGCAAGTCTGTGGATGACCCCAATCTGAGTGGTGCATTTGATTCAATTGAGGGAAGGGATGGCATCCAGAGGGACCTTGACAGGCATGAGGAGTGCACCCATGTGAACCTCATAAGGTTCAACAAGGTCAAGTGCAAGGTCCTGCACCTGGGTTGGGGCAACCCTTGGTATGATAGGAATGAATGGATTGAGAAAAATTCTGCAGAGAAAGACTTGGGGATACTGGTTGATGAAAAGTGGACATGAGCTGTCAATGTGCTCTTGCAGCCCCAAAACCAATTCTATCCTGGGCTGCATCAAAAGAAACATGGCCATCAGTTTGAGGGAAGTGATTTTTCCATTTTACTCTGCTATGATGAGACCTCACCTGGAGTACTGTGTCCAGCTCTGAATCTCCCAGTACAAGAAAGACATGGACCTGTTGGAGTGGTTCCAGAGGAGGGCCACAAAAATGGTTAGAGGGATGGAACACCTCTCCTATGAGGAAAGGCTGAGAGAGTTGGTGTTGTTGAGCCTGGAGAAGACTTCAGACGCATCTTATTGTGGTCTTTTCATATATAAAGGGGGCTGATAAGAAAGATAGAGAGAGACTTTTTACCAGGGCCTGTAGTGACAGGACAAGGGGCAACCGCTTTCAACTGAAAGAGGGTAGATTTAGATTGGACATAAGGAAGAAATTTTTTTACAATGCGGGTGGTGAGACACTGGAACAGGTTTCTCAGAGAAGTTGTGGATGCTCCATTGTTGGATGTGTTCAAGGTCAGGTTGGAGGGGGGTCCAAGATGTCTCCTGCCCGTGGCAGGAGGGGTTGGACTGTATGATCTTTAAAAGTGCCTTCAAAACCAAGCCATTCTGTAATTATATGATTCTAATGCAAGATCAAAATGTGTAGACAGGTCTTTTTGTTTGTTTGTTTCTTTTAACATGTTTCTTTCATTCTTCCTTTTTGCATCTTTTTTTAAATATATTTGTTGTGGGTTAACACTGCTGATCAGATAAGCACCACAGTCACTTTCTCACTTCTCCCTTCCCCCCATCCCCAAGTAGTGCAGGGGAAGAAGACAGGAAGAATAAACCCAAGAAAACCTGGGGGCAACTATAAAACTAACAGACAAAGCATAATAATAATAATTGTTTAATAAGTGTCAGATAAGTGGAAGAAGAGGGAAGAAAACAAAACAGAATCACAGAATCATCTAGGTTGGAAAGGACCTTGAAGATCATCTAGTCCAACCATTATCCTAGCACTGACAAATCCCAACTACACCATATCCCTAAGGGTTATGTCAACCCTACTCTTAAACACCTCCAAGGATGGGGACTCCACCACCTCCCTGGGCAGCCCATTCCAACACCAAAGAAACAAAACAAAGCAAGAGATGCAAAGGCAATCATTCACCACTTTCCATGCCTACATTGATGTGCAGCCAGTTCCTAAGCAAAAGGTGGCTAACCTCACTAAAATCCCCTCTTTTCCCTTTTATTGCTGAGCGCAACGTCATACGATACAGAATACCTCTTTGGTTAGTTCGGGTTATCTGCCTTCCTGTGCCCATTCCCAGCCTATTCTGCATCTCCTAATCTGTTCACTGGGGGGGGGCAGAGTGAGAAACAAAGGTCTTGATACTGTGCAAACACTTCAGCAAGAGCTAGAACATTAGTGTGTTATCAGTACTCTTTTGGTCAAAAATCTTAAACACAGCACTATATGAGCTGCTATGAGGAAAATTATCCTGGCCAGACCCAGTACAATATTTTACAATTTTCTTTGCACTCTATTTGGCACATAATACTAAATGCTACCACAAAATACTAAATTAATAACTACTCCAGTAATAAACTTCTACATTACCCACCAAGTATACCCAGGACCTTGAGCTGACTATCCCATGAATGGGTTTGCCTTTTCTCATGGGAGGAAAAATCCACACATCTTTCCTCAGCCACTTCCCTCTGTGCACTATGGGGGCCTTATCTCCTCCCACACTATGTAGGGCTTTTTCTGGGACAGGACCAGGACAGTTAGGAGATCCTCTGGTGTTAACCAGCCAAGGCTTCTGCTAAATTTGTATCCCAGTGTGTGGTGGTTTAGGCCCTGCCGGGACCCGAGACCACGATGCCACTGCCCCTCCCCCACCCTCAGACCGGACGGGGCAGGGAGTGAAATACAAACCCCGCGGTTGAGATAAGGAAAAATTTAATACAGCAGTGTAACAACAACAAACCAAACAACAACAATAACAATAACAGTAATAACAATGAACAGAAGAAGAGATATACTGCACGGATACAGCAGAGGGTACTGACCGGACAAAAGCCATCTCTGGTCTTCCCGCACTTGGGCGCCTGGAGGTGATGTCAGCATGGTATCGAATAACCTGGCTAGAGCTTCCCTCCCCACTGCTGGGGAGACTTAACCCTATCCTAGCTGAACCAGGACATAATCCACCCCTTTTTTCTATACCATCCGCGTCATGCCCAGCTGCCATTTAGCAATTAACAATAACAAAAAACCAATTAACAAAAGCACAATATAATTCACGGTATGTTCTCACCCAAAATCAAGTCCCTTTGTGGTATGCATCAGACATCTCCATCCTGCATCACCCACCAGGTGCACCCAGGTCCTTGAGCAAAAGCAATCCCGTGGATGGGTTTGCCTTTGCCTGGCGCAAGACTAACCCAGACCATTTTTCCCAGCACATTCCTCATGCGCACCACAGAGACATTATCCCCGTCTACAGCACGTGGAAGTTTTGACTGAGCCAGGCCAGCTTGATTGGCAGATCCTCTTGTGTTCACTAACCAAGTGGCCTTTGCCAGATGTGTGTCCCAGTGTTTGAAGGTTCCACCCCCCCATTGCTCTCAATGTAGTTTTTAACAGTCCATTGTAGCGCTCGATTTTCCCAGAGGCTGGTGCGTGGTAGGGGATGTGGTAGACCCACTCAATGTCGTGTTCTTCTGCGCAGGCATCTATGAGGTTATTTCGGAAGTGAGTCCCATTGTCTGACTCAATTCTCTCTGGGGTGCTGTATCACCACAGGACTTTGTTTTCAAGGCCCAGGATGGTATTTCGGGCAGTGGCGTGGGACACTGGATAAGTTTCCAGCCATCCAGTGGTTACTTCCACCATTGTGAGCACGTGGCGCTTGCCTTGGCAGGTCTGTGGCAGTGTGATGTAGTCGATCTGCCAGGCCTCTCCATACTTATATTTCATCCATCAATCTTCATTCTGCTGGGGATTCACCTGCTTGGCTTGTTTGATTGCAGCACACGTCTCACATCCGTGGATGATCTCTGCGATGGTGTCAATGGTGAGGTCCACCCCTCGATCTTGAGCCTACCTATATGGTGCATCTCTGCCCTGGTGGCCCGAGGTCTCATGGGCCCGCCGGGCTATGAACAGTTCACCTTTACGCTGCCAGTCCAAGTCCACCTGAGCCACTTCGATCTTAGCAGCCTGGTCGGCCTGCTGGTTGTGTTGATGTTCATCAGTGGCCCAACTCTTGGGTATATGGGCTTCCACACGGCGCACCTTCACAATGAGGTTCTCCACCCGGGCTGCAATATCTTGCCATACTTCAGTGGCCCAGATGGGTTTACCCTTGCGATGCCAGTTGCTCTGTTTCCACTGCTGCAACCACTTCCACAGGGCATTTGCCACCACCCACAAGTCAGTGTAGAGATAGAGCCTCGGCCACTTTTCTCACTCAACTATATCCAAAGCCATTAGGGTGGCTTTCACCTCTGTGAACTGGCTCGATTCACCTTGTCCCTCAGCAGCTTCAGTGACTCGTTGTGTGGGACTCCACACAGCAGTCTTCCATCGTCGATGTTATCCCACAATGCCATCTGTGGGCAAGACAGTGGTGACCCATCAGTGAACAAGGCATATCACTTCGCCTCCTCTGTCAGCTCGTTATATGGTGGGGCCTCCTCAGCACGTGTCACCTCCTGTTCTGGTAACATCACAGAATCTTTGCTCTCTGACCAGTTTGTGATCACCTCCAATATTCCTGGGCGGCTGGGGTTCCCTATTCGAGCCCGTTGTGTTATCAACGCAACCCATTTACTCCATGTGGCATCTGTTGCATGATGTGTGGAGGGAGCCTTTCCTTTGAACATCCACCCCAGCACCAGCAGTCGGGGTGCCAGGAGGAGCTGTGTTTCAGTGCCAACCTCTTCTGAGGCAGCCCGAACTCCTTCGTACGCTGCCAGTATCTCCTTCTCATTTGGTGTATAGTTAGCTTCAGAGCCTTTGTATCCCCAGCTCCAAAAGCCTAGAGGTCGGCCTCAGGTTTCCCCAGGTGCTCTCTGCCAAAGGCTCCAGGTAGCGCCGTTCTCCCCGACTGCAGTGTAAAGCACATTCTTAACTTCCTGCCCTGCCCGGACTGGCCCGAGGGCTACTGCCTGGGCAATCTCCCGCTTAATTTGTTCAAAAGCTTGTTGTTGCTCTGGGCCCCATTCAAAATCGTTCTTCTTGCGGGTTACGTGGTAGAGAGGGCTCACGATAAGGCTGTAGTTTGGGATGTGCATCCTCCAGAACCCCACAGCGCCCAGGAAAGATTGAGTCTCCTTTTTAGTGGTTGGTGGGGCCATGGCTGTTATCTTGTTTATCACCTCCATTGGGATGTGGCGACACCCATCTTGCCATTTTATTCCTAGAAACTGAATCTCCCTTCCAGGCCCCTTAACTTTCTTTCTCTTGATGGCAAAACCAACCTTCAGGAGGATTTCAATTATCTTCTTTCCTTTCTCAAAGACTTCCTCAGCTGTGTCCCCCCATACAATGATATCATCAATGAACTGCAGGTGTTCTGGAGCCCCGCCTTTCTCCAGTGCAGTATGGACCAGTCTATGGCAAATGGTGGAGCTGTGGTTCCACCCCTGGGGCAATCGATTCCAGGTGTACTGGATACCCCTCCAAGTAAATGCAAACTGTGGCCTGCACTCTGGTGCTATTGGAATGGAAAAGTACGGATTAGCGATGTCAATAGTGGCGTACCACTTGGCTGCCTTCGACTCCAGCTCATACTGGAGCTCTAGCATGTCCAGCACTGCAGCAGTCATCGCTGGTGTAACTTCATTCAGGCCACGGTAGTCCACGGTTAGTCTCCATTCGCCATTAGGTTTTCTCACTGGCCATATAGGGCTGTTGAAGGGTGAATGAGTCTTGCTGATCACCTTCTGGCTTTCTAGTCGACGGATCAGCTGATGGATGGGGACCAGGGAATCTCGGTTAGTACGGTACTGCCGCCGGTGCACCGTCTTGGTAGCAGTTGGCACTCGCTGCTCTTTAACCTTAAGCAACCCCACCACCGAGGGGTCCTCTGAGAGGCCGGGTAAGGTGGACAATTGTTCAACCTCCTCCAGGGCAGCTATACCAAAGGCCCACCAGTACCCTTTTGGGTCTTTAAAGTACCCTCTCCTGAGGTAGTCTATACCTAGGATGCACGGGGCATCTGGGCCAGTCACAATGGGGTGTTTATGCCAGTCCTTCCCAGTTAAGCTCACTTCAGCTTCCAATAGGGTCAGCTGTTGGGATCCCCCTGTCAGTCCGGAGATACAGATGGGTTCAACCCCACTGTAGCTTGATGACATCAGGGTGCACTGTGCACCAGTATCTACCAAGGCCTTATATTCTTGTGGGTCTGATGTGCCAGGTCATTGGATCCACACCGTCCAGTAAATCCAATTATCCCTTTCCTCCACCTGGCTGGAGGCAGGGCCCCTCTAATCCTGCTCAGCATCACTCACTTGTTGTAAGAATGACTCCTGTGAGAATGACTCACAGGTCCCCTCAAGAGGGTCAGGCATAACATTGGCCATTCTATTCTGTCTGGGGGATTTCTGACTGGACACCGGAGCTGCATTTCTCTTGGAAGACTCCCCTTTCATGGTGGTCTTCCCTTTCAGCTGCTGTACTTATGCAGCTAGCGCAGGAGTGGGCTGTCCATCCCACCTCCTCATGTCTTCTCCATGGTCGCGGAGGAAGAACCACAGGGTGTCCCATGGTGTGTACCTCCCACTGCCCTTCTCTTGGGTGGGGAAACGTCTGTTTCTAATGGCTGAGACATCAGCCCATGCAGGTGGAATGTAGGACATGTCCTGTTCCACTTTCTGGAGCCTCTGAGACAGTTCCCTTACAGCTGAAACTCAGGCATGTTGGGAGGAAGGGAGATTTCCTTCATATTGCCGGAGCTGGCCAGCCACTTCATCCACTGTTTGAGTCTGGGTGTCTCGCCACCAGGACACTACTGCTAATGCTTTGGAATGTGCTTCTGGTGCACTTTGCAGGAACTTCCACCACATCAACTGTGTGCAAGGGGCCTGATCTGGATCCATGGGTGACCACTCATCATTCAGATCACCATAAACCATGTCAAACACAGCCAATTCCCTGACGTTCTGAATGCCCTTCTCCATGTGGGTCCACTTGCCTAACTGACATAGGACATCATCCTTGTAGGGGTACCTCTCCCTTACACTGAGCAGGAGTCGCCTCCAAAGGCTGAGGGTTTGAGTCTGTTTCCCTATTGCCTTGTCAGTGCCAGCCTCCCTGGACAAAGATCCCAGCTGCTTGGCCTCTTTCCCCTCCAATTCCAAAACACCAGCTCCACCATCCCAGCATCGGAGCAACCAGGTGAAAATCTGCTCGCCTGGAAGGCAGCTGAAATCCTTCCACATATCTCACAACTCACTCAGGGATAGAGATCGGGTGATCACCTCCGGCTCATTCCCCTGTTCTCATTCTGGGCCTGGCTTATCTCCATCCCCTACTATGCGAGCTGACTTTTTGGTATATTTGGTTTTCTGTATCGGGGCGATTGATACTGGCACTGATTGTCCCTCTGGCCCAGCTGCTGTGCTGGTGGAGGCAACTGGTACTGGCACTGCCTGTCCCCCTGGCCCAGCTGCTGTACCAGTAGGTTCATTTTCAGATCCTGCAGCCCTTTCTCTCCCTTGAGGGCAGTGAACAGTGTTAAAGATGACACGGTAGGCATGGACAAGTCCCCAGCACATTGCAGCGAATTGTGTCTCCCGGGGTTTGTCAGATTGGCAACACACCTTTTTCAAACACCACCAGTTTATCAGGACTCTGCACTTGTTTGGGAGTGAAATTCCAAAACGTTGGGGGTGACCACTGACCCAGGCACTTGCTCATCTCTTCCCACACACCTTGCCACTCATAACCATCTGCCCTTGGGGCAGGTTTCCGGGTGGTGCTATTTTTGGAGAAGTACCGCATGGCCCAAAACAAGATTTGGCAGACATTTAGAAAGCACTGTGCCGCAAACACACTGGCCTGGATGCTCCAAGGATAGGTAAAACTCTCAAAACCCGAGAGGATCTCTTCCCCTGGCTCACCCATAGAGGGGGTGAGACCCCTAACAAAAGCCCAGGCAGCAAACAGGTACCGGTTCACCCCCACAAGCAGTGATGCAAGCACATTATAAGCAGTCAGTAGCCAGTATAGCAAAACAAGACCCTTGAGACATTTTCCACCGACAACAAACACCAGCACTGGGAACACACAGTAGATATAAGGATTAATCCAGCCCCACCACGCAAGCAAGTTGGCCAGCATTGCGAATGTTCCTTATCAAACAATACAAATAAAACCAGAAAAATTACACGTAACAGACTGCTCTAACACACTCTGGTCAGGGTTTGTCCGTTTATTTTTTGTCCTTATCTCAACCCCATGTTGGGTGCCAAAAAGGCTGTGGTGGTTTAGGCCCTGCCAGGACTGGAGACCATGATGCCACTGCCTTTCCCCCACCCTCGGACTGGACGGGGCAGGGAGTGAAATACAAATCCCGGGGTTGAGATAAGGGAAAATTTAATACAACAGTGTAACAACAACAAACCAAACAACAACAATAACAATAACAGTAATAACAATGAACAGAACAATAGATATACTGCATGGATACAGCAGTGAGGGTACCGACTAGAAAAAAGCCGTCTCTGGTCTTCCCGCGCTTGGACGCCTGGAGGTGACATCAGCATGGTATTGAATAACCCGGCTAGAGCTTCCCTCCTCACTGCTGGGGAATCTTAACCCTATCCTAGCTGAACCAGGACACAGTGCTTCCATGACCTATTGCCCAACACTCTCAACATAGTCTTTAACAGTCCATTATATCTCCCAATCTTTCCAGAGGCTTGTGGGTGATAGGGGATGTGATACACCCACTCAATGCAGTGTTTCTTTGACCAGGAGTTTACAAGGTCATTTTGGAAATAAGTTCCATTGTCTCATTCAATTCTTTCTGGGATATCATGTTGCCACAAAATTTGCCTTTCAAAGCCAGAGATTTTTTTTAGGGCAGTGACATGATTTATGGAGTATGTTTCTAGCCAACCATGCTTCCACCATGGTGAGTACATAGTGCTAGCCTTGGCATGCTCATGGCAGTGATTCAATGTAGTCAATTTTCCAGGCCTCGGCATATCGAAAACCCATCCACCACCCTCTGTTCCAGGGAGATTTTACTCATATGGCTTACTTGATTGCAGCACAGGTTTCACATCATGAGTGACCTCTGTGATGGACTGCATGGTCAGCTCTACTGCTCAATCACGAGCCCATATGTATGTTGCATCTCTCCCTCAATGTCCCAATGTTTTGTGGGTCCATAAAGCTACAAATAGCTCACCCTTATGCTCCCAGTTCAGGTCCACTTGAGGTACTTCAATATTGGCAGCCTTGTCTACCTGTTCATTGTTTCAATGTTGTTCAGTGGTGCAGCTTTTGGATGTGTGAGTATCTAAATGACATACCTCTAGAGACATGTTTTCTACTGGGCCAGCAATGTCCTGCCACAACTTAGCAGCCCAGATGGGTTTACCCCTGTAATGCCAATTGATCTTCTTCCACTCCTATAGCCATCCCCGTAAGGCATTAGCCACCATCCAGGAGTCAGTACAGAGATAGAGTACTGACAACTTTTCTCATTCAGCAGTCTCTAGGGCTAGCTGGATGGCTTTCACTTCTGCAGACTAAATTAACTCACCTCCTTCAGTGGCCTCAATGACTTGTCATGTGGCACTCCACACAGCAGCTTATCACTTCTGGTGGTTTCCTACCACATGACAGGATCCATCAGCAAAGAAAGCATTCATCTATAACTCATTATATGGTGGTGTCTCTTGGACACATGTCACTTCCTCAGGCAATGCTCCAAAATCTCTGCCTTCTGGACAGTTTATGATCTCTTACAGGATTCCTGGGCAGTTGAGTTTCCTCAAGTCGAGTCTGGTTTGCCTGTGACAGTAATTACTGAGTGATCTCACTGTCATCTCAACCCACGAGCCTTTTGTTATATTTTGTCTTCCCCGTCCAGCTGAGGAAGGGAGTGATAGAGTGGCTTTGATGGGTGCCTGGCTTCCATTCAGGGTCAACCCACCATAGAGATTTATCCCTCTTCTTATCTCAGAAAGAAGTGATATTATAATTTTATATGAAATAATGCATGTAGCCAGAAAATATAGTAGGAAATGGGTCATATAGTAAATTCTTGAAAAGTGTTGAACATTGTGTTAGGTGGTCACAAATATTACTGACTACAACTGCTTGAAATTAGTCTAGGCAACAGTTTTTGTGAAAAGATTCAACAAGTAACAGAAGTTGTGGTTACAAGAAAAGGAGTTATTGCAGCAGCAAAATACTACACACACACACACACACACACACACACACACACACACACACACACATAGACACACCCTTGACTGCATCCAACTCAAACAACCAGCAGGAAAAGTCTTCTGGCATACGATGTCTAGAAAGTAAAGCAACTCAGGGCAGATAGGAATCTCTTTTTAAAAGAGAGAATATGAAAATCATTAATAGAAAACAATACAGATTTGTATATAAAAGAATAAAGCATAGTAAGGACTAAAGGCTCTCTTTGATGACCTAAATAAATAAATGAATTTGGCCAAACATGAAGAAGGTTGTTTCTAAGCAGGTAAGAAACATCACAGTGAATCTACATACAAAAACTGGCAGACTAACACACAGAAATCAGAGAAACATAAGGGGTTTATTATTGTGCAAAACACTTAAGGGCTGAATTTATTGCTTTTCTGAGGACTATAGCTAATGTTAATAGAAACATAGTAAGACTAATATTAACTTGGGAATCAAAATCGCAAGCTAAATTAGGGAGAGAGTCAATTAAAGAGCAAATGACTGGACTACATGTATGCAAATAAACAAGGTCTGATGAAATCTACTTTCTAGAATTTCTGAAGCGTTTATGTCTGAAATGCTGTTAGTTACTAATAAATTCTATCAAAACCATAATGGCTTTTCTCTTTAAAACCAGTAAGTGTTATCCATCTTGAGTTTATGAAACCTTTTGATGCATTCACTCATCCTATCGTCATTTTCAGAATTGGGCATTTTTCAATTAATAGCAATTATAATGAATACGGTGTTTGAAAATAATTCATTAGAGTTGAATTTAACTAGTATGTCTCTCCCCCTCCCCAATATATAGGCATTGTAAAATATGAAGCTTTTGATGGCATTTTTCATTTCAGAAGCAGAAAATTCTGTTTTTAAATTTCATTAAGCTATTTTTTGTTTTAAACATTGACCAGAAATATTTTGCCATTTTACATTATTTTGCGAAGGATACCATTTCAATGCTCTGCAGTACCAATGTTTAATTCCTTTCAAAAGACACAGGAAAAATACTTTCTGCTTGAACTGAACCAATTTAAAAAAAAGAAAAAAAGGCACAGTTGCTGTGGCCGCAGGGGACCCAAGTATATGCCAAGTACTGGGGAGATGTTGTTTCACTAAGAACTAAACTGTTGTTTCTCTATTGAGGATCAGGTAGCAAAAGGGTCTTTTCAAAATTGTTGATCATGATAGCTGCTAAACCATAATACTAATTTCTTACTCAGTTTGACATCTGAATTAAAAGATATATGATAAAGAGAAAACCCATGCAGGGCAAATGCACAATTGGTTGAAAAAAACATCCTTTCAATACTTATCAGTAACATGCTCCCAAACTTGAAGGTTATTCAGTCATACCTCACAGGGATCTGTCTTATTTCCCATGCTGTTCACTAATTTATAATTTTTTTAATGTTGAAAAAGAAAATCGTAAGTACTTTGAGTGGCTAGACTACAATTCATAATCTTCTAACAGAATATATTTATACATTGGTCCATAATTTTGTCTAAATTAAAAAGAATTTGTTGGAAAAAAGACACAACTCCTTTATAATACTGTCTTACAAGCTATATTCTAGCAATAAGATGCTCCAAGGAGCAAGTCATGTACGTGTAGGTCTACACACATGAAGAGGTGCCTAAGAGAAATGATATTGCTTCCCAAAGCCAAATAATTGCATCAACGAGATGAGGCATCCAACCTGCAGACAATGAGGTATCAATTATACCATTCACTTAGATGAAGGAGGATGAGATATATAAGTTAATAAACCTTAGGAAAATTTAAGAAACTAAAAAAGCAAAATAATTTAACTTCAAAATTAGTTGTACAAATGTTTATAGAGTAAGCTTTCAGGAAGTAACCTAAAAACTCTTCAAACTTTTCAACAAACTCAGAATTGTGCTGCTGTTGCAAAAAAGAGAAAAGTCATTCTTGAAATGCTAATGGAAGTATTGCCTGAAAGACATGGGAGATGTTATGGCTCTTTTCTGGAATGGTGTGGTCAGTTTCTGGTATTCCCCCTTCAAAGGTGAAAATACACTGAAGAGTGATATCTTTATTTCATTATGACTGTATGGCTTTTGCAGATGGTCCTAAACACACTGTGCTCATGTTCAAAAATTACATGGTGCAATCCAGCTCTAGTCCAAAAACTGTGTTACTATATTGGACTTCAGTGTGATTCAGCTAATTAGCCCAGTTTCTCAAGTGTATCACTATGCTGGCAGCAAAAGAAGGTTTGAACCAAAGCTGGATCATGGTGAGCCAACTTGGACAGCCAGACCACACTTGAGTCTATTTTTATGAGACAATACAGATATATTTCCAGAGGGAATGGAAATAAAAGCAAGTGAATATACTAAAAATGAAGTATGAAAGTTTTGAAAACAAATGAAAGAAAAGAAAATATCTCTCAGTAAATTTCCCTTCAAAATGTCAATAAACTTGTCTTTCTAAATTGTTTTATTAGATGAAGAAAAGCAAAAAGTGTTGTTAGCAATGTGATTTTACAAATATTACTTTAAGGTTCACTTTGTTATTTTGTTAACGTGTAAATGTGTATTGTAACCTTGTGTCAAACTGCTTCTTTTCTACCTATTATTTCTCTGAGGGGATTAAAATGTGATTCACTGATGTGTCCCAAGCAGCATTTTTTAATATTTGTTAAAAAAATTCATGTAAAAAACATCAGCTAAGTATACCAGTATAGCAGCTGCTACACTTGCAAACAGTCAGTTTCAAATCAAATGAAAAAGGTCATAGCTTTATTTACTTCCTGAAAACATCATGTGTAAACCTTTTCAACTTCTTGACTTTTCCCTTGAATTCATCCACAGATGTTATGATCTCCAGCATTGTTCTTTTACAAATATTGACTTTCCTCTATGGTTTCTTCTAGCTACATTAGTCAATAAAGAATGGTTAGATTACCTCAAAAGACTTGTCTATACATAAGCTGTTACTTCATCTGGCTCAGAGTTCCCACTTCTTAATCCCAAAGTATCACCTCCTATTGTTATTCAGGATTTATTTTTTTTTTCTATGTGATTCAAGATAGCAATATGAGGCCAGTTTCACTTACATATGTTCTAAGAATTAGCTCAATGAAAGACTAATTGTTTTAGGCTTCTCAATTACCTAAAATAATATTTTTTCATGGGAATGCACCAGGTTTTTAAGACTTATTTGAAAAAAACCTTGAAACTCTGGAAAAATTTCTGGGTTGAAATAGAGTGCAACACAGAAGAGTCAGTCTCTTACTGGTTAGACCATTAATTCTGTATATTTCCATTAACCTGAAGACCTCAGGAACATATTAGATGAATGAATTAAATATATGGGTGTGATTTGGTTTCCATTTATAGACAGATAAATTTTAAATCCATCCATTAATATTTTTATCCAGTAGAATTTAAATATGTTCTTTGAAAGTTTCTCCAGAACATGCCTGGGTATCTCTGTCACCCCATATCAAGAAGGGATTAGAAAACATATATTTGACTCCAAAAATCTATTAGTGAATGTCGTACTTCTTTAGATCAGTAATTTTGGAGGTGTGATCTATGTGAATTTTACTTAGGATAAATTTTTTTTAAAAAAATAATTTGACATCCCTATAAAACATTTTGCAAAGTGCATATATTTAAAAGGAATTATTTTGAAATTAACTTTATTTTTATTCCCTTTTGATTTACTGTGTATGTTGCTAATCTAGGTTTCATGTAATGTCAGCATGGCCACAGAAAACTGTACTTCTTTTATACTCTCTCCTTGTCTAACAGTGGTACTTTAACCTTTCAATCAATCCCTTTAAATGGCCTGTCACTTCAACGGTTGAAAGTGAAATCTAGTGTTTATAGTTTAATTCAACTTCTGCAAAGGCATATTTTCATTCATCTATCATGTTGGTCTCAGCTGTTCAGGGCAGAGCAGGATATATGGAAACTGACATTCTGTCTTCTTGGTGTTAAACATAAGTCTTGGGAGAAAAATCGCTTTATATGCATATAAGTTGATCTTCTGCATAATGATTTCTTCCAAAAATCGGGTTTCCACAAGAGACAGATGCTCAGAACTAGGTTCATATACAAAGGTAATGATATTGTTCTGCTTTCAGATATATGATAAAGCTGAAGCCAATTTGCTTACATTTAGTGTAAAATTTGAGTAAGCAAAGAAGTACCTAAGGAGGAGTAGTGTAACCGATCTTATAATCATAGAGGACTCATATGGAAATTAAAAAAAAAAAGAAAAAAAAAAAAAAAAAAAGAAATGCCTCAGTTTATTTAGAAAATACAGAAAATCTAGATTAATAACGGACTCAAAATTGGAAATTTTTATTGATATTATGGCAAGAGTATTACACATAAAAATGAACTCCAGATTATAGAGAGGCAAATTTGCATGTAAAATTAGATGCCTAATACTGCAGTTGCATTCCATACTTGGAAATCAATTCAGTGTCCTAAACAGAATGATCTGGTGTTACTTTAGATGATTTAAAGTATCCCATTTCAGAAAGCTGGTCTTCTGTAATTGTGCCATATATGCCACCTTCATGGACACATCTTAATCTACCTAGGACTTCGTAAATACTATTAAACTCCTCTATCTAGACAACTAAACCAAGCCCTAGATATTTAAATGCAAGTATGTACATGTGAACTAAGAAAAGGATTCATCTACCTACCCTTAGTGTCTTCTGTCATTTTATGCGCTCTGGAACAGCCTACCATTGCTGTTCTACAAGGATGAAGGTCTCCTACAGTCCCAGGGCCAAATCAGTCAGGTCCAAGCAGAAGATAGTGTTGGATCAGATATCTCAGTGTCATTAACCAGTCTCAGTTTAATCAGTGAAGCCCATCTCAAGGTGTCTAAGTTATTGTTTTTGTAGAAGGTAATTTTTGGTTGTCTAAGAAGGAGCATTTAGTCTTATTTGACATGTCCTTGTATATTTCATTTAATTTCCAGATACTGCTTCAGGAAAGCATAATTTTCTGGTGTCAGAGTTATCAGCATCTTACAGATGTCTTGGCTACTCAGAAGCATCTCACATAATAGTATATGCCTGTGTTCTGACAACTGAATCACATCACCTGACTTATGCCTAGAGAATTACATTTAAACATTAAATTTAGATCTAAAACCTGGTGATAAGTCTACCTTAAGACTCAGATAAGTGGTCAGATCTTAGGCCTTAGGGTGACTTTGACTGGATGCATGAATTATAGGTATCTAAAATTATCTATGATAAATTTCACCACCAGAATGAAACCATTTAGAATATCTAGAGCAGGATGACCTGCTCAGCTTGGTGGCGGAACTCAAAGAAGAGGTCAAGAGTTTAAGAAGTATTAGGGAGTGTAAAAGGGAAATTGTTTGGTGGAGTAACACCCTAGCACCCCTAAAGCAACAGGAGCAAATGGAGGCTCCAAACGAGGCAGGTGATCCCTCACCCTCTTCCTGCCAGGCAGAAGGAGGGGACCTAAGAGATGGGGGAGGCTGGAAACAGGTCCCCACTCAGGAAGGCAGGAAAATCCACTCCCAATCTCCCTCACCCTCCATGGTGTCCCTTCACAATAGATTTGTGGCCCTGGAACCTTTGAATGAAGAAGAGAAGGAGGAAGAGAATGAGACAAGGAGAAAGACCAAGGTCCACCAAGGCTGGGTCATTCTAGATCAGGTATTAAAACCAGTTCTAAAAAGAACCCCAGAAGAGTCATTGTAGTGGGTGACTCCATTCTGAGGAGTGTCGAAGGTCTCATATGCAGACCAGACCCGCTTCATAGGGAAGTCTGTTGTCTCTCTGGGGCCCACATCAAGGACCTCACGGCTAAACTCCCTGCTCTAGTGAGACCCAAGGACTACTACCATCTCCTCATTTTTCAGGTAGGTAGTGACGACGTTACCAGGAGAAGTCCTAAATCAATGAAGAGAGATTTCAGGGCCTTGGGGAAACTGATTAAGGTGTCGGGGGCACAAAACGTGTTCTCCTCCATCCCTTCAGTTGTGGGGATGGATGAAGAAGAATACCGGAGAACTCAACAGATGAACTTGTGGCTCCAAGACTGGTGTTACCATCAGGGCTTTGGATTTTTCAAACATGGGTTGGTATACAGGGCACCAGACCTTTTGGCATTAGATGGAATGCACCTGTCCCAGAGGGGGAAAAGGATCTTGGGGCAGGAGTTAACTGGGCTCATTGACAGAGCTTTAAACTAGATTTGAAGGGGTAAGGGGGCAAAACATCAGCCCATCTGAAGTGCATGTATACCAATGTACACAGCATGGGTAACAAACAGGAGGAGCTTGAAGCCATGATGAAACAGGAAAATTTTGATGTTGTGGCTATTACAGAAACATGGTGGGATGTCTCCCATGACTGGAGTGTGCCAATCAATGGCTACAAGCTCTTTAGGAGGGATAGACAAGGAAGGAGAGGTGGTGGGGTGGCGCTGTGTGTTAGGGACTGTTATGATTGCTTTGAGGACAAGTGTACTGAAGACAGGGTAGAGCGTCTCTGCATTAGAATCAGGGGGAAGGCCAAGAGGGCAGATGTTGTAGTAGGATTCTACTATAGGCCACCCACCCAGGACAGAGAGGTGGATGAAATATTCTATAGGCATTTAGGGGAAATCTCAAGATCACTTGCCCTTGTTCTTGTGGGAGACTTTAACTTCCCAGACATCTGCTGGAAATACAACACAGCAGAGCGGGACCAGTCCCAGAGATTCCTGGAATGTGTGGGAGATAACTTCCTGACACAGCTGGTGAGTGAACTGACCAGAGAAGGTGCCCTGCTGGACCTCCTCTTTGTGAACAGAGAACGACTGGTGGATGATGTAGCGGTTGGAGGCTGACTAGGGCACAGCGATCATGAAATAATAGAGTTCTCTATTCTTAGAGAGGCCAGGAGAGGGCTAAGCAGAACTGATATCCTGGACTTCCAAGGGGCTGACTTTGACTTGTTTAAGCACCTGCTTGACAGGATCCCATGGGAGACGATCCTGAAGGGTATAGGGGTGCAGGGAAGGCTGGACACTCTTTAAGAGAAAGTCTTAATGGCACAGGAGCCTGCTGTCCCCGGGTGCTGTAAGAGAAGCTGGTGCCAGAGAAGACCACCCTGGCTGAACAGGGAGCTTTGGTTGCAACTCAGGGAGAAAAAGAGAGTTTATGGCCTTAGGAAGAAGGGGTTAGCCACTCTCAATGATTACAAAGATGCTGTGAGTCTATGCTGGGCAGAAATCAGGAGGTCTAAAGCCCAGCTGGAAATTAATCTGGCTTCAGCAAACAAGGACAACAAGAAATGTTTCTATAAGTCTGTCAGTAGCAAAAGAAAGACCAGAGAGAGTCTCCATCCTCTGCTAGATACAGGACGAAACATGGTAACAAGTGATGAGGAGAAGGCTGAGGTGCTTAATGCCTTCTTTGCCTCAGTCTTTAATAACAAGACTAGTTGTACTGAGGGAATCCAGCCTCCTCAGCCAGAGACTGGGAGAACGACCCCCCCAGCAATCCAAGAGGAGATAGTCAGTGACCTACTGCATCACATAGACACACACAAGTCTATGGGACTGGATGGGATACACCTGAGGGTGCTGAAGGATCTGGCTGGGGTGCTCACCAAGCCGCTTTCCATCATTTACCAGCAATGCTGGCTGACCGGGGAGGTCCCGACAGATTGGAAATCAACCAATGTGACACCTATCTATAAGAAGGGTCGGAAGGATGATCCAGGAAATTACAGGCCTGTCAGCTTGACTTTGGTGCCCAGGAAGCTGATGGAGCAGCTCATCCAGAGTGCCATCACACAACACATGCGGGACAACCAGATGATCAGGCCCAGTCAGCAAGGGTTTATGAAAGGCAGGTCCTGCTTGACAAACCTGATCTCCTTCTATGACAGGGCGACCTGCTTATTGGATGAGGGAAAGGCTGCGGATGTTGTCTACCTTGACTTCAATAAGGTCTTTGACACCATTTCCCACAGCATTCTCCTGGCGAAACTGGCTGCTCGAGGCTTGGATAAGCAAACGCTTTGCTGGGTAAAAAACTGGCTGGATGGCCGGGTCCAAAGAGTTGTAGTGAACGGAGTTAAATCCTGTTGGCGGCCGGTCATGAGTGGTGTCCCTCAGGGCTCGGTTTTGGGGCCACTCCTGTTTAACATCTTTATTGATGATCTAGACGAGGGGATCGAGTGCACCCTCAGTAAGTTTGCAGACGACACCAAGTTGGGTGGGAGTGTTGATCTACTCGAGGGTAGGGAGGCTCTGCAGAGAGATCTGGACAGGCTGGAGCGATGGGCTAAGGCCAACTGTAGGAGTTTCAATAAGGCCAAGTGCCAGGTGCTGCACTTGGGCCACAACAATCCCCAGCAGCGCTACAGGCTTGGGGAGGAGTGGCTGGAGAGCTGCCAGTCAGAGAGGGACCTGGGGGTGTTGATTGACAGCCGGCTGAACATGAGCCAGCAGTGTATCCAGGTGGCCATGAAGACCAAAGGTATCCTGGCTTGTATCAGAAATAGCGTGGCCAGCAGGGACAGGGGAGTGATCTTACCTCTGTACTTGGTACTGTTGAGGATGCACCTCAATTACTGTGTTCAGTTTTGGGCCCCTCACTGCAGGAAGGACATTGAATTACTCGAGCGTGTCCAAAGAACGGCAACGACGCTGGTGAAGGGTCTGGAGCACATGTCATACAAGGAGCAGCTGAGGGAACTGGGGTTGTTTAGTTTCGAGAAGAGGAGGCTGAGGGGAGACCTCATCGCCGTCTGCAACTAACTGAAAGGAGGTTGCAGAGAGCTGGGGATGAGCCTCTTTAACCAAGTAACAAGCAATAGGACAAGAGGGAATGGCCTCAAGTTGCGGCAGGGAAGGTTTATACTAGATATTAGGAAGCATTTCTTTACAGAACGGATTGTTAGGCATTGGAATGGGCTGCCCAGGGAGGTGGTGGAGTCCTCATCCCTAGAGGTGTTTAAGAGTAGGGTCGACATAGCGCTTAGGGACATGGTGTAGTTGGGAACTGGCAGTGCTAGGTTAATGGTTGGACTGGATGATCTTCAAGGTCCTTTCCAACCGAGTTGATTCTCTGATTCTGTGGTCTACCAGATATAAGATTATGTACCTAATAAATTTTAAATAATGTTTACATTCTTACATTCCTTGTGAAAAATTCTGTTTTATTCTTTATATTTCAAATCAGTTAAATGCTAAAAGCAGCCACTTATTAAAATGAGACTTTTATAATTTTCAACAGTTAATAAATTGGGGTTTATTTCCAAATATTTGTACTATCTATGGATGTCATCTAGTGAGGAAGTACTTTCAAAGAAATAAATAATTTTTCATGATTCTGTTAAAAGTAAAGTACTAAGATGGAAGTGTTCTTGGTTCCTAGTTCCATATACTTCATGGCTCAATACCCATTTTTTTAAGATAGTAAGTATAGTTTATAGCAAGGTTTTTACACAGTGGAAACAAAATTGAATTTGTTAATGGAGTTGATTTACTATAAAACAATTTTTACTTTTTGTTAAACGAATGAAGAGAAGGGATTAAAATGTACTTTACAGTATTTTTCAGATCTATTTTAGTGCACAGCACTACTAATTGCTTGATTAAAATCAAATCTGACATGTTGGTAATATTTTAATTAGTAATACTTCTATGACTTGCTGGGAGATGACATGTTAATTTTGGCTTGCACCTTGAGAGACTGGCTGGGAAGCAGATGGAGCTAACTTGTAGAGTGGTATCCCTCCTGCCTTCCTTTTTTTATGGTGTGTGGTAAAATGAAGCCACTTGCTATGGCTGGGAAATGTGGCATGAATTCTCTTTTCTTTCTTAGAAAATCATGGTAAGATTATAATTTTGACTTGTTAGTTCAATTTAGCATTTCCCAGCACAGCTGTTCTATTTAACAGATACATTGCTAAGAATGATCATAAAATCATAGGATCATAGAATAATAGAATAATAGAATAGCTTGAATTAGAAAGGAACTTTAAATGTCATCTAGTCCAAGCCCCTTGCACTGAACAGGGACATCTTCAAGTAGATCTGGTTGCCCAGAGCCCTGTCCAACCTGGCCTTGAATGTTTCCAGGGATGGGACATCTACCACCTCTCTGGGCAACTTGTTCCAGTGTTTCACCACTTGCATTGTAAAAAATTTCTTCCTTATATCTAGTCTAAATTTACCCTCTTTTAGTTTAAAACCATTACCCCTTGTCCTATCACAACAGATCCTCCTAAAACATTTGTCCCCATCTTTCTTATAAGCTCCCTTGAAGTACAGAAAGGCTGCAATAAAGTCTCCCCATAGTCTTCTCTTCTCCAGGCTGAACAACCCCAACTCTCTCAGCCTGTCTTCATAGGGGAGGTGTTCCATCCCTCTGATCATTTTTGTGGCCCTCCTCTGGACCCACTCCAACAGGTCCATGTCTTTCCTGTACTGAGCTCTAGAGCTGGACACAGTACTTCAGGTGGGGTCTTGTGAGAGCAGAGGGCAGAATCACCTCCCTCAACCTGCTGGCCACATTTCTTTTGATGCAGCCCAGAACAGGGTTGGTTTTCTGGCTGTGAAAGTACATTGCTGGCTCATGCCCAGCCTTTAAAACACCAGTACCCCCCAGTCCTCCTCCTCAGGGCTGCTCTCAATCTCTTCATCTTTCATCCTGTATTGATAGTGGGGGTTGCCCCGACTCAGGTGCGAGACCCTGCACTTGACTTTGTTGAACCTCATGAGGTTCACATGGGCTTAATTCTTGAGCTAGTCCATGTCCCTCTGCATGTCATCCCTTCCCTCAGGCATGTCAACTACACCACTCAGCTTGGTGTCATCTGCAGAATTCCTGATGGTGCACTTGATCCCACTGTCTGCATCACTGATGAAGATATTAAACAGTACTGGTCCCAGTTCAGACCCCTGAGGGATGTCACTCAGACATTGAGCCATTGACAACTACTCTCTGGATGCGACCATCCATCCAGTTCCTCATCCACTGAACAGTGCATCCATCAAATCCGTCTCTCTCCAATTTAGAGAGAAGGATGTTGTGGGGGACTATGTCAAAGGCCTTACAAAAGTCCAGATAGAAATCATCCATAACTCTTCCCTTGTCCACTGATCTAGTCACCTCATTATAGAAAGCCACTCGGTCAAGAAACACTTGCTCTTGGTGAAACCATGCTGGCTGTCTCAAATCACCTGTCTGTCTTCCATGTGCCTTAGTACAACTTCTAGGCGGATATGTTCCATGGTCTTCCCAGGCACAGAGGTGAAGCTGACAGGTCAGTAGATCCCAAGGTCCTCCTTTCTACCCTCTTTAAAAAAAGGGTGCAAAGTTTACATTTTTCCAGTCACCGGGGACTTCACCTGACTGCAATGACTTTTCAAAGATGATGGAGAGTGGCTTGGCAAGTACATCAGCCAATTCCCTCAGGACTCTGGAATGCATCTTGTCAGGTCCCATAGACTTGTTTATGTTCAGGTTCCTCGCAAGATCGAGAACCTGATCTTCTCTTACAAGCGGGAGAGACTTTGTTCTCCCAGTCCCTGTCTTGCAGTCGATCCACTCAAGAAGTGTGGGAAGTGAAACTGCTGTGAAAGAGTGAGGCAAAAATATTGTTGAGTACCTCAGCCTTCTCCTCATCTGTTGTTACCAGTTTGCCAGTCTTGTTCATCGGAGGTGTACACTTTCTTTGACCTTCCTTTTCTGGCTGACATACCTATAGAAGACCTTTTTATTATTCTTTGCATCCCTTGACAAGTTCAGCTCCAGCCACACTTTGGCCTTCCTGACCCCATCCCTACACAACCATTCAGTGTCCCTATACTCTTCCAGGATATCTGTCCCTGCTTCCACTGCCTGTGCGTTTCCTTCTTGCCCTTTAGTTTCATCAGCAGGTCTATACTCATCCATGCCAGTCTCTTGCCTTCTTTGTCTGATTTCTTACACCTGGAGATCAAGAGCTCTTGCTCTCTATGGAAAACATCTTTAAAGGTCTTCCAGCTCTGTTCTGCTCCCTTGTCCCATTTGTTTTCATTCATTCTCTACAGTCTATTTTTATCTTTTCCATCTCCTTACTATCCCCTCTACATTTACAGTCCTGTTTGTAATAGATGGTGCATACATTAATGAGCTGGTTCTTGACTGTATTTCTGTTAGAGATAAATAACACAGTGGAAATATCTTTAATAAGATAAACTACTCTCTTTCCAAAAAAGGCTAGTAGCAAATGACAGACATTTGAACATAAACCACTCTGGCTGAAAATAACTACATAGGAAGGCCAAATTAAGACCAACACTTTTATGAAGCAAAAACAATATCTAAGATTTTAATTAACTAAAGAAAACAGTCAAATTTTGTGAGAGTCAAAATAATTGGTACCTCTGGAGGCAAGTATAACAAAGAAATTGAGGTAAGTCTGTGATTCTCATTAGACTTTGCTTAAATTACAGGTCTGCAGCAGTACAAGTTTTCAGGAACAGATCTTAAATCATTGTTTTTGCTGACATCAGCCTTATATATTAAAAGCAGGTACTTCAGAGTCTTCACAGTGGCCTTCAGCATGACCACATGGCGAAAAGAATCACACTGAAGCTAGTGCTCTGATGTCAACACAACAAAATTGTAGAGGTACGCAAGACAGTGCTGATGTAAGATGTTGCTCTAACACTAGAAAAATTTTTGATTTGATGTTTTTGGACTGTGTGCTGACTCCTGTGAATCTGAGCAATTTGAGTGAACAGATATGATGTAATCTAATAAAAGCAACTGAATTGATAGAAAATGGAGTCTTCTCTGGTTAATTTTAGTAAATACTTGAAGAGAACCATGAACCACAGATAAAAAAAAGGATAGTTTTCTGCTATTTCAAAAGTGGTGCAGAAAAAAAAGATGTACTTCAGGGGAACTATTTTCTGTAGAGTTTTTATATGCAAACACAAAACAAAACCTAAAATGTATTGTTTTTATAGATGATTTAGTTATGAAGAGTCTAATAATATACAACCATATAAAATATGTCAAATATATTCTTAAAATTATGACTATGACAACAGAGTTCAACCTGAAGGTGTCATAAAACTCAATTTAAAAGTCAATACATCCAGAAGACAGAATATTTTCACTAGCATACTTGAAAGAGTTTTCTTGTAATGCAGAAATTTCATAAAAATAAAACCCCATCTAGCAAAAAAATATTCAGCATTCTATTAACAAAATCTCTACGTTGGCTGACCTCTTAAAATTAGTCAGGTTTGAATCCAAAAATTAAAAAAAAAAATCCCATAATATGAATATGAATATATAATAATTTTGACTCTTTACTGTATGACACAGTGGTGATGGGTTTGCATCTTATCACCTCCATCAATGCCTCTTTTATTACAACCGTCAGTAACTTACATGGAGAAGAATGGATCAAGTCAAAATTACAACTCCTTTAATGTAAAGTAAAGGGAGTAAAATCAGAAATAAGGAAGGAAGACTTCAGTAAATATATAGATAGTAAACATTACAGAAAATTATTGATATTATTAATTATTGAATACAACTACAAATACCTTGGCCATTTTGTTGTTAAATATATAAATATAAAAAATTATATAAATATAAAAATATATGTTAAATACATATTAAATATATTTAATAAATATATGAAATAGGTTTATTATATAAACTATAATAATATATTCTATTTTGTATTAATATGTTTAATATTAAATATTTGCTGATATTTAACTTTATATATATATTTATATATAGACATGCTTGTGTGTGTGTGTGTATGTACATATAAACATGTACCTATATATGTATGACACATATATATATATATCTCATCAATATATTAGAACATGAGAAGCTAATTTGCAGATTTCTGATGGAAACAAATTTGATGGAATGTAAAAAATATTTGGTCACTAAATTATCTTGTCCAGTGACATCTAACACTACTGAAACTGTACATTTGTTTCTGGAGGAACCAATACACATTGAATGACCAGAATAGAATTTTCCATAGGTCTATCAACATTTTTAATAAGGAGCAAATTCTTGGAAAGAGTATTTAAGATTGTCTGATTACAGAATAATGTGTATTTACTAAATGCCTTGGGGACAGTACAATATAGATCTGACATTAGGTGTGTCTAAAAATTATTTTGCTGGTTTTGTGTATGTGGTGTGCCACTGCAGAGACTCCCCTGCAGTCCATGGTGAGAGGGCAGGATGTCTCCCTGCAGCCCATGGAGGTCACCAGTGAAGCAGACACCCACCTGCAGCCCATGGAGGACCCCATGCTGGAGTAGGTGCTGGTGCCTGAAGAAGGCCAGGACTCTGTGGGAAGCCCCCAGTGTTGTAGTTCAGAGCTGGGATGATTGCAACACATGGGAGGGACACACGCCAGAACAGTTCAGGAAGGGCTGCATCCCATGGGAAGGACTCATGTTGGAGAAAGTTCGTGGAGGATAGTCATGTGAGATGGAGCCCATGCTTGAGCAGAGGAAGAAGGCTAGGAGTCCTCCTCTTGAGGAAGGACCAGCAGGACTGACTGCACCCCCCCCATTCCTTGTCATCCTGGGCTGCTGGGGTGGAGGAGGTAGAGAAATGGGGAGCAAAGCTGAGCCTGGGAAGAAGGGAAGGGTGGGGGGAAGGTGTTTTTAAGACGTGGTAGTGCTTCTCACTGTCCTACTCTGTCTGTTAAGAGTTGTTGTTGTTAGTGTCTGAATTAAATTGATGTTCTTTTTCTTCCCCTAAGGAATCTGTCTTTTGCCTGTGATGGTAATGGGTGACTCATCCCTCTCTGTCCTTATCTTGATTCTTGAGCCTTTTGCTTTATTTTCTCCTTCCCATTCCTGAGGGGGAAGCAGTGAGTGAGCAGCAGCCTGGTGCTCAGTTGCCCTCTGGGCTCAAACCACAGCAATTATGGAATAGAAAAGAAAAATTGAGCAAAACATGCCAAAGACTTTAAGCAAGTAGAGACAGAACACATTTTGGAAATTATGCAAAAGTTTCTTAAGGATTCCCTGATAAAGAGTTTTGCACTTATTGGTAGCAACTCAGTAAAGACATTGACTGAGTCTTTTATTAGATTTTTAAAACAGTAAGAATCCTCACACAAACAAATTTTGACAAAGACAGATTTAGAAGATACAACTTAAATAGTGGCTTGAACATTATGGACACACCACCTGCTAGTGGACAAATAAACTAAAACCTAAATCTTTCAGATTCAGGAGACTGTATGTATCATAACTACTGGGAGGGAAAAAAAAAAAAAAAAAAACAGACAAAACAAGACTCTATCAAAGATATCATTTCATGACAGATGAACACACGCCTGAATAGAAGATTTATGGCTATCATCCTCTAAAAAAAGAGCATTATGGAACAAGGCAAGGAAAGAGTAACATAGAGGTGGAAGAGACTGACATAGTACAATCCTTGGATCAGACTGCCAGTGACTAGATGTTCTCATCAGATTTTTCAGATACGTTTCCATGTTGATGCTACCCTTTACGGTCTATGCAGAGTTCATTATAAATTAGTTTTCTGTAATATACAACAATTACAGTCAATGCAATTTTGTTTTGTCTTACTAATATTAAATTCTAGTAAATAATGTTTAAAAACAGAATGATGGAG
Source organism: Strix aluco (assembly GCF_031877795.1). NCBI lineage: Eukaryota > Metazoa > Chordata > Aves > Strigiformes > Strigidae > Strix > Strix aluco. The sequence goes on along the minus strand of NC_133932.1, from coordinate 87,888,784 downwards.
TACTCTGTAATGACATAGAAGGCCTTAGAAATGGGAAATAATTGGTACTTTGCATCTGCCATGGAGAACAGAGTGAAGAACAACAAGCTTTTGAAAATGTAGCCCTTCCTGCTGTCTTCTCCAGTTGTAAACTGGAAATCAGACATTTAGGAGAGAGCAGCCAAATTAAGTGTTCCTAAAAGAAAATTCTCATACTTTTACCACTTGTATAGCTTGAGAGGGTTAGTAATGAACTTTGTTGCAGACAAGCTTCTGACAGTAAGGTAGGGAGATGTGACTTAACTGATTATGAAGAAATGGAAGAGTCTGCATCTGGGACATTTCACGTGTTCCTTGTGTTGGAGTGTTCGACAAAAGCTAAATTTCATCTTAAACAGCAAGGCAGATGGGTGCAGGATGAAGAAAATAAAAGTAACGCTATGCTAACAATATTGTATTTTATACAAAAAAACAAGTGATATTGTCATATTCCAAAGCATACTGAATTAACAGAGATTGAGGAACCAGTGTATAAAATGGTAATATTTACCATTATTATTTTAGAATGAATTTTTAAAAAACATATTTATACATACAGTACAACGCTAAATGAAGTGATCCCAACATTAGTAAATAGTACTGATATCATACTCTAGAAACTTAATGCAAATAAGTCAATAAAAGAATTTCCAAATAAAACAATGGTGAGTGGAAGAGTTTTACAATTAGACTGCTAGAATTCATCTAGAAAGAGCGTCTTTAGTCTCAATGAGATCAAATATTGACATGCTAGGGAATCCAATGGAAAATGAATCCAGAAAAATAGTGGGTATGAATCAGATTAAATTGTATAAACTAGCTGGGAATAAGTATGAAATCACTGCTATCTAAACTATCACTGCAGACACAGGAACCAGAGTAATAACTATTATGATTTACAAAATGAGAGCGCAGGAGCAAACAATGAAAGAGGGATAAAGATAAGAAAGTAGCCTATAGATTCAATTAATCTCTGTGTAGAAACCGACTTGGATATCAAGATTTTTCCTGATATAGGTATTTTTTCAGTAATTATGAGAATCTGGTGTTTGGGGATAACTCACTCTTAGCAGCAGCTCATGATAGGTTTACCCTATTACATTTTCATGTTGCTATGACAATGCATCTAAAATAGAGTTGGCTCAGATAAGTGGACAGTGAGGTGGTCTGAAAACTGGTTGAACTGCTGGATCCAAAAGGTTGTGATCAATCGCACAAAGTCTAGTTGGACATCAGTCACCAGAGTGTGTACAAGAGTTCATACTGGTGTTAATACTGTTTAACTTCTTTGTTAATGACCTATGTGTTTGGACAGACTGTGCTCTCAAAAAGTTTACAGGTGATACAAATCTGGTAGAAGTGTTTGATGAACCAGATGGTTGTTCTGCTGTTCAGAGGAACTTGAATTGGCTGGATAAATGGGCCAACAGTAATCTCAAAAAGTTCAACAAATGGAAATGCAAAGTCCTGCACATGGGAAGGAATAAGTACATGAATGAGTACATGCTGGGGCTGAACAACTGGAAAGCAGCTTTCCAAAGAAGAACCTGGGAGTCCTGATGGACAGCAAATTGACCATAAGCCAGCAATGCTCCATTGCAGCAAAGGCGGCCAACAACTTCCCAGATTTCATTAAGAAGAACATTGCTAGGAGGCTGCGGGAGGTGATTCTTCCCCTTAACTCAGCATTGGTGAGGCCCCATCTGGAGTGCTGGGTCCAAGTCTGAGCTCCTCAGTAGAAAAGAGACATGGAAATACTGGACTAAGTCCTGCAAAAGGTCATGAAGTTCATTAAGGACTTGAAGCATCTGACATGTGAGGAGAGGCTGAGGGAGCAGTGACTGTTCATCCTGGAGAAGAGAAGGCTTGGAGGAATCTTATCAATGTGTATAAATACCTGATGTGGGGGAGTAAAGAAGACAAAGCCAGACTCCTCTCAGTGATATTCTGTGAACGGACAAGAAAGCACAAATTGATATACAAGAAATTCTCTGTAAGCATAAGAAAAAGGGTTTTTTTGCTGTTAAGGCAGTCAAACACTGGACCAGGTTTCCCAGAGAGGTTGTAGAGACTCCCTCTTTGGAGATACTGATAACTCAACTTGGACATATCCCTTAATAACCTGCTGTAACTGACCTTACTCTTAACAGAAGCACTGAACTAGATCTCCGTAGGTTCCTTCTGACCTGAACAATTCTTTGATATTCTGATATACAACCATATTATAATACAATGAGAGCTAATTTGCATTGGTTTCATCAGCTTCTCTAGCTGTGCCTTCATGCATTGTTGAATCAGGTTGAGATGAGATTTGATGATCTCTAGAGATTCCTTTTGGCTTTTACTTCCTTGATTTTATACTTTACTTGAGTGTAGAAAGCAGCAAAATGAAAATGTTGTAAAATATTTTGGTTGTGTTCTTTGAAAAACTCAGAATATTAATGCCCTTTCTTTTTTTCAAAAGGGCTTCGTACCTAATGCCAAGTCATACTGTGATTTTGTACTTAAATGAAATTCATGCTGAGCATTCTCAGTTTGCCAAGACACTCAAGACCTTTCACAACAACTGCAATGTATGTCCTAACTGAAAGAGCTGTGACTGTGTTGTCAATTTGATTAAATAAAGATAAAAACAGTGATAAAGCCCAGTGTTTCTAACTGCCCATTGTGTCTGTTGTAGAACTTCTGTGCAAACTGCAGTACAGTCTTTGTCTTTCTCATGCATTAATTTAAGGCTATGTGACTTTGCTGTCACAGCAAGACAAGGAAATGAAATTGTTGATATGGTCTCTCTGTTTCAACTAGACAATAGAGAAGTTTTTATACATTAATCTTTCTTTTCTACTTCATATGAAATGAAAATATAATTTCTTTATTTATTTCACTTTTTTGGTCTAAGAAAAATGGCTGTTATGCACTGTTAGAATAGTATGATACATGAGTAAATAATAGCTCTTTTAATCTTCTACATCCAAAAAAAACCCAAATAAAATTAAACAAACTTCTAGCATTTCTTCAGAAAAAAAACAAAACCCGCACGTTTACTATAGTTATAGGTTTGAGAATATTTTTATTTTAAAACTATTTCAATAGAAAGCTAGTATTTATACTCAAAGTGACAACCTCTGGAAATTGAGTTACAGATATTATAGGATTTGAATAAAAATTAAGTCTCTCAGTGTGAAAAATGTGTTTATGTTTAGTTTGGATCTTGTTTAAATTAAACATAATCACCTGCCTGAATTGCCCCCTCCCCCAAAAAATTCTGAAAATTCAAAATACTGAAAAAGTTTCAAAATATAGGTATAGACACAATTTTTATGAAATGTCATCTATTTCATAGATGCTGGAGATGTGCAGTACAGTTGACATTTTATCAATTTCACTGCTGCTATAAAGCCAGAATGTCAGTTGTGCTTAGCAACCACCCAGAGTCTGCTCATTTCCAGTACAATCAAAGAAATAGAATCTCAGGAACATAAAGGTGAAAACATATGTCCCAGAGTGCCTGGTATACTCCAGCCTCAGGGGTTTCTAAAGGCCTTTGAATATAGTTTATTTATCCAGGTATCTATAGTGTTCATTTTATATCTGACCTAACCATTCAGATTGACCTTATGGAATGGTACTTCTGGAGATTATTAGTCTTGTCTTAAAATGTACTTCTACAATCATTCATTCACTTAAGTTCTGATAGTGACTATGTGCCACCACTGTGATGAAAGGACTCTAATATAACTGGTTCATGAGGATGCCATGCTGGAGATATTTAAAACTTAATGAGAAGAAGTCTGAGGTTTCTTGGCAGGAACTAAAAGCTATAGAAGCACTGGGTCCCTAGCCATTGGGTGATCCCAATATTTTTTACAGTGTCAGTGACAATAGCAGTTCCAAAGTAAAAAGTAAAGACTATTGAGTCAGTGCTAAAACTGAACTGCTTAGAAGAAAAAGAGCTTTGCCTCAGAAGGCAGAAGCATGGTTACACTTAATGTTTTTGATAAAGCCTTTAATGCTTCCACAATTGCTATTTTATGCAAAATGTGCCTGAAAATTCCTGGTTGTACAAGTTGTGACATTTTATGATCTGTTCTTTGCATTCATCATTATTTGCTTGGCAGAAAATTTAAAGCTAACATTGTAGATATCAGACTATGCTGTGAAATATATATGACAAATCCTAACATAAAATCATTTAGATAGAAATATAACCTATGTACGTGAGCCTCAGTACAGAAAACAAGGATAAGCACAAATATGCACAATATATGTAAGGACCAGCCCAGAAGAGATACTACAGTAAAAAGAAATGTAACAAGAGGAAAGGCATATCAGAAGGACCAGACATGCTGCCTGTGCTTTCAGACTTTGACAAAAGCTGCAAATGCCACAAAACTGAACGACACTGACAGTGTGGCAGAAGATTAGAACACCATTCGGGGAAAATAGGGTGATATTGAGAATTCTGGAAAAAGGAAGACGTTTTACTCTACTAAAAGGCAGATCTGGTTTGTGAAATGTCAGGGATTTCTTTCAAATTGATGTTCATGAGTTGAGAAAAACAAAGGATTTACATGTCCTAAGTATGACAGAGTAACAGAAATAAAAATAAAATGTAGCTGTGAAGAAAGCACATAAAGATGTGCAGTGCCATTTAAGATGCCAAAGGTGATCCTTGTTGGTCACTGGTTATACCTAGAGAAGAGGTATTCCACAGGTCCTGCATCATATCCATCAGCCCTCTGATGATGTCTTACTTATCCCAGCACATCTCTAACAGATCTGGACATTTGTGTACCAGCAATGAATCAAGTGCTGTGGGCCACCACTGTTCAGCAACTGAATCAAGCCCGTTATTAGAGGAAAATAAATGAAGAAAGGCAAGAGGATAATAAAGTTCAGAAAGACCTCCATTTAAACTTTCAGACAGGGAACCCTGAAGTTCAACAGATTCAAAGTGTTTTGGACTTACTGAAGAAGATGGAAACTTTAAAATTTTATGGTAGGTAACCCCATCTGGAGGGTGGATGGCAAAAGTTTTGAGTCTTGAACTGTTTAGGCAAAATCAGCAATACTAATATCTTAAACAGGCAAACTAGGGAGCATAAAGTTATCATGTGATGTCAAAACAATATGTCAGCAGATATGCAGGTTGCTGTGTTCATTACTAGCTTCAGTTACCAGGCTGATTTAAGACAAACCTCTGAAGAGCTCATTACCACAGTCTGGTTTGGAGTATTTAAATTACCATCATGTAATTGTATACTAAGAAAAATAGACACATATTATTAAATTGTAGTAAATAAAGGAATTACAGAATTCCCTAAGAACTGCCTTATCAATAAGTTCATTGAAACACCATACAGGGGGACAAAAAAAAAAAATTAGGTGACCTAATGAATATCACCCTTAGTACATCAAAGACAAGCTCTAAAGCTATTCAGATTTCTTGTTTGGCACTTCAATTATCAGGCACAATGCCTCAGTTCATAAACAGTTTTGTCAAATATTTATGGTCAGCTAGGTATTATTCGAAGTGTCCTCATTAAATGTTTTCCCATCATCTCTGTTAAATATACTTCCTTTTGCCCATATTAATATTTGACTTCATATCAGTATTGTAAGAAATGCAAACCAATTTGCAAAATGAGAGCAAAAATACAGAAATCACGTCAGGAATTCAGATAGCACAAGTTTTCCTTTAAAAATTTAGTTAATATTTTTCTATTCCATAGATATGCTTTTAATAAACATAGATTCATAGAATCATTAAATCGTTAAAGTTGGAAAAGACCCTTAAGATCATCGATTCCAACTGTTAACCTAGCACTGCCACCATTAAACCATGTCCCTAAAACGTCACATCTACATATCTTTTAAATACCTTAAGAGATGGCGACTCAACCACTTCCTTGGGCAACTTATTCTAATGCTTGACAACCCTTTTGGTGAAAAAAAATTTTCTCATATCCAATCTAAACCTCCCCTGGTGCAACTTGAGACTATTTCCTCTTGTCTATCACTTGTTACTTGGGAGAAGAGACTGACACTCACCTCACTACAACCTCCTTTCAGCCGGTTATAGAGAACGAGAAGATCTCCCCTCAGCCTCCTTTTTGCCAAACTAAACAACCCCAGTTCCCTCAGCTGTTCCTCATAGGACTTGTGCTCTAGACCCTTCAACTGTTTTGTTGCCCTTCTTTGGACACACTCCAGCATCTCAATGTCTTTCTTGTAGTGAGGGGCCCAAAACTGAACACAGTATTAGAGTTACAGCCTCACCAGTGCTGAGTACAGGGAGACAATCACTTCCCTAGTGCTGCTGACCATACTATTTTTATACAAACCAGGAAGATATTGACTTTCTTGGCCACCTGGACACACGGCCGGCTCATATTCAGCCAGTTGTCCTTTTCTGCCAGGCAGCATTCCCACCACTCTTCACCAAGTCTGTAGTGACCCCCTCATCCAGATAATTAATAAAGAGATTAAACAGAACTGTCCCCACTTGTAACTGGCCACCAACTGGATTTAACTCCGTTTACCACCACTCTTTGAGCTCAGTCATCCAGCCAGTTTTTAAACCGTAGAAGAGTATGCCCATCCAAGCCATGAGCAGACAGTTTCTCCAGCAAAATGCGGTGAGAAAGTGTCAAAGGCTTTACTAAAGTCCATATGAAAAACATCCACAGCCTTTCCCTCATCCACTAAGTGGGTCATCTTGTCATAAAAGTAGATCAGGTTAGTCAAGTGGGACCTGCCTTTCATAAACCCATGCTGACTGGGCCTGGTTGTCCTGTATATGCCACATGATGACACTTAAGATCATCTGCTTCATAACCTTCCCTGACGTCGAGGTCAGAGTGACAGGCCTGTAGTTCCCCAGATCCCCCTTTCAGTCCTTCTTGTAAATGGGCATCACATTTGCTAAACTCCAGTCAACTGGGACCTCCCTGGTTAGCCAGGAATGCTGATAAACGATCGAAAGTGGCTTGGTGAGCACTTCCACCAGCTCCATCATTACCCTTAGATGGATCCCGTACAACCCCTGTGTGTGTCTAAGTGGTGTAGCAGGCCGCTAACCATTTCCCCTTGGATTATGGGGGCTTCATTCTGCTCCCCATCCCTGTCGTTTAGCTCAGGGTGCTGGGTACCCAGAGAACAACTGGTCTTACTATTAAAGACTGAGGCAAAGAAGGCATTAAGTACCTCAGCCTTTTCCTCAACTTTGTCACTGTTTCCCCCACATCCAATAAAGGATGGAGATTCTCCTTAGCCCTCCTTTTGTTGCTAACGTATTTATAGAAACATTTTTTTCCTGTCTTTTATGGCAGTAGCTAGATTAAAAATCTAGTTAGGTTTTGGTGTTTCTAATTTTCTCCTTGCATAACCTCACAGCATCCTTTTAGTCCTCCTGGGTTGTCTGCCCCTTTTTCTAAAAGTCATAAACTCTCTATTTTTTCTGAGTTCCAGCCAAAGATGGTTCAGCCAGGCCAGTCTTCTTTCCTGTTGACTCATCTTTTGGCACGTGAGGACAGCCACTTTCCTGCACCTTCAAGATTTCCTTCTTGAAGCCTTCCTGGACTCTTTTGCCCTTGAGGACTGCCTCCCAAGAGACTCTGTCAACTAGGCTCCTAAACAGGCCAAAGTCTGCCCTCCGGAAGTCTAAGGTAGCAGTTCTGCTGACCCCCCTCCTTACTTCTCTGAGAATCAAAAACTCTATCATTTTGTGATCACTATGCCCAAGACGGCCTCCAACCATTACATCACCCACAAGTCCTTCTTGGTTCCCAAACAACAGGTTGAGCAAGGCACCTTCCCTAGCTGGCTCACTCACCACCTGTGCCAGGAAGTTATCTTGCACACAATCCAGGAACCTCCTGGACTGTTTCCTCTCCATTGTATTGTATTTCCAGCAGAAATCCGGTAAGTGAAAGTCCCCCATGAGAACATGGGCTAGAGATTGTGAGACTTCTCCCAGCTGCTTGTACATTTCATCTGCCTCTTGATCATGGTTGGGTGGTCTATAACACACTCCCACCGTGATACCTGTTTTGTTGGCCTTCCCCCTGAATCTTGCTCATAAACACTCAACCCGACTGTCACCATCATTAAACGCTAGACAAAGCTCTCCTTAACATACAGGGCTACTTCACTGCCTTTCCTTCCTTGCCTTTCCCTTCTGAAGAGATTATAGCTGTCCATCGTAGTACTCCAGTTGTAAGAGTCATCCCACCATTTTTCCGTTATGATAACTACATCATAGAGTTGCTGCTGCACAATGGCTTCCAGCTCCTCCTGTTTGTTGCCCATGCTGCGTGCATTGGTGTAGATGTACTTCTGTTGGCTATTGATCCCACCATTTTTTTTGTGGGGAGAAGTGTTAATTCCTACATGACCATTGCTCTCTGGTTGAGCTGGCAGAGCTTTAGTGGCCTTTCTGCATGTCTCCAACATGAATTGACATGAAACTGCTGTGCCATGCCCTTGCTGATGTGCCACCGCCTGTTTGCCCACCCTGGTGCTATTGCTTCCAAAGCCTTCTTTTATACCTTGGTGGGGAGGCTTGGTTGCCATTGCTCCTGGCCCTGACCAGGTCTTGTCAGCTGCAGTGGCATGAGCTGTAGATTCCTGGTGGCTCTCTTCACTCCTCTTGAGGTTCTCCTGGTTTGGGAGACCTCACTGTGCCCTATGCTGGAGCGCTCAGCTGCTCATTGTGCTGATACTGGAGCTGTTCACCTTGGCAACTGAGTAACTAATATTACAAAGGAAGATTAATTGTGCTTTTATACTTAAGATAGGTAAATCTGTCAGGTATCTGAAGTAACATTTAGACATTTCTTTGTACTTTTATTTTCCTATAAAGCGCTACAGGCTTGGGGAGGAGTGGCTGGAGAGCTGCCAGTCAGAGAGGGACCTGGGGATGTTGATTGACAGCCGGATGAACATGAGCCAGCAGTGTGCCCAGGTGGCCAAGAAGGCCAATGGCATCCTGGCTTGCATCAGAAATAGCGTGGCCAGCAGAGACAGGGAAGTGATCTTACCCCTGTACTCGGCACTGGTGAGGCCGCACCTCGATTACTGTGTTCAGTTTTGGGCCCCTCACTACAAAAAGGACATTGAATTACTCGAGCGTGTCCAGAGAAGGGCAACGAAGCTGGTGAAGGGTCTGGAGCACAGGTCATACGAGGAGCGGCTGAGGGAACTGGGGTTGTTTAGTCTGGAGAAGAGGAGGCTGAGGGGAGACCTCATCGCCCTCTACAACTACCTGAAAGGAGGTTGCAGAGAGCTGGGGATGAGTCTCTTTAACCAAGTAACAAGTGATAGGACAAGAGGGCATGGCCTCAAGTTGTGCCAGGGAAGGTTTAGACTAGATGTCAGGAAGTATTTCTTTACAGAACGGGTTATTAGGCAGTGGAATGGATTGCCCAGGGAGGTGGTGGAATCCCCATCCCTGGAGGTGTTTAAGAGTAGGGTCGATATAGCGCTGGGTGATATGGTGTAGATGGGAACTGGCAGTGCTAGGTTAATGGTTGGACTAGATGATCTTCAAGGTCCTTTCCAACCTAGTTGATTCTGTGATTCTGTGATTCTGTGATTCCTATCAAGCAGAAATCTGTTAATATGGAACTAGACCACATCTAGCAGAGAAATTCTACCAAAAAAAGATCACCAACTGAACAACTGTATATCTAGTAGCAGTAATATATCCCTTTCTTTCAAGAGACTTTGGTAACATTTTCCCTTAAACATTTTTCCCTTTGTAACATTTTTCCTTAAAAATCCTGTCTAGAAGTATTATTAGAGAACACATTAAGATTAAGCATCATTTGAAACAGAATAAAACTCTATTTATGGAGCACACTGAAATGAAACTGAAAACAAATCTATCATTTTTCTTTCTTTGTCCTTCCTGGAGAAGACTTTGCTTTTTGCTTAGGTTTGAGTCCAGAAACTGTCAGAGTCTTGCCATACTACAGCCAAGTCCCTTCTCATCCCCCAGGGAGATTTCCTTTTACTTTTTTTTTTCCAGTCACCTGAAAGGACTGGCCCCTATTAGCTCTCTGCTCCTCTCAGCAATCTCTCAGTTTTTATTTGTGTGATTTCACAATACCTTTATCCCATCTGACTTTCCAGAAATTTCTCCAAACTACTCATGGTCATTTGGTTACAGAAAAATAGCAATCCCTTGTTCCCGCTAGCTGTTTCACTTAATTCAGAAAGTACTATCCAAAAGTACGGTAAACAGGCCTAAAAATGGTAAAATGGCCTTTTGTGCTGCTCAACCATATACTTTGAACAGAACACAACATAGAAAGCACACACAGTAAACAGTGAAGAAATTAAACAGTCTCATCAGTCACCTCAGTTAGGAAATTCTTATCAGACTCTGTAGGGAGAATATGAATTAAATTTTGCAGTAAAGCAGCTGCAGTAACATTCCTCCCCCTGACAAAAGAAAACCCTAACAACTTTCCAGAACAAAGAAGAATATTGACTTGGTCTCAATATTTCACTTCCTAAAGCTTTTCCCAAACCCTCCAGTAAAATCTCTGGTTAAAAAAAAAAAAAAAAAAAAAAAAAAAAAAGTTCTAAAAAAAAAAGTAAATCCCCCCCCCAAAGTAAAAGAAATAAGTGAAGCGTGATGGCATATGAAGTTTTAATGCACTTAAATATTTATACTTTCTTTTGATGATTTTGACTTATTTGAAACCGGATCATGCCATTAATTAGTTCACCATGGTGTAAATCACTCCATCATTTCCACAAAAAAAAACCTTTAAGCCTAACAATTGTGCAGATGGTAAGGTGAATTGCCTCTATATGTAGACATATTATTAAGCACTCTAATGCCATGGTGACAGCAACATGACAGCTTGGTGTTTTTCACAATTCTTTCTATTATTGTTAAGACATTTGATGAACTTTTACTCTATGTTGGAATCAGACATAACATCCAATGGATTGTAGTTTTTTGCATTAGAATATTGTATTCTTTTTAATAGCCACAGAACAGTCTTTGAAATGTATCCTGCCATTCAAATAATGCAGCTGCAAAAAAAGATGTTCCATGACAATTTTGGCTGGGTCTCCTGGCTGATGCAGTTAGTGAATCAATTCAGTAGTGAATTACTTTATAAAAATGAAGTAGGATTCAAAAATTCAAAAGTGACCCAAGCTGAAGCCAAGTTGATTCTTAGACCAGTGATCTCTATTGTTAACCTATCTCATGAATATAACAGGAAATTATAGGCATTTTTAGAGTCTATTCAAGAAACAACCTTCAGGTTACATCTTTGGGACTTCAGAAAACAGCCAGATGAAAAGTACTTGTGTCCTCATGTAAAGAATTAATCAGTAGCTTAATACATGCTACAGGTGAGGATAAAATTCTGGTCAAATTTCCCACTCCATCTGGTTTAGCAGGAACTTGTACCTAGGGCTGGTGGGCTTTGCAAAGCCAGAAAACAGAATGATCAAAGGGCCTCTCTCTGTCCCTGAGGCCACCTGACATTGTGTGGATAAATACTTCACATCTAAGGTGAAAAGCTAAAGGATTTTTCCCTTCCCCTCAGAAGTTTATTTTTTGAGATGTAAACTGCTTATTGGGAAAAGAGCCTTTCCCATGTGTCGAAAAAGAAAAGAAAAGAAAAGAAAAGAAAAGAAAAGAAAAGAAAAGAAAAGAAAAGAAAAGAAAAGAAAAGAAAAGAAAAGAAAAGAAAAGAAAAGAAAAGAAAAGAAAAGAAAAGAAAAGAAAAGAAAAGAAAAGAAAAGAAAAGAAAAGAGAAAAGAAAAGAAAAGAAAAGAAAAGAAAAGAAAAGAAAAGAAAAGAAAAGAAAAGAAAAGAAAAGAAAAGAAAAGAAAAGAAAAGAAAAGAAAAGAAAAGAAAAGAAAAGAAAAGAAAAGAAAAGAAAAGAAAAGAAAAGAAAAGAAAAGAAAAGAAAAGAGAAAAGGGAAGGGAAGGGAAGGGAAGGGAAGAGAAGAGAAGAGAAGAGAAGAGAAGAGAAGAGAAGAGAAGAGAAGAGAAGAGAAGAGAAGAGAAGAGAAGAGAAGAGAAGAGAAGAGAAGAGAAGAGAAGAGAAGAGAAGAGAAGAGAAGAGAAGAGAAGAGAAGAGAAGAGAAGAGAAGAGAAGAGAAGAGAAGAGAAGAGTATACAAATATTAAACTGGAAAGGTGTAAGACCTGTATTAGTATATCTACAATCTTGATAACTAAGGCTTTCTCTGAAGGCTTCAGAAGAATTTTGTCTGTCCTCTTCAAATCAGACTGTCAACAGGTGCTGCTTTGGGAAGGATTGGTAGAAGATGAGATATTTGTGCTCTCTCTGTCCCACTCCATGCCCAACATCTGAGAAAGGATTCACTTCTCATTGCTACTTAAGAAGATTTTTGTGAAATTCCTGAACAGGAATGCTACTTAAGAAGATTTTTGTGAAATTCCTGAACAGGAACAGATCTCCACTCCTGACTTTAGATTACCCATTTCCATCTGTTCCCCAGAACACCATAACTGGGATGATAATGACTCACATGAACTCAATGCACAATTAATCTCAAAACTGGCCAGACTACCCTGATTTTCTTCAGATGTTGAAAAGCCTTATGTCTGACTTGTTGCTTGCTATTTAGGAACTAGAAATAATTTTTATTCCTTTCAGCACAGTTGATGATATAGAAAAATTACTTGACTAAAGAGCAGCTATCACCTGAATTGTAGCAATGTTGTGGAATGAAATACTATCAGGATCTTTCCTCCTCAGCCATCTGCACACTTCATAGAAAAATTCTTGAAGCATAATCTGAGGATAAAGTCTCTGGGGGATTTATTTTTTATTATTTCTTTGTAGCTGCTGATGACTGTCTCACAATCAGAGAGTTAAATGTTTAACTGAGAAAAGAACAAGTAATATGCACACCGAACACAGAACTTCACTGTTCATCTGACATAAGCACATGGTAGGAGCAGAATTAATCTCCTCATCTTGATTGTGATGACCATTAAAATTGCACAAAATATCCTTTTTTCCCCCCCATATTTTCTAAGTTTAAAACAGATTGCTGCTGTTGTTGTTGTTGTTGTTATTATTATTGTTGTTGTTATTGTTATTTTTATTATTGTTATTAAGGATCTATTCTGACCCATGGAGAAAAGGCAGTACTGGTAGTAATACAGCTATCCCACAACTCCAGCAACGTTATTCCAGAGTTTTTTGAAGGTACTGTCTTTTCTTGACACATCTCAAAAATCTGCCGAAGAGAACTGCTCATTTACTAATGTGACTGAAAAGTACTGTCAGTCCAAATCAACATAACCACAATGAAACTGGGCTCTTCAGTAACACAATAGATGCTGTCAAAGTAGTGATCAGAAAGATAAAAAAGGGAATGAACTAGGTAACATGAGCTGTTAGAAACTTCAGCTGTGTTTTTCTAAGCTGTCTGACACAAAATGAGATCTGCCCTTCTGAATAACTACCTTCACCAGCTTCAGCTACCTGAAAATGTCTTTACTTTTTTTCATGGGACACATATTGGCTAATAAGGTGAAAGGTTTCATTCTTGTCATGTTAAACTGAGTTGTTAATACAGAAGTATTTTTAGAGGTGCTGACAGTGCAACTGATGTTCAGATGATGTCCAAGGGATAGTTCTTTGCTTTTGTTTCTTAACTCTTCCCTTATGAAACCAGTGCTCCACCTTACAAGTTCCCTGAGAATTATTGTGATGTTCACCTTTATATTTATATCTTAAATAGTGGGTTCCAAATCCAAACTTATTTTCTTCCACAGCTGTTCACTATAAGGTCCAATATTTCAAAATTGTTTTTCATCCTGATTGAAAATCTGAAATGCACATTGATTTGATGAAATAGAAGATAATAAAAATGAACCAAAGCATACATATTTATGAGGTGGGACTGTTTATCTTTATTCATTTTTGAGGCATCACTCAATTGTCCACTTCCAGATATCAAATACTAGTTGAGTGGTACCCTGCATATCTCCAGATGTTGACATGGAGGATACAGGTTTCCCACAGATCCTAAATCATATCTGTCAACCCAGATCTTGGTGTTTCATCCTACATGGTGAATTATGAGGTGGGTGAATCTTTTGAATTCCTTGAAGGCCTGAGTGCCAGGAAGAACTGATCTGTTCAGAGCCACAGGGTGGATTGAGTCACAACAATGACTCAGAGGAACAGTTTTGCTAATAATTTTATTAACTGATAACTTCAGTGAATGAACTGAGACAATCTGACAATGATCAACTGAGCAAATAAAGACACTTTGGTGATAAGATTATTTTCCTAAGAACCCGTTGCAATTCATACAAAATACATGAATATATGTAAGAAGGAGAGAGAGAGCAGAAAGAGGAAAGCGAAAAGAGGGGATAGGAAAAGGAGAATTACCACGCTTGGATCCTGCGTTGTCATAGAGTAACAAACTTGGCCCATAGGTGGTTGGTCAACAAAGACACAGGTGGGGTGCTGTCATTATATAGTTTTTCTTATGCCTGCATAATAAATTGTTCCAGAAGGTTCTCATTTTCTTGCTTGCCGCTGCGCAGTTAGGCAAGTTCTGTCTCTGGGCAACAACAGGAGGGAGGGGGAGATAACCTGCCCTCTGTCCCACCTCCGAAGTGCTTACTCCATTTCTTCTCCTCAGGGCATCCCACTCGAGTTGTTTGAGACATCCTCTTTACGAACAGTTTCTTTTTTACGAACAATTTGTGACACCTGGTTATCCTAGGGTACCTGAAATGGCGTTAGGTGCTTATGCAAACCAAAAAGATCAAGCTGCTATATGTAGTTAAGTTAAATTCCATGCACTGAGACATACTGACATGTGAAGGATAGACATAGTTTGGCACACATTCTCTTCAGCTGCATCCTAACTTCATGTCCTACCATACAACAGATCTAGGACAAATCACTGTCAACCTTTGAGATAAGGACAGAGCTAGCTTTGGAGATGTCAGGCAAGGAAATAAAATTTTCTTTATGAATTTATCATTGATATTATTTCATTATTATTTCATTACCATTTCAACTGTTTGTTAATCTAAATAAACCTTAATCTTGGCATGGCTCATTAATTGTTTTCCCCAAAATTTCTGTAGTGATTTTTGAAATTTCCAGATTATAAAAAATAAAATAAATAATTTTATTTAACATAGAAGAACAAAGACATAAGGTACCTAATATATAAATAACATTAGACCGCACTGAAAACACAAGTCTCACCTTAAACTAAACTTTTATTATTTCTTTCTAAGACTGTAAAGAGCTTAGACAAAGCAAGTGCAACTAATCCATAGAATTGCTACCTCATTTCAGTATTCTCTTGTATTCTTCTTTTTATTAACCAAATGTCTAATATATTTAATATATTATATATATATATATATAAGGTTTTCAATCCTATATGTATAGTGAGAGAGAGGGGGACGAAAAGATAGAAAGTATATGCATACGTCTATGTCTGAGTAAAGTTTTCAAGTCCAGATGTTTGAAGAAAAGGTAGTCATTAAGATTGTTGTATCTCCTTGACTGGTTTCAGAGAAGGCATCAACACTATGTCTTCTATATACATGTAGATAAGAATAGAACTTGTTTCTTTCTATGAAATCAAGAGGGATTGAAAATTAAAAATAATATGAGTAATTTAGGCTCCTAAAGACTTGATTACCTGCCAAAATAGAGCTGTGAAATTACTAATAGTTAAATCAGTGTTGTTGTACCTTCCACCCATGTTTGTCTCTACTACAGTGCTTGGGACTTGTTATGCTTCAGGTACAACTGAAAACATCAAAAGCAAAGAAATGTCTTTGAAAGTATTGCTCACACTATATATTTAAAGGTGACCATTACATCCAAAGTTTTAGCCTTTATGTGAAAGACTGCAGAAGCAATCCCGCCTCATAATCTCTTTGCACAATAGTGGTTGGATAGCTCTATGCAATGCCATCTTTATTCAAGAAAAACAGAATTGTGAAAAAATATATATGTTTTAGGGAGATAATTTTGTCTCTCACTGCACACTAAAAATTCTGCTCTCAGGTTCTGTTTCCTGAAGACATAGACTCTCATTATGAAAATTCTCTATAAATTTATAACTTCCCTTTCAGTGGATGTCTTCACTGTGTAAATATAAGCATGTTCTTAAAATTTTATAGACAAATATGTATTTCACTACTGTACATTCAATGCTGTATACAAAGTTTACAGATCAGAAATTTTATTATGTAGGAATAATTCTTCTTTTACAAATAAAAACTCTAGAGATATCCTTGAAAAATCTAAAATCTGACACTGTATGAAACATCCATTTATTTCTATTCCTTACTAACATGATTTTAAGCATAGACCATGAAATTACAATTGTTATTTTCATCATTGTTGAAGAAGAGAGAATATCCTTGCCTTGTAAAACCTGGGGGTTTTATTTGTTTTGTATGTTTATTTTGTTTTGTAAGTTATATTGTTTTATATGTTTTATTTTATTTGTATGTTTTAGCTGCTGAATTCAAGAATAAATTAAAACATTTTCAGATGTCTCTCTCTGCCTTTTCTCATAACATTTTCTCCCAGAACAAAGTATACTATATAAGATATTGCATTAATTATATTTTTCAGTTTGATTTTACTATGATATGTTATAGTGATGGGGCAGCTTTCTTCAACTTACATAAAAATAAAAGGCACATTGAGTAAAATTAAAATACTAAAGGAAAACAACTTTCAGGAAATGAAAAATATTAGATGATGGAACTTCCTACCTTAGCCTACTACTGAAAGTATGACGTGGGGGAACATTTAAAGCAATGACAAAAATATCCAGAATTAGAATGATGGTAACAATTAGAGCTTGGCTATGCAGCTATAAAGAAAGTATCTTTTCGAGGTTAATCGAAGTGTTTTCCTCATTTTGAAATAAAATAGTGTATTAATTTAGCTAATTCTCTAATGAAAATTGCTTTACATGAAAATCAAAATGTTATTCTTTTTTTTTTTTTTTTAGTCTTTCATTTCTTTCTGCTTTCTGCTACTGCTTTCTGCTTTTTCACTTAAGTATAATTCAAATTCAGGAACACTTCTGACTGACCAACACTGCATGTTTCAGTGAATAATTCACCCACCAAAACTTCATTGGGCTTAAATAAGTAGTTCCAGTATACTTTTAAAAGAAGTCTTGTATTCTAGGGCTGAAGAAATTTCTCTTCAAAACAAAGTACCCCAAATCTGTTGACCAAAACATTATTTCATCTTTCTTTTTAAAAATCTAGTTCAGACTGCTGTGTATTTAGGTAGTCATCAAATTTGTTTTCACGCAAATTGCCATAATTATTTTTGTGACTTTATTTTTATGACAGTAATAGAGCGAGCTGACTTTCCCTTTGATAAATAGCAACTAACTGAGGGGGAAAAGACTTCAAAAAAGGGCCTGATTTTCTCTGTATTTTTCTTCAGTTACAAGTAATTTCATTATCTTCAAAAGTTATTGTGAAACCTAAGTAAAATAATAGCCTTTATTCATTCTGCTTAGATTTCAAGCAATCTATTCAGAAGTTTAAAATAATAACATAATTGAGACTTCAGGGTTTTTTGCAAAAAAATATACAAGCTATTTATTTGTACCAGTGTTACAGCTAAATTAGTGATCAAAACCAATGATCAATATTTATCTGCTAGAAAACGCTTAAGGGAAAGAGGATGAGGAAGAGGTTTGAATACAGTATTTTTCATCACGTTCTGTCATTCTAACTTCCTAGAAAATCTGCCTCACACATACATAATTGATACTCATCTTTGCAAGTGATAAAATGTCTTCTAACCTCTCCAAGGTTGTATGCATAATTGAAAATGAAGACTGCTTAGCCAGCTTTGTGGCAATCTTATCAGGAGCAAGAAGAGGCAGCTATGAACTGTAAGGAGAAAAAAAAAATGGTTTTCATGTTCTTAAAGCATGTATTTTCCCTTTGTGTCAGAAAAAGTAAATACTTCAGGTAGCATTAGTATTCCTACTCAGAATTAGTATTCTACTCAGAATTTTTCTGGGTTTCCTGGATGGAATTCTTTCTCCTGTCCCAAAAATATTTGCATTCATGTTAACATCTTAAAAAATCTCAGTATGAATTTAAGAAGAACATACATAACAGAACTTTTGTAGGTGCAGTTCAGTCCACATAGCATAACATCAAAACTATGTTCTTCCATTTGTATTCCTCTCCATTTTTCACTATTTCCCATATATGATTTATAAAGATATTATTGTTTCTTCATTTAAATTCCTGCTTCCTCATCTCACTCACTTCTGCTACATCTATGAGTTTTGAATCTTTAAAAAATGTTAAAAGTAATAAAACTGAAATGACTTCTCCTCAATGCATATTAGCTTTTTATCTGTTTTATGGCTTATAATTTTCAGTATGTTTGGATGAAACTCATCCTCTTTCATTTTTTTCACAGCAGGATTTCTGAATGAGTAGGTTTGATTTTTGGTTGATTCTCTTTAATCTGTCTCTTGTTGCCCCTCATATCTTCCACCCTGTGTTATACTGTACATTGATAATTCTTTATATTCAATATATACCTTTTACTTTCTGTAATACCCCCAATACTTTGATCTTATGTATTATTCAACAGTGTAAGAGGCCACACAAAGAGATTCAGTTCTACCAAAGAGGTGCCATATTTTATTATCTGATACTGTAGAAAGCATGTTAGCAAAGTCCTTTAAATTAGTAACCTGCTACTTAGTAGGTGATGATTTACTATTAAAAACAGGAAATAAGTCAGGAAATATCCTTTTCTAAACCTCCAGAAATCATTAATGAAAAAGATTGTCAATTTTGGAAAGTAACTTTAAAAAGAATGTTTCTGTCAAAGTCTTAGATGACTGGTGTAGCTAGAAGTGTATTATTGATTGGTGCCATAGCTGCATGGCAACAGCTGTCAAAGAGCCTTCGAATCAGACTGCAAGAGTAAGGGCTTAGTATGCACTGAATTTTCTCATCTTTTTGCTCCCCAGAGCTGAGCCTGATGTCAGTTTTATAGTGGAATAATCTTGAGATATCTTGCTGGACAAAGATTTTTCAATCTCTGATCTGAAATGTGATAAAACCATGTTATCCATTTGTTTCTACATCACTAATGCTCTAGAACATTAGTCGAATACATATGGTCCAACTACACAGCTACTGTTTGGAATGGTAATTATGATCCCATAAAAAAACTCTCTTGAATATCTGGCATATTGGCTTGTCACCCATAGACTGCAGTCCATTTTTCTCATGAGTTACAGATCAGCTGATTTGAGCTGACGTCACATGAAGACAAAAAATATGCATCCTTCCACAAATAAAACAATCTTTTAAAAAAATCTTGTAAATATTCTGATTCATTCTTTCTGCTTGCCACCTTGATCAGTGTTTCATATTCTATTTTTCACCTTTAGGTCATATTTCTTGCTCTGTAGTTTATGTATACTCTGTAGACTCTCAATTTGCAATGAACTTCAGTGGACTTGTGTGAGAGACGAGAGACCAGGCCTGCGAGAAACTAAGAAAAACATTCTGAGAAAGCAAAAGTTGAGGCTGATTGAAGAAATGCCTCAAACACTCGCAAGACAAAACTATGAGTCACAGGGTGCATTCTGTGGAGGTCAAAGCTGATAAGGCTGCCCGAATAACACAGGATGCAGCTGGATGGGGGAGCCCTGTGGAGACAGGACGGTTGTGCTCTGGTGCACCTGGACAAATTTCAAGGGCCATCTGTCCAGTGAATGACCTTTGCTTCACTATCCACGAAATGCATATTAAAGTTAACACCCCTCAATATGCTAATGAAGACTAACATGATCATGCTAATTACATCATCCCATGAAACACCTTACCCCTCCCCATACATGGGATATGTAGGTATGTGGGTCGACCTAGAGGACGGACCCAAGGAAAGTGTGTATAAATCAAGGAGGGGGGGGGGTGGTGGTGGTGTTGGGGAAGGAGGGGGGGAGCCTGGAGAGTGCAGTGAAGCAAAGAAGATGGATGCAAGCAAAAAAGATGGATGCCTCCTGTGCTTCCTGGAACCCTCACTGGTGGGATCAGCACAGAAACCCAGACTGGTGATCTGTATTTCCCAGTTCCCTCTATCTCCCTCTTTTCCCTTTCCCATGAAGAAATGCAAGGCATATTATATTGCTCGCCACAACTTGCTATATACTTAGCCAACTATCGTGTTCAATTAGTACATTGTGGGTAGTTAATAAATATTTGGACATGAAGACTTGTTGTCCACTCCATTGGGGATTTGCGAATCTGAGTCACTTGTCTCCCTCATCTGAGCGGGATGTGACAACTTGACTCCATCATCAGTTGCTGGCTCTCACTTCTTACTGCAATGGGGACTTCTCCTTGTGAAAGAAGTCTTTTCATGTTTGAGCATTCCAGCTGGGGCTGTGAAGGGAAGGGAAGGCTGGGGTGTACTACTGCAAAAGCAAAAATGAAACATCTGTTCTCTGGGAGTGTGCATCCTTTTGAAGTAGGTGAGTGTGAATAAAATTAGAGGGAATTAGATACCTAGGTGAGGTTCTATCATAGCCAGAATGACAAGCACTGGGACATCTAAACCCAGAAAAAAACAAAATACCAAACAGAGCCTTATGTCAGAGAACTTATTCCTGAAATGAACTAAGATATCCAAGTCAAAACTATAAACAGAGAGTGCCATGAGGATAGAATTTGAATTGCACTACAAAAAACAAGAACATCTCAAAATTAGCAATATTTGGTAACAGGATCATAATTTCTCTTAAGTAGTTTCACACAGATTTGTAATAAATTCTAATTTAGATGAAATTTTTAGAATATTATTTCTGTAAGTTTATAGACTACAGATTTGCACATTCAGATCTGTATATCACATTTCAAAGGTTAAATTTCCTTTAGATCACTGTTGTAAGACTCAGTTTTAATAACTACTGAAAATAAAAACCTTAATAAAAAATTCTGGGATTAAAATAATATTCCAAACTTAAAATTTTCCAGGTTTACTATTCTGAGGGAGGTTGCATAAGAAAAGAGAGTTGGAGTTTATTTCTTGCTTTGTTTTATTGTTTTTTACAGTACGTTCACTATGCTTTAAGGTTTTCTTCAGCAGTGAATATTAAAAAAAAAAAAAAAATACAACCTTGAAAACCTCAGTCCTAATTCCCTGAAACTCCTGTAAACTTATTTAAAGAAATATGAGGTCTGTTATTATGTTTCCTCAATACAAAACCACGCCATTTTCCCTAGTTTTAAGATCATGGACATGAAAAACAAAGAAGTGACCTGTCTTAAAGAAAGCCAAACTGCTTCCCATCTGGAATCAAGCCAGGCTGAAATTGATACACTCCTATAAGGTGATTATCTTTGGAATAATAAAGATAATAATTCCCTTTTCCTCCTGCTTATATTACATTTATTCGTCAAGATAAGCCACACTGTTGCAGTTGAGAACACAACAGAATGCAAAAGAAATTGTATATAAACTAAAAGTGCATATTTAAATTTGAATTTCTAGAAAATTACTTATGAAATAACTTTCATAAATTCCATAAATTACCTTTATCTACTAAATATATTGTCTAGCATAAAGCAATAAGTTTAGGCTAGTTTAGTTTGTGGACATAGGTGAAGAAAAACAACCCTTTAGAATGTCTTCAACCATGTATAAATTGTTATGATATGCAGCACCTTATTTTTACCATATTTAAGAATTAGTGCTATATTTGCATATAAAAAATATGGTCCGCGATTGAAAGGAAAATTTTTATTGGAGTTAACTGATTTTTGAATATGTCTCTAAATTAAAATAAATAAATATTAAAAAAAAAAAATATTGCTTGTGTGTGTGAGAATAGCTTACTCCCTTTTTTGTTTATAAATGTCCAACTTCTGAATGCCATAACTTAAATTTTGCAAGTCACATATCTCATTTAGAAGCATCAGGTAAATACCCATAATAATAAACACTTACTAGGATCCTGAAAAAACAGATTTTCTGTTTAATAGGCCAAATGCTTATAAGTGGGCTAAAAAGACCCGTGAATAAATTAGTCCATTTAAACTTTAAGTAGGGCTTGTAGCGAATTTTTAATCAAAAATATTATGTAAATATGTATCTATGATTTGCTTGATTTTTGCTTACTTTGCAGTGTTGTAACAGTTTCTTCCTCTGCCAAATACATCAACACTGAAATTTTGACATCTTTTTTGAAGTCCTCCACAAACAATAGCAGAAGGAAGTGACAGTTTCCTAGCATCTCCAGGTGCTGTAGGGAGAGTTCAGTGTGAAGAGTTGTTTGTTTGTGTGGGTGGTTTAGTGTAGCAAGGGAGAATGAAAAATAGGGAGTCTCTGTGTGTTCCTTTTATATTGCATTTTAAAATAAATAGAACCTACAAATATTAAGGAGGAGGCTTAATGAAGTTCATCAAAGCAGAACAACAATTTTGTGTGAGTGTATGTATGAATATGTATATAAACACATACATATTTAAAAATGCATATATATAAACACACTTGAAGTCACACATACACAGATGCCTAAAGTAAGTAAACTTGCTCCTCTGTTGTCTGAGCTAGTTTGAGAGGCATCAATTAATTTAAAAGAATTTAGTTTAAACCCAATTAATAGCAAAAATGCCACTGATCTGGTAGATAGTGTCATGTAATTGTACATATAAGAAAACACTGAGAACTTCATGTGACCTTTAATGAAGTCCAAATCAAGACTATATATTTCATCTCTGTATGTATTATGCATCTGGTTTTGGAATAGTGTGTTCCTCTTCAAAGAAAATTCATAGTGTTAGTAAAAAAATTGTGAACCTTCAGAGAGATGCTGATAGCAGTCCTACAGTGACAGAAGACCTAATCGTCACATGCAATATAGGATAAATATTTTCACAATTTTTTCATCTATTTTCCATTTATTTAAAAAAAAATATTTTATATGAGAGAAAAAGAATATATTTGAACAAATAATATGCTCATCGTTTCTCAGTAATTCCAGTGTCTTTAAATTTCTGGCAAAGATATTTTGTTCTGTATGTTTTTCTCATAAAAACAAGAAAACCTTTTTAGAAAAGGTTTAATTCCTTTGTCTTTTAAATGCTGTTTAAAATTTTAATTTTTCTCTTTCTTTTCTACTCAGGAGACTTCATCTCACTCAAATTGTGAACATCAGCCCAAAAGCACTAACTTTCCATATATCACTTTATAGTCATTTGCAAGAGATGGGCAACTCCAGAAGGTAATTCAGAACAAGAACTGATCTTTAGATTTTTTTATATTGCCTCTCAAACAGCCTCTTTCCAAATACTATGGACACAGTTCTATGAAATCAGCTTCTATAGGATAAAATTAGCTTTTGTAAATCCATCTCTTATCTCTGCTCCCCTTGCTTCACCTGTGGTTTTGTCTTCTCTCAGTTCCTTTTTCCTGTGAGTTCTCTTCTACGGTAGGTCAGGTTAAATTCCACCTGTCCTTTAAAAGCCATCTGAAACTTTCAGTATCTTCCTCTGCTACTCATAAAACTTTAAATCAAAGAAAGCCAAAAAAGTACTTTAAACAGCCCTCTGCTTTCTGTCTCTACTTGCAGAGATGTGGGAGAACTGAAGTTGCTTCCTACTCTGATTTCTGATGACCAGAAGAGGGAACATAGTAAATGTCTGGTTTTTTATTTTTTATTTTTTAAACAAACAAGCAAACAAAAAACTTTTGAACATAGAAGGTCAGTGTCTGTCAGTCTGATTTTTACTGATGTGGTGAGAAATATTGGGTTTCTAGCTTACTTAGACATAATTTTTCCTAGCAAGTAACTTGGTTTGTACCGCTTTCTGTTGGTTCTGTGTCTCCTAAATCATTAAGATTTGCTAATTGTCCTCTGGGGTTCTCTACAAAGTTCTTGACCCTCTTCACTGTTTCCCATATTTTTTCACTTGCCTGATTTCAAAATGTGTCATAGAAAAATTCTCCATATTTTAGTAGGGGGAGAAAGGGGGAACTGAAAACACAAGTGTGTTTCTGGGATACTTTGGATATTTTGCTAACTTTGAGTTTATATTCCACTGGGAGCTGATCACTGACCTGAAGGCCAGCCTGTGCAGACCGACTGGGCTGGTGATCAGACTGCTTACACTTAACTCCTTCTCGAGCAGTCTGGCCATGTCTATACCGCTGGGCTCTAAGTCTCTTTGTGTCCTCTGTGGCTCCAGAAATATGCTTGTTTTTCTGTTTCATGGTATCTGAAACAATACAATTGTGTCAACAGAGTAGTAACGATTAAGGGTGGTGTTTCTCTAACTTGAAAAGAGCACTGTGACAACATATGGGAGAGTTTGGGGGTTCAAAGTCTGCTATAACTCTGCATGACAGCTGAGAAGGTTGGATGGGGCCAAGTTCCAGCTAAGGCCCATCCATATTTCACAATGGGAGCTACCCCTTGGATAGACTGTTCACAGAACCAAGAATATATTTCAGAAGAAAAAATGCTGACTGACTTCAAAGGAGTGAACTCACATTTATGCAGCATAGACGGTGAGGCTACCAAGACCCAGGAATAAACTAACTAAGGAGCTGTTAATTAGCAGTACAAAATACCTACTGAGGAAGAGGAAAAATAAACACTTGTGTACAATAAGAAAGATAAAAGGTACAAATAAGACATGTAAAGAGTTTTGAAAAGAGTGGAAAATTTTAAAGAAATTGCACAAAACTAAATGTTATGTAGTTGAGAGTATCCTTTCAAATGTTTTATTTTACTCCATGTAATTTATCTCAAAATAGTCTAAAAACCTTTGAGAATCATTCTTTATTTCTTTTAGAAACATTTGTGAAAGAGAAACATGGGGAGATATGTTTAGCTCTAACCTCAGAGGAATGTTATGGGAATTTCATTCTGAGACTTTAGGAAGCTGTGTTGTTCAGCCTGTCCTTTTTGATTCTTGTTAATGTTTAATTTTTTTAAGTTCATATTTTACAATTTACATTGATACTTTTATTTCTTGAAAATTCAGGTTGTAAATAGATATTTTATTTCTGCATAATAAAAATGCGATGTAGTAGAAATCTTTTATTTTGATCCAAAATGGTAATATGCAGTAACTGTAGTTAGTTTCATTAATTTATTTAAGTTCAAGAGTCGTGCCGGAAACCAATATTTCCTTTTTACTGCAAAAGAAGAAAGGTTTGTTGTGTAAATTCTGAAGTTCAGTTGGATTTATTTATTAAAAGACAGGTTTAAACCAAACCAAACCAAACCAAACCAAAAAAACCCAGACATGGAGTGACTATTCCAAGTCTAAGTAATTTTCTTAGGACAGTGTTCCCCTTCAGAATTGCTAAATCTTCTGAGATATCATAGAATCATAGAATGGTTTGGCTTGGGAAGGTCATCTAGTTCCAACCTCCTTTCCACTAGATCAGGTTGCTTAAAGCCTCATCCAACCTGCTCTTGAACATGTCCAGGGAAGAGGCATCCACAACTTCTGTGGAAAAACTATTCCAGTGTCTCACCACCCTCACGAGAAAGAACTTGTTCCTTATATTTAATCTAAATCTACCTTCTTTCAGTTTAAAGCCATTACTCCTTGTCCTATCACTACATGACTTTGTGAAAAATCCCTCTCCAGCTTTCTTGTAGGCCCCCTTTAAGTACTGAAAGGCTGCTATTAAGGTGTCCCTGAAGCCATCTCTTCTCCAGGCTGTATAACCCCATCTCCCAGCCTTTCCTCATGGGAAATATGTTCCAGCTCTCTAGTAATTTTCGTGACGCTCCTCTGGACTCTCTCCAACAGGCTTATGTCCTTCTTATGTTGGGGACCCAGAGCTGAACGCAGTACTCCAGGTGGGGTCTCACAGGAGCATTATATGTAATTATATGTAATGCCCGAGTGTAAATGCCTACTTCTGTGCCTGATCCCACACATATTTCCTGTTGAATTTAAAGTCTGTTCTTATCACTGATTTCTATACATATATGTAGATTCAAGTGTTAGTCAAAAGGTTGTTTGGGGCAAAAAAGAACACACTTTGCCTTCTTACAATCTTAGCAGTCTAATCAAGATACAACAAATAGTTGTTGCTAATTCAATTACAGCAATGCGAGGGTATGTGGAAGGAGGAGTGGCTGGAGGAGGCAGCCACACTCTTAATAGACTTTAACAAACAGTACTAACACAAACTGCCCAGAGTAATGGAAGGAAGACTCACTAATATATTTACAAATGTCCTAGACAAAATTCTTTCAATTTCTAATGCTTTTCTTTGGTGTTATACTCATCCAATGTCCCTCTGGGTCCAGAGGCCAACAGCTCCCTTAGGCCAGGAGATCACTTGGGGCTTCCTGTGTGGTGTCAAAGAAAGAGAGAAATTCTGTATCACCACAAGGTAACTTCGAAAAAGGGCCTGAAATGGCAAAAGCAACATAACACTCAAAACCACTATTTCTTAGGCTGGAAGTCCATTATAATCACTGTGAGATGAGACATATAAAAGAACTATAATCCAACAAAGAAATGTAACAGAAAGAAACCATGATTGAGGATAATTGTCTCTCCAGACTAAAACGCACTATCTGTGATGCAAAGTGATAGAAATTAATACCCAATTCATCAAAAATAAAACATGTTATTTAAATTTAAGGAACGATTTCAGGTGAGAATCCTGCAACACCACAGACAGAATACATATTTTAGCTAACCACTCTAATTCAGTCAGGCACTTTATCCAAGAGCACAGTGTTTTTAATAACATTAATGATTTTTACATTTTTTTCATTTCATTTCTTCAGTATTAGTTTTCTTCAGACTAATTTTTCCCTTATATTCAAGTTCCTCTGTGTCTTAAAATCCTTGAGGATCATATGGAAAAGATTGCTTAGGAGGTTTAATACAGTCTTTCTACAAAACAAATTTTGCTGGTTTCAAATAAGCTGTAAAGAATACCATTTACAACATGACCTTTGTCATCTGAAGAAGTTAAAGTTATAATGACATTTCCCATGTTATTTGCAGGAAGTTTTATGACCTTGATGAGGTATAAACACCTGCATTTTACTGACATCATGTTATTTGGGATTCTGAGATGTCATTTTAAGACAAATCTTCCCTCATGACCTTCTTAACTACTAAAAGCTTAATTCCATTTTTATTTTTATATATAATTGTCGTGGTTTGAGCCCAGAGGGCAACTGAGCTCCAAACAGACATTCACTCACCCCTTCCCCACCTGTGCTGAGAAGGAGAAAATAAAGCAAAAGGCTCAGGAATTGAGATAAGGACAGGGAGGGGTAGCTCACCCATCATGGTCACAGACAAAAGACAGGTTCATTAGGGGAAGAAAAAGGACATCACTTTAATTCAAAACACTAATTACAACAACACTTAACAGACAGAGTGGGACAGAGAAAAGCATTACCATATCTTAAAGACACCTCCTCCCACCCCTCCCTTCTTCCTCAGCTCAGCTTTGTTTCTGATATCTCTACCTCCTCCTGCAGCGGCACAGGGGCAGGGGGCGGGGGCGGGTGTGTGTCTGTGTGTGTGTGTGTGTGTGTGCAGTCAGTCTGACACTTCTTCCTGCAAGGGGAGGAAGCACTCTTCTGCATTCTTCGCCCCTGCTTCACATGGTTCCCCTCTCATGGGAGACAGTCCTCTACAAACTTTCTCTATCGTGAGTCCTCCCCACAGGATGCATTCTTCTCAGGATGCTCCAGCGTGGGTCACCTCCACGTGTTGCAGTTCTCCCAGTGTCAAACTACAGCAATGGGGACTTCTTTTTCCCACAGAGTCCTGGGGGTCCTCCACAGGCAGATCCCTGTTCTTCTGGTGACCCCTATGGGTGACAGGGGGCATCCCTGCCATCTCACCAAGGGATATAGAGGGTCTCTCTGCTCCAGTACACCTCTCCCCCTTCCTCCTCCTTCCTTCCACTGACCTTGGTGTTTGCATAGGTGTCTTTCTCGTAACACCTCCTCACAAGTCCTCCACTTCCCTCTCAGATTCCCCTTCTTACGTTATTGCAGAGGCACAGTCAATGTTGTTAATTGGCTCAGCCTTGGCCAGAGGCGGGTCCAACTTGGAGCAGGGAGATCTTTTGAGAAGCTTCTCAGAGAGGGCCACTGTTGTAGTCCCCTACCCCATTACCAAAAGCCCTACCACACAAACCCAGCACAATAATTTAAAGTTCACCAAGTGATACTTGGTAATTAAGATCCAGTTTGAGTCAAACTGTCCTCTAGATTGGAAGTCACAACATAAAAAGTCTTTCAAATTTTTTTCTTTGCTTGAACTGGCCTTTTCCACAGACTGGACTGGCTTGCTCTACTCTAGAATTCTGGTCAAGACAAGGAAAATGAAGTTTTGTGTCAGGGTTATGGCTTTAACAACATATAAACCAGCCTGTTTTGTGAATGCAGGGAGAGTGAAAGCCCTTCACACATTTTAGCCCCCCAGGGGACTGTCACATAATGATCTGTTGTGCTGTCTCCCTGCCAATTGAAGAACCAGATCTTGAAGTCATGACAGGTTCTTCTAACTGGTACTCACAGAAAGCGTCCTTTGACATGGGAAGATATTTTGGTATTTTTTATGACTGCATAATCATTCCCACTGTGCTGCCTGTGCAATAAAAGTGTCTTCAAAAGATGTGTCTCATTACACTTTTCTCACAGAAACATCAATCAGCTATGAACAAATCAGCACAGAAAAATAATAAAGCACAGTGAAATAAATCCCCAAGAAAAGCTTCCTGTTTTAATTGGTCATCTTATTATAAAATTCTCTGTGATCTATTTCAAGTCTATGAAGTCCCACTCATAGATATGCAGTCCTTACAGAGATTCATTGGTGGATTATCCTAAAAATTAAAAAATAAGATCAATAAAATGTGTATTAGTTAATTGTCAATTTTATCTTGAACGTGTATTTTTAAAAATACCTAAGCAAGATACCAATGTAAAGAGGACCTAATATCTTTTATCTGTATTATTAGGCATCCCATTAGTGAATATATTTAATATGGTATTGATATGGTTATAATTTCGTGGTTCAATCAGCAAATCTTGGTAAAAATCTTGCATGAAAACTAATCCCAACAGAAACAAGAATGAACCTTAGGTTCTGCAAAAAAATAAGGATTCTGCTTCAGGAAGATAAACTATTGTAAATTTTATTTAGAAACTTCTCCTTTGCAGAGTTTTCACAACTAGGTTAATAAGAATAAAAACTCTCAAAGACTGAGGACCGTGTAATGGGGCAGCTTTTATGCATGACCCACTGCTGGTTACCTATGTACAGGTAACAGATGATTGTCATGTCACAGAACCATTTCATGTGCATCAATCTCTAGTAAAAGAGAATAAATCCAATCTTTTAGTAAGAAAAAATGAGAAAGTAAGATTTAAGAATTGGGCTTTTTTTTCCAAATTATGTAAAGTTGATTTGCTACCTAAAAGTTCAGTTGCAGATTTAATAATTTGGTAGATAGAGAGATGCACTCTTTGAAACAGCGGATATAACATTTTCTCTACTTAAAATATTATTCAATGGTGAACTAACATCACTAGCAGATCTTTTAATCAAACATTAATGCATTTTACTGGGCAGTGGTATTCAACACCATCCTTAAATATAGGTGAGTTTTTTTTAATATTTTCATGCAAACTTCATGTCATTAACTCTGACTCATTCTAGTATTATAAGAAATATTATTTTGGTGACATTGTTTTGTATGGTTTTAACTTTCTATTTTATTAAGAAGGTACAGTTACTTATAAAAAATATAAAATCATGAGTGAATATAATAATTAATCTTTTACTTTTGGAGTTCTGGGACTAAGTCTGTTTGAGAACATTTAAATGAACTGAGATTTTTGGACTAACTCTAATATCTTCCAAATACCAGTCTTCCACTAAAAACACTCTACAA
Source organism: Strix aluco (assembly GCF_031877795.1). Lineage (NCBI taxonomy): Eukaryota > Metazoa > Chordata > Aves > Strigiformes > Strigidae > Strix > Strix aluco. The sequence goes on along the minus strand of NC_133932.1, from coordinate 87,858,795 downwards.
TTCAGCATAACTGGCCTGGTTTATTTGTGTAAGACCTGGAATACAGAAAGGCTTTTGCAGTGCAAGAACATGATGGAAAGAGTTCACAGCAGCTTTCTGAAAAATTGGTTTTTAACCTGCTATCTTTTCTGAGGGCCCAAGCTTGTGGGAAAATAAGAAAATCAACAACATTATATAATGTTACATATGCATAAATTAATTTTAGGATTAAATCCTTTGTTAAGAAAATCTATCATCTTTTGTGTGTGTGTGTGTGTGTGTGTGTGAGAGAGAGAGAGAAAAAGTACTCCTAAATAATTAGATAAAGAGCAGGGATGAAGATACTGAAAGACTTGATGGACAGTGCTCTAAAATAGTCTTATTACCACAAGTTGCTTTCTCTTGCAGCTGCCCCTTCCACTCCTAATTATTAGCTTAAGGAAAAATCATCTTATCTACCTTCTCTCCTTGTAGGCTGCTGGCTGTTGTATTCCTGTTCAGTGTCCCACTTTCTATTTATAGGCTTGGCTGTTCTCATTTCTCTTTTATTGTCTCCCAGTTTAATTCACCCTTCCTCTCTATGGGAGTAGACTCCCATGCATGTGCTCAGAAGGGCACATGTACCTTATTCTATGGGCTGGAGCTTAGATCTACGCAGATCTGTGGATCAAATAAACAAGGAAACCTGAACTGGAGTATTGCAGGGGAATAATGAAATGATTGACTCTGTGCAGAAAGAAGGATCTTCTTGTTTCTATTTTTTGATTCATTACCTTTACTGTATATTAAGTGCTCCCATAGGAAATAATAAAAAAACCCTAACACATCTTCGACTTTTTTACCAAGTTGAAGCATAAGTTGCATCCTCCTTCTCAGGACTGTGCGAAGGCCTGAGAGTGTGACTAGATGATCTGCTGATCTGATGCTGAAGGCTGTGATCCTGTTTCGCTTCCCCTCACTTCCAGTCACACATTCATGTTCCCCTGGTGATTATCCTCCCTGAACTGGCTACTTGTGCGATCAGATGTGAGAGTGCAATATGTGGGGAGCACAGTGGCTGAAAGTTTTGGAAAGGGACACCAGGACAAACCCTGTGATTAGCAGCTAGCCACAAGACTCCTTATCTTGTACTGTCAAACATGAGCCATATTTTAGTAACAGGTAACATTGTGATTTCGGTTGCAGATGTGCCACTTTACATAAGATAATAAAAGTCATTAGCCCGTTCTATAGTTACTGTGATTCCTTAACCCTAAATGAGGAATAATATCCTGCTCAGGTCCTGCTTGCAGGACTATTTAAACTTTTACTACTTAGATTTTTGTGGACACGTGATACAGTAATGGAAGGATGATTTTATTTTATTTTTTCTCCACAAATTTTATACTGATATTCATGTCCCACTGAGTGTATTGGACCTTTAATAGCATATTTAAGATATATTTGGCCCAATATATGCATCAATAATTTAGCTCTGTTTTGTCTGTGTTGCCACTTTTAAAGCTCTACTCTTACTTGTTAGGTTTAAAGAAATTGGAGACAATTATGGGAATAACAGAGAAACTTTAGTTCTTTAGAATATGTAATAGCAACAAACTAATTTTATAGACACAAAGCTCTACAATTAAAGGAAATCTACAGTGTTACTGTTGATTTTGGTATGAAGCAACTGAAGATATTAGCTTCTCACTAATTAATGAGCATTTCCAAAGACTAGGTTAGAAAAGCCTAGGGGGTGTCTCTTCTGTTTCTCTTGGGATTGTTTCTGAGTTTGATAATATTTACAGCAGACTTGCACATTTGGCCTACCAGATGTTCATTCTTGATTGAGCCACAAAAGATTATGCACAGGTAGTACCTGCTGGTGTCCTTGCATCCATTGTCTGGTCGCATGATTAGGATTAATCAACATAAATAAATGATTCAGAGGGAATTAGTAAATCCAGAGAAGCTATCAGGAATTTTTTCTGGGGATTTTACATACGTATTATATTGCTAGTGCACTGGGACTTTGAATACCTTTGTTATACAAATGAAGCGTTATTTGCAATATTTTTGACAATGACGTACACTTTTCCACTTCCAAAAAAGGAGATGGAAAGGAGGTCTCTTTTATGTAAGCGTATTTCAGAAAAAACTTGAAGCAAATTCCTAGCAGAAAACTCTATTGCAAACTCACTCAGATTCACTGATTTCCCTCCCAAAATCATTATATCTTTCATTAAAATTTCAGCACAGTACTGTTTGCATCCATTTAGATAAATATAAATCTTGGCTTGTTGCTGAGTTTAAAAACCAAACCAAACCAAAACAATTTATTCTATGAGAAATAAGACATGTTATTAAACTTTACTAAATGATTTTTTTCTATGTAACTTTTGTTCACATAATTTCACAATGAATATCTTTTCTGATTATTCTCCTAGTTACTAAAAAATTCTATATAAGAATAAATACCATATAGTCAATATATCCTTACAGAGGACACATAAAACCAAAATCATTCAAAAGCTAGCAACATTTTGTTACAGATTACTGTGAACATTTTGAAATGTAGCTCTGAAGGGAAAAAAAACAAACAAACAAACAAAGCCAAACTCAAGAAACAGTTTCACTAAGATATAGTTTTTAGAAAATGCTGATTTTTAAAAGGATTTCCAGTAATTAAAAAAAAAAAAAGCAGGATTATCAAATGGGTGCCATTTTTACAATTGCTTATCTTTCAATAAATATTAAAGTCAGTATTTTTTTTGACGTGAGAGTTAAGAATTATCTAACTGTAGATATTTAATACATAGAAAACTAGATCTGAGTTAGTAACTCAATAACCCTTTTATTGGTAGATTATTGGTAGAAAAAGAGCTGCTATTTGGTCATGATTCACCTGATTTATTTTAGACACCTCCACCTTTAAAATTATATGAATCATACCCTACAACACATATATTCAGCTGCTCCTGTGTGTCTAGAGATCCCTGAAATCCTTACTTGTCTGTACATGGACTGCTAACTGAATCAGATGTCTACATCTGAGCAGGAAAAAGTCTCCAAGATAATTTTATCTTGATTGTTTTCAAACTCAAGTAATAATAATAGCATGCCTAAAACGTAATTTATCGTAATCCTCTAACTGTGTCCAAAAGTAGAGTCAAATGGGCACATACTAATCCATTCTAACTTCTTTTATTATTTGTGCAGAGAATATTCTAGTTTTTCTCAGGAACAGCAGAGTTTGGAGCAAAAGTCAAAAGGGGTAGAGGAAAAGTAAAGAAGATGTAGTTAAAGCTTACCTGAATCTCTGTAATGCTTCTTACAGACTGCTTTAGCAGTGGCATAACTTCAACAGTATTTACAAATTATTTTCAAGCACCATGTACAAGGTACTCTGTCCCACTCCTCAAGCCTTGGTGTAGATCAACTATCTTCCTTTTGAAAAAATTCTGCAAATAAGTTGGTTTTAATACAAAATATTTCTCCTCACATATCCTACTCTTTCTCATTCTTTTTCATATTCATGTTCATGTTCATGATTATTACTGAGGTTCACCAGTTAACACCATGATTCCCTATCTATTTTTAACTGATGTGTTCTTTTTTCCAACTATAAACAAATGCACTGAAAGGAAAATGAAATGGAGTGATTTTCATTTTCAAAGTATTAGGCAAAAAATCTGGATGTACTGTGAAAGCTGAAACAAATCCCTCATTTTGTGTGTCTTATGCACACAATTTAGAGTAAAAATGTACAGACTTTGAAAACTGTAAACAACAGACTCTGTGGGCAGCCATAGAAGTCAGAGCAAGTCAGAAATAAAAAAACTGACAAGCTTGTCTAAGTCATCCTAATTTATTCCACTCAAAGAGACTTACCACTTAAAAGACAGCATGTGGGACAAATTATTTACCTAGAAAAAGATTCCTGGCTTTGTGAAAGTGGATGGTAATTCATTATTTCTTTGAGCACTTACTGTTTTTCCTAATTGTATTTTTTTAGGAGAATGTCCAGAGAGTCTCTCCAGTCCCTCTCTAAAGAAGCAAATGAGAAAAAGTCCTTCTTCAAATGTTAGTGTGGCTTATGTAAGGATTTATTTGCTTGGCAGGAAATTTGCAGACTTTCCTTTTTTCATATTTTGTCTCAAAAAAAACCCCAAAAACCTGAGGAAAGATAGTTACACAAGCAGATAATGCAGTCAGAAAGCAATCTTTCAAAACCAGAAGAGGCTGGACACGTTTCTCTTGGATGACTAGATATTTTTGGCAGCTGTGTGTGCTCCTTTCACCCTTATTTAGATGCAGTCCCACCTGACCATTGAAAATTTTAGAAAGGAAGTAAAACATATTTGCCAAAAACATACGATAATCCAGATAATAACAGTCCACTTGATCAGCACTGTGGTTTTATTTTCAAGAACCTGAAAGAAAGGAAATAAATTCACCAGAATGGACAGTTACATGTTACCAGAATCTTTCCTGTGCTCTGGATATTGTTAGAGAACTGAGATGAGTTTTGCATTCACAAATGAAACATGACACAATCTTGTTTTACATGGGCTTGCTTTCTGTAATGAAAGTTTTACACAGTTTGTCTTCATGAAGTAAAATGTTAATTGAAAATATTTGTGACAGTTGTGGGTAGTTAACAAAGTTGCTATTACAGTACTTAAATAAAATATTGTTACTTTAAATGCTAGGTGCTACATCGGTTGGTGTATACAACAGCATTTGTTGACACTATACTGTCTATGTTTGAGCTCACATTCCATTAAATGAGTCACTTTTCCTGACTGACACCCCATTTACTCAGTGGAAGCAGTGGAGTTACTGATGAAAAAATAAAGTCAAACGTGAATTTATATTCCTATATTCCATGATGATCAAAAATCTGTTTTATCTGTCAGAATTTGCAGAGTATGAAAGACATTTAAATTTTGTTAAGCCTTGTGAAAATCAGCAATTAAGAAGATAAAATATCTTCTGAGTGAATAAATTATTGTTACAATATTTTTGTGGTTTATAGGTGTGTCAATGAGCTTTAAAACTGTGGATTATGAGACAAACCAGGCCTTACACCACAGACATATGAGGGGTTTTTCTTTGTTTTATTTGCTACATTTTATTGTTTTCTCAGGGTATTTGAACCTGTACTTACAATAGGGCAAGTCAAATAAAAATAAAAAATGGATATTTCAATGCAATAAATTCACATTTATAAAATTATTTTCACAGGCTTTTATAGATTTCTCCTGCATTAAATTAACAATTTAGCAGATTGTCTTGCCTTTAGACATATAGAGCTTTAATCTACTCCAGCTAAACATATTATGTTTATTAAATTATTGTTGTATATTTCCTAAGCTCTTCTACACTAAGTATACATTAAGAAAGTATCCATAATTCAATCACACACATTGTGTAGGAGCAAAAAAGTAAAATAAGAGAGTCTGATCTATTACATGAACCCTGTATCTCAGACAGACAGGGATTCTGCAGGAAAGAGGACTTGTTTCTATCACTCTGTCTTCCTCCATTTCCTTTTTCCCTTTTGGCTGAAAGAACTATGGAAGTTCTTAAATGAAACTAAACCATAAAGAATACAGCTGTGTACTGGACAAAGTTAAAATTCTGCCTGGGGTGCAGTTAAAACCAGTTTAATATCATTGTAGGTTAAATGTGCATGACTAATCTGACAGTGTTACAGACTGTGCCATAAAGTATGTATAGTAGATGTAGACTGGGAGATAATGGTTTGGAATCTGAGCCTACCTGTCATGGAGCATATACCAATTCTATGAAACTGTTCATAAGACACATAATCACACAAAAAAATTATAAACTGTGTTAGCTACAAGGTTTGAATCAAAAAAATTATAGTCCAGAGACTGTTTTTCCTTCCCACTATCCAAGTTTATCTGGAGGAAAAAAAAAAAAAAAAGAAAGAAAGAAAGAAAAAGAAAATACAATAAAGGCTACTTACTCTGAAATCAGAAGGTATTTCGTATTTCATACAACTGTAAAATGAAAATTGAAGTTCTGATTTATATTCATTTTACAGATCTGATAACTCAAAGTGAAGATTCAGAGACACTTGGACTCTGAGATATGAAGTCAGAGTCATATCAAAGCTCCTTTTCAGGTTAATGGAAGACATTCCCAGCTAGTGATTCATTCAGTTTTAAAATAGATAAATGACGTGAACTGCCTCCAGGATATAGCTGCATTGATTATAGACAATTACTAGAAGGTGAGCTTTGCTTAGATACTTATACTTTAGGTGCTGGAGTTAGATGAGGTAAATCCTACTTTTAATCTTTTTCCTTCCCACATTCTCCTGTAAAACATGTGGGTTTGAAAATGCAATTTAAGATTAAGACTTTTTTTTTTGGCAAATGTAAGTTTTTATTTTTCATCTTTTTATAGCAAATAACATGAATTTTAAAGTATAACACTGGAAACATCCAAACATTTCTATACTACTAAGAGTTGAGTGTCCTTTTGCAAGTCACTGCATATATTCTATTTTTATAGTATTTCTTTCTGGTTGACTTGCACCAAAGAAAATATAAGCTGGAAATTCCTCACAAAAAAGCATAATAGATGAAAAACAAAACAACCAAAAAAACCTAACTCAACACCTAACTGAAAAAGAATATGGACATATCATTTTAATATTGAAAAAAAAATTAAGAATCAGGTGACAAGTCATGAAACCAGAACATATATCGTGTCTATATTATATTAAATACATTTTACAGTTTTAGTAAAGCTCACTGTATAAGCTTGGCAATAAAAATCTTTAAAAATCTTTGTTAGCTATCAAAGGCAGCTGTAGTTCAAAATACAGTATGTATTCCAATTGCTTGAAATAAACATATACTTTCATGAAATCAGTGTCCATATGAAAAAAAGAAAAAAGAACATAAGAAAAGAATTATTGTCATTGTAATACTGGGATACAGGGTTATGATGACTGGAGCATGTGCATAAAAGCATCCGTTTGTGAAATCGAATGCTTTGTTATACTTCATTTCAGCATTAAATAACCCTTTGCAGTGGCTGAGTCGAGCAGAACAAAATTTGTGACATCTCAAACAAAGATGAGATTTTTGAGGAGACAAGACTGAACACTACTATGACTGGTGTGTATAAAACCATGTTTCTACAGAACAGGCAGCTTGTTTCCAGCTTCTTCTTCATTATTTCTATTACAGCTATAAATTCAAAGTAATGTATGAACTAACATTCTTCAAAGCATTGCTTTAATTATTGAGAATCTACTGACGTTACCATGTTTGCATGTAAACTTTTGGTTCATCTAAAAGACCACAATATTAACAGGATATGTTGATGAACCAGAGTGATACTGGCAGGTCACCCTGTGGATTACCTTTAATAGGCTCTGTTTGCGCATTCTATAATCAGGGAGTTTCACTTGTCTTTCCACTTTATAACTTAATTACTATAGCATCCTATCTGTATTGAGCCTTTTGATCAGCAGTATTTTGTGTTCTGCTATTTTGTTTTCAACTTCATACACATAAGTAAACTATGTGTTCATTAGTTCTACCTTTTCATTATTTATAATATAGATTCCATGAACTGTTAGATGGATAGACAGAGCTAGTCCATCTGATTTTCATGCCTAATTTAGGAAGGCAGATTCTGCCTCTCTAACATCTTCAGAACAATATGCTTACTCTCCATTGGTTATACTAAGAATTTGGGTACCCACTGTGCAAGTGCTGGTTCATCTAGGTTATATCTATGTCAGCAAATTGGACACTGCCTGCAAATGTTCTTGTGCACTGGATCTCACTCCTCTGTAGCATTAAGCCATTAAAATGTGTATAAACATATTCTGTACATTGCAGAGACCATTAAAAAGTATCAACATCACCATCAAAACATCAGGTTTACCATGTCTGCAGAGAATAGAGATCCACAGATGTAAATGGATAAGAGTGATTATAATTGTTGCTATTTTTAAAAATTGAAGTTGTTTACAAATTTAGGTATAAGGAAGTGATGTATTGAAGAATTTCCCTTTGACTATATTTCCTTAAGCATGGAAGTCCTAATTTACAGATTAAGCTGATAGTCTAAAATTATACTAGCTGATACTAGCAGGCAAGTAGTCTTTACTATCACCTCATGTTTACATGTTTAACTGTTAAATACCCAGATAACATGTTTAACTGTTAAATACCCAGATACGTAGACTTGACTTTTATCTCACATCTCTGGATTTTAAAATTATTAAAAATAAGAGTTATTTCATTCTACAGTTAAATTAATGTTGTGGAAAAAAATAGAGAAATTTGTATTAATAGATTTATAGCTAAACAGTGGCTTCTTCATGATGGAGGCACCTAAAAACATAGTTAAAATGAGTTAAAATTTAAAAAGTTAAACTACAGTAAATACACCAGTATGACAACATCTGTCTCAGAAGCTTAAAAATTTTTCTCTGAATTAGAAAAAACATCTTTCACGTAACGTTTATTTCAAATAGCCATAATAACTTCTCTCTACCTATAGTTTTATAAAGGTGGAAATTGTTGATATTTTTATATTGCTATAAAAGCTGTTATCACAGATTTTATTAGTATTGTTATTCAGATTATCACCTCAAATAAGAGTATAAAGAAGCTAGTTTATATGGATGATTTTACATGGGACAGAACACATTTAGCTAAAGAGGACTGCGTATTAAGATCAGGCATAGTATACACAGTGTTGTAAATCAAATTTCCTCTGTAGCTTTGAAGTAAATTCTGAAATATGCTTTACTTCTCCCACTTCTACTAAGACAGGTCTTGACTAATCAGATTCTTTTTTTTGCCACATTTTTTTCTATATTTGAAAGTACAATAATTCTGTATAATGAACATAATCAAAATGTAATCAAAACAAAGAAAGGAAGGCTAGATCTGCAGTAACCTCAATACTGTAAAACCTCTAAATGTACTAGCTTGAAGATATTAGTGAGCTGAAGAAAGATATTCCAGATCACGCACACTTTTTGCATGCATTTATACCACAAAATAAGAATAGGGATTGCAGAAGCAGACTCTTGGAAATGAGTCTCATCTTAAACCTTGGAAAATGGGGTTAAATTAAAAGTCTGATATAGGGATGTTTTAAAAGTAAGGTTTGTAGCATTATGCTAATATCACATAATGCTTTTCCGGTTTATTGTCTATACACTAGTTCCTGCAAAATTAGGAACAGTGTTCTGTATTTTTCTTTTTTCTTGTGTTCTTTGTACATCACAATATTATGATGTTTTTATTGCACTGACAGATACAGTAGTAAACAATTAAGATAAGAATATATTATATTATATTATATTATATTATATTATATTACATTACATTACATTACATTACATTACATTACATTACATTATATTATATTATATTATATTATATTATATTATATTATATTATATTATATTATATTATATTATATTATATTATATTATATTATATTATATTAATAGCTGGTGTTTGAATCTATAAGCTTGTGAAAATGTGATAACTCTATCAAGAAATATCTGAAGGTCTTTAAAATGCCTGGTACTATTGAAAAATAAAATTGGCCATTTATGTACATATATTTGGAAAGTAATATACTATGTCTGAGTAGTTTTCTAGTCAAGAGCTTGAATTTGAACAAAAGTGTCAGTCTTTAACTGTATGGATGCCAGAGACCTCCAATGGTAAAATAACTGTGACTCCATCACACTGGTGCGATTGCTGCTGTGTACGGTGGGAGGCCACAGGCATGCCTGACACATTGGCCTGCTTCAAAGTCTCATTCCAGCTGCTGTTACAGTTACATTTTCAAACTCCTTAGATCTAAGCCTCAAAGGGGAAGACATAGACTGAGTGAAACCAAATGTTTATCAGTGGCTCCATCCTGTAGCCATTTGTGACTCTATTGTGTACGCCAGACCCCATGCATGCATTGCAAATATAGAGTAGGATCCAGTGCCTGAGTTATTCAAAGTTGTTTGAATGTCATCACTCTGTGCTTGATGAAAACTTTCTGCCTTTGTGCTTTTAAAAGCTAATACAGGAAGTTGTCCATAGTACAGACAGTATGGAAAAGCTCCTGTTACCTCTTCAAAGAATTTAACAAATGCAGTATTTATGAAATTATGAAATGAAATCAACATATCATCAAGACATGCTTGCAATAGCTGAAGAAACCTTCAGGGAATGTTACTGGTTATAGCACTTTCAAAATGGCAACTTCTAAATTAAGCTTTTCCTGCAGGAGGTATCTTCATCACAGTATGCTGTCATTCTCACTTTTGTATCTTAACTTCATGGTCACTGCCATTCTAGGTTTTCTTGAAGGACGGTTGTGTTGTGTTTGGTTGGGTTTTTTATCTGTACATAAAATTAGACTGTTGAAAAATTTCTCCAAATAGGTCACAAACATATGTATTGGAAATAAATATTTTACAGGAATTAACTACTTCAGGAAAAAAAAAAAAAGATGGCTGTAATAGAGTTTAACATTTGTACATCACTATCTCTAAATATCACTCCAAAGAAAATAACACATTCAATAAGCAAAATACTATATTACCCTAACCACAGTAATAACTCAAAAAGATACAAGGTTCTATACATGCATACATATTCACTGGTCTTGAAAAATGCTGATCTGCTCCATCAAGCAGGAAAAGCATGGAGCACTAAGCTATAGAATCTAAACATCAATAACAAAGAAAATCATTCCCAGCTCATTTTAGTAGGAAAGTGATTTGCACCAGAAACTGTTAAATTAAAGTCAGAAGTGTGCTGATGCAAACAAATTTTCCTTTTTCTAATTTAGTTCGGAGAATCGAGGACTCATAGAAATTGTTCATGTACAAATTTTTCTGAATAATTAAAATTGGTCAGCACAGCTAGAACAATAAAAAAGAAAACATATGGTTTCTGGCTTACCCTCACTCTGAATTAAATTTATAAGGTTTTGTTGCCCAGCTTGTTGTCTTTATGATGACTTTTTTTTTTCCTCTGTGGTGATGAACTAGAACTGGCAGCATTCTCTGTCACCTGCTTGGAATTTTCTCTCTAGAAGAAGTATCTTTTGCTGACATAACTCAAATGTTTGAGGATGCATCCTTCTGTGCATGTTGTATAAAATTTCAGGAATTCTTCCAATCCATTCCTTTCATTCCCATGGAAGAATAACTGACTGCTTTACAGTGGTGCAAAATAGCTTAATACAGTAATAAGAAGTATCCTGCAATGAGTGAATCCTTTTAGTATACTGACCTTTTATGAACCTGTCATTTGGATCCAAGGAAGCAATAACTTTTACTCTCAGTGAAATAATATCTTGCTCTTGGTGCTTTTCAAACCATGTTTAAGATACTTCTGAAATGAGGATAAAAGGAACATTTGCTTTGGGATTCTCTTATAAATACATTAGTTCTCCAAGTGGTGAACATTTCAAAGTAGGTTTGAAAAAACTGCTTTGACTCTATACAGGAAGAAAGAAGCTTTGTTTCTCATTAAAATATGTGCCTCTTCTCAGAACATTCTTCTTCCTTCCTGCAATCAAAATCTTAATGTAATTTGAATCTTGTTATTTATTAGGGAATAGTCCCTCCATCTTATTATAAAATACATTTTGAATGCTACTGTTTCAAACAGTTGACTACACTATGATTTCTTTCCATTTCTCATCAAGGTATGAAGGAAGATTTGGGGTAAGTAATGAATGACAAAGATAAAACTGTAGATAACTGAGGAACATAGTATTTGCTATCTAACACAGCAGCTGTATATTAGAGATGTTTTGTTGCCAGGCATTTTGACAAATCACTTGTAAGGTTGATTTGTTACAAAAAATAATGGATAAGTGATAGTGTATGCTTAATACAAAGGTAAAGGAGTTCCTTGAAGAACCCCTAAGAATTAAATATTCAAATGTTTTAGCTAAGCGTAGACTTGGAAAATAGGTGTGTGAAATGATATGATATGGTACAATAGGATAAAAATAAGCGTGTTCACTTAAGCTTTTCTGGGACTGAATTAGTATACTTTGTTATCCCTTTCTACTGTGTGGTGACACAAGCCACAGCTCATCTTCCTCTTCTATTCTGAATTTATATAGAAATACATTGTTTTGATTTTGACGATACAGGAGAAGTAACTTAATGTCTCCTTGGTTTTTTTGCTGAGTAGAAATACAGAGTCTTAGGAAATTTTAGGGGTGCTTTTTGATGAGCTGAACTTAACAAAATATCATGTATTTAATTGAGTTTATCTAAACTAATTTTAAACTGTTACATTAGCAAAATTGGCTGTTACTTTGATTAGATTTTCAATATGAACACGACTCCAGCTTGGTCTGTCAGGAGGTCAGTTTTTGCCATTTGACTAGTGATGATAAAAGTTTACTTTCATATGTTTGTGAAAGACTGAATTGTCAAATGACTGTCTCAAAGCCTGCTTGTGTCTGTGCACACCTCAGGGACAAGCTTCAGCCTTTGGATTAGTCTAAGGAATGTCACTCAAGTAAGCAGGAGTGTATTGAAGGATGCACCCCCCCCCACTCCTTTGCAGTTACATTTTCAAACTCCTTAGATCTAAGCCTCAAAGGGGAAGACATAGACTGAGTGAAACCAAATGTTTATCAGTGGCTTCATCCTGTAGCCATTTGTGACTTTAATGTGTAGGTCAGACTCCATGCATGCATTGCAAATGAACTGATAAGAGGTAAACATTTCTGCCCTGAAGCCAGATTCAGTGAAACCTGTGGGACCAGAGAAAAAAAACCTAAAGGTGGGCAGATATGCTAATCAATGGATATGATGATCTTAAAAAGGTAACAGAAAACTTTGCTCTGGGTGCAACCACCGTCAAAGAACTGAAGACTGAGGACCAACGGGACACCTCTGGATCCATGGTGGCAACTATTCTTGCAACTCTATCCCGCATCCTTGCTTGATTTCTGTCTTTTCCTTCCATTCTGTCCTATCACTACCCCTCTTCACTCTTTAATAATAAAAACCTGTTTTGGGTATATGGCATTTGACCTTGTTTGTGTCTTAATCTCGCTCTTGGGATCGTATCGAAACCTCCCCCGACGTTGGATCAGGACAATGTTCCAGCTGATTTAATGTTTCTTCTCAATATTTTTCTTCCCAAATATCAGTAAGTACTATTACCTTCAGAACTAGAGTAGTCAAATCCTTAGGGCAAGAACTACACACAAAAATGTGGGAACTCAACTATTGAAAACATTCACCTCTTAAAGAAAAAGCTCAAGAGCTGTGGGGGAATATGTCTTCTCCTTTTAATTGATTTTATTTTCTGATAATTAAAAACTTTCTCACTCTTAAAAAAATGAAAATTATTTGTACCAATTGCTGTTGCCATTATGAAATACTCCAAAAAATTCATCAGGGAGAAAATCTGTCCAACATGAAGAAGCATTTTAAAAATTTCATCATATAGTGTTTTTCTTCAGGATTACAAGTAGTGTTACACAGGGTTTTTACTTCATAACTTGTCAGAGTAAGTATGAACTGTTTAGTACTTTAGTATATGAGTACTGTCTCTTGAGACATTTTTCATTAGTGAAGGAAACTGCAGGATAATGACACAAAAATTTATATGAAAGAAAATAAACATTAAAATCCACAGGCTGAGAGTAAACATGAAAAGTTTCATCAAACTTGGAAACAACACTAACTTTTTGCATTGTGTCTGTGCACCAGCATATCTAAGAATGCAGTTTTCCTCAGAAAAGACAGAATTTATTGTTGACCTAATCTGATATTTTACACCTTTGGGAGCAGATTAGCAAAATTTTAAAAGATACTATAAATCAACTGACTAAAATAATCCTTTATGTGAGTGTTCTTGCCCAATACAAATACATAATAAAATAATCTATATGGAATTCAAGCAAAGGAGGACTTGAGTGTCATATCACAGCAGTCAGCATTGGGAATAAGAAATACCACAGAATTAATAATTAAAGTAACTAATAATTAAACAATGAAATAATATAATAAATAATACATTTTATAATTTATCTCTCTTGATATGTAGTTTTGAATATAACTTGTCTTAAAACTTGTGTCTTTGAAGCAAAAGTGAAACGAGCACTGAATATTAAAACCTATGTTGTTTACATTTATTTTGATAGTGCAAAGGAATTCATCCTTACAGGAAAAGACTAGTGCATGGAAATAGTTGATAACAAGCTTCTAGACAGGTACAATCTGAAGTTCATTTTTTTTCCTCTACATTACATTTAATATGGTCATCTGTATTAAATGTCCTCATCTTGCAAGTGATTCAAGGCCATCCAGGTCAGTCATTGGTTCACACTCTTACGTCTCTGTTAAGGACATTTGAAATGCACCTGGAGTGGTACTGGTGATTACATGTACTTCCAAAGACTCTAGCTTACAAGCAATGAAATGTCTGTGCACAGCAAACCAAACTGCAGTCACTGGCAGTAAATAGGGCATTCACTCTTGCTCTGCTATGTTAATGCTCTGAACCAAAATATTGCTCAATATTAAACTTTAATAACCATATAAAAGTTATCAGTGAAGTTGGGTCTTTGACATAGATCTCACAGAAATTTACAAATTATTTGAGCTTTTTTGAAAGACACTACTAACTAGTTTCCAATTTGCTGTTTAGATTGATTGTGTCTTCATTTTTGTCAATCAAGACTGAGAAAAGGCACGTTCCAATTAGAAATATATATTAATTCTAATAAAGTAAGTTAATATATTTTTACACAATATTTTAACATAGTATTTTTACATAACCTATTTCCCTGGAAAATATATTAACAAGTCTAGTATTTCCTTCAAAACACAGTATTTTGCAGTAATACCTCTTTGAGCTTTTGAATTTTTTCAATCTGTTTGGAATTAATCAATTACAAAATTTTTTTTCTGGAAATTTTCTTGCTTTACCATTAAATTCATTTCTAGATCATTAATGAATATATGTAACTACATTAAAATAGTATATAACCTAAAAATACCTTATTATTAATATTTTGTTATACTGAAAATTGATCATCTATGTTTTTGCTTTAGGTATTATATGTAGCTTTTGACACAGGAGAAAATTTTGTAACCTTCATCTATTATTCATTTTCTGTAAGTTTCTTGTGTGGCACCTTGTCAAAAGCTCTTTGGAAGTCTATAAGGAAGTCTACAGGAAGTGCCTGCTTTTCCTTTACCTAGTATTTTGTTGACAGGTTCTAGGAATTCTAACAGACTGATAAGACCTGATTTCCCTTTGTAGAAACTATAGTGATTAGTTTCCTTTGAAAGCTCAAATATTCTGAAGAGTTATTCAAATAGAATGGAAAGTTAACAAAGGATGCTTTTAATGGGACCAAAGGAACTCTCTTTTTTTTCATTAATAGACTTCTTAGATGTAATTAAGGAACTGCCATCTATAAATTAGAACACCGCCAAGCTAGTTTAGCATACTAATATAATATGCTACACAAAAGTCAAAGTGCAATATCAAGATTTTCCCAATTTCTTATAAAATATATTTTGTCACAGGTAGGCTTGTTTGTTTGTTTGTTTGTTTGTTTGTTTGTTTTTAAATCCTTAATAACTATCTATAAATCCTTAATTTTTGAAGGCTATTGTATGGATGTAAAAGTGTTAGTGAACAACTTTCTAAGAAACGTCAATAGGAATAAAAGGCATATATATTGCTCATCATAAAGGAAAAAAAAATACGGCATATTCACTTGGATTTCATAAGAAAGATCTTAAATTGCATCTTAATACCTTTTCCAACCCACCTCAGCCACAAATTGGTCCAAAATGTTATCTGGAAATAAGAAAGAGAGGAGAAGATCATCTTACGAAGTTACAGATAAATGAAGCAGGAAGAATGCGTATGAAAGAAAATAAACACAGTAATGAACACTCAAAGTTCTCAGAAGGGCAATAAAAAATCCTACAGTTTCATAAACTATCAAGAGATTTCATTTGATTCATCAAAGCAAATAAGAAATTGTTTAGCCTCTCCTGTATAAATCTGTTCACTTTAGTTGCTCTAGTACTCCATGAGTCTTGTAGTTTAGCTACTGAATTCAATGAGTCTAAGGTCAAAGAATTGTCTATGCTTCCCATTATGCATGACAGTTACTATTTTTTCAAAATAAGCTCTAAAAATTCAAGTAGAATGTAACAAATAGTTCTTTATATGTGATGCCTGGTTGAGGAATCCATCCTATGACAGACAATGGAGGCTTGTGTATCCTGGGTGATAATTTCTTTCACCCACAGTATCAACCCAGAGAAACTCATATTAATGTTTAGTTAATATAAACCAAAATTTTTTCATTCAGCTTAACAATCAGAAATATTTTGCTTAGAGATGATACAAGCTAAAACTTAACAATTGTTATATTAGCCGTTATAAAAAAAATTTAAACAAAGAAGCAAAAGACTAAACTGAAAATTCCCAACTATAAGCATCCTAGCGAAAAATTTGCATGCAAAAACCATTTTTTGTGCCAAAAGCTTGTTGATTTTCTTTAATTATGATGTGATCAATTTACATATGCTCCATAAACCTTCTTTAGAGCTTCGCTTTCTTGTTGGTATGACTTCTTTATTCCTTAAGAGTTAAGGTTATAAATAGTTTCTGGTGTATTAAGTTCATCTTGTATCACTAGAGGTGTGAAGGTGGGTGGAACACACAATTACCCTCTACAGTGAATTTATCAAAGACATTAATGTTATTTTGCATGTAACAAACAAAAAATAATTTAGAAATATTTAAAACTGAATTTTAGATAAGACTATGAAGATATCATCTTTGAAGGTATTGTTGGTGGGACTATTAATGAAATGCCATGATCAGTATTCTAAAAATAAAGTAAAATAATTTTAAAAGTTGGAAAGCTTTCAAAGAACATATCAAATTAATCTTAGGGTTTAAAAACCATCTGGGAAGGATATTGTGGTTTGAACTCAGCCAGTAGCAAATCGCCACGTGGCCAGTTGTTTACTCTCCCCCCACCCCAGTGAAATAGGGGAGGGACAAAAGAAGAAATCCGTAGGTTAAATAATAAAAAAAAAATTACTGGCAAAACCACCAGTAGTAATAGTAGTCCAAAATGGGCAAAATGCAGTAGTGGCTCACTGAGCAGAAACCGGTACAGAGCCCGTCCCCAGCAGCGATCCAACCGCACCAGAGAACTCTGCCCAGCCGATCTGGAAACTGAAAAAAACCAACAACAACGTCTGAGAGAGCACGCTCCTATATGCTGAACTTTGATGTCACATGACATGGAATGCTCCCAATGCTCAATCAGGACCCAGCCCTTCCTCTGTGCTCACTCTCAGCCCAAGGAAAGTTAACTCTATCCTGGCTGAAACCGGGACAGTCTCCACCCATTATTCCATACCACTGACGTCATGCTCAGATTCCAAATACATTCTAAGGAATCACCACTCCTTTCCCGGGGCTCACAGATATCATTCATTCAGTCTATGAGCCATCCTTCCAAAATGTCTACTGAATTCATTTAGTCCATAACTTTGGGCTCCATATAAAATCATTCCTTTTCTGGGTCATTTGATAGAGAGGGCTTACAATCTGACTGTAATTTGGAATGTGCAGTCTCCAGAAACCCGTAACACCCAAGAAAGCTTGTGTCTCCTTTCTGTTAGTCGGTGGGGACATAGCTGTTATTTTATTAATCACCTCCATTGGAATATGACAACGTCCATCTTGCCATTTCACTCCTAAATACTGAATCTCTTGTGCAGGTCCCTTGACCTTACTGTGCTTTATGGCAAAACTGTCTCTCAGAAGGATCTGGATTATTTTCTCCCCTTTCTCAAAAACTTCTTCTGCTGTATTACCCCACATAATGATGTCATCAATGTACTGTAAATGTTCTGGGGCTTCACCCTGTTCCAGACCAGTCTGGATCAGTCCATGGCAAATGGTGGGGCTGTGTTTCCACCCCTGGGACAGTCAATTCCAGGTGTATTGGACACCCCTCCAGGTAAAAGCAAACTGTGGCCTACATTCTGCTGCCAGAGGGATGGAGAAAAATGCGCTGCCAATATAAATTGTGGTGTACCACTTGGCTGCCTTCGACTCTAGTTTGTACTGAATTTCTAGCATGCCTGGCACAGCAGCACTCAGCGGTGGTGTGACTTCATTCAGGCCACGATAGTCCACTGTCAATCTCCACTCTCCATTAGACTTTCGCACTGGCCATATGGGGCTGTTAAAACGGGAGCACGTCTTGCTGATGACTCCTTGGCTCTCTAGTTGACGAATCAGTTTATGGATAGGGATTACAGAGTCTCGATTGGTGCCGTATTGCCGTCAGTGCACTGTTGTAGTGGTAGTTGGCATCCGTTGTTCTTCGACCCTCAGCAATCCCACAACAGAAGGATCCTCTGAGAGACCAGGTAACACGGACAGCTGTTTAATTTCTTCTGTTTCCAAGGCAGCTATACCAAAAGCCCACCAATACCCTTTTGGGTCCTTGAAATACCCTCTTCTGAGATAATCTATGCCAAGAATACATGGAGCTTCTGGGCCAGTCACAATGGGGTGTTTTTCCCACTCTTTTCCACTTAGGCTCACCTCAGCCTCCAATACAGTCAACTGTTGAGACCCCCCTGTCACTCCTGAAATACAAATGGGTTCTGCTCCTTTAAAATTTGACAGAATTAGGGTGCATTGCGCACCCTTGGGGCCAGATGTGCCAGGCTACCAAATCCACACAGTCCAGTAAACTCGATTGTCCCTGTCCTCCGCCTGGCTGGAGGCAGGGCCCCTCTAATGTTGGTCATAATACCCGCTAATAAGGAATGGGTTAGTGTAGTGTGCACGGGTTTCAGTCTCTTCTTCATCACTTACTTCTTGCAAATATAAGTCAGAAGTTCTCACAGGATCATGAGCAAAGTCATCCTTTCTGCTTTGTTTGGGCACTTGATTACTGGAAACTGGAGCAGCATTTCTCCTAAAAGAACCCCGTTTTGTACTTGTTCCTCCTTCCAACTCACATACCCGCTCTTCTAGGAGGTCGGTAGGTTTTCCATCCCATTTCTTCATGTCTTCTCCATAGTCATGCAGGCGATGCCACAGCTTTCCCCATGGTGTATACCGGTTCTCTTGAGTAGAGAAACGACTGCTCCTGATAGCCAAGATTCTAGTCCGTGAAGGTGGAGAGCAGGACATGTCCTATTTAAATTGCTGGAATTCTTGAGATAATTTCTCCACAGCCGTGACGAGGGAGGAAGAGAGACTTTCTTCATATTGTCGTAATCAGTGAGCCAGTTCATCCACTGTTGGTCCCTCTTCATCTCTCCAATCCATTAGTGCTAATGCACTGGCATATGATGATGGTGTGCTGTGTACAAACTTCCTCCACATGGGCCAGGTGCATGGGACTTCATCTCGATCTGTGGGTAGCTGTGCATTATCTGGGTCATAGTAAACCATCTCCTGCACAGCTAGCTCTCCACAGTGGTCCACTTACTCAGAAGGCATACAAAATCTTCCTTGAAGGGATACCTCTCCCTCACACTTGACAGAAGTGTTTTGCTGATCAGGGTTATCAATTAAACTCAGACACCAGAGTGAAAAGAGCAGGCGTATTTTACTAGAAATAACAAAATAATATAACAGAATAGTACAGAAAACATACAGTAAGAAAAGACAGAATAGTGCACTTAAACAAATAGGAAAATACAGGGTAATGCATCAAATCATTACTACACAAGAGAGAGAGAATAGTGATTAAGAAAGATCCATCACCACTTGCATACGTTACCATCATCTAGATCCACAGTCGCTGGGGAGCCCCGGTTACAGCGAGGATTTGGAGAGCCTGTCCCGGCAAGTGGGAAATCCTACGCGGTGCGTCCACCCGTAGGTGAGGCTTCCAAAGTCGCTGTGAGCAGGCCCAGCCTTATATGCTAAAAATCAGCAAGCCAGAATAGCTGGCACCTTTGTTTTAAGCGGAAATATCTGGTTTAAATTTCACATTAGGTTCCCCCCAGAGCCTGGCCAGGGCTCAAGGAAGAAACTAAGGGAATTTCTCTGCTTATCTGATCGGATTATGCGCAAGGTCTCACATCAGGCCTCGAGGACAGGCACCTGCCTCCATGACTTTGTTACTCTACTCATATGACAAGGAAGGGAAAGATACATTCATCACATCAGGTCTCAGAGACAGACACCTGCTTCTGTGACTCTGTTCTATTCACATACAAGGAAGGGAAAGATACATTCAAGATGGCTACATCACATCAGGCCTCAGAGACAGACACCTGCCTTCGTGACTCTGTTGTTCTATTCACATACAAGGAACAGAAAGATACATTCAAGATAGCTACATCCTCCATGCATATTTCATTAGGGATTACATACTGAGTTAACAGTTTCAGTGCAGGGCCTGTTGCTCAGTCTTCAACACTTCCACCTTTTACATCAGAGTAGGTGGTTTGTTATAATTTAGTATAACACCCGTTAGCACAAGGGTTTACAGTTATAAAATATACAGGATTCATCTATAGGTCAACTCTGGCTTGGGCCTATGGTCCAAGCCTTAGCACTTCAAGAAGTCATCTCCAGAGACTGAGATTTTGTGTCTTCTTTCCAATGGCTCTGTCGATGCCCCCTTCCCTAGACAGGGATCCCAGCTGCCTCACCTCCCTGCCCTCTAGTTCCATGCTACTGGCTCTGCTATCCCAGAGCCTCAGCAGCCAGGTAATGAGTTGCTCACCTGGATGGCAGCTGAAATCTTTTCCCATGTCTTCCAACTCACTCAGGGATAGGACTGGGTGACTATCACTGGCTCTGCCTCCTCCTCCTGTTCACGTGATGGGCCTGATTCATTGTCACCCTGTACACTGCAAGGGGATTTTCTTGTGTATTTCTTCTTCTGTATGGGAGCAATTGACACCGTCATGGGTTGGTTCTCTGGTTCAGCTGCAGCACCTGTCCTCAGGGTTGTAGTGGCTGCAGTTTCTGTTACTTGGTTACCAGATCCAGAGACTTTCTCTTCCTTTTGAGGGTTCTGAACAGTGTTTAATAGCACTCAGTAAGCGTGGGCTATGCCCCAGCATGTTGCAGTGAGCTGTGCCTCTCTGGAATTAGCCGGGTGACAACATACTTTTTCCAAACATTTTACTAGTTTTTCAGGATTCTGCACCTGTGCAGGAGTGAAGTTCCAGTACACTGGAGGTGCCCACTGTTCTAGGTACTTACCCATGCTAATCCACACCCCCAGCCACTCATAATTCTCCAATCTCGGGGCAGATTTCCAAGTGATATTCTTAAATAGTTGCTTAACCCTGAACAAAACCTGAACCACATGCAGGAACACACTAGCTCCTAGCAGTAAGACGGCCATGTTAATATCAGCGTTCCAGAAGTATCTGAAAGTCCTGAATTCCTCAAACACAATTTTAAATAGCCCCAGGGCTGATGACAGCACACCATCATAAATAAGCATCACATAGTACGGCAAAAACAAAATTTTAACCCAACTCTCTCAGACTGTGAACAACAGCATGGGAAATTGAAGTGCTAAGGCTTGGACAACAGGCCCGAGACAGAGTTGACCTATAGATGAATCCTGTATATTTTATAACTGATAACCATTGTGCTAGTAGGTATTGTACTAAGTTATAACAACCCACTTATGCTGGTGTAAAAAGTGCTAAAGCATTGAAATACTGCAGCCTGAACAACAGGCCCCAAGCTGAAGCTGCTAACTTAGCATGTAGTCATTAATAAAATATGTAAACTCGCTAGTGAAAGACAAAATATAATCAGTAGTGAGGAGAGAATGTATCCAACTTTCCTTTCGCAGCCTTGTTCAAGGCTGAGAACCCACGTATTTGGCCTTGTTAGAAACTTCCTTGGTTTCCCCCCCGAGCCCTCACCAAGCTTTGGGTGGAATCCAACAGGAGAATGAAACCAGAAATTTTCCGCTCAAAACAAAGGTGCCAGCTATTCTGGCTTGTCGATCTCTGGTATATAAGGCTGGGCCCGTCTGCAGCGACTTTGGATGCCTCACCTATGGGTGGATGCACCGCGTAGGATTTCCCACTTGCCGGGACAGGCTCTCCAAATCCTCGCTGTAACCGGGGCTGCCCAACGTCTGCGGATCTGGATGATGATGATAATATATGAAAGTGGTGATGTATTTCTCTTAATCACTATTCTCTCTCTCATGTAGTAATGATTTGATGCATTACCCTGTATTTTCCTGTTTGTTGCTTTAAGTTCACTATTCTGCTTTTTTTTTACTGCATGTTTTCTGTATTACTCTGTTACATTATTTGGTTATCACCAGTAAAATACGCCTACTCTTTTCACTCTGGTGTCCGAGTTTAATTGGTATCCTTAATCAGCAAAACAGAAATACATAGGGCAAATGAGGTGATACAATCTTAAGGAGCCAAGAAATCAACATTATTATCCATTCTGCCATTATCTCAAACTCCATGCCCCACATTGGATGCCAAAAACTGTTGTGGTTTGATCTCAGCTGGTAGCAAATCGCCACATGGCCAGTTATTTACTCTCCCCCCTCCTCCACTTCCCCTGGTGAAATATGGGAGGGACAAAAGAAGAAATTTGTAAGTTAAATTAAAAAAAAAAAAAAAAGAAAAACCCTAACAAAACCAACAGTAATAATAGTAGTCCAAAACGGGTAAAGTGCAGTAGTGGCTCACTGAGTGGTGACTGGTACAAAGCCCATCCCCAGCAGCCATTTGACCACACAAGAGAACTCCGCCCAGCCAATTAGGAAACCGAAAACAAAACGACATGCATGAGAGAGCACATGCCTGCCTATATGCTGAGCTTTGACATCACATGGCATGGAATGCTCCCATGATCTATCGGGACCCAGCCCTTCAGCTCTGCTCTCTCTCAGCCCAAGAAAAGTTAACTCTATTCTGACTGAAACCAGGACAGATTTGTTTATCTAGTTTGACTATCTTTGTGGTAGTCTTCACAGGCCTTGGAGATCAAATTTAAAAGAAGAAGAGTTGTAAGTCCCTTTTAAGAGACAAATGAAAAAAAAAAATTGAAACGTGAAAAATAAATAACCAAAAGAAAATATTTTACTAGTGAAAGTAATTAATTATAGGAGAAACAGAAAGAGGATATAAATCTTTTTGATAGATAGCCTTCCATCAAAAACAAAATGTGTTTGTCTTCAGAATGCTAGTTATGTAATAAAAATTAACTTCTTTTTTTTTTCTCTTTTAAGATAGATGGTTTAAAGTTTTGTTTTGCATTATCATAGGAAAAGAAAGACCAAGTAAAAGATTTTCCAAATCAGAGTCTATTTTTCCCCTTCTACTCCCTTATTTAGGCAAAATTATATGTTGATGTGTGATATCAGAGTAGAAAGTCATTGTGGGAAAGAAAAAAATTAAAATCTTGGACTTCGTAATGGTTATGTTTCCATTTAGTTGCCACCTGGAAAGGATAAACTTCTCTGAAAATGAGTGGGTAGTCATAAAGCGTTTGAAGGACAAGTGACAATTTCTTCCAGTGCTTGAGGGAGAACATATTTTGATGCTTCTCAGTGAAATCAATTAATTCCTATTTAATGTGTATTGTAGGAAATTAGGAGATGCAGTCAGAAGTT
Source organism: Strix aluco (assembly GCF_031877795.1). Classification (NCBI taxonomy): domain Eukaryota; kingdom Metazoa; phylum Chordata; class Aves; order Strigiformes; family Strigidae; genus Strix; species Strix aluco. Next base: position 87,835,149 of record NC_133932.1, on the reverse strand, counting down.
TATATCCAAGGGGAGAGGAAATGTACTCGGAGCCAAAAAAACCTGTTTATTGTTGGTTTCTGTGTATGTGGAAACAAAGGAGTTCATAAAGATTCAACAGATTGTGAACCTTGCTAAGAGATGGCTCTTAAAATAACATTCATATTGCTCTATATGGTATACTGCCAACAGAATTAAATAAATGCTAGCTATAGCATTACAGACTTTTATTAGAAAATCTGTGAAAGCTTAACTGAGAACTTAATTTTTGGTGAAGTTTATGACCTTGGGATTCTCCCTGTAAATTTTCACACTTTTGCTCTTATTTTTGAACAGATAATGGAATATCCCTTTGGATATATCTTAAAGACCAGTTATGGACAGAGAAATATATCGGTAAAAATGAAAACTTATTAGTCAACATTACTGCACTCTGTTAAATTTAAAACTCATATGCTTTCTGTGATGGCAAAAATTTTCACTACTATTTTTTTGCTTCCATTGTCATTGTAGAACCAATCTATAATTGAGTGAGAGCAGGGTTTCTTTTTTGGTTCATGTATCATCAACACAATTATTACAGTTCCAAATGTGAAATCTTTTATTTCCAGTGATAATGCTCAAACCAGAAATAACATAGCTTAACTTTTATATTCAAGCTCTGTGTTGCATTTCAAAAGATCTATCATTTCATGTCTGTATTAGAGGAATATGATAGTGTCACTGTAAAACAAGAAAATTCTATTAAATTATGTATTAATGGACATCAGAAAAGACTCTAGCATTAGACAATTTACATGAGACATGGAAGACAAAGGTTCAAACCTTTGTTCTGAATAGTCAATGCAAAACCAGACACCTTTATCTTCAAATTCTCATATATAGATCTGTATCTTTCAATGTTTTTAATATGTATAACAGTAACAAAGACTGAAACAAAGTATTAATTCCTTCCAAGATACAAGAAGAAATCTTTAAATCTCAGAATTTTACAGGGAAGACCTTAATCTAAGTGGAAACCTTGCTGAATAATGTCACACATCATTCCTTTAAACTTATTACCTTGTCTTTGTATTTAAATACAGACTGCTTATCTGACCAAATATTGGGCTTTTCATCATATTAATTGACAAAGAAGTCCTGACAGGTGGAAAATTGCAGATAGAATGAATATAACAAGAAATCATGATCAAAGAAGTGAGAAGTTATTAACAATCTTCTGATCAAATCTCTTTGTCATTCTCCTATGTGTTTTCACATACTGTCAGAAAGACAACAGATAGCGTTCTATGACTATCTCATCTAGCAATGAGGGGAATATAGCTCTGCCCTATTAGCGGTAATTTGGATTCTGTATTAAGAAATATTATTCTAGGAGTAAATTAAATACAATGAACCATACATTTATTTTTTTTTTTTAAAGAAAATCTTATGTTCTCTATCTTGTGAAGTCCAATTTATAGCAAAGATTTTTATAATTTATTTTTGTATTTAAGGATAAAACCCCTATAAACAGAGTGCTCACTGTTTTCACTACGAAAGGTTTTGTCTCACTAAGTCAGGCATCTTCGTAAGGTCCTGACTTCTCTATTAAGAGTTGCCCTCTCTGTCTTCTACCTTTGCATAGAATAGATAGAGGGAAAAAAATGAAGGAAAGAAATTGAGGTCACTACCTCATAGATTTCAATTTATGAAATGGTATTTTTCTTGGAAACTTCATAGTCATGAAAAGCATTCTTGAGAAACATTCTCAATGAGGCCTGATCAGGAAATGAAGTTTTTTTCTCTTGGTGCTATCTCTGTTTGTTTGGTTTTGTTTTCATATGTTTGATATGTTACCTCTGAATTTATGAAGCAATGAGGGCCTAGTTTTCAAAAATTATGATTTTTTTTCAAGCTCTTTAAGAAAATAAATGCTCCATGCTTTATGTTGAATCATCTCAGTTTCTCCTTATTACTGAGAAAACTTGCCAATATTGTTTCCTGTCTGTCACATTTCAGCAAAACTGATTTTAACCATTGCTGTATGATTACTGATGATTAGAAGCACACACTGCCAAACTGCTTGAATAGTCAGCAACATACAGTATCAGCACTGGAGAAAAAAAGTTGTGACTGTCAATGTGCTTCATTTCCAGAAGTTTCCCCAACTGATGTAATCTACTCCACACTGGAAAGAAAAAAGCAGCTAACAAACAAAACCCCATAAATGTCCAGGAAATAAGTATAAGTTATGTATATATAAATAGTATAAGGATTTGCCTACGTATATGAATATGGGAAGTGTCTATTGAGTGGTCACAGAGGTATCCAGTATCGCATTGCCATGTAGCCTGTTTGCTACCTGAGTCAATGTGGTTCATCTGACCTGGTTTTAGACGTGAATCCCTCTACAGGGACTCAACTGATTTTTGGATGTACTCATCTTTCTCATTTGACTACAGAGGAAGATTAAATCCTTCATCCACTGAGATGAGGAATCTCAGTTATGCATCTAAAGATAACTCATGGGACTCCAGATCTCTGGGTTCAGGCAGTCTGTAGTGCCAAAAGTTCACAGCTGCCAAAAGGCCCCTTTCCTCCAAGTTTTGCATGTACACATTCTCAGCTTCCTTAGCCTTGACTTGAGTAATTTTATAGAGTGAAGAAATACAATAAAAACAGACACTAGTTTTCCACCAAATCTATATATCTTTACAACTAGAGATTTATTTCTTTTATCTCCAAAATCTCTGAAAAACTGGTATATTTCACAATGATGGTTACTCTTTCTCACTGTAACATGCTTTCCCAAAAGTCTCTTATAAAACAAAATAAGGTATTTAGGTAGTATTCCTTTTCCTTCCTTCCTTCCTTCCTTCCTTCCTTCCTTCCTTCCTTCCTTCCTTCCTTCCTTCCTTCCTTCCTTCCTTCCTTCCTTCCTTCCTTCCTTCCTTCCTTCCTTCCTTCCTTCCTTCCTTCCTTCCTTCCTTCCTTCCTTCCTTCCTTCCTTCCTCCTGCTCTCCTTCCCTCCCTCCCTCCTGCCCTGGGCTCCTAAACTGTATTTATTCTATAAAAGTTACAGAAAAGAGCTGGTCATAGTAAAAGACTAAATCTAACAGTTTCAGAAAACTAGGTTATTACTCCAAGAAGCCTGTTTTGAGACCTGTATTTTACACAATAACCTGTTAAAATTAGCTAATTAATAAAGCAAGGAATGAACAGAAGTTGGACATGAAAATTCCTACTAAAAATATATCCTTTTTTAATAGTGCATTCAGCTGTTGTCTTATGTTGACAGAGTAAGACAGGCTATAACAGCAACTATCCCCAGATCAAACAATTATTAAATTAATTACTTAAAATTTAATTGAAACCTTTTCCTTGTAACTTGTTTATGAAACATTCTTGATTTCTAATAAAAGTTTTTTTAATTATTAATTGCAAGTATTCCCTCAGAAGTTCTAGCTTATCAGTTGAAAATATGTTGGAAGGATGTGGACTATATTTTAGATTTATTCATTGGGGAAGGAGATTAAAAAACATTATTTGCTAAAATATGTGATTTCTTATGGCTCACTGAAGGGACTTCTGACAATAATTTGAAACTGATACAGTGATTATAGAAAAAATATATACATTTTTTGTACAAAATAACCTTTGCACTATCATTTTTGAAACTTTTATATGAATAAACAAATTCATTAATGACAGACAGAGAGTTCAAAAAAATGCTATTTAGAAGTTGTGGGATTTTCATGTTGGCTTAGAATATCTAAAATATAGCATAGGGAAAAAAGGACTGCACTACCATCTTTCTCTTGTCTTATCTATTTTACATTCTGAAGTGAGTATTCTGGATGTTTTGTATTGTATGTAAAAATCTGTCTTTCAGTACTCATATATTTGCTAGTACTTCATGAGAAAAACTTATGGAAGAAAATCTTCTGAATGTCAGCATTAATGAGAAGTTCATGTGTTATGTTAAATGTGGTATCACTCAAAAATTATGTGCCTCGTTGTCTGCTTTTCTTGTATCAGTATATTAGTGGTATTTTCTTTCTTTCTTGCTACATAAAATGTATTAATTAATTTTAAAAGAGTTCTTTAGCTGTGTTACTTTCTTTAAAATAAAAATAATTTTGATTTCTCCATTCCTTCAACATTTTTGGATGAAAAGTTATGAAATCCTTGGGGTTCTCTTCAACTGAATGTTGCATAGCTTCCTAGGTCCTGGGTAGACTCTGATCTAACTGATTTAGGGTTGGCACTGTGCAAGTGGAAAAACAATAAAAACTCTGTCCCAGAAGGGATGTAATGAGTTTCTTGACCCACAGAAAAACCTTTCTACTGTCTTTCATAGTTTCTCACCTGAGAAAAAGCAAAGGTAGTAACTGCAAATGCATGAAGGCATTAATGTTATTTTGCTCTTCCAGTGAGAAGTCTGTTTTTCTAGAGAAAAAAAAAAAAATCCTGTTATGAGTGTCATCTATTGATTCCTTCTGAAGTAAAGCAGAAATTGCTGCTAATCTGAAACTCTATCTAGTTTACAGTTTCCATGAAATGACACATTTATTTGTCTGTTAGCTGCTTTACATTCTAGATACTCTAGATCATATAGAATCACTAAGAAATGTACACATATTTATACATGCTTATATATTCTTTATTTCAGGTGTACAAAAAGCACAAATTTTATAACTGTTGGCCAGAGTAATCTTCAAATGGATTAATTTTTCAAATCAAGTTCTGGTCACCAAAAGTGACAAAGTAATCAAAAAATACCACATATGACAGTAAAACCCAAACGACAACAAAAAAAATCTTTTCTTTTCATTGGTATTGGTTGCTTTTTCCGGTGTCTACTCTTCCATTTTTTCCTGGGTGATATTACATCATATACCAGAACTAGAAGCCAGGCTCTGCATGGATCCTAACTCTTTACAGGCACGCAGGAGTACAGCAGCTCATCCTCCATCTACAGCTGATTGACACAAAGACTGTCTCTAATGTTATGTCTTCCCATGAGCAGAGCTACTCAGCTCTGTTCAGTCACACTGATTGGTTTAACATTGACTTGCAAGCCAGATTATTTTTTCCAAGGCAGCATGGTAGGTAGCAAATGAAACACTGGATAGTGAAGATCAGACAGCACCTGGTGTGACTAGCTGTACAGAAAAGTGGGCTCACAGAATACAAGATATTGCTCTCTTTTTAAATAATATGCATGGTCTCATGAATTATTTTTCTTCATCTGCCCTGCACCTTTTAACCACATATTGTATGGTGACCTCAGCCAGAAACTAGGCCCCCATGCCATTACTTGCTTACTCTCTCTCAGCAGGATTGGGGAGTGAATTGGAAGGGAAAAACCAAGAAAAACTTGTGGGGTTAGTTTGAGGCAGTTTAAGAAGGGAAGCAAAGATTCATACACAAGCAAAGCAAAGCAAGGTATTCATTTAGTACTTTTCATTGGCAAGCAAATGTCCAGGCACTTCCTGAAAAGCCAGACTTCAGCATGTGCAATGGTTACTTGGGAAAACAGATGCCATAACCATGAATGTCCCAAGTTACTCCTCCTTTCCCTGACCTTTTATTGCTGAGCATGGCGTCATATGGTATGGAATATCCTTTTGGTCAGTTGGGGTCAGCTGTCACAGCTGTGTCCCCTCCTAACTTCTTCTGCACCCCCAGCCTACTCATGGGAGGGTGGCAGAGTGTGAAGACCTGGGTACTGTGCCAGCACTGTTCAGCAATTCCTGAAACATTGGTGTGCTATCAACACTTCTAGTTGCAAATCCAAAATACAGCACCATATGGGCTGCCATGAAGAAAATTAACTCCATCCCAGCCAGACCCAGTAGACCATGTATATAATCTAAACACTAAAAATGCAGTGAAACTGTAATCGTAAGAACCGTATGTTCAACACAGACTTTGTATCTCAAAATGCTATATTTGGGAATTTCACATTCTGCATCTCATTTTCTGTATAGCACCCTCTATGTAGCTGTCCACAGTGTTTTGATGGGCTCCAGACATCTTAGCCTAAATCTAATTCCTTACCAGTCATGGTCCCAAGCTCCTCATTGCTTTAATTACACAGGTATAATAATTAGATTTTATCTTTTCCCAAGCTTTAAAATCACTGCATCAGCCTAAAATTGCTTTAGAAATCGTGCTTTTAAAGACACAAAACTTTAAACTATTACCTTGCAATTATTTAAGCCAACTTAACTTCCAAACTTGCATCTACGTCTTTAGCATGTGATGAAGCAATCCTCCGAAGAAGGTGCATAAATTCTGTAAAAGTAGTCAGTGGACAACAGTGGTTACACTTGAAGATTCCCAGAAACTGAACATCACATTTGAAGTGACCTGATTTCTTCCTGGAAATACCTGAATATATATAGTCATAAAATATAAAGTCAGCAGTTATTATACAGTGGAGCATATGGTATGAATTTAAAGAATGGTTTGTAAACCTGATTTTGTTTTTTAACAAATACAGGAGTTGGCCTAATGAAAAATATTGACTCACCACGTTACCTTACTCTGATAATGCAAATGTGGTATTTTGAGCATTTTTTCACTGAGAAAAGATTGACACAGGCATAGTCATTCTTCTTCAACAATCCTCTTAATAACTTATGGTTCTCAAGATAAGCAGTCATGTCAGAATCTATTAAAGTTTAAAATTTCTATTGACAAAGTAAAAAATTATTTTTTTAACAATCAACTTTGAAGAAATCAAGTTATCTTTGATAGAGAGAATGAATTCACTTATATTGAAATAATACTTTCAGTATATTAATTAACTAAATGTTGTTCTCAGAGTGCAAAACTAATCATTTTTGTACTTACCATTATGTCATTAATGCAAAAATGCAGGTATGCACTAGTCATTCACATTGTAATTTGCATTAAGGTTGGTAAAAATCTAATTAATTTAAAATAAAAACAGATTACAGTCATATAATCCACCATTCTTTAATTTAAAGCTGTTTTATGGGAACAAAAATTCAATTACGTAAGGGGTTTTTTAATGTGAAAAATATTAAGGACCTTTCTGCTTTTTAGCAAAAATAATGTGTTTTTATTTTGTTATGAAAGATGAATTTCTGAAAAATACTGTTTCTTTGCATATAATCTTATAGTTCTTCAGCAAAAAGTCATAATATTGACTCAATAAGAGTAGTTATGTATCATTTTTTGCTATTTTAAAAATATAATATTGTGGCTTTCTAATTGATGTAGTTACTCAACATGGTCAAGTCCCTTATGGTAGGAGAAAACATAGATAGAAGCAGTAATTAAGGTATGAATCAGTGGAGTAAAGAGAAACTTGCGAAGACTGCAAGATCAAGGTGAACATTAAAAATGTAGTGAACATGAGCGACAAAAACCTAAAATACTTCTGAATTTACCTAAAAAGAGCATCAGTAATTAAAAAGGCAGAGGGGCCTTGAATGAAGTAGAAAATTGAAATGAGCAAGGAAGTTACTGTGGAGTGTTGAATAACAAAGTTGTAAAACTTTACTGGACAACAGAGGAAACCTGTACTTTTATGACATCCTAGAACTTGTTATTCACTCAGATAAAATAAGAGTGTGTGCATGAGCCCTGTGGTCTGAGGATAGTTGCAGTAATGAGCTCATATAATTTTCCTATGGTTGAACAGATTAAAGAACAGTTTATTCGAGTTTATTTGCTTAGATTTCCTTTCTAGAAATCCTCCAGATCACACTTTGGAAAACTGCTCAAACTGTACAGGAATTCTGATATGGGAAAGTGTAGTCAGAAACGAAAACCACAGACAGGTGAAAGAATATTCTTTTATAGCATCATTCTAGTCGAAACTTTAAATTCTCTTGGATATCTCTCTACATAAATTTCAGAAGACTTTTAGTGAGATAGGCTGTAGATATTTAGGACATGATAAACCAGCATTTTCCCTAAAGCATAAAAAAAAAAAAGACGCAAGCAAGAAATGTCTATAATATTTGTTTATTTTCTGTTCCAGGATGTAGGGCCTTTTTGATAGCATGCTAGGCTTTAGTAGACAGTCACGCAGATCCAGGATAGATTTTGAGAGCTCTGAAGTTCTGCAATGTTTGTTCTATTTATTTATAACATACATTATGCAAGTTGAAGTCCCTGCTTTCTTGCTTCTTATCAATGATTCTTTGGTCTGCATATCTCAGAGTATTTTAAATGATGGGAGTCAATGTTTTCCTCTTTCTTTTAACTGAGAGAGAAGGAATCTCAGATCTTTTATGGTCAATTATAGACAGTTTGTTTTTTACTTATTTTTAAGTTAGTCTTTATATATTTATATTTATTTTTCTGAACTGTTTATTTTTCCAATTGATTTAATCTCACTGATGACCTGAGAAATCCAGTATTTACCCAGCTCCAATAAAAAAAAGGGAGCAGATGTATGAGATGAGGGTAGTTCTTTCTATCCTATGTCTAGTCTAATTGTACTGAATATGAAGAGCTTCCACTGAAAAAAAGCCTCAAACTACTCTAAATAAGATTATTTCTAATCTCTGAATTTACAAAAATATCAGGTAGGTATTTTGCTGATGACAATGTGTAAAGCCAAAGCAAATTAATCCTGATCTTTTTTTTGGATACATTTATAGGTACCTTTGAGACATCTGTTTCTGTGATGATAACATAGAAAAGTTGAATAAGGCATGAGAAGCGCTTTCACCTAAAGCATCACACCAATTTTATGCATCAGTTCCACTTAGAATCTTTTGTATACAGGAAATTTCAGAGTGATACCTAATATTTATGAGATGTGCTTTATTTCTATGTGTAGTAGAATATTAACATTTGAAAGTGAGTAAGTTTTAAAATGTTTTTCAAGCAATATGTAGAGTTCTAAGATCTTTGATACACAAATTTGTGCCTTTGGGGCCAACAGCAATTCAAATGGGAACATGATTGTAAAATGACAGTCCAAAAACTTGATCTTGAACTAGCCCTACACACATTTCAATAACCACTACCAAAAGTGTAATCAGCTACAAGACCGTGAAAGAGATTAGCCAGGAAGTCATAAAGCCACATGACATGGATGAGAAATACATTCCAGATTTGGCATCTTGTTTCATTGTTGAAGAAGATAAAGAAAGATCCCTTTTCAGAAACAAAAAGCATAAATTACTGTAGGGTTGAAGTCATACAATAATGAAGTCACACATCAGTTTATTTAGTATGTCACTCATAAAAATAACTACATTTAGACTTTATAAATCCAGTTCTGCATTTTTAGGAAAGCTCCTGTCTTCATTTGTTTAGAACAGAATATGTATTGGCACCCAGCATAACAGAAACATGCACAGCTTCTTTTATTTATTTGTTTTATTCATTAACAAAAAAAAAAAAAAAAGGTGAAAGGGAAGACTTCCAGTGTCCTACCCTTCATTCTTATTGCTTTTATTATTATTATTATTATTACTGTTATTCAAATCCCTTGTGATAGATTTTTAATTATGTAAAAATGATTATGAACCACAAAAAAAATCCCAAACAACCCCCCACCAAAAAAATCATAGTATTATGTAAATATAAAATACATCACGTGTGTATATAAAATACATAATATGTATATAGTTGTAGTACATATGCCCATATATGTATATGTTTTTTATATATATATATACACACATATTTCCTAGAAATATTTGATTCACATATGTCTTAAAGAATGAAAAGAAAATAATTGGTACAATTTTTAAAAGCAAAGTATATAAATTCTACATTAATTGCCAAAATGAGTTTTTCAAGTCAAACTTGGTAGAGGGAGTATTATTTATTCTAGTAAAATATTGATATTAAATCTTTTTTATTTCTTCAGAAATCTTTCAGTTATCTATGTGACCTTAAACAAGCATAAAATGAGGAAACATAAAGGTAAGAAAACATGGACAATATAAATTGTTTGGCATATTTTAAAATACTTCTTTTCCTAAAACAATTATTTTCATGTTTTAATACATGAGAGGTATGGATGTTTCAGTCAGAATTATTATGAAATTACATATACACAGATATATGTGTGTGTCCATCTACCATGCAAAGATTTGAAATTCTTCAGAATTACTCTCCATTCCTTATGTTTTTCTTCATGAATCCTTTCTTGTTCTCCACACGTTTAATTTATGCTATTTAAAAGAATTTGTTGTATTCAAGTTGTTTGCATTTCCCTTAGCATTTTTACTGTGAGGTATGTGAAATACCTACGTTCTCCGAGTTTTTGACTAGAAATTGTGAAGGAGATTTTAGGCTGGGTCACTGTTAATACAATCTAAGAATTGTATTGTAGAAAGCACTATTACACACTTAGGAGATAAACATGTTCAAATAAATCTTATATTATGGTTATTCCTAGTTTAGAAAGTTTGGTTTTGTGGCAGTTTGTGAAGACGAACAATCTTAGCCCTTTTATGCATGTTTGAATTCTGATTTCATTGCTGATGCATACCTGTGAGAATTGTTCTGAAGACCTTGAGGATCAAGAAGATGGTTAAGACGTTCAGGCATCTTGATATTTTGCTCACCTTTGTTTGTAGTACTATCACTTGAGACACTTTAATGATTAGTGATTTTCAAAATTTTTCAAAATTTAAAAGGCAAAAAAATCAAACCTCTACAATGTATGTCAAATAAGATACCCCAAAATAGAATCACTGCCTGACATTATTACTTACTTGTGGATTTATCTTGGCCTTTTTTCCATTCAGGCACCAAAGTAGACTAAAAATTATAAGAGAGAAAAGCTGATAAAAGCAAAAAAGGACTGGTGGGAAGCTCCCAGCAGTCTTCCCTTCCTGTCACAACAGCTACCTCTAGCCAAAATGATCAGCACCTTGAAGGTGATATTTTAAATGTCTTAATCTTGGCAATTGCCTCAATAAATAATGTATGATGACTAAAATATAAAAAATGTATGAATTTACAAATATTATGATAACTTTTTTAAACATGAGTAAAGTCACAGAAAATTTAGCATAACAAAATATCTGTATTTGAATCACATTCTAAATTGTTTTCAGTGACTACAGCAATACTTGTCAATCACAATACCTCAAACTGAGCATTTCATATGAATGTAATAACATCTAAAATTCAACAGTAATAATAACAGCAATAAGGTTTTGATTGATGTTTTATTATTCCAACCTTTTCTTACAAACAGTAATAAAGATTGAAGAAAAGCCACTGAAGAATGGATAATATGAAAGAACATAGTTTTAATTCTAATTTTTTTTAAGTTGTTAATCAGCACAAAATATGTGTCAATTAGAGGTCAATGAAACCTTTAGCTATATATAAAGCTGAAATGCTTTTAGATATATATATTTTTTTGGCAAATATGAAAGACAATATCTTTATTTTGTCCATTTTTCATAATGATGCAGATTTACTAATTTACACTTGACAAATATTTTATAAATATGAATAAATGTTATATTTTTTAAATGACAAGCAATTACAAGGAAGAGGGGAGGGAGCAGTTATACAGTTTTGTATTCACAGTTATATTTATAAAAATATTTTAATGATGTTCTATTTTAAAGATGGATAGTGATTAACAACTATGGGAAATAAACTTTCTTCCTAAATATAGCCAACCAAGAGTTAGGCACCTGATCTAAGCTAGGTGTCTATAAAGTCTGTGACTAATCCATAAATTCTAGATGCTTATTAATCCTGTATGTTACATATCAATCTTAGGATGTGATGAATTTTCTCTAGAAAGTTAAATGAAATTAATTACATCAAAACTGTTTTAAGAGACATAAATATTGATACATTATAATTTGAAATAAGAGCTGCTAAAGGAAATAGACATTGATTCCATATATCTTGAATTCCATCTCTCTCCACTCATCTTGACTAAATTTTGTTTAGGCATGCTGTGTGGGATTCATCTGATCGCATGTAGACATCTGCAATGGCTAAGTTCAGTCTAACTGCCTTTGAAGCATCTACTACTTTCCATTCTACCCTGAAAGCCTGGCTTAGACTGAGGTATCTAATTTTCAGACATAAAAATTTTCATGAACTAAATCTTATAAAATATGTTGAAGAACATAATAAATATATATTTAAAAAATCTTTGGAGTGAATTACCCAGTACTGCCCTGAATTTTAACATTCAATCAGACTACAAATAGCTGTGACAGTAAAACTTTTACGTCTCACATGTCAACAGATTGACATAATTCTTAAAAATCTTGTATGATGTGGTTTTGATATTCCTTCTTGATTGGTTTTAAATGGTTGTTCATGTCTGTTCAATTAGAATATCAATAGAAGCACCAGTCAGAAGCATACAAAATAGTTCATTGCATCAGGGAATTCAGAATAGAAAGATTCAGAGATGTAAATCCTAAAAGTTGGTATGAAATGCTCTTTTATTCTTCTTGTGTATTGCTGTGGCATATTCTTCAGGTGAAGAACATCTTTATTTGTTGTCACAGAGATGTTTAAAGTCACTGAGATGCCCATTACCTCTTTGATTACTCAGGAAGGATGTAGCTAAACAGTAAGACTTACTCTCGAAGGCAGCTGTCAAGAGATACTTAGAATTGAGAACAGAATAGCTAAAAGGAAAGCTTTAGATTGAGCATACAAAATTTTCTTCCCATTCTATAATTCAGGTTTTAATTTTATCGTGGATAATAATGGAATAATGGATTTGATCTAAAGTAGATGTGCTGTGATTTGTTTCCTCCTTAATAACAAAAGAGACACTTATGACCCAGAATTTGTGTTTCAACTATTATTTAACTACCTGTACATAAACAAGAATGCTAAATCAAAATAAATGGAAAATCCTATTTAACTGTCTAAATATGTCTATCTGTTAGGAAGATTCTCATGACTGGAATATTTAAATCAGGAATGTAATTCCAAGAATTTGCAGGTAAAACTGAATTGGGGCAAGGTGAGTGAGAGTGCACATTGCTAAGGAAGGTTTTACTCTTTGGAGTTCAGTACCACTATGTATTTCAGTAAGTCCCCAAAACACATTAGGGAACAGATTGATCAGCTCTTGAAACAGTAGTTTATAGTATATGACCAAAATAGAACATGTAGTGCTTATATCTGTTTTGTGCTATGAGATTCAAATTGCAAATACAAAACATATACAGTATTTCTAAGTATCAGAAAACATTTTCTTCCTCTGAAAGCCCTTTATACAATATGGGAGAGCACTGTGATAGATCTCGTTTGACAGATGAAATGTTTGGTAAAAGGAAAAAGCCAACTATTATGAAAGTGAACATTATGAATTTGAAAAATATGAAATTAATTATTGGAGAGGAAAGATGTATAAGCATAAATGTATGAAGAATAGTTGGTAAATATTTAAGACATTTTCAAGCTAATTGAAACCTAGAATTGTAAACTCTAGTATAAAAATAAATAGTGAAAACATACAAGCAAAAAAAATCCATACTTTCTATGAAACAAATGGAAAGAAGTTGTAAAATATAAATGACTCCTCTTACCCCAAATATAGAGCCCTTCAGCCCATATAGGCAGAAAAACATGAAGGTTTTATAAATAAATAATAAACCAGAGGATAGAAGATGATGCAGATAGTGAAAATAGTAAGAAAACACAATAAGAATTTGCCAGAACAGTGTTGCATTATTTAATTTAGTATGATGATACTTGTATAATTATATAGTTTACAATAATTTAAAATGAGAAAGCTATTCCTGAAAAGCATAAATATTAAATGAAAATTATGCTAACTATTATTTATTACTGTGTGGTGGGTTGAACTTTATGGCTGACAGACCCCAACCCAATTACTCTCTCACTCCCCCTCTCCAAGAGACGGATGATGCGGAAATAAGGTGAAAAAGCTTGTGGGTCAAAATAAAGGCAGGGTGATCACCTACCAATTACCATCACAGGCAAAACAGACTAAACTTAGGGAGAATTAATTTATTGCCAGTTAAAAATAGAGTTGGATGGTGAGAAACAAAGACAACAATAAAAACACCCTCCTTTCTTCCCAGGCTCAACTTCACTCCTTCCTTCCTGACACCTCTGACTCCCTACCCCTACCCACAGCGGCACAAGGAGAATGAAGAATGGGTGGTTGCAGTCAGTCTATAACAGCACCTCTCTGCCACTCCTTCATCCTCACACTTGTGGCTCTGTTGTGGAGCTAGATGGAATCAGCTGTATCTCTTTTGGTAGTCCCTGCTGCCTTGTCACAGAGGCTGTCCCCCAACATCCACAACCTTGCTACATAAACCAAATACGTAGTCAAAGGTGGCAGTACCATAACAGGAACAAACAGTTGTGAAAAGGTAGAGGGCAGCCTCAAGTTTACTCTCTGGAACTTGAACACACAGGACTGTGTCAAGTAACATCAATTTAGTTCAAAAACGGTATTATTTTCTTATTAACCATTAATTACATCCATATTTAGCTATACAATTAACAGTTTGACGTATGTATGATGAGTGTATCATGCAATGTACCACGTTTTTCTGTGAGTGAACCAAATTATTGCTACTATTGCATTACTATTACAATTGTTATTACTATCGCATATATTCTGAGTGTTAAAAGAAAATGGCACTTAGCAGGTTGAATAATGACTTAGCTTGACAGAAGAGGAAGTAAACGGTGTTAATTGCTCTCACCACTCCATTTCCTTTACTCATGGTGACTTCTTCACTTAAATATAGGACAGTCTTTAAGTTGCACAGAAAAACATAAACTGGACATATCAGGCCACTTACATATCTTTCAGCATATACAAAAAAAACAAGCTCTCATATCCATTTTCTCATTTATCTTATACTACCTGTAGATACCTATTGTAATGACTTTAAGTCATATCTAATAATTACTGTAAAAACAGCTGCAGAATGAAGTTTGTATCTTCATATTCTCTATGAAATATTTATAAATACATTTAAAGAAATTAAATTTGGCAAAAATGTCTTGAAAATAAATTTTTAAAAACTTTATCTTCATAATCTCATATACCTCAGTGCTTGAGACGGATCAGAAGAGTAAGAATGCTGCTCTTTGTAAAGCTTCAAACATAATGCATTGAACCTTGTCACCTTTCCTACTGCTGGATATTACCTTACTCATACAAGATCCTCATAGGAATTGATGCAGCTGTGTTCAGCTAAGTATAGCCTATGTTAAACCACAAAAACCAAGGTCCCCCACTCCATGAGTAACATTACACTGTTTCTGTCACAGAAATCTGAGAAAGCTCCTTGACTTCTGCATTACTGTATACTGTCAAGTAATGTGTAGATTTTGTTTGAAGTGCAACATTTATAAGCCAAAATAAACTGTAAAGAAACAATGAAGAGCTCTGCCATACTGAACATTGGACTGCCAAGCACCAATCTTAACTTCTCTTTATTTATTCACTTAGTTTGTGATTTACTTATTTTGGCTGTAACGATTGTCAGCAGCAGTTAAAGTGGCATGTATAGAAGAAGGAAATGAGTAATTAGGAGAAAAAAAGGAGGTCATAGAATTTCCTGACATTTCCAGACCCTGGCATATTGAAGAACTGGAAAGGAATATTATGACTTTCAGAGAGTGTGAGATAATAACATAATAAAACAATATGAAGAAAGATTGAAGCATTGTATCTGCTTATTCTACAAAGGAGAAGAGTTATGATAATAGTCTTCAAATAGGTGAGAGGTTGTTGTGAAGGTGAGTAGGATAAATTGTTTTCCAAGTCTCTTGTAAATAACGTGTAGAAATAATGGACTTAAAGTACAGTAAGGGTGATTCAGAAAAGGAAAAAAAAAGACAACAAACCCAAAACAGGGAAAAACCTAGCAAATTTTCTAAGTCTAACTGATAGCAACTTCCTAACTGATACTTAACATGGGAATTAACTGCCTACAAATTCTGTAGAATAAAACATACTAGAAAGATAAGTAAAATATAAGTTAAATATTATTCTTGTTTCAACAAAACTTTGAAAGCCTGTTGGCAGATGAGTGCTCTGCACTAGATAAACATCTATAGGGCGCCTAACATTCCCTATAAAAGTGCTGTTTGGCAAACATCAAACACACTCACTAAAAAGACTGCAGAGCAAAGTACCAGCAACGTGTTATTTTGATAGTTCCATGGAAGCCTTGCAGCAGCACCTCTACTCTGCCGAGATATATTAACCTGTGTAACCAGATAATGGCAGAACATGGATCTGAAAAAAGCCTTCTAGATTTTTGCTGAAATATCTTTGTGTGTGTGTTTGTGTGTGTGTGTATTTACCTATCTGTTGCAGCATGATACAATAGCTGGACTGAAAAGAGAACACATCCTGGAACATTATGAATGAGGTGTTTTACATAAAGCAGGTGCAGTTTCATTAACTGCCTTCATATCTCTATTTTACATGTTCGTTACAGCTAAACATTGCCAGTGCCATGCTACTGAAATAACTGACAGCTACTTACAGATAATAAACATATTTTTGAACCATGGAATGGCTAATGTAGCCTGACTGTTGCCAATGTCAGGTATTCCACAGTGCTTTTTCTATTTCAGCACACGATTAAATTCATGATTTCCAAATATTTCATGCATTTAATAGTACATTTTCCACTGTGGATTCATACACTCTCCAAGTCCTTGATAAGATAGCTAAAAATGGGGGTTACTTTTTTTGTAGGCTTACTGTATAGTCAGTGAGACCAATAGATGCAACCAAAGGTGCAACCAAAAACCGGGGTTTTTTTAAATCTTCATTGTGAGCTGCTCAAGACAAGCTTAAGCATTAAGATATGAAAATGTGGTCTGATTCCTATCAGTTAGTGGTTAACTGCAACAGTTGATGAAATTTAGGAAAAACCTCTTATTTGTGGTAGAAGTAGCAAAGATTTCTTTCTTTCTACCATGTTCTCAAGATATACTACACCTCATGATTCAGAACAGAGAATAAAAGCTGAGTTAGTGGGATCACACACTTAATCTAGTATTGCATTAATGACTACTGTTCCTGTAGCAGGTAACTGCTCCCATAAAAGTTACATATTGTCACTAACATTAATTTACCAAACTAAGGTCAGGTTCAATTGCTGTTGAATTTAAATATTCACAATCACTACCTTCCTAGAAGTTCTGATGAAATTTGTTTACTCATGAGTGAGATATAAAGCCTTTTATAACAGAAAATTATTATTCAAGGACAATTTTTTCAGATTTTCCAGTAAGTGGAGACTAATTTTTACACACTCTTTTGAAATTAAATCCTGAAAGTGTTTCAGCTTCACTAACTACATAAAGCTTTGGTTTGTTTGGTTGTTTTTTCTTCATTTTTTTGTTGTCATGACTACCTGAAATTGTCATGTGGGAAAAAAAACAGGGTTTTTTCCCTATATTTTACATCATCTTGCATGCCTTTAAAATTGTTTTTACCCCTTGTTTTTTGTTCTCTGGCATTTTAGGTATAAATTCCAAGTCATTAATTTTTTAAAGGAATGAATCTGCCAAGTTTAAGCATAGGTAAACCTGAACTTCAGCCTCGACTATAAATATTCTGTTTTCGAAATCTGGTTTTGGATAATCAGAGTGTGAGTAGCGGTATTTAATGAAACACTAAAAAAAGCTATTATTTAAAAGGAACAGCCTGTCTTTTTTGTAAAGTATAAAACTTCTAACAACAATCCTCAGGAAATCATCTGAGTGGAAAAGATAAAAGCAAACAAGCAGAAAAATAACAATAAAATTCTATAGATTTATCCATGTGTATCTTCATGGGATGCTTCCTGTGAGTTAATGCAATACTCACTAAATATCACCTTATTCTCTAATAGCATCAAGGCCTTCTCTAATATTCTCTAATAGCATCCAGGCCTTCTACTTGGCTTTTAACAATCTACAAGGGCACAGATTCCATGTCTTCTCTGGCAACTTATTCCAATGTTTGATCACCCTCATGGTGAAAAAGTTTTTCTGTACAATGAGTTGGAATTTTCCAGAATTTTTCAATCTATGTCCATTACCTGTCATCCTTCTACTGTCCACCTTGGAGAAAAGTCTGTCTCTTGTCATTACTATCCTCTTCCATTAGGTAGCTGCAGAAAGAAAAAGGAAAAAAAAAAATCTCCCTTGGTCTTCTAAAGGTAGAAAAAATCTAGTTCTCTCAGCTTGTCCTATGTCATGGGCTCTAGCACTCTACCAACCTTGGTGACCCTCTGATGGATCCTGGTATGTCAGTGTCTTTTCTGTACTGGTGAGCCCCAAATTGTAGACAGTACTCCAGTTATGGTGTCACAAGTGCCAAACAGAGGGGAATAATTGCTTCCCTCTACCTGCTGTCTACATACTTGCTAATATGCCTCTTGGTGTAATATATAACAATATAACATAGTGTGGGTGGACATAAGAACACGTTTCGTCAGAAACAAAGAATTACTCAGGCAGTAAGACTCACTTTTAAAAACACTGATTTCTCTCCATTTAGAATGTTATTAAGTTAGATTGGACATAAATGGTCTGAGGGAAAGCTGTAGGTTAAACCAGCACACTGGATAGAAGATACAGACTAAACTAGGATGCTAGACAAGGAGAAGCTTGGACTAAGAAGTAAAGAGACATAGGGAATAACATGCAGTAGAAAATTTGAATTGATGGAATCTGAGAACTAGAGGTTCATCTCCTCCTAAATTGTTCCAGAATAATTTTTCTTGAACCTTCTACAGCTATGGGCTTCTTTGGGAACAAAAATGAGAAAGATCTAATATATTTCTAGCAGTTTATTTTGTTAGGAAATTATGCAACATTCTAAATGAGCTGCAGTTGCATAAACTCTCAGAAATTCATGTTTAGGTAAATTGATTTGTAAGAGATAATGTAATTGTGAATAGCAATTATCATCTGCCAAAACAAAACACAGTTTTCTCTCAACAGCTTGTGAAGATTTCACTCAGCAGCACAGTTATATGAGGTCCTAGGCCTGAATTCATCCTTCTCAAATTTTAGATATATAACACTGGAGAACAGGAAATGCGAGGAAGTAGGAAGGGTAGGTCTACCCTGCGAGTGACGACAAGCCAGGAGCCAAAGGTTACAACAGTACAGGCATGGATCATCACCTCAACAATAAGAAAGAAGTCCCGTAGCATCCAAACCAGGCAAGCAGAGCAGATCTTGTGGCAATAGCAGGTTCAGTCACCAGCCTAGTGATCATGAGACAAGTCCAAAGTGATGAAGCAAGTGCAAGGTCAATCTGCAAGCATGGTTAGCAATTTCCTGTCAGAGAATAGGACTGGACACATGCTTGCCTACATGTCTCAAGCAAGGACCAGGATCCTGGGCCTGAGCTCAAATGATCCTGAGTCAATGCCAGAGGGAGCGTGGTGGAAGTCCCAGGTGAGGCTTGCATGGTCAGTTCAGGCTTATTGGTGCACTCAAGGCCCTGACAGTAAACACCTCCAGAAGATGATTTGGTTCATCTGAGGTCTAAATCGATAGCTGGAAGTGCATAATTCTTTTTACTGAAAGTGGAGAGGGTAAAGGTTGAGATGACTCCTTACTTATGAATCTCATCTTAGTTCATGAAGTAAACCTGAATATTTGAATGCACTTAACATTATGTAAAAAAAAATACAAGAAATAAAGAGAAGGAAGAACATCAGCCTGAAGAAATCCAGTTAAATGGTAAAAGTAAATGTTGCAATGACCATGTAAAATATAATGACCACCAAGTGAACAATGGACTGTAGCCTCATTCTCTTCACAAAGATACTTCCTTCTTAAGTATAATCAGAGATTAATTTACAGATTTTGGTGTTTGGAATTCTAGCTTTGGGATAATGCTTAGGGCTTGTGGTCATGCAAGCTTATCAAATGAGAAATCATCTGTAAAGTGGAGAACAATTACTATCACTGCTGCTGTTAGCTACATTAATTTTCTTCCTGTTTATGTAGTTATCTTAGTTCATGGGTTATTTGCCATAATAATAATAATAACAGTCTGAAAATAAAGTAAATCAATAAATCAGCATTTGAAATCAAGCAATAATAACCTGTAAACTAAATTTCTAAACTCTCAAACGTATAAATTACATGCAGCAAAGCTGAGATGGCTTGCCTAGCTAGTTATTACCAGGGCAGGACCAAAATGCGAGACTAAGACTTAGGATATATATGTTTGATAACCAAGTAAAAATTCAATTTAAAATAAAAAGAAAAGGAAGCTTTCTCTCATTGAAGAACATTTTGCAGTATGTCTCATCTGCATGCAGAAGTTTTGGAAATCTCAGATTTACCTAGAAATTATCTACATATAAATCCTAGATTTGGTCAATAAGGTTTTAAAAGTAAATACCTTCATAAATAAGTCTTCATGACAGCATATTTTATGAAGTTCTGGAAATATTAATGATTTACATCTATAATGATCTATAATGTTATACATCTATATATGATTTACAAAATAAAAGCTAATGTAATTTTCCATTTCATATAATATTATGGAATACTTGAACAATTAGAATAACTGAATAGAGATAACTGTATTCTGATAACAGGTATGTTCTTGCATTATATACAGTTAAAAGTATAAACTCTAACAATTTCATTTGAGATTATCTAGATATTATCTCTTCTCTGTTGCCTCCTTATTTCCTGAAAAAATTTCTTATTTTGCTGTCCTTGCTAAGTCACTTTAAACAGCCAAATATATTCAGTCCTTTTGATATGGGAAGATAATAAACACATAAGCAGGCCTTCCTGTTACAA
This sequence comes from Strix aluco, assembly GCF_031877795.1. Lineage (NCBI taxonomy): Eukaryota > Metazoa > Chordata > Aves > Strigiformes > Strigidae > Strix > Strix aluco. Next base: position 87,814,413 of record NC_133932.1, on the reverse strand, counting down.
GAATCCATTGGTTCATGCATGTGGTGTCTGGGAAGCAGGGAGTTAAAAAAAAAGAACATTTCAGTAGGCCTTATATTGTAATATGGAGGGAGTCATAACTGAGTCAAAATGATTGTTCTTCATAATGCAATGATATATTAATACATCAACACAAGAAATATATATAAGAAATCCAGAACTGATTTAAAGCCAAAAATCTTTATCTGTATTATCAAATAATACCATCTCTGAATTTTTCTAGTTCATTTTTTCTTATTGTTTTGACCATGGTCATAAGCTCACAATAGTTAAATGAATATTCTTTTTTATGTCAGAGGCAGTGACATGAAGGCAAGAACCTGATTGTTTTGTTCTTTAATTTTGCTAGAAGTTTTAAAGGAGACAGGTTCTCTCTCTGGGTACATGTCTATCATAAGAGCTCAACATAAATGTTCAAGGGCAGTGTTTTGTTTGTTTGGAAAAAAAAAAGCAGTATTATTGAATATATGGCACTATTTCTGCCATCATGTAACAAATATCACAAATAACTGTAAGAGCTGTACAATATGTGCCCAATTATACCACAATAGAAAGCTATAATCCATTTTCAGATTCCTAGTTACGTCAAAGGAATATAAAATTAATCCTTGGATTGGAGAAGTGGTTTTTTTCAGTTTCTGCTAACACATTAATTCTGTGGATGCTGCTTCAGTCCATGAAGTCTGAAATGACCTTTTTCAGTCCTAGTTTGAATTAGTATATTAACAGCAGTAATACTGCAGTCCCGAGACTGATGATGCAGTAATTTTCCAGCCTAATCATACTGAACTTCAAACATATTAATAGAAATTCTATTGAAGTTACTGTCTCAGAAGTATTTTTGCAATGTGTGTGAATTACACATGACAGCACAACTGTTAGACAAGTGTTTGTACAGCTCATTGGAAGCAAAATAGAGAAAGATACTTCCCTGAGGTCTCATGTGAACCTTGTCCCTGTCTTTGATCTTATTTAGACCTCAAATGAGTATAAACTGAAAAAAATAGAAAATCTAAGTAAAAATTTAACTCTTTTCCAGTCATCATTGGCAGTTTATGCCAACTATTTAAGTTACAAAGCAATAATAGTTAGAATAATTGTCTCCACACATACACATGACCCACACATCCATGGACAACTGACACCATGCTGAAGGCTGAGCCAGCAGTGAAATTGCTACATGTCATTCAGTATTTGGACACTTCGAACAGATGGAGTGAGTGTCCTGATTTTCCAAGACCCTGGTGCGGGTCACAGCTGGGCCAGACACTTTTACTGCTGTGAGTGTGTTATCTATAGACTGCGTGTATGTCTGTGAGACAGAGAACAGAAATCGTTAATGACCCACTATACTTATCTCACTCAAACTTTACATTTTATGTCACAGAGTGGCCTAGTTCTGTTCTTGAGGTTACCTCACTCTAAATTTCCCTGTGTCAATAAAAACCACCATAATATATTCATGATCTTTTGGTCATTGTGGATGACAGAATTGGTGAGGTCAGAAGGATCCTCTGGAGATCATCTGGTACAGCCTGCCTGACTGAAGCTGGGTCAGCTAAATTTTCAGTCTCCCTCACTGTCCAGTCATGGAGTCTGTAATCCATCAGATGGTCTAATAGGATGTTATGACATCCTTAATAAAATAAAGACAAATAACATTCGCTGCTCTCCCTCCATGCACAGAGCCAATCAACTCATCATAGAAGTCTATCTCATTGGTTAAGCATGATTTCTGATTCGTAAATTCATGATGATAACTTCCAGTCATCTTCTTGTCCTTCATATCTCTGAAAATGGCTTCCAGAATGATTCACTCCATCATGTTCTTAGGAATAAAGGTGAGACTAAGCAGGATGAAGATGTCTGGATCTTACTTCTTTACCCTCTTGGAAGTAATGTCATCTGCCTTCTTCTAGTACCCCAGAACCTCTTCTAATCACCATGACTTTTCAAAGATGATCAAGAGTTGGGGTGAGCAGGGATATTCTTCTAGAACTTGGGTGGAAAAGAAAAGTATACAGTCATTGGAAACAAGGACAGGTGACACAGGAGGACTACAGAAATGTTATTTGCCACTGTAGGCAGAAAATTAATGTGGCCAAAACTCAACTAGAGTTCAAGATGACCAGTATTGTGAAGGAGAACAAAAATGTCTTTTTTAAATATGTTAATAGCAAAAGTACAATCTGAGATAACATTGATCCATTTCTTGACACGGTTGGTCACCTCACAGGACATAGACAAAACAGAGACATTTAATGCCTTCTTCACCTCTGTCTTCAACACCGATGATGGACCCTGGGACCTCTGGAGCCCTGTGTTGGAAGACTGTGACTGAGGGATGGTAAACTCCCAGCCAGCCCTTTGAGACTTTCTGCTGCAGCTGGTTGCATATAAGTCTATGGCGCCCAATGGGATTCATCCCAGGGTACTGAAAAAGATGGCTGATGTCATTGTGGGATCTCTCTCTATTATTTTTCAATAGTCTTGGGAATCTGAAGAAGTCATAGTCAGCTGGAAGCTAGCAAATGAATCAATTTTCAAGAAGGGTGAGAAGGAAGACCGTGGTAATTACAGGTCTGTCAGTCTCACTTCAGTGCCTGGTAAAACTATGGAGAAGTTATTGAAAAACACTTGAGCAACAACACAGTCATTGGTCACAGCCCGCACAGATTCACTAGGGGAAAGTCCTGCTTAACGAACTTAATTTCCTTTTATGACAAGGCCACCCATCTAGATGACCAAAGGAAGTCAATAGAAGTGGTGGTTTTGGATTTTAGCCGACTATTTGATACTGTGTCTCACAGTATCCTTCTGGACTAAATGTCCAACACACAGCTAGGCAAGTCCATAATACATTGGGTTAGAAATTGGTTGATGGATTGGACTCAAAGTGTTTTAGTAAATGAGGTTACCTCGGGTTGGTGGCCAGTCACCGCTGGAGTTCCTCAGGGCTCAATTTTAGGGCCAGTTGCCTTCAATGTCTTTATAAATGATCTGGACACAAGAATCAAATGTAGATTAAGTAAATTTGCCCATGACACTAATCTAGGAGGAACTGTGGACACCCTCGAGGGACTTACAGAGAGAACTGGATAGACTAGAGAGCTGGGAAATCACCAACTGTATGAAATTTAACAAGAGCAAGTGACAGATTCTGCACCTGGGATCGAGTAATCTTGTTTATACATACAAATAAGGATGAAAGGTTGGAGGGCAGGCCCACAGAAAGAGATCTGGGGGTTTGGGTTTATGGCAAGTTGAATATGAGTTAACAGCGTGCCCTGGTAGCCAAAGGAGACAATTGTGTCCTGGGGTGCATTGAGCACAGCATCGAGGTCAAGGGAGGTGATTGTCCCACTCTACATTCAACTGGTGTGGCCCCATCTCAAGTACTGTGTGCAGTTTTGGATGCCTCAATAGAAGAAGGACATCAAACTATTAGTATGTTCAGAGGAGGACGACCAAGATGGTGAAGTATCTTGAGGGCAAGAGTTTTGAGGAGTGGTTGATGTCATTTGGCTTGTTCAGCTTGGAGGAGAGAAGACTGAGGAATGACCTCATCACAGTCTACAACTTCCTCAAGGGGGGAAGCAGAGGGGGAGGTCCTGATCTCCTCTCTCTCATGACCAGTGATAGGACACAAGGAAATGTAGATATATAAAATAAAGATATATCTGGGGAAGTTCAGATTGGACATTAGGAAAAGATCCTTCCCTGAGGGGGTGGTTGGTTACTGGAACAGGCTCCCCAGGGAAGTGGTCATGGAAACAAGCCTGTCAGAGTTCAAGAAGTGTCTGGACATGCTTTAAGACATATGATTTAATTTCAGGTAGTACAGAGAGGATCTGGCAGTTGGAATCGATGATCCTTATGGTTTCCTTCCAACTTGAGATATTCTATGATTCTAAGAGTCAGCTGACAATGACAACCAGCTTACTCAGCACTCATGGGTACATCCCATGAAGTCCCATGGACTTGTGTATGTCTGGTTTGTTTAAATGTTTTGTAAATTGATCCTCCTCTATGAGGGTAAGTATTCCTTGCTCCAGAATTTTAGGGAGATGTCATGGGTCTATATTACCAGTAAAGACCAAGGTGAAGAAGGCACTGAGTACCTTGATCTTTTCTATAGGTGTGAAGCTTGTCAAGCTTGCTCCGTTGGAACTTTTCTTGAATTTCCTTCATTTGATTTAATTGTAACAGCAATTTCTCTAATTGTCCAGGTGTCTAAGGCCAATTGGTTTTACTTCTGTTCATCTTTGTATTGTACAATTACCGTTTTATAGAAGACAGAAAGAAGCAGTTATTCTATGCAGAATGAGATATTTATAACCCTAGCACAGTGATGGAGCGTAGAGAAAGACAGGCTTGATACGATGTCAGAGGCCTTCAGAGGTGGTGTAGTGTACCTTCAGGATGTGGTCTAGAGGAGCACAGGCATGGAGTGATAAGAAATGGGGCACAGGCTTGGCACTGAAGATGCCATAGCTATAAACAACACATCCATAATCAGTTAAAGATACTGCCTTGGAGATTGTTGAAAGTGGTTTTAGTGGTAACAAAGAAAAAATATAGTATCTAACATATGTAAAAGACACCATATACAGTAAAATGGACTTGTAGATCAATGAGGTATAAAACGATGTTCACAAACATGTCACAATGATCCCAACTTGCCCCTATAGCAAGGGAGAAGAAAACATCAACTTGAACAAAATATTCCTCCTGGCAAAAGACTGTAGATTTTGACAAATCACTGTACACCCAAAAGAGATATTTTTTTTCCTTCTGTTTTAAGTGGATCTCTCAAGTGATTTAATGAGTGATTCCTATTTCTAGTATAGTGAAATTTGGTGAATAACAATTCTGTGATCTCCATGTCCACATCTTTCATGATTTCAAACTCTCAGGTATGTCTTAGTTCAGATAACCAAATCAAAGAATATAAGCTGTAAGAAATCTCTGGCAGTCATCTTTCCTCATCTCACCCTTTCCCCCAACCTAGACCTACTCAGAGCAGGTTGTTCACAGTTGAGTGTGGTCAAATTTTGACTGTCTCTAAAGATGAAGATTCCATAAACACTTCAGGTAATCTTTTCCAGGGTTTAAATATCCGTGGGGTAATTTATTTTCCTGTAATGCTTATTGGCAATTTCATATATTTTTTTTGCAACTTCTGACCATTAACTTTCATCCTTTTGCTGTGTATCTCTGAGACAATAAGGCTAATGTTTTTCTCCTGCATTTTAACTGTCAGTTCTGTGCTCAGCATCAAGTAAACTCTTTTCCTAGCATTCACCTTACTTTTTTTACACAGCAACTCTTTTTTCAACCTCAGACACAGTTTCATAAGGTCTTCTCAGACTTCTTAGCCATCAATAAAATATTTAATGAACTTAGTATCTTTTCTAAATTCACAGACGTTACCCCACATGCTTTTTTCCAGGCTATTAATGAAACTACAGAATAAAACTGAACATAACAGTCTGTCACGAGAACGGGATAAAAGAACTTATTGACACCAATGTGATGTAGATAAGCAGACACTCCTTTATTAACTGCCAGGTGCGTGAGGGAGTTGTCTCACCAACAATGCACACGTAACTCATGTAGCATGCTGATTATATAGGATGCAGTAATACATATTAGTCGAGTTCTCATACATAAACATGTTAACTCCCATAACTCATTTTCTTATTCCCATCTCTTTCCGGTCATGCACACTTGAAGTGCTAAGGCTTGGACAACAGACCCGAGACAGAGTTGACCTATAGATGAATCCTGTATATTTTATAACTGATAACCATTGTGCTAGTAGGTATTGAACTAAGTTATAACAACCCACTTATGCTGGTGTAAAAAGTGCTAAAACATTGAAATACTGAAGCCTGAACAACAGGCCCCAAGCTGAAGTTGCTAACTTAGCATGTAGTCATTAATAAAATATGTAAACTCGCTAGTGAAAGACAAAATATAATCAGTAGTGAGGAGAGAATGTATCCAACTTTCCTTTCGCAGCCTTGTTCAAGGCTGAGAACCCACGTATTTGGCCTTGTTAGAAACTTCCTTGGTTTCCCCCCCGAGCCCTGGCCAAGCTTTGGGTGGAATCCAACAGGAGAATGAAACCAGAAATTTTCCGCTCAAAACAAAGGTGCCAGCTATTCTGGCTTGTCGATCTCTGGTATATAAGGCTGGGCCCGTCTGCAGCGACTTTGGATGCCTCACCTATGGGTGGACGCACCGCGTAGGATTTCCCACTTGCCGGGACAGGCTCTCCAAATCCTCGCTGTAACCGGGTCTCCCCAGCGTCTGCGGATCTGGATGATGATGATAATATATGCAAGTGGTGATGTATTTCTCTTAACCACTATTCTCTTGCTCTCATGTAGTAATGATTTGATGCATTACCCTGTATTTTCGTGTTTGTTGCTTTAAATTCACTATTCTGCTTTTTTTTTACTGCATGTTTTCTGTATTACTCTGTTACATTATTTGGTTATCACCAGTAAAATATGCCTACTCTTTTCACTCTGGTGTCCGAGTTTAATTGGTATCCTTAATATAGCAAAACAGCACTTGAGTCCTAAAATGAGTCAGGGGGCTGCTTTTGTGATCACCATGAACTACTGACCTAAAAGAAAGACCTCCAATGCCCTTGACCCAAGAATTTTTGCCTCACATTGCATTTTTAACATGCTTTGAGGCCCTTTCACAATGTAACTTTTAGATCACCTGGTCTACAGGGCAACAAATCGTCCTTACTGAACAGTGTAACAATGGTAGCTCATCACAAGTCTTATTCTTTGTATGGAAAACTAGTTACTTGTTATCACTAATCTACATGGCCTTAGCCTGGGACTTTAAAAAGAACTTTGTAGCAGCATAACTGGTTGTATAGTTATTCTAAATCATTCCTTATTTAAATGCAAATCATCAAAAATCATTAAAATCAGCTCAAATTAATAATAAATCAGTAACAAGTCATCCTGAGCGACCTCTCTGTTGAACCTTCTTTATAATGAAAAGTCACCATAAAATCCTAAATTTTTTTCCAGCCACTTAATCAATTTTTCTAGTGAGTCTGACTTTCATCCCTCCATGCTCAGGGACAATATCTACCACCCTGCACTGAGGGGTCTGACACAGTTGGCCAAAGGGCCCCAGGGACACAGGCAGGTCTCTGTAGCTGGACTAATAAAGTTGTTCTGTATATGTACTTCCTTTCTGCCTGTAAAAAGATTTTGACTATATGAAATCCAGGTACTCTTCCATGCCTGCCGGCTTTCCCTCTGCTTTTACTTAAAATACTCCTATATTTCTATTCTGATTACCAGGAGATCAGTTCTTTTCTAGTCAATGTGAAACTCATTTTTCCTGTAGAGTTTCTTCATTCTTGCATATGTAGTTGGCAGCATTACACAAACTGTTGCCATGAGACCTGGACTCCCTGCTGGGCAGAACCCTAGCAACCTGAATTTCATCCCTAAAATATTCCTCCTACGTTTCCCTATTTCACTGTTACCAGCATGGATTAGGACAATTAATTCTGCTCTTCCACATTGCATAGCCTTATTTGGTTATCACTTTGAATAATTATCAAATTTACTACTAGCAACACCTTCTTATTCCACCCCTGAATATTCCCTGTTCTCTTACTCTACAGTACCTCTTCAATAAGTTAACAACAAAGTGAGGCCTGGTCTTGCTGATTTGTTATACCTCAGGTTCAGACATACCTAAATGTGTGGAGAAGAGTGAAGGGAGAAGAGAATTTTATACTCTTAGAGATTCCCACTCCCAATACAAACTAATCATTTACTACACTCTTTCTCATGATTGCTCAGCATCTGCCTTTTTATCCTCTCAGGACAAAGGAAGATCTGCTTCATCATTTGAATCAAGCCAATCCTTTTTACATTCAGAAGTAAACCACTCAACAAGTCTTGGCTGACTCAAGCATTGACCCAAAATGCAATACCACAACCAAAATAACATACATTGACTGTTCAAACTCAAAATCTGCCAAGCTTTCTTGCTTCTAGGAGTCATTCTCAGATCTTTTTCCTCTAGCTCTTCCCAAGTAAAATTGCCATGGAAACTTTACTGTGTCCTGTTTGTTGTTCACTACTTCCTTCAAAGTACTGAGGAAAAATGAAAAAAAATGGAGCAGCTATAAATGTAAATTTTCAGGTGCAACTTAGATTTTTAGCCTTTTGCTCCCATTGCCAAGAAAACAAAAATCTACCTAAGTCCCATTTTTTACTATCATTAGCTCTGACCTAGATGATATTGGGAGAAAAAATTGAGAACTGATGTAAACGTTAGATTTCCCAGTACAGAACAAGACTGCGGTTGGACAGTAGCTTTAAAGGGTTTTAAGCAAGTATGGGTGTAATGTCGTCAGTTTCTGTAGTAAGAACTCTGAATTCGGACTAGTGTTTTGTTTCCTCTTTTTTTCACAGTTTAACCAGTTTCACTCTTGATTAGACATCTTGTCTACAGCTCATCTCAGACACAATACTCACAATATTTCTACTTACATCTTCCCACTCAAGCCCTTCTGTTATTGAATTTGTAGGCCATGCTATCTATTAGTGTCTGCTCAATAGTGTTAAACATAGTGTTATTCTATCAAAAGTTCAAGTCATCAGCTTTGTAGAAGAGGAATGTATAAATCCTGATGATTTTATTAGAAAAAACTTAGGCAACACAGATGCACTACTGGAAACATTAAATTCCCAGTTAACTCTTAAAGAATATTAACAACAACAAATTTGAAAACAGCAGATTGAATGCAAAAGCAGATGAAGCTGAAAGAAGGGAAAGGAAGAAATTTATTCATGGAGAGGTTGGAAGATAGCCAAAAGTCTGAAACATAGCAACAGAACTTATTTCAAGAGAATTAGGTGCTGAAGAAAATCAGTTTGTGATCTAACTATGTTGTCCATGACTTCTAATAAAAAAGAAAAAAATTAAATTACTGTAAGTAGATTTACATTTTATATTCATGTTGACTGAAAATTTTTGGTAGGGTCACAAATAAAAATTATTTGAAAACTGTAAAGTTGATCAGCCTCTGCTCTGGAATCTAAATGTCAAATCTTAGAGTTCTATGTCAGACATCTTTTTCTCATAAAATCATTAATGTAAAGCTATCTGAATATAAATATTTCAAAAGAGTACACTTCATTCTCATAGTCTGAAGTCAAACAGTCCAATTTCATCATTCTGTGTTTAAATACAACTAAATGTCAGCTGTCAGATATTCAACACCTCTTAAGTGTTCTCATCTATGATTATATCCTTTTTAATGTATTTCCTTATAGCATTGCTTCTTAATCTAACTTATGTTCTTATGCTAATTTATGGTAATGTATGCTAAGTAATACAGCTTAAGAAGTATGAAAAAGTCTAAATGTTTGAGAATAAGAGTATCAAACACATACCAGGACCTCTACTGAAACAAAGGATTTCAGCATTCTGTTGATCTGCACCAGGATACTTTGTATCTGATAAGCTATTGCAGTATTTCTGTGAAAATTAACCTGAAACGTAATACAAATCCAAACAACATGGCTAAAAACTCATAGTATATTTAATCTTATGTTTTACTTTGAACCATGTTTCTTAAAATAAAAGTAAGATGGTGTAGCTGTGAGTGAGCAGGGTAGTGTAAATACATGTCTGCAAGTGTATGCTGACTCAGAATCTGTATGTAAGATGATGATCTGTAGGATCATGACTGCATGACTCATGTATATAGACAACTCCTACATCAAAATATATTCTTGGTCAAAACCTTTTTTTTTTCCATTTTGAAGTTATTTTTTGTGTGTTTGTACTCAGTGCAATTCACTATCATCTATCACCTAGTAAAAGGATAGATGTCTTCAACTTAGTCCTCAAAGGGCCTTTGTTAAGACTGCAGAGCAAATATCAATTGATATTTTAAGGTCATGACCAATACCACTTAAAAAATAAGATCAAATAAAAGTTCAGTTAGTAACCCAAACAAAGCAAAAGTGCAGAGTTCCCAAAAGGCTATTAACAGTTACATTGTTATCACCATAAGTTCTAGTGTCTGAATCTGAGGACAAAGGCCATCTTGAAAGACCTATATCTTACCAGCATTTATGAATCAAGAATACAAGTTCATGAAGATAACTTAATAGAAAATAGTGTTGTTTTAATTTGTTTTGTTTTGTTTTTAATTTATTTTCTATCAGAAAATGTACAACATCTACTTATTAATTTTTAAAATCCTTTCATAGTGGATTCTATAGAAGTGTATGCCCTCATATACTGTTCATTCTTGTAAGCTCTCTGTAATTTCCATCTATAATTGTCAACAATGATGCATATGATGTAGTAACAGTAGAGTTAAATAAATTTTAATAAGTATGGACATATAAGTGTACACTTAAATCGTGTATTTATTATGTACATATCTACCTATTAGATGCTTTAGTTTATCAAATGTAATCTAAATATCTGTTGTGGATTCTTTAAAAAATAGTAGTGTGTGATGTTGAACAGAAAGGTATTAAACAAAATTTGGTCATGGTGTTCAAAATCTCGGTACTACTGCACATATTGGAAAACAAACGAAAATTTATACAAGGCATTTGTATTATTCAGAAATCAAATGGAAGGAAAACTATTCTGTGTATTCGTAAGTTCTTAAAAACACAACCTTTTTCGCTACTGTTCCTCATTATGGATTACATTTAATACTGTCCAGAACAAGAGACAAAAAAGCCCCATAGTACCAATGGAAATATCAGAAAGAAGCTTGCAAGGATATACTGCATTTTGGAGGGGGTTTCAGTTTTCCTTTAAAATACCTTATATTCTCATACAGGAGATTCTGAGAAGCAAACAATTGCATAATTCTAAATTTTATGTGCCCATCAACACTAAATATAGCTGTTACATAGCAGAAGGACTTATTATCTCTCTCACTAACAAGTGTCATTGTGTTTCTAGGTATTGTTTCAGTACAGTGCTGTCATAGGGTAATGAAAGAAGAACAGTACAACTTGTTTGCTGTTATTCTGCCTTTTTTCCATCTTTACCTTTCCTTTTATTATTGTCTTAACAGTGATCTTAAGCAGGTTAGAGATTTGAGAAATGTTCGCATTCTCATTTTCTGCTTATTTACAAGTTATCTCTGTCTTGTTAACTTTGGCACCTTCTGCTCATGAGATCTTGACACAGTTTGGTCATTTCTGATTGCCTGATTCTACTTGTACTATCACTAGTCTCTTTCTGAAAATACTCTTCATCTTCCTGGCTATGTTAAATGATGTGACTCATCCAGTCCAGAAATTTTATCTGGTATCAAATCTTGCTCCAAATATTAAAAAGTTGCACACCTTTTTACAGTGCTTTGCAACTATAATACATCATTTTATAAGTTATATAAATATAGAAAACTATAGCAAGAAATTCAGGAGTTATATAATTTGTGTTTCAATTATTAGTAAATTTTATTTTGGAGGATAAAACTAATTAGTAAATGAAATAATAAATTAAAATAGTATTTAAGACTAGAAGATGTAGTTGCAGATTTCATTTTCAGAAAAATAGACTCCATTATAATACTATTTGTGATGCTATATGAAGCATTGCAGCATCAACTTCAAATGAAAATACTACAAGAGAGAGAATGTCCTGTTCTAAATAACAGACTCAGAAAGAGAATGATGTATGGAGTCTAATTTATGGCCAAATAAAAAAAAAGAACAACCAAACCAAAACCAAAACCAAACAAACAATAAACAGCTGGCTTCCTACAACATAGAATGGAATTTAAAGTTTGGAGCCAAGCACTGAATTTTACTGGGCAGTACAGAAGCTGTAATACAAAAGGCAGTGTCAGCTCCAAAATGGAGCTGTTCTACTGCTAAAAGTAAGAAAGTAAGAATGGACCTAGCACTTATTTTATGGCTTACATTTGCACAAAGTCTATTTGCTAGATGGGGCTCTTAATGACTTTTTCAGCCCTTTTTGAAGTTTGGTAGATTTTTGAAAACAAGAAGAGATCACAAAAATGCTGCTTGGGCTAAGGAAGTTCTAAGGATGAAAAAAAAGCCCACGTAACTTAAGGTTAGTAGACAATTTGAAGAGGAAATTGAAAGATATATTTTGACTTTTTAATATAAAGTTATGGTTGTGTGAAATTTGTTAAATTCTGATTTAGATTTAGACTGAATGCCTACATAACATTTTTTTTAGATCCCTCAATTCACTTTTGAATCTAGTTCCTTAGTATCTAGGGCATGGATTATAAAGGAAGATTCCCGAAAGTTTTTGAAACACATGAAAAATTACAAACACTTTACAGAATCAGTGGGAGGTATTGTCACTCAAGTGGTATTGAGGGCCTTGTAAAGCCATCTGGCCAGATAAAATTACAAGGGAGGAACTGATGAATAGCTGACCCTTGAAACATAAATGTGCTATTTATCTCTAACCCAGTTTAGCAATCACTTAAACTAGATTTAAGAAGTTCTGAAAACTATCACAAGTGAAAAGGAATGTGAAAAGAGGGGTGACTCAGATCTGTAGTGGACAACAAGACATCTGTGCTTAAAAAGAAGTAACTAGTTTTGTACAGCCTCTAGCAGGTTACACAAAGAGTGACTGCTGTGGTAGGATAGCTCAGAGAAGAAATTAACAGTTAGGCAGTCCTGGCCTAACATCATCCAAGAACAGTACCAGGACCCAGAAAGAAGCATTGGACCTCAGACTTTCCTATGGAGATGTAGAAGATGTGGTCAACAGTCTCTTAGCCATAATATAACTTATCTCTAATAGACATGGAGTTAAATTGACATACCCTGTAGTTGTTTATAAAGTCATCACACAGGCGACAGGTTGTACTGTTATGCCTGTGATTTATATGTGTGTTATGGTAAGTCAGAATACATATTCATTGTTATTGTAGGATTCCTTTGTCCAGCTTCTGAAGGCACTAACTAGTAAGTGCACCCAAAATATTTCCTCAGTCTACTGACTCTGTAAGTATCAGCAGTCCTCATGTAGTATGAGTAGGAGAGCAACCCAGGTCATGTATGTTCTAGTGGAAGTGATAAAAGGAAGGTCTTTGGAGAGACTGAGGAATATGAGGGCTTCCTATCTTTTCCAGTGAGTGTTGGCCCCTTGTAGGTAACATGCTGAAAGAATGATTAGAATATATTGTACACTATTTGTGATGAAATGCAGAGAATAGTCCTACCTTGATCCTCCTTTTCAAGATTAATATTGACCAGAGAGTAAATAGGCATGATTAGAGGCAAGTCAGGTAAAAACTCAAAACCTTAAAGGTTAAATCTCTGCAGTCTTCCAAAGCTGTTTACATTATGAACAACAACAAAAAAGAAACAAATCTGTACAATCAAGATGAGGAAAGAATTTTAACTGTGAGATATGTTAGCTAAAAAACCCTCAATTTCATGCCTTATAGGCTGTTAAGAAATAATTCCAATATATACTCACACAGAAGTTGGCCCAAACTGGATGACATCTCACAAAGTGATTGTGGAATTAAATTTCTGTGGAATTCATTCTTGGGGATACTCAAAACATGACTGGACAAGACCTAGAGCAACCTCATCTAGCTCTGAAGTTAGACATGGTTTAAACAAGAAATTAAGCTGAAAGATCTCCAGGAGTTCCTTGCAACCATTTTTTTTCTGTGTTCTACAGGTCTTCAGAACACACCTACTCCAAAACAGTGGATATGGGGACCCAAGTGTAAGAAAGTAATCAGTAGGATCAAAGGAGTTGCCTGTTTTTGTTTATTTTCTTTGCAAATGCATTTATTACATGGGATTCAGACTGCAGTTTTGTCAGAAACAGAAAAAGATGATGATATCTTAAGTATATGTAATTTATGATACCAAGAGCTGAGGAGAAATAGTTTCTTAAAAAAAGGATGGAACAAAATAAGAAGCATAAAAATAGAAGACAAAGCTTTAACAATCAGTGGGCATGTGAATTCCTTTGTAGTTTTATTCAGGGCTAAGTATATGCACTGGGAACATGATGTTGGTATCCGTCTTGTACAAGCATCTTGACTTCTTACTGCTGTCGTGTAGTATGTCAAGATTTACATTGTGAAGTATTCATTTACAATCTTTTCTACCCACACTAAGTACCTTAAAAAATGCATCATCTGAGACAAATGATCAAGAGCTCATTTAAAAATTGCTACACATTTACAACTGACTATGACTTTATTACGAGTCACAGACTATACATTACTTAAAATCTGGTCAGTACAGCAACATGCCAAGGAAAACGGTGTTTATATGCTAATGCAAGCACATTTTTTTTTTTTTTTTTCTACAAGGTAGATTATTGGTAAAGCTGATCTTCTGAGCATCTCCGTGGCTGCAATTCTCCAGAGGCTGCTTATTGAAATTTACAGTGTCAGAAAACCATGACTTTGCATACGGTATAGTCTTGGACCAGAACTTTTGTAGCTACTCACACAACTTGCTGGATTTTACTTGATATATATAAGCTCTCTCTGTATATCAGTGGAAATATGTAAAAGCTGTCTGTTTCACCTTAGCAGTATATATCTAATTACTATTCATGCTGGGCTGGCTCTCTTCAACAATACAGAAATACACAAAGCCCATCTTCAGAAGATATTGTCTAAACCTCATTTAAAGCATGCAGGTACATTTTCCAGTTCAAAATCCAGCCTTATCCACCTCCTAGCTCCACGACATGGTTAAAACTAAGTGCAAACTACCCCATGTCCTTGTTTTTATAAGGAGAGAAACTCAGCCTGCAGACCAGATTCTACGGCAGGCTCCAGCAGGCTGTAGTCAGTTAATCTAGTCAGTTAATGGTCAAGATCCCTGAGTTGTTTCACAGCATATCTGCAGATAAGTCCAAGTGCATCAGAAAACCATAGATAAAGGACTTAAAGGAATTAGTTCAGGCTGTTCCAGGACTTATTTCATATATTAATAAAAGACCATAACTGTACTTGTGTCACTTCAAGAGTTTCTTATCAGAAGAGCAATGGCTGTGGTAGTGATAATGAAAGAACATGTAAAGCAGATTGATGACTTGCAGTGCTAAGTCCACTCTCTTTAATAACTGCACTTTTCTAGAAACAGAAAGTGAATTTTTGGAACATCAAAACAAAAATCGTGACAGGCATCTGAGGGTATGAAAATATTCTTATCTCTAATTAAAATCACTGAAATGTACACTCATGGACTAGTCACAGTAATTCATGTTTTGTCCTGATCACACATTATAAATTCACCATATGGACTGTTCTGTAGAAAGCTTTTATTTCCATACCCTCCAACTCTCAGAGCTAAGAAAATAATGCATAACATTGCACAAGACTCCAACAGTGCATTTATATTGGTTCTCTGCTTGGCTTTGTTTCCTGTGGCATTATCATCAAAAAAGGCAGTCCATGCTTTTTCTCTCATGAGCTAAACCCGAAGGTTTAGATATTTAGAAAACTTTCCCAGACCCAAGATGTATAGATTCACATTTATTTTATTTCTATGTTCAATGTGGATTTTTAAAAGTAAAATATATGTGATAATAGAATTTATATACAATTTAACCATAGGGCACTCTCGTTCACTGAGAGGTTGATGCTTTTTTCTTCCCTTTGGGCTCTCTGAAGGAGCTCGACTCCATGCAGCTGTCTTGCTGAGAGCTGAATAAATCCACACTGCAGAACATGGAATCATGTCAGTAGTTTTTATATAAACAAAAAAATCATTATAGTGTCCTTTCGCTAATAGTTATTCCCTGAGGATGATTCCATGTGTGAGTCTTGTTATTGTGTTTACTGCATACGGGCAGATTGTGTTCAGTTACATAAGGACTGAAGTAATTAATGTTATTCTAATTTTAGATCAATAACAGTGAAATCAGAATCCATCATTTTATCTTCAGAAAAGCATAATTTTTGTTAAATAAAAATGAATATTTGACATAGAATTGCAAATGTGAAAACAGATCTTCAATTACCATAAATCAGCACAGCTCCATAGAATTAAATTGAGTTATACAAATTAACCCCACCTGAAGGTTGTCCAATCTTCTGTTGTTATTAGGATTGTAATCTAAAACCATTAACAAGATATTGTTCAAACAATGAGCAGCAGTAAGAAAGAAGTGATGTATTTAGTTATTTTAGGAAACTACGTGTGAGCTTCCAAACAGAGTCATTCACATGTCTTTGAACAAAGTATAGAACTGTAATTATAGCAGAATTTAAAATAAATGTGAAAAGAATTATTTAATTAGTTGGCACATTTAATTATATTTAGGAGAGTATCCATATAGATAGTACAACAAAGTTATCCCTTTCTCCTTTGCATTAAAATATTCTGCTGTACAGGCATTGACAGGAAAATTGTCTTTTAAGAGTTACACTAGGATACATACTGAACATAATGAAAGTAAGAAATATACTTTTTTACATAAAGTTTATGAATAACTTTTGAAGAAAATGTTGATAGGAACAATATTCTTAGATGCTGGAATGAAAAGTGTTTTTTGTGGATTTTGTTATAGAAATATATTGTGGTTCTTATTTACTTTCCAGGTTATAATAAAAACAAGCTTCACAAGAGGATTGAAATTTACCTGTAAATATTTTCCATAATCCTTTCTTGATGACTCATGATTATAAAAAAGAGGAAGAAGAGATCTTTCAGGGCAACTGAAGAATCTCATTTAAACCTGGAAAAGGTGGGATGGTCTAACAAAGTGCAACAAGTTGGTGGACCTTATTCATACTGTTGGAGACCTCCAAATTAAAAACAAAAACAAAACAGCAGAACTCCTGTATCAATCTTTGAACAAGTTTTCAGTCCTTTGTCCTGATATGAGAAACTAAAAGTGTAGTAAAGGCAAAACAAAGTAGAGATTAATGTTACTCTACAATTTTCCCCTGAAAATCAGAAGTTATTTCCATGTTTTTCATAGTAAACCTGGGCTTGACTGTAAGACCAAGTAAAAAGGAGGCACCATAGAAGACTGACCAGCAATATGGAGGGGGTGGTAGGTGTGAGCCTTTTAGCCTATTACTAATGGGGCTAAGGTCAGTGAAAAACATTGCTCTCAGCAGTAGACTTGCATGGAAACTTTCTTCAGTCAGTTGCCTATGACTAAACAGAACACGACCACTGATTTTAAGCGTGGGCCAAAATCAAATCACACTTCACCAAAAGTCATCTTTCCTGCTTTTGACTGTAGTTACCAATGAGGTTTAAAATCAACCCTTCATTAACTATTCCTTTTAATTTTCCTCCAGTCAGTAATTTAAGCACTTTCTATACAGAAGTTAATTAATAACCATGGGTATCATTTATTTGTCCAACAACTCCTAAATCATATTCTTTACCTTCTGTTACAGAGGCTCTCAAATAAACAACCAACCACCAAAACTAAAAAAATTAATTATTAACACAGTTAACTATCTCTCTGTAAATTACAGGTTCGAATGTCTGTGAGAGGAGAACAGAACAACTTACTAGGGTTTAATGGCAACCCAAAATGCAGAACAAAGCACCACTCCTTAGGGTTCGAGCAACGCAAAACACAGAACAAAAGACCACTCCCTAGGGTTTAGTGGCAACCCAAAACACTCTATCACTCACCTGACAAGTGAGGGCTCTCAACCTTGAGGACCTGCTCAGGGCAGCGCCCGACCCAAGGCACCTCGAGGAGTTTCCTTGGGCAGCGTCCTGACCCAAGGGGAGAGTCCTCGACCACAGCATGCTGCTCCAGGGGACAAGCTCCAAGTGGCTCCCCCAGGGGACTCCATTTATACCCAGGCCGAATCTGACCTGTAGTCAATAGCGGCTCCCATTGCCCAAAGGCCCCAATTACCGCGAAGCCCTGAGAACAAAGGCAGTCAGGAACTGCTGCACTTCAGCAGCCAAGAAGCTCTGCTTTCATTGGGTGGATGCACCTGCCACACCTTCACAACTTCCTTTTGCACAACAATTTCCACAATTTATGCTATTCATAAGTCTGTATAAGGCAGGTATCTCAAAAGAGGCAAACACTATGGAGATTAATAGATTTCTCATTTAAAACATTATTAATTTCAATAAGTCCTCACAAGTCTTGCAATTATTATTCCCTTCTCTATCAATGACAACTTCCTCACAGCAGGCATCTGACTGAAAAAGGATAAGATATCATCTATTCTTCTTTTGCTGTTGTCTGTTCTGAATCTGCAGAAGACTCATAAAAGCCAGAAGACAAAACATCCACCAAGAACTGCTAATAAAGGCTATTCTTGTGGTTTGCTACAAAGAGATTTGACACACATTTTTGAAAACCTGAAAAGAATGAGACGAGAACAAAGAAAATACAGTGTGGGCATGCAGTGTGCAAACATCTATCTATACAGATACAGAAACTCCTGCTCAGAAGTGACCATGCAGTGTAGTAAGACCTGAAGTTTGCATCATTCTCCAAGTCTCCAGATTAGTTTGAAGTATTTTTTTTAGCTATATGCCACCACCATTTTAGGTCTTATACTATGTATATGCACACATATGTGACTGTTATATACAGGGCTCAGGGTAGTTTCATGTGAGAGACAACTGAAGTTTACATTTAGTCCCACAGATTTATTGGAGATACATCTTACATGCCACCTGAGAAAGACACTATTTATTGTCTGTGAAACTCGAAGTATATTATGAACATCTGTTTTGAGTGAGTAACATCCTACTATATCGGAGTGTCCTACATCCAAAACCAGTAATTAATACAAAAATTGAATCTCAATGCCCTCAGAAAAAAATAATTTAAAATAGAATAACTCCTTAAAAGTTTCAGTATTTCCAAGAGCTTTTTCTTATTTCTAATTTTTTCACTCAATTCTTTAAGCCTTCCCAAAACATATATAATATATAGGCTGATTTCTTCTGTATTTTCCTAGCTAGAAAAATATAACACCTAGTAGGAGCCTGGATCATATTATTCTTTGGATACAGAGTTACATCCAGAAATCATCATTTAAACTAAACTGAGTCTATTTTATACCATTGTTTTTTTACTTCTTGTAATAAGGTTTAATCAAAACCTTAATCCAGCAATTTATATATTTATTAGAGGTGGTAACGAAATGAGACAGATCATTACCTCTTTTCCTGCTTTTCAGTATGAAACTCAGAATTTAGTTTCTGTATCAATAGGCTTTTACACTCTTTTAATTTTTGAAATTAATTCGTTATAATTTTTAATGTGTTATAATTTTTGAAAATATTAAGCATGTTATGTATGTTTATTTTAAATTATCCAGCCCATTACATTTGTTGCTTGAGGTTATATTTGTAGAAAAGCTGAGCCAGGGCCTTAAGTCTTCTTCTTTATGAACTTATTTTCACATAACCATGGAAATGCTTGGGTTTTGTGGGGAATTCTGTTACTTCTTTCAAAAGCATACGGTTCAGTTAATACACGTGGGCTCAAGACAATAATAAAGACAAATCATCTGAAAAATGAAAGTACTGTGCTCCACTGCAGATCATTTAAATGCAAACATGTAACTTCACTCCTCTAAAAGAAAAAGCAAACAAACCCTTACAGTCTGGATTTGCAAACACTGAGGCGGAAAAATGTGCCGTGATTTTCTCATAGCTTCTTAGAGTTTGTCGTTGGCTTCATTCTCTCTCTTTACCTTTCCTATGTGTTGGTCTGTCTTTTTTGCCTTCTGTTTGATACCTATAAAATCCTTCTGTCTCTCTCCTCCACTCTCTTCTTTCCACACTGGAGAAGAGTTTTGGCTCCATCTTCTCCATGCTCTCCCATTTGGTAGATGTAGACAGCAATAAGCCCCCTGTAACCTTCTCTTCTTCAGGCTGAATAAACCCAGTTGTCTGAGCCTCTTCTCATATTCTGTGGGCTCCTGTGGTAATTGCCATGGGTTGGGAGTGGCTGAAATTCTGTTATAAGAGAGCAGACAACAGCAAGGTACTAATTTAAGGGCAAGAGACACATCAGTCTCTGTGAGAGATACAGAGAACCTTTGAGAAGGGCAGACTGCAAGCATCCGCATGGTAACAGCCTGTTTAGGTGCTTCAGAAATCTGAATGGGCTGATCAGAAATAGGTATTCTCTACCCAACCCTTTAACTGACAAGATCTGGGGTAAATCACAGACAAACCTGGAAGAGACCCTGAGAGACCCTGGAGAGAGAACAGAGGGGATCCCAGGGCCCATCCCCAGCATCACACATATCACAGCCAGGACCCCTGGCACGGGCCCACCTGACCTTTCTCCAGGACAACATTGTCTTTCCCATAGGACAGGGAAGTCATATCACTTTTTAATATTAAAAATATCTGTAACCATATGAACATTGGTATCCAAGACCATTCAGTCTCTGTACTGTTAATTTGGTATTAAACTACAAGAACGAATGTTGATGTCAGAAGTGGGATACCATTAGACTAATCATGAATCTGTAACATGGGGATGGATAGGCATTAAGATCTGCAAGCTGAGGCCGTGACAGAAGCTGCCTCTGGGCAAGGGGCTGTCATGATAGAGGGGTGCACACAGCTGCCTAAATCCCAAGTTTGAGCAGTGAGCTGGACAGTTTTTCATGGCCTGATGGACATGTGTGATGGCAGGCCAGAGAGCTGGAGATGCTACTCATTGGTGAGCCAGAGAATGAAGGGTAGATCTCTCACTAGAGACTTACGACATTTAGGATTGTGAAGTATATGCCATGATAAACAAAAACTCAGCAGAGAAAACTATTTACCACCTATTTCTGACATAGTTTTCATCTGCCTTTTGAGCTTATTTAGAAATCCTAGTTTACTGTTTGATAGTTCACAATTATGAATGTTAGTAAACGAATACAAAATCTTCCTCTCAGAACGGCTGTGAGTATGCAACCGACATGCTAAATAACATTTCTGGAATTTTTGCAGAAGAAATTTTATTTTCCCCCAAATTAAGCTTCCCACCGTTCCTAGAAATTTCTCTGAGAAAAAAAGAACTGTTACTCATTTCTGCGTTGTTAGCTTTCAGGCCTGCTTCATGTTGTTCTAGTGCTGAACCAGAGATATAAAATATTTCATTCATAAATATGGTTACCAGTGCCACAACCCATAATGACCTATCTTTCCAGATTTGCTCCTAAAGGGCAAAAATAGAGGCAATAAGATATTCTAATGCAAAAATAACCATCTTGTGATTGGATTCAAGACATTTCCCAAAATAATTACAGGAAAATTAAAAATTAATAGGATAGGGAGTCTACATTTTCTGTATATTTGCTTTGTTGAAAATATAGGCATTACTTTGATTTAACTGCTGGGTCAAATGAGGAAATAAAAGCTGTGCGTCTCTTTTCTGTAACCCTTATACACTTGAACATATCCTTCTTTGCAGTCATAAAACTAGTAGAATCATTCATAATTCTCAAAAGCAGAAGAAAATATTTGCAAGTCTACCATACATGATAAACCACATATGGCTTTCTTATCTCTTTCTCATGTAGACTTTGATTTTAATACCACATATGGATTTGTTAAAAACAACACACTTAATCTTACCTAAAAGTAGATTTTCATTCTTCTCCAATAGATTGACATTTTGTCAAGGCTGACATGATATTTTACTAAGCTGACAAATGTTTGATTTAGTTTCTGTTTCCTTATGAGAAATAAAGATATAAGGACTTTAACTTAAGATCAAAGAACTTTCTCATCATCACTACTCACTGTAGTACTTAATAATCCCAAACAGTTTAACAGTTTTTATACAGATAGTGATTTAGTATTTTAAAAATGCTACCTATTTTAAGAATATTAAAATATTACTCATTTATATCCTCTTAGAGAAACTGTAGCCCTGAGAACAATTTGGACAAACATATTCTCAATTGAAAAGACTTTTGGAAATTCTTTTTTAATTAAAGCATCAAATAGCATCATATGAATTAAAAAAATTGCTAGTAAGGACTTTTCTACAAATCCTTTTAATAAAAACAATTCGTTTTGATACCTCTTTGTATTCATTTGAGAACATTAAATTCAACTTTTTTTTTTGCCTGCTTATGCAGAATGAAATGCTCACATAGGAGACTAATGTATTCTGAATTACTGGGTCCAGAAACCCTAGTACAAGTCTGTGGCATAGGTTTATATTGACTTCATGTTAAAGACACCAAGATATACAGCACCTCTTCTTCCTTTCCAGAGGGAAGAAACCTGGATTTTGAGGCCAGATAGGAAATCTGATATAGGCCAAGTTTGCTAGCACAGTGTGGGGGAGAGGATGCTAGGATATTGATAGGGTTTCATTCTCAGAGGTTAATCTAAGCATACCCTCAAGAAAAATGTGGGCTTCTAAGGAAAGTTTGGATCATTTCTTCTTCTAAGATCACAAGATCTGTAGTATAGCCATGAGATAACATTCACTAAGGTGTACTGAAGAGCACAAATAATAGTTGCTTTGCTATTGTGTTTGGAAAAAAGTCATAGAAAACACGGGTACTTATTTGGGAGTTATCTGAGCTTGCTACCTTATCTTCTGCTGCCATGACAGAAAGGCAGACATGTAAAAAAGTCCTGTTCTACCTGCCAGCCACATGTGGATAACCTGGGGCATCTCAAATAACACTAGACACCTATATTTAAGGAATTAAATTTTGTTGTGGGGGCTCCAACATCATATCTGTTTCTTTTAGATACAGCTTAGCAAGTCAAGAAAACTGCATTCTTTCCCTGAGGTTAAAAGGATAGGCTGGCATTAAGCCTGAAAAGAGGTATGGATATAAAATCTAGTGCTTTGAGCATTCACTTGTGATATAGGACACTGCCTTCCAGTGCTGAACTAGCATATGTATTTTAAGCAACATAAAAGGATTAAAGGAATGGAAAGAATACTTTTAACATAGTGCCCTGGCTGCTGGCTGGGTTTAAACCATGACACATAGTGTTAAGAAAACGCATGATTTTAATTAGGCATATTCCAGATGACTATAAAAGACCTAAATGACTATCTGCCAGCTATAAAACCAGAAAGGTATAGGAGTTGGAAAAAAAGAGTGGGTTCAAAGAGCAAAGACAGGGAGGATGGAAGATAAAAAAATGCTCTGCTACTCATATACGCTTTCAACTTTAGCCTCTGGGACTTTACTTAAAAAGATTTACAAAACTGTCATTATTAAAAGCCTATCAGCTATCACAATTGATGGGGTCAGACTAAAGATCCACCTGTATTTGTTCTCCATTTCCTCCTAGCCACGACTAGATACTTAAGAAGCACTCTAGGAGATTAAAAAAAGTTCTTACTCTTCCACTGTCTAATCATCAGGGATTCAATGAACTGAATGCTATAGCAATTATATATATATATGTATAATTATATACATTGCTACATATTTTAATTATAGCAATTGGAAACAATAGCTTCTGATATGAACACTCTAGGATCTGATGATTTTTATTATTCGATATTTATAATATACAGAATAGATATAACAAAAATATAGCGATTTATAACAATTATAAAAAATAGTTGCCAACAGGAACACTCTCTATGGATCTGATGATTACATCTAAAATTATTTTGATTTGATAAAAACACAAACTATTATGCAATAATCTGAAAATAATTGTATTTCAACCACTTCATATGGGTTTGATGAATGGCTTTTCAATGGATAAGCATTTGGCCGGATGGTCACATCCAAAGAGTTACAGTCAACAGCTCAATATCCAGGTGGAAACTAGTAATGAGTGGTGTCCCTCAAGTGTCTCTACTGGGACTAGTACTGTTCAATATCATAGAATTATGGAATAGTTTGGGTTGGAAAGGAACTTAAAGATCATCTAGTTCCAACGCCCCGGTCATAAGCAGGGACACCTTCCACTAGATCAGGTTGTTCAAAGCCCCATCCAGCCTGGCCATGAACACTTCCAGGGAGGGTGCATCCTCAGCTTCTCTGAGCAAGTTCTTCCAGTGCCTTACCACCCCCACAGTAAAGAGTTTCTGCCTTATAGTTAGTCTAAATCTACCCTCTGTCAGTTTAACACCGTTACCCCTTGTCCTGTCACTACACTCCCTGATAAAGAATCCCTCCCCATCTTTCCTGTAGGCTCCCTTTAAATACTGGAAGGCCACTATATAGTCTCCCTGGAGCCCTCTTTTCTCTAGGCTGAACAACCCCAACTCTCTCAGCCTGTACTCACAACAGAGGTGCTCCAGCCCTCTGATCATCTTCATGGCCCTCCTCCAGACCTGCTCTAACAGGTCTGTGTTTTTCTTACACCGGGGTCCCCAGAGCTGAACACAGTACTCCAGGTGATGTCTCATGAGAGCAGAGTAGGGGGGGAGAGTCAATTCCCTTGACCTGCTGGTCACACTTCTCTTGATGCAGCCCAGGATACAGTTGGCTTTCTGGGCTGTGAGAGCACATTGCTGGCTCATATTCAGTTTTTCATCCACCAATACCCCCAAGTCCTTCTCTGCAGGGCTACTTTCAATCCACTCATCACCCAGACTGCATTTGTTCTTGGAATTGCCCTGACCCATGTTCAGGACCTTGCACTTGGCCTTGTTGAATTTCATGAGGTTTTCTCAGGCCCACCTCTCAGTCTTGCCAAGGTCCCTCTAAATGGAATCCCTTCTCTCCAGCATGTCAATCCCACCACACAGCTTGTTGGTGTTGCCAAACTTGCTGAGGGTGCACATTCAATCCCACTGTCCATGTCACCAACAAAGATGGTAAATAGCACTGATCCCAACACTAAACCCTGATGAACACCACTCATTACTGGTTTCCACTTTGACAACGAGCTGTTGACTGCAATTCTCTGAGTGCAACCATCCAGCCAATTCCTTATCCACTGACTGGCTTGTGGTTCCCTGGGTCTTCCTTTTTTTCCTTTTTAAAAATGGGGTTATGTTTCTCCTTTCCAGACAGTGGGAACTTCATTGGACTGCCATGACTTCTAAAATATGATGGATAGTGGCTTAGCCACTTCATCCATCCCTTCCCTCAGGACCTGTGGATGCATCTGATCAGGTCCCATATAAGAAATATATGTATACATATATTATATAATATATATATACACATGTATACCTGTCTATATACAGGTTGGATGAAGCTTTGAGTAATCTGATCTAGTGAAAGATGACCCTTCCCATGGCAGGGGAGTTGGACTAGATGATCTTTAAAGGTCCCTTCCAACCCAAAGCAGTCTATGATTTGATGATTCAATGATTCTATGATATTTAAATCTGTAATTTATGCAACCCTAATCATGAGGTACTTTAAACAGTTATGCTCATGGTACAACTCATGTCATGTGCATGACATTGTACATTGTGATGGCTTGACTAACTTAAACAGTTATTACCTACAGGACATATGTCTGATAACATCTTGTCAGTTTATGTTAATATTGAAAAAGGAATTCATAGCACATGACAAAAAAGTTGAAGGGAGTGGTTACTGTACTGTAAAGGTGGAGAAGAATCTTTTGTGTGATTGTACTGGGTTTGACTGGGATAGAGTTAATTTTCTTCACGGTAGCTTGTAGGTGCTATGTTTTGGATTTGTTACCAAACCAGTGTTGATAACACAACCGTGTTTTAGCTATTGTTAATCAGTGTTTACAGAGCGTCAAGGACTTTTCTACTTCTCACACTGCCTCACCAGTGAGTAGGCTGGTGGTGCACAAGAAGTTGGGAGGAGACAAAGCCGGGACAGCTGACCCCAACTGACCAAAAGAATATCCTATACTGTATGATGTCACGCTCGATAATAAAAGCTGAGAGAAGAAGGAAGGGAAGCTGTTTGGAGTTATGGATTTTGTCTTCCCAAGCAACCATGTGATGGAGCCCTGCTTTCCTGGAGATGGCTGAACAGCTGCCTGCTGATGGGAAGCAGTGAATGAATTCCTTATTCTGCTGTGTTTAAGAGCATAGTTCTTGCTTTAGCTGTTAAACTGTCTGTATCTCAACCCATGAATTTTCTCACTTTTGCTCTTCTGATTCTCTCCCTGGTGTCACTGAGGGGCAGTGAGCGAGTTGTGTGGGGCTTAACTGCCTAATGGAGTTGAACCATGACAGTGTATTTTAAGTTGGCTTTAAGTACTTTTTGTGCACTAATTTTGTGAGTAAGTTGTTTTAATTCATTAATTTCTTAAAATATTTTCTACTTGTAACTATTTAAATTGTACATTTAAGTACTTGTTAAGGAATTTCTTCTGAGAATATTGGTGAACCACTGAAAGTGTGTGCTTTGAGCATATTTCCTACAAAAAGTTTCATGCCTTTATTTTAGCATTGATCCAATCCCATTTTAGTAATATTTCAATTGTTATTTTCAAGTTCCTTAAATTTCTTTTGCTTCTTATGGCAAAGCATCTGTGATGAATGGTGGAAGAACTGTTGTCTCTGTAGGGGGTTAAAGAATGGCTTGCATCCCTCTAAGATTATAAGACTTCTTATTTTCATAAGCGGAGAAAACCCTGAAAGATCTATTTTATTTGCACAGTCAAGAGTTGACTCCATACACAAGTCTGCAGATTTCAGTTTCTGCAAGAACCACTCCAAACCACCTGTGGATGTAGGATTAATCTGTGCTAGGTAAAATACTTGTGTCGGTCAATAAATGTGTTGAAGCATGGGGTAATTCAGTCACAGCTCAGTTTCTGCTTTAATATTTTTATGACCTTCTCAAAGGCTCATAACTCCTGATTCTAAGATTAAACTGGTACATTTGTTCAAGACAGTATTTTTATAGCGAGATTTCATGAACAAAACCATAATGATTCCTCGTCTTCATAATTCAACAACAGTTAAACCTTCACATGCTTTAGATGTATATAAATGAAATATCAGTAAGTTTTTAAAATACTTTTATTTCTACTAATGGCATCCCTGCTTTTGATCCCCTTCTGCCATTTTCTCTGATTTTGCAACACTCATTTGAGGGTACTGGATATATGAGAATGTATTTTCAAATAATGGTTCTTTTAAAATAAAGTGTATTCATCAAGTAGCAGGTTATACATATGAAATTATAGTGATTAAGTTCTAATTGGTAATGACTTTACAATTATTTTCCCTTTTTGATGTCACGTATTTCAAAGCTCTTTATCTCTGAAAAATTGCATAAACATTATTTCTAGATTAAGTTTAAAAAAAGCAAGCATAAACTATTTCTTATTTTAGAACTATATTGGAATCAGTGTTTCAGTTGCACTTTATCAAAAATGAGTTCATAATATTTGTTGTATTAAAGATATTCATAAAATATATATGAAAAATGTTCTTTATTTCCTTAAGAACTCTGAAGACTGTGGAAATTACAACACAAGATCTTCTGAAGTTCTTTTAAAATTCATTAATAAATAGAGGGTTTTTCTAACATTGTTATGTTTTTAAGATGCTTTGTTTTGTAATGCTGACATGTCCCACCTGCTAAGCATGCAAAATATAACTTTCAAGCATAGTAATGCCTGAAGTGCCCAATAAAGACTGATATGTTGTTGAGAGTCTGACCAGTAATAAACAACAGCACACGATGATAAACAAGAGCATACGATGAAACCACACAGCCTTCCAGCTGCCAGAAATCATGGATTAGAAATTTCCTAAACAAGAAGACAAAACTTTATGTTTTAAAGATCTGACTTTTTCTTGGATTACTTCCTTTACTCTCTCTGTCTTGCATGGTCTCTCAAAAGTTATCACTATTTTGGTTTAGTAATATGAAAGTCAGTGATATAAAATTGTTTATATAATGAAAGACTGTGAGGTAAAATAAATAATAAGATGGCTTTTATGATAATGGCACATTCTTTGATGACTGTAGCCTGTTAGGGAGGGATGGGATCCACCTGTCTAGAAGAGGCAAGGGAAATTTTGGCAGCAGGCTGACCAACTTGGTGAGGTGGGTTTAAGCTGAAGGACCTGGGGAGATGGGATGCAAAGTGTCAATGCTCACACCATTGCAACCAACTGGAGAATAAGACATGCCAACCAGAGTAGCAACAGTTGTTCCTTACTTTCCTCCCAACATGTGAACCAAAAGACCAACCACCTCAAGTGTATGTATAACAATGCATGGAGCCTGGGGAACAAACAGGAGGAACTGGAGTTCCATGCCCAGTCAAATAATGATGATATCCTAAGAATAACTGAAACATGGTGGGACAACTCACATGACTGACAGATCACAATGGATGGCTATAGGCTGTTTTGTAAAGACAGACAAGGAAAAAGAGGAGGAGGAGGAGGAATCCCTCTCTATGTTAAGGAGAACCTTGCATGTATAAAGTCAACTACATAAATTGTAGAAGCCTTGTTGAATGTCTCTGGGTCAAGATCAGAAGGGTCATGTCAAGGGGGAATTTTACAATAGGCATCTGCTACTGATATCCAAACCAAGACAATAAGGCCAATGAGGCAATATTTGGGTCACTTAAGCAAGCTTCAGGTCAACAGAACCTGGTTCTTATGGGTGACTTCAACTACCCAGACATTTGTTGGAAGAACAATACAGCAGCTCACATGTTATCCATCAAGGTCCTGGAATGTGTAGAGGGTAGCTTCTTCATCCAAATGTTAGATGTGCCAATAAGGAATGAGGCACTGCTGGACTTGCTACTCACAAACCAAGAAAAACTGCTTTGTAAAATCTCAGTTAGTGATAGCCTTGCTGTGAGAGACAACTTTTAACTTCTGAAACAGGGCCTGAGAGAAACAGGTCTGCAAAAAAAAAAAAAACCCAGCCTGACAAAGATAAGGGTTTGGGGGGAGTGGAGGTTCTCAGAGCTAAGGAATGTCTCATACGCTTGCAAGTAGCAAGGTGGATAGTGTAGAATTTGGAGTTGATAAGGCTCCCTGGATAGCACAGGATGCAGTTGGAGGAGGTGTGGCAGGTGCACCCGTTCAATGAAAACAGAGCTTCTTGGCTGCTGAAGGGTAGCAGCTCCTGACTGCCTTTGTTCTCAGGGCTTCGTGGTAATTGAGCCCTTTGGCCAATGGGAGCCGTTATTGACTACAGGTCAGATTCGGCCTGGGTATAAATGGAGTCCCCTGGGGGAGCCACTTGGAGCTTGTCCCCTGGAGCAGCACGCTGCAGTCGAGGACTCTCCCCTTGGGTCAGGACGCTGCCCAAGGAAACTCCTCGAGGTGCCTTGGGTCGGGATGCTGCCCTGAGCAGGTTCTCGAGGTTGAGAGTCCTCACTTGTCAGGTGAGTGATAGAGTGTTTTGGGTTGCTATTAAACCCTAGGGAGTGGTGTTTTGTTCTGTGTTTTGCGTTGCTCAAACCCAAAGGAGTGGTGCTTTGTTCTGCATTTTGGGTTGCCGTTAAACCCTAGTAAGTTGTTCTGTTCTCCTCTCACAGACATTTGAACCTGTAATTTATGGAGAGCTAGTTAATTCTGTTAATAATAAATTTTTAATTTTTAGTCATTGGTGGTTTATTTGAGAGTCTCCGTAACAGTAGGGAGCTCTGTAAAGGCAGGATGGCTCTGCTCTGGGGCATCTTGTAAATTTTCAAGGACCATCTGTCCAGTGAATGACCTTTGCTTCGTTATCCGTGAAATGCGTTTTAAAGTTGACATCCCTGCATATGCTAACAAAGATTAACATGATCATGCTAATTACATCATCTCATGAAGCACCTTACTCCTCCCCATACATGGGATATGTAGGTATGTGGGTCGACCTAGGGGACAGACCAAAGGAAAGTTCATAAACTGAGGGGGAGCGAGGAGTGAAAGGGAGAAAGAAAAAATACATGAAGAAGTGAAGAAGACAGATGCATCCCCGAGGAACTCAGATGGTACCAATGCAGGACCTGGACCGGTGATCTCTATTTCTCTATTCTCTCTATCTCCCTCCTTTTCTTTTTCCCCTTTTCCTTCACTACCATTAAGTAACACAAGGCATACTATATAGCTCGTCATAACTCATTACACACTTAGCCAATTATCATGTATCCAATCAGTACATTGTAGGAAGTTAATAAACATCTGGACTTTGAGACCTGTCTCACTGTTGTCCACTCCGATGGGGATTACAAATCTAAAAGTCACTTGTCTCCTTCATCTGAGCAGAACATGACACTTGCCTGGAGTCATCAAAATATTATGGAGTTTGGGATCCAGCTGAGCATGCTGAAGATTAGTACTAAGACAAAGGTTTTAGATTTCAGAAGAGCAAACTTCAGTTCTCTCAGAGATCAGTTGGGAGGGATTCCATGGAAGGATAAAGGAGCTAGTGAGTGCTGGGAGTTTTTCAAGAATGTTTCCCTGGAACCGCAAAACCAGTTTATTCCCTTCAAAAGTAAGGGAAGTAGGTGGAGCAAGAGACCCCCTTGGCTTAACTACAAGCTTCCAAGTCTTCTCAAAACCATGATAACTCTACCAGAGATGGAAAAGTGGATGAATACCTGTTGAGAACTACAAGGGCATTGCCAGGGTGTTCAGAGAGGCAGTTAGAAAAGCAAAAGCTCATCTCTAATTGAAATTGGGAAGAGATGTCAAAAACAACAAGAAAAGGTTCTTCAGGTACATAAACAACAAGCAGAAACAGAAGGAAAATATTTGCCTGCTGTTATACAGGAGAGGTGAATTGGTCACCAACAACACTGAAGAGGTAGAGGTTCTCAACACTTTCTTCACCTCTGTCTTTACCAGCACTGTTGGGCCCAAGGCCTTGGGAACAAAAATCCAGGTTGATTCAAACACAGACCCACTGTCAGTGAAAGAAGGGTTGGTACTTGGTGAACTATTACAGGAGCTTGACTCCTAATTTGATGGGTCCTGATATTATTCACATGAGGGTGTTAAGAAAGCTAGCTGATGCTGTGAGGCCACTCTCCATGATCTTTGAGAAGTTGTGCAGATGAGGGATGTCCCAGAAGACTGGAATAAGGCTAATGTCACCCCCATCTACAAGAAGGGCTTAAAGGAGGACACAGAAAATTATAGGCCTATCAGTCTTACTTCAGTCCCTGGGAAAGTTATGGAATGAATCATCCTGGGAGCTATCACAAGTCAAATGAAGCATGTGATTGCAAAAAGCCAGCACAGATTAACCAAGGACAAATCATTCTTGACAAACCCGATCACCTTCTATGACAAAAAGTAACCTACTTGGTTGATGTAGGATGAGTGGCGGACATTGTCTACCTGGATTTCTCCAAGGCTTTCAATATGGTTTCCCACAGTCTCCTCCTAGAGAAACTGATGCATTACTGTCTAGACAAGTGGCTGTGTGGTGGTTGGGGAACTGACTGACAGGCAGCACCCAGAACATGGCACTAAATAGCTCTTTTTCAAACTGACAACCTGCCACAAGTGGGGTCCCCCAGGGATCAGTATTGGGCCCAATGCTCTTAAATATCTTCAGAGGTGATCTGGATGGTGGGATCAAGTGTACCTTGATGAATTCTGATGATAATACCAAACTGAGTGGGCAAGTTGACACTTCAGAAGGGACAGCGATCCAGTGGGAAGACCTGCATAGGCTGGAAGAGCAGGCTAACAAGAACCTTATGAAGCTCAACAAGGACAAGTGTAAGGTCTTGCACCTGGGAAAACATAATCCAGGAGTGCAGCACAGGCTGGGATCTACCTGGCTGGGGAACAGCTCTGTGGAAAGGGACCTGGTGGACCTGGTGTACAACAAACTCAACATGAGTGAACAGTGTGCTGCAGGAGCAATGAAAGCCAACGGGATGCTGGGTTACATCAACAAGGGCATCACCAGCAGAGATAAAGAAGTCATTATCCTACTCTACCCAGCACTTGTCAGGTCACACCTGGAATACTGTGTTCAGTTTTGGTCCCTGCTATGCAAAAAATATGTGGACAGGCTGGAGAGGGACCAGAGGAGGGCCACAAAGATGATCAAAAGTCTGGAAAGCCTGTTATACGAGGAAAGGCTGAGAGAACTGGTTTGATTCAGCCTTGAGAAGAGAAGGCTTAGGGGAGAACTTATCACCATGTTCCAGTATGTAAAGGGTGGCTACAAAGAAGATAGACACTCCCTTTTCATAAGGACTCACATTGAAAAGACCAGGGGTAATGGGTACAAGTTACTCGTGGGAAGATTCCGATTAGACACAAGAGGAAAATTTTTCACAGTGACAACAATCATCCATTGGAATAATCTCCCCAGGGAAGCGGTGAATTCCCCAACATTGGATACTTTTAAGACTCAGCTGGACAGGGTGCTTGGCCATCTTATCTAAACTGTGCTTTTGCCAAGAAAGTTGGGACCAGATGATCCTTGAGGTCCCTTCCAACCAGGCATTCTATGATTCTATGCTTCTATGAAGTCTCATTCAAACAAGAATCCTGACCTCTTTTTTATGTTTATAAATGCATTTTCTTAACAGATTTATGTTAAGAGTTCTTCCACAAAGCTCTGATAACAGTGTGGTAGTGTCTTCAAATTACCACCTACCCTGGCCCTCAGATACTGTTTTTGTATAATTTCTTCAAGGTCTAAATGCAATCAATCATTTCAGCCTCAGGGAACAGAATTTAGCAGATGATTATAAGATTTGGTGGGGAAATAGCAATGGATCTTGTTAAAAGCTATCTTATAACACTGAAGTGACATGATTTTTTGTAATTGGAAGTTTTAGGTTGAAAACAACATTGAGAAAGGGATTTTCTTGCCTAAATATAGGCTTACTGTGTCATTTCAGATATTCTAAGATATCTGAGAAATCTGCAAGGAATCAACTTTCTTTTTTATGGAGATCAGAGAATTGGAAGGGATATCTTATGCATCCAGGTTGCATCCTAACATGAAATCAGGAGTATCACAGTGAAAAAAAAAAAAACCACATCTTTCACATAGTTTAAGCCAAAATCAGAATCTATACAGTTTATTAATTCATTAACAATACATAATTAGCCAGCAATCAGTGATGACTCGGGATCAATATCATGACACTAGGCACTTACAAGATGCTAATCAACATCTAAAAAATTCCTATATGCCCTTCTCTAACTAATTCTATCCCCTACATGAACACTTAGTTACATGTATATCCCCTTCTGCAGGAACTGTGGATTACAAGTGCAGATCCCCTCTTCCGGAAGCAGGTTCTCTTACTTACATGCCTTTACTCTAGAAGACATGGGTATTCAAGCTTTATATGCACTTGCCACTCCCTACAGCCTGCTGATCCACTTACAGGTGAGAAAATGCCCCACAATGGTCCCACATGCACACTCACCCTTGGGATGCCTAGTTGTTGCACCACATAATGACAATCCACCAGCTTGGTGCAGACAGGTGCTGTCCCACAAGGAGGCTGCTGTATCAGGGCTAGGCTGAGCTTGCGATGCTGGTGGCGTGACTTCTGGCAAGGTCTGACCAGGTTTTGACTGCTATTCTTCCCTATCCAAGGTCTCTCCCAACCTGCTATGTATTTTAATGTTTCTATACTTCTTTTCAGGATGACTCCTACTTTGTTTCAAAAACTCCTTGTAATCTCATTTCTGCTTAATTCAGCTGATGGATGTCTTCCTTTTTAACCATGAGAAAAAACAAACATTAAATGTAACTCTTCTAACAGACAAAACTTGAAGCCTGCATGAAATTTTGTATCCCATTCCTAGACAACAAACTCTTCCCAAACCCTGTACAGGGACAGTGAGTAGGCCTGTAGCATAATTTGTTGGCTCAATGGCAAAGAAACCTATCTCTCTCACCTTGTTAAATCTAGCATGAAGAAATCACCATATTACTGACCTCAAGTATAAGGGTCATTTTCTCTGGTATTCTCACCCTGGTGGAATAGACACAGCTGTTTTGTGGTAAAAGAAAATGACAGAATATTGTAGATGTTCATATGGGGGAAAGTCTAAAGCACACATGTTTAACTCAGACCCTAAAAATTAGAGGAATTTAAGGCCTGAGAGTAATCTTCCTGCCTTAGACGATTTTCTAGATAATTACAATAAAATAACTGTAGCACTAATATGTTTTTTTTACTTGAAATTTAAAGTTTCATCCTTTGAGACTTCTTTGGCAAAGCCTTCCAAAATAAACTCTTTAGTACTAACTTTTGGTTGCCTTTAAAATTCTCACTCTTCAGTTTTAGTGAATGTTCCCTTGCTTATATGTTAAAAGATAAGAAGTTCATGATCTACTTTCTCTGAACCATTCATTAATTTGTAAGCTTGTCATATCTTCCCTGGTTTTGGTTTGTTTGGTGTTTTTTTGTAACATAAACACTGACAGCTTCTTCAGTTCTTCTTAATATAGGAATTTCTCTGTGCCTTTGATTGTTGCCATTACTCATATAAGCCTCCTCAACTTCTGCAGTATTATTTTTGAGATGTGTGACTAACAATACTCAGATGATACTTCATTATTATTATGTGTCTAAATAATAAATAGTATTAAATTATATAGATAATTATATTTATAAATTTATATAGTCTAAGTAATACCTATTTGTAAAACAGTAGCATACATGGTATAAATATGCATTAAACATAATTTAAGACAAATAATTGCAATAAACACAATGCACACTACAAAATAATACTGTGTGCATTATTTAGCATCAGAGGTCTATTCCATGATAATGCTTTAGCAGGCAACAGATTTTCCATTATGTTTGGTTTCCTTTTTCTGTTTCTGTTTGTTTGCTGTTTTTCATTTGCAGTAAGATTTTGGGTATTTGGATGAAACAGAAAGGGATGAAGAGAAAGCATAAGAATAAGAAACATATGGAAGACTTTGGGACTGGAGGACATACTGAGTAAACAGTAAAAAACTACATTATTTAAAGACATTGTAGAAAATTGACACTGTCACAATTAGGAGACTGAGACAAGAACCTCGTATTTGTGTAAGGAATTGAGTAATCCCAAGGGACTGAAGATGTAGAAGTAAAGTCAGGGGGTAACAAGAATTAAATGAACAGAATCTATCTTCTTCATGACAGCTGTGAAAAATTCCTGGTTCTTAGATGCTGGAGTAAAATGTAAGACAATGATGTCTCATCATTTTTATGTAGTCAGTGACTATATGTAAAACTATCAAGAAAATTAATCTAATTGTCCATGAGTGTTAGTTACATGTATAAAATAACAAACTTTCAGATGTATCAAATGTTGTGGCTGATAACAGTTTAAAAAGCTTCAAAAATGGGAAAAGTTAATGGAAGAAAACAGCCCCATGGACTATTAGATACAAAGATAACACTGTGGCTCTGCACCAGAAATTTTTGTAAGTATGACAGCCTACAATCTTCCCTAGACATCTGCAACAAGCAACTGTCAGAGAGAGTGTATGAACTGCAAAGGTCTTTGATCTGATTTATATAATCATTCTTTTATTCTTATATTTATTTCCTCTGTTATCTGAAGAAGAAAAGCTTGTGCCATGAAGATTTCTAGTCCTCTGTACTGAGTCTCACTAAGACAGATTCATTTTCTTAATGATTGCATGGTGCTGTGTTTTGGACTTGAGATTAAAACAGTAGTGTACTATCAACACAACATTATATCTATTGCTGAAGAATGTCAAGGCTTTTCCTGTTTTTCACTCTTCCTCTGACAGTGAGTAGGCTAGGTGTGGGCAAGAGGTTTGGAGGGTACACAGCCGGGTCAGCTGACCCAAACTGATGAAATACATGTTTCATGACACATAACATCATGCTCAGCAGTTGAAACTGGGGGTTTGGTCTATCCAAGGTAGTTGTTGCTTAGATACTGGCTGGGCATCAGGCTGCTTGTGGGAGGTGGTGAACGATTGCTTTTGCATCACTTTTTATTTTCCCCCTCTCTTTCCTTCACTTATTAAACTGTCTTTATCTTGAACCATGAGACAAAAAATGCTTTTTTTATTCCAGTTCCCTCCCCTGTCCTGCTGAGAGCAGGGGAGAAGGGGAGGAGGTGAGCAGCTGTGTAGATGCTTGGTTGCTGGCCAGGGTCAGTCCACCACATCCTCCTTACATTTGTTGCTAATGCCGTTGTGATACCATACCACAGTTTTTTTGCTTCAGAAGTAAAAAGAAAAAAAAATCCATAAAATATTTGGAAATAGTTTTATTTTGGTTCAAAATTAAACTTTCCAAAGGAAGAATAATGAAATTAAGGTTCTCTGAAGAATTGTAAATATATGTGTAAAGTGCTTGCTCCTAACTGTTGAGCACCTGAATTCCAGTGCACCTGATCTTTATTCC
This sequence comes from Strix aluco, assembly GCF_031877795.1. Lineage (NCBI taxonomy): Eukaryota > Metazoa > Chordata > Aves > Strigiformes > Strigidae > Strix > Strix aluco. Next base: position 87,778,168 of record NC_133932.1, on the reverse strand, counting down.
ATGCACAGTTTGTTCCATTCACTACCATGGTTTTTATTTATTGTTCATTGAGAAGCAACTGGCTTTATTAACCACATTTATCAACCGCATAACCTACTTTGAAAATAGAATTATTAGTTACTTCGCAAACATTTGTGCAGCACTCAGTCCTCTGGTATCCAAATGCCATATTGGTTATTTTTATTAAAATCCTACAACACTAATGTCATAAATGGAAAACCAAAGTGAGCTCCATATTTAACTTTCAGACTCTCAGAGAGTGATTTGGTTACCAAAGTACAGACTAATGCCACTTGGAACAGCCTAGAGCATCCAGGTGAGGTCCTCAGAACTGACACAGGATTTGTGAAAGACTCACATCTTTCTGAAGCAGTAGGTGAATGCTGTGAGGAATAATTTAGCATCCAAATGGTACTGCATGCCTACATGCAGGCAATCGAATCAACCCAAAATGTCTCAGGTTAGTTACATTAGCCAAAAATTAAGAACAATTAGACTGTCCTAGATACCCAATGGTATATTTACAAGAAAGACTGCAGATAAAACAAAGTTTGGCTGAACTTCAGTCAGAGGGAGTGAAGTTTGGCCATGTCATTAGTATACTTCCTACCACCAAGAATAACTTATTGGCTTAGGCAACATGAAACAGTGTCTTTGTTTTCTCTCCACTGGCTTGTGTCTGGTTAGCTGGAATAGAGAGTGAGAATTCTCTCTGTGCTTCTTTAAATAAACCCAGTTTATGCCAGATGAGGAGTGGCTCAAAATCCCTTCTTACAACTCAAATTACCTAATTGAAATACTTGGATATGGATTACTGTCTTTCTCTCTTATTTTAAACACTCACAGATCCTGTCATGTTAGGTCAGTGTAACAGTAGTCCAGGAACTGAGACACTGAGGTTTACTTTTCTTCTCAGCTTTGAACTCATACCTATTAGAAGTAGTGTTGAAGCCAGGTTGGAAGACAGACATACAATAATCTTTCAATTAAATATGATCATAACTCACAGAAAACCATCAGGAAGAAACAGGTGGAATTTAGATTCTAAAACCTAGCAAGGCTCATTGCAGATGTGAGTAATAGTATGTTTCAGTTCCTGTTTCCAGGAACCTATATGCACTACTGTAGAAGTCGTGCAGAGAAAGGAATTACCCTAGCTGCTTTATAAATCCTTAAAGGGCAAAGGTATGAGAAAAATGTCAATGTGTTTAATTCAGTCTAAGGATGTCTCCTGCACTGCAATCACCACTAAATTGCTTGCTTATGGAGATCAGTACGCAAACTTCTAGCAGTATAAGGGTAAGTGTATTGCTTCAGATAAGCAAAGAGGGATTCTAGAAATCCTTCTTCATCTGTAGATTCCTAGTGTGTGCTATTCTTGCATTTTGAGTGGTTTACAGCAGTGTATCAAGTAACAGTATCTGCTTTGCATCTGTTCTTCCTGTCTCCCAATAACATGTGCTGTGGGAAACAGCTCAGCAGGAGCAGAAAGTGCTTGAAAAGATATCAAAGCTATAGGCCATAAGATACATCTGAAAAAAATTATGCCTACTTCTCCTGAAGGTTACTTTCATGAATTCAGTCACACAATGTTGAATGTAATTTCTTAATAGTATATGAAAAATTTAATATTTTGTTTTTGTTACAAATATGACCATTTCAGCTATTTCATCCACCTGATTTTTTTTAGAATAGAATTGAATATACTTGTTTACAGTATTAAGCCTCCTTTTTTGAAACTCTAAATAAAAAAAGTTATTTCATCATATGTTTTTTCAAACATGCCTAATCTGTTTTGCTGCTATGGTTACTGTCAAATACAGTTTTTTGGAGGCCGGAACAGAGCATATGGGAAACAGATATCAAATCCTCTTTATCTACCTATCCTTCAATTATTATATGCAAAAGATGCTAGAGTTGTATTTCTAAATTGCCAGCTGCTGAATCCATGTGTAATCTTTTATTTCACAATATGCTAGACCCAGGTGGGATACTTCATTGTCCCAAGAACCGCTACTAATCCCCTTCTCAGAGTGTGACCACTCGCATTCCCATTATCTGATTTGCAACTTAAAAGATAATGATGGTGAAATAGTTCCATTGATTGGAAATAAACATACAAGTTGAAATAAACGTAGATGTTACTAAGTCGCTGTGTGCACTAATAAGGCATAATGGTCTTGACCAGCTTCACCTAGGGCCTTCACCCACACCCGTGGGTCCAGAAGCTCTATTTAAACTCAACACAAGGGCTTTATTTCTCATTTGAAATATGTTGAAAAGGTATTACTTTCTAGCTTTAACTACAGCCACAGAGTCCCCTGATCTGGACCTGTACCTGCAGACTGACTTGGACCTGACAACATGTATGCTTTTTTAAAAACAATAGAATTACTTACCTTCACAGAAGTTGGCCTTAGCCCTGCCCCATTACTATGGATTTGCCCCGTGATCACAGGACCTGAGCCTAACTGTGATCTACAGATCCAGCTTGAACTTGAACTTGCCTCATCATCTTGATACTATTTTATGATCTGGGCTATTGCTTGAACCCAACTTCAATCTCTGGGCCTGTTCTACTTTCTTTGTTTGTGTACCTGTGGGACTGGGCTCTGGTTGGTGAGGCCCCTCCTGGCTGTGTGATCATCCTCAACTTCCTAGCCTGCAGGGAGAGGCTCTGTTCTTGCTGCTCCCTGACCCATGGTATATCAGAATCCCTACATCTCAGTTTTTACTACCTCATTCATGGTCTGTTCTAATGAAAGATGAGTTGTCTTCCCTCCTATTCCACCCTGTCTCCCCCCCCCCCCCCCCCAGCTGGTGGAATAGGAAATATCATGCTCTGTGTAGCTTATATGGGATCAGTTTGAGACTATGGCTTTAAAAACAAAGAATGGACCTGTAAACTGAAGGGAAGAACTTCTGTAAGTCAGTTCATTAGCTGGTTAGTCTACCATATTGAGTTTACTTATTGGCTCTATAAAAATGCTCAGAATGTTTTCGCAAGACATTTTTAGCAAACCCCTGCTTATATATTTACTAAACTCTTAAATGCAAAAAACCAGGTAGATAATCTTAAAACACTATTGTTAACTCTATAGACCACTTCTGCTGCATTTGTTTCACAATGCAGAACTCAGCAAACTTACCAACAAAGACTCAGTAAAGTGGGAGAAATATTATTCAACTGAGCCCTATATCTTAAGTGATTTCTTTCCAAGAACCCAGGAGAAGTCTAAAGCAGAGTAAACAATGGGAAGCTTCAGGTGCATTAAAGGAAAAAGTAGTTCTGCAGCTGAGCTCTTATGAAAATGACACCAAGTAAAAAATTACAGAACTCCGGTTTACTGTAGTTAGGGGTTTTTTGTAGTGATATGCCCTCTCTTCTCCACAAGTGTGATTCATAGAATCTCTAATTACAGTAAGCTCCTTCCTGTAAGAAAAGAAGTTTCAAAAATAGGAGCTCTGGAAATAAAAAAATAGTGGAGTAGCAAGGGAAAAGTACTGAAAGAACAATTTCTAAGCTGTTTATGCTACAGACCTATGAATCTTACTAAATGTCAAAGAATACTCCAAAACACAGATCTTTAAGATACTTGTCAATAGGATAATCTCAGCTAAGAGGTGACTACACCCTTAAACAATAGAAGCCTAGCACATCCAGAGCCAACTCATTCAAGGGTGTATTATGAATAAACCTATGCATCTTTTCAAATTCTCTTCATTTCTAAACAACTTTAAGGTAAAAATATGTTTTCCAGACTTGTATCCCATGTTGTTTTTTTTCCATAGACTGAAATTACAGCACACCTTAGAGAGCAATTTATATACTTAAACCAACTGGAATTATAAACTCAAAAACATAAGGGTACCAAGTTCACTCTGCAATGTCAATGTCAAGCACAATAATCATCTGCTTATATGCTAGAATGCTCAGATGGATATGCCTTTTAACAGATCTAAAATAACAACAAAAGCTTTGCATTTATGGTAACCAGCAGGAAATATAGAGTAGGACAGTAGAAAATCATCTAATCGAGCTGCAGGGGAATGATTTCTTTCCACTTCTGAAGTATTTTAAGCCCTATCCTGAAACCAGTGTCACTGGGAGATATCAGATATATGAGAGATCAGATATATGAAGTACACAGTGTTTGTTACTTGTTCATTAAATCTTTTTACAATAAAATTAATGGTCAAAAAGATCAGTGATAAATATTGTCTTCTTCTTCATTTTCTTATTACAGTGTTGGAATTATTAGACCATAAGCAAAAGCAGCGAAGAGTGTATTTTTAATAACTTGATATTTTTTATTTATTGCAGTTATAAGCAATTAGTGTTAGAGGAAGAAAAATACCAGCTCTGTATGAGAACAATTTAACATTCCTTCTAATTTGGACTTTTGCCTCTTTGTAAATATACTAGACACTCGAGTGTAGTTGATTTATTGCACTGTGTATTAATGTTATTGGAAAGATCACCACTGTTGTGGATAAATTGGGGCTATCATTCTACGGACCTGATTCCAGACTGCATTGCATGGCTGCCATGGCACTATTGCAATAGTGTAACTCTTCTTGATACAACTTAGAAAATCTCAGAACTGGGGTTTTTACTTTTCAGTGCTCTTTTTGATGACTGTCAATTTTTTCAAACTATCTAAAATATGACCATGACTTCCAAAACCAGTCTCTAGTGTTAGAATCTTTAGTGAAAAATTGGACTGTCAAAATTGCCAATATAGTCTCTGGACCACGCTGGATTTCTTTGAAGCACTTGGCAGCCAAGTTTTCTCAAAGGACCTTTACTTTCATAGAGTACCACTATTCTCCAGTGACTTTCACCAGCTGAAGAGAACTTTGTAATGAGCACATAACAAATCCGAAAATGTCTTTGATGTCAGGATGAAGGAGGCTACAAGATATTGGTGTTCATCACTTAGCAAAGTGAGGGATAAGTAGTATGTTGTGGTTAGTGAACTAACTGAGCAACTTCTGCTACAGGCCATGACTGTCTATTCTTTCCTTATGTCCAAGCCTACAAGCACATTCACAAATATGCTTTTTCTTTTTTTTTTTTTTTTTTTTTTTTTTTTTAGAGCTACACAATAGATACTGGGTGCTATAGAATTTTATCATAATTATACAGCCTTTCCTACCATGTGCCTAATCACAGCAACCCTTTGGGTGAGGAGGATATAGAATGATACTGTTGACCTTCCCTCAATACATCAAATTCAAAACCAAGTCTCATTTTATATCAGCAGCAACTTTACAGTGAGATAAATAATACATACCAATGGCTGATCTTGCTGTAAATAGTTTTTGTTTGGGCAGTGAAAATACCTAGGCTAAGTCATGCATAGTCTCACCTTGTTTTTGAACATGGAGAAACAGTAATGTATTTAATAAAGTCCAGTTTCAAACCTAATAGCTAACGTAGCAGTATAAACAAAATGAGATTTCAGTATATTTTCAGCAATAACCTGTCCTAAACAAAAGGTTCATGATAAACAATCTCACTTTAGCTTAAGCCGTTCTGTGAGCAATTCAGAGTCAAAGGTTTTATTATATAACTCTCCAGTCCATTTAGAGAGATTCCTGTTTAAGTACAGTATCTCAGAGACTAATCTCTAATGAATATCATTGTTATCATATGCCACTCCACAGACCATATTTTTTATTTTGTATATTTGCAAGATATCATAAACTTGTAAGATTGTCTGACTTTTTAGTAAACATAACCAGCTGTAATATTCTTTGCTAACTATTGTCCTCCTCTTGGCTCACTGTAGAAAGAAGAAAAAGTTTGTATTTAGATTGGTAAGTAGAATTCAATTCAAATTTTGAATACATGTAATTTCCCTCTCTAACTTTTCACATAAATTATTACTCAGTTATTAGTCTCAGTGGAAAAACAGATAGTGGATTATCCAAAAGTTTCAACAGCTGTTTGTCCTAACTAAATTTGAATGGTATCTGTTCAGTATCCAGAGCCAGAATCTTCTCAGTGGTGCCTAGTGAAAGGGTAAGGGGCAATGGACACAAACTGAAATACAAGAAGTTCTATTTAAACATCAGAAAACCTGTAATGGTTATTGAACACTGGCACAGGTTGCCCAGAGAGGCTGTGGATTCTCCATTCTTGGAGATATTCAAAACCTTGATTGGAGAAGATATTGATCACCCTACTGGAGTTGGACCTTACTTTGCACAGGAGCATTAGAAAAGGTGATCTCCAGAGGTACCTTTTGGTCTCAGCTGTTCCATGATTCTGTGATATCCTATATTAATTAGACTGTATAAAAAGAGATAGCAAACCATGAGTAACCAGGAAGCAGAGCTAGTATGATGGATATAAACTGATGCAGCCATGTACTGTGAAATCCCAATTTTCTATCACTTTTGTGAACTGTATACATATGAATCTTTTGTATCAGAGGAATAACTGATTAGATTCTTCAAATAATCTGGTCAGCCTCCCTGCTTATATATCTTGAATTCTGTTTCTCCCCATGTACATTTGTTAGAAACGAAAATGTAACAAGGTCACCTTTGCTGATGATTCCCTTGATTCAGGGAAAAAGCATAATTTATTTCTCCCCCAAATGAGAACAGCAGGACTGAGTAATACGGTCTGCAGCACTGACCGTAAGCAAAGGGAAGATTTCCAGACAAAGATAAATGGGAAAGGCTGTTCTTAAAGGGAATTTTCTATAGCAGTTTCAAAGGCCCACCAAAGTACATTCATCACCCCCAAAACTCCAGGAGAATGGGCACTGTATTTTTATGAAGTGTTCAGGATAATTGAGTGTAACGTTCAAGCTGAGCTAGTTTTGTATATATCAGGTAGTGAGAAAATGAAGCCAAATTAACCACATATGAAAATGATAATAACAAAACCACAGGAGATTTTGAATTTTTATCTTTTGGCAGGCCTTACTACTTACAGGTATGTGGGATAATGTCCTCACAACTCACGTGACAACTTGTCAGTACTATTTGAAATCTTGCACCCAGTCCAGGTTTTTCTCTCACAGTAGCTTGCATGAAATTGAAAGCATTAGCTTGAGGATGATCTGTCACAAATCATCTGTGGTAGACATCATGAGGTCTGGGATTAGAAAGAAGTCATAAATTCTGCACAGCCCCTAGCAGATTATAAAGAGCTTACAGAGTCACTGCTGTGGTAGAAGAGTGCAGAGGGGAAATCAACAGGCTAGGTGGTCCTAGCTTAACTGCATCCAGGAACAGTACCACAACCCAAGAAGAAACCTTAGATCTCAAATGCCCTGTGGGGACATGGAAGATGTGATCAAGAGTTTCTTTATGTTATGGCTAAGCATAGGATATCTTACTTATAATAAACACAGAATTAAACTGAGGTGACAGAATGTGTCCCTCTGTGCTTCCTGCTGAATCAGTATCAGTACTTTAAATGTGCAGTATGGTAAACTAGAAAAGCTGTATCCTTACTGCAGTGATTCCCTTGCCAATCTTCCAAAGGAACCAATGGTGAGTGAACTGTGAGCATTCCTCAGTTGGGTGGTGCAGTTAGTGTGTGGCAGAAATCGTTGGATGGTATGTAACAGCTATGATTCAAGTGCAAAGACAGGTTGAATAAATTTATAGTTAGTCAAATCATTTAACATGGCACAGTGGGAAAGGAGGAAATGTCTCCTCAGATCTCCTCCTAATCAGTCCTTGATGTAGTCCACCATGAAGCAAGTTGTTCTTTTCTGGTTAATGCAACTGTAAATATATATATATATTGTTATTAAATGAGAAGATCAAGGCAGTGAATAAATTAAGTGCAAATATATAAGGTCTGTTTCTACAAAGACACATAGGAATGAAGGCAAAAGTATTTAAAAACTGTTTCTATTCACTCTGTGAGAAGGACATGCACTTACTGGGATTAAAAATCTGAACATCACAAAAAGAAACACTTGATACACTCAAAATCTTGTTACCAGCAAAATGAACACACTATATATATCAAGCTAAGACTCAAATGTTAGTCCAATTAATGTGCTATCAGTCCAAATTATCTAATGAATACAGAAAATATTTTGTAGTAATACAGATAAAATTTATACATCCTCCACTACCAACACTTCTGGGTATTTACCACTAGTGGGTATTTAGTGCTAAAATAACCCCTCTGTTCTCCCTCTGGAACCAAAGGTTGACAGTGTCAGTCACCTTCAGAGTTGCTGGGTTTGGGCATGTGATCACACCTTACCAGTACCCAAACTCTGTGCTGGGAAGAACGGGGTGCCTGTTCCAGGTGCAGCCGCTTTGGCATGCGTCCCCTCTCTCTTGGTGTATATTGGAGCAGCATTTCTGCACCCCATCAACTAGCAATCAGTGTCATTGGGGGGGTACATCTAGACTTCTGAACATTTAACAAAGATTAAAATAATTATTGCTTTGCTTCAAATATGTCTATGATATAAATCCACCTAATGGAGTTAGAAGAAAATTTTCCTGTTGCAAATTAATGTATAAATTCTTATTGCTGCTATTACTACTAAAGTCAGTGACCGGATACTAGACTAAATGTATCACTTTCTCAATTCAGTATGACAGTTTTTATGTTCTGGAGGTTTTACTTCAGGGATAAACTGATAATTCACACTCTAATTTTAGTGTTTTGAGAAGTTTTTTATTCTAAATGCGCTTCCTATATATCTGTTCAGGTTCCCAGTATATTTAAAAGGAGAAGGATTTTAAAATAAAGTAAATTTGGTATTCATGTTATGAACACAAGAAATAAAACAGTGCCCATATATGAAAACAGATTTTACCACAATAGGATGAATAAATTCTTAGCATATATGAATCAATAAATTTTCTTTACATGCTGACATTTCAGCAAGCACTTTAAATCTGTATAGCTATTCTATAATTTTAGCAAGCAATATTAGAGAGGTAATTGTAACCACTTTGTTGCTTAAATTGAACATCTTTGCTCTAATATCCATACTGACTTCAGCCAGTACTTGGAGATCAGTTTAATTTTTTCCCTTGACATGCTCTGTTTCTTCTTAGCTGTTTTGTTCTGTCTCAAAATGCATTAATTATCATTCTTGTAGGGGAAAAAAAAATCTCACAAAGCAACTTTTTTTCCCCCCTTAATTTACATGCATATAAACAGCAAGATCTGTAAAAAGATCTACATACTCTAAAAATGCAACATAGAAGTGTGTTGATCAGTGCAGAAGCAGTTCACAAGCAAACATTAAAAATTGATTTCTATAGATGAGCAAGTTTTTTCCACCATCACAACAGACTGATAAGGCTTAGATATTGGTTGGCAATGGACAATATGCTATGGAAAACAATTATTATTTCTTCACTTTCCTGTCAGGTGTACTAAAATATAGTCAGCAGTCTGATGATGTTTTGGAGATCTTACAATTATCCAGATAAAACAGTTTAAAGTCACTTACGAGCTAATTGGAGTGTGTACACCTTTTTCATTCCTTGGGGATCAGGTTATAGAAGTGGGGACATGTGAGCCCTCTAACATATCATTGGACTGTTGAGTGTAAACCATATGGGGAATGGACTTTCAAATGCTACTAATATTATTTCACAACATGATGCGTAGAGGAGTGGGGAATTGCTGCAGCTGTGTTTTGAGCTTTACCTATCCAAGCGCAAGGTCCTGCACCTGAGTCAGGGTAACCTTCAGTACCAGTACAGGCTGGGGGATGAAGGGATAGAGAATAGCCCTGTCAAGAAGGACTTGGGGGTACTGGTGGATGAAAAAATGGACATGAGCTGGCAATGTGCACTCACGGCCCAGAAAGCCGACTGTATCCTGGCCTGCATCAAGAGAAATGTGACCGACTGAGGGAGGTAATTCTGTCCCTCTACTCTGCTCTGGTGAGAATCCACCCGGAGTACTGTGTCCAGCTCTGGAGCCCCCAGCACAGGAAAGACATGGACCTGTTAGAGTGGGTCCAGAGAAGGGACATAAAAATGATCAGAGGGCTGGAAGACCTCTCTTATGAAGAAAGGCTGAGAGAGTTGGAGTTGTTCAGCCCAGAGAAAAGAAGGCTCCAAGGAAGACCTTATAGCAGTCTTTCAGTACTCCAAGGGGACTTATAAGAAAGGTGGGGACAAACTTTTTAACAGGGCCTGTTTCACAGAATCACAGAATCACAGAATCATCTAGGTTGGAAAGGACCTTGAAGATCATCTAGTCCAACATTTAACCTAGCATTGGCAGTTTCCAACTACACCATATCCCCCGGTGCTATGTCGACCCTACTCTTAAACACCTCCAGGGATGGGGACTCCACCACCTCCCTGGGCAGCCCATTCCAACGCCTAACAACAGTAAGACAAGGGGTAATGGTTTTAAACTAAAAGAAGGTAGATTAGTCTAGATAGAAGGAAGAAATTTTTTAGAGTGAGGGTGGCAAAACACTGGAACAGGTTTCCCAGAGAGGTGGTAGATGTCACATCCCTGGAAACATTCAAGGTCAGGTTGGACAGGGCTCTGAGCACCCTGATCTAGTTGAAGATGTCCCTGCTCATTGCAGGAGGGGTGGATTTGATGACCTTCAGAGGTTCCTTCCAACCCAAACTATTCTATGATCCTATGATTCTATCCCAACTCTTTTCCATTCTGCTTCTGGAAAAATATAGCAACTTTCTATTACCTAGGTTGAACATAAAGACATAGCTTAGTGGTGCAACTTGCTTAGTGGCATAGAGGGAGAGTAATTCACTGACTTATTATCCCTTTGTTGTTCATGTTGTATGTAATTTTAATCCATAAAGAAACCTGTTGTTCAAAAGGCACCATCAGTACTTAGCAAGAAAAGCACCAATCAACAAGAGTAAGGGAGCAAGAACTGGAGCTTTAATTTAAGCACAAGTTATTGAACTGCAGCTAATGTCAAACTGACTGCTGGGCTTCCTTCACAGATGCATTAATTAGATGAACAAGGGGAGCAAACAAAGTGCATGATTTGACATTCCATATGAGATGCAGTGCAGTACAGTGGTCTTACAAGAGAAATCAAAAGATTAATCTGAATGCTAAACTAAGAGAATTTTCCTTGCAGATAAGAATTGGTGCAGTAAAATTTCATCAGATGAAAGGAGATAGGCTGAACTTTCCTAAAGACTGTTACTATATGTATTTAAATATGCATCAAATATAAGGAAAACAAAGGAAATATAAGGTTTAAGTTAAATTTAATTTTATTTTTATATAATACAAATAAATGGCAAAATATATTTAATATATTTAATACATTTATATAATTTATAAATGGCAAAATATTTAATTGCATGGCCTCATACTAGAAACAATTCCATACTCCTCCTTCATCCTTGTTTTACATGTGAACCCCAGGGATTTTTTTAATACAAAAATGATTTAATAAATATGTGTTCAAGGAAGTTTCTCATAAGCTTTTCTGTAGCACTTCTTATCATAGATAAGTCCTTCATAAATATCAAGAAGTTTGTCTTTACAGTGTATCTACTAGACAGAATTATACCTATATTGTTGTATTGCATTTACATGGCAAAATTTTGGCAGTGCAGGATGTGCGGGGGTGGATTCTGTGAGAAGACAGCAGAAGCTTCCCCTGTGTTCAACAGAGCCATTCCAGATGGCTCCAAGATGGACCCACCACTGGCCAAAGCTGAGCCAATCAATGATGCTGGTAGCACCTCCATGATAACATATTTAATAAAGGGTAAAAAGAGCTGCACAACAGCAATCAGGAAAGAGGAGTGAGAGTATGTGAGAGAAAAACCCCTGCAGACACCAAGGTCAGTGAAGAAAGATGGCGAGGAAGTGCTCCAGGCAGAGATTCCCCTGTATCCTGTGGTGAAGACCATGGCGAGACAGGTTGTCCCCTGCAGACCATGGAAGTCCACAGTGGAGCATATATTCACCTGCAGCCTGTGGAGGACCCCACGCTAGAGCAGGTGGACGTGCCTTGGGGGAAGCTGTGAACCCATGGAGAGCCTGTGCTGGAGCAGGTTAATGACAGGAACTGTGGCCCATGGAGAGGACTTGACACTGGAGCAGGTTTTCTGGTAGGACCTGTGGGTCCATGGAGGACCCACACTGGAGCAGTCTGTTCATGAAGGACAGGAAAGGACCCACACTGGAGCAATTCATGATGAACAGCAACCTGTGGGAAGGACCAATGTTGGAGAAGTTCATGACTGTCTCCCGTGGGTGGGACCCCATGCTGGAACAGGGGAAGACCATAAGAAGGAAAGAGTGGCAGAGAAAACTTGTGATGAACTGACTGCAACCCCAATTCCCCGCCCACTCATGGTTCTTGGGACAGGGAGGTAGATAATTCAGAAGTAAAGTTGAGACGAGGAAGAAGGGAGGGTGGGAGGAAGGTGTTCTTTAGGTTTGATCTTATTTCTCATTATCCTACTCTGATTTGATTGGTAATAAATTAAACAAATTTCCCCAAGTCAAGTCTGTTTTGCCCATGACAGTAATTTGCAAGTGATCTCTCTGTCCTTATCTTGAACCATGATCATTTTGTTATACTTTCTTCCCTCTGTCCAGTTGAGGAAAAAAAGTGACAGAGTGGCTTGGTGAGCACCTGGTGGCTAGCTAAGGTCAACCCACCACAATTATACATGGAGAAAGAGAATGATTTTCATGTTAAAGAGAAAATTTTGAAGTAGAGTGATGAAGACACAATTCTAAGGTTTTGATATATGATAGCCTAATCCCTGATTTACTGTGAGTTTTTTGTTTGTTTATTTGTTTCTGAGCATCAGCATTCTAATACTATGCAATATTTTCCAGTCACACTTCTGTTGCAAATGCTGAGTGGTTTGGCTGGTGGAAAGCCTGATTTTCAGTGTAAGCACCAGTGAATGAGAAATTCACAGTGATTCACAGGTCACCTGTGAACAGTTACATTGAAGTAGTTTGTTCAGCATCACGTTAAAAATCTAGAGAGGATCAAGAAAATAATTCAACATTCAGTGCTGACATCCAGATGCCTAAGCCATTTCTTTCTTGGTTGTTGTATTCACTCACTATGTACTTTTCAATTTCAACAAGAAGGGAGGCTGGGTACTGATAGGACTTATAGCTATCTTCCTTCGACAGTCAAACGGATTTTTAGTTGTATTGTAACAGCTCCTAATGTCTCTTTGGCAAGATAAAGAGTATCTTTTTTTCCCAAGAGGATTTAAAAATGTGCCTACCAAAGAATAACAATATCATTATCTGAAACCACTTAGGTCTTCTACACTGATTACTTGCAGGGTTGAAACTTTAAAATTACTACAAACACCAGCTGTACTAAGTAAAGCAATTGGAAGCAGCAAAAGGCTGTAACTGAAGGTGATCAAACACTTTATTAGCAGGATGATAAAATGGGGGAGGGAGGGAATCTGTTCCACCTGTAGCAATATTTTTGGTCTGGCTTGGTTTGTTTTTACAGATACCAACTCAATCACTCAAATTTGATACATTAAGAAATAAAGATATTATACTTGGCCTTATGACAGAATCATAGAATCTGAGGGAGCCCTCTAGTTAAACCTGTAGTCAAAGTACATTCAACATTGGTCTTATACCATTTTGCTCAGGAATTTGTCCAGAAATTATCAAAAGACAAAGTCTCCATCTCCTTTCTGGGTAACCTGTTCCGATGCTTGCTTACTGTGATAATGAACCTTTTTTCTTTACTTCTAGTCAGAACGTTCCTTTTTGATATATGACCGTTGTGTCTCATTCTTTTATTGTACATCCCCATAAAGAGTCTGGTTTCATCTTCTCAGTAATCTCCTCCGATGTACTTGAAGGCAGCTATTTCTCCCTTCCCCCTCCCCCTTCTCAAATACAAAGGGAGACCGCTTCACTCAACCTCTCTTTGTCAGAGGCTCCAGCCTATGACCATCTTCTGGCCCTCAACTAAGCTTGCGTTTATCAACATCTTTCTTTTACTGGGGCCTCAAACTGAACGTTGTATTCAGATGTTGTCTAACAGGTGCAGGATAGAGAGAAACAATCACTTCCCTTTATTTACTGGCTACATTTTTGTTGATACAGTAAAGTATCTGATACAGTACAGTATGCTGAGAGCCTTCAGTGGGGCCAGAGCATGCTTCTGACTCATGTTTTGTTGGTTGCTCCCCAGGACCTCCAGGTCCTTTCTACAGAAATACTACTCAGTCAGTTAGTCCCCAGCATGTACTACTGAAAGGATTAGTTTGTGCCAGGTGAAGGTCTTTACACATGTCCTTGTTGAATTTCATGAGGTTCCTGTCAGTCTATTCCTCTATCCTGTCCAGGTTGTTCTAAATGGCAGCCTCCCCTTCAAATGGATTGATGACACCCTTCAATTTGTTGTCATCCACAAACTTGATGAGAGTGGTCTCCTTCTCCTGATTCACAGATCTAGTAGTTTTGTCATGCAATGTGGGGATTCTAAAGGATTTCCTGCTGGGAAATCAGCATGTGAGCAATCCTGCATCTGAGCAAGACTGGCAAAGCCTCAGCTTCAGCGAGGATGTGACGAGGAGATGACCCTGGAAGAATGAGGAAGAACCCAGGAAGGTAAACAACTTCAGGCTGTTGGTCTGGGCAGAGAAGTTTGTACAATGTCGATGTGGCAGTTTTCATCCAATCAGAAGAGAGCTTAAGGAGCATGTGCAAAACTAACTGTTCAATCAGAAAGAATTATACCATGTGATTGTATCTTGTGATTTTCACCTGCATTATAAAAGGCTTGTCCGCCATAATAAAGTAGGCATTGCTTAATCACCGTGTGATCATCCATATGCGTATATCTCCCGCAATGCAAGGCAATCAGGGTGATCAAGCATGGATTTATGAAGAGCAAATATGTCTTCCCAGACACTTTCTTTTGGTATGAGAAATTACTTCCAAGAAGGCTTAATAATTTTCTCAGGGACTGAGCTGATGCTGACCATTCTCTAGTTCCCTCAATAATCTTTGCTCTTCTGATGCATGTCACACTTGCCTTCCTCCAGTCTTTGTGGAGCTCTACCAAGCTCCATAAACTTTCAAAGATGATGGTGGCCTAGAAATGATGTTAATACTTTTCTCAGGACCTTCTGATACCCATCTGATACCACGGACTTGTATGGGTAGAGAATATCAAGAGACCCCTGGCTCTTACTCTACTAGTTGATCCTCTCCTCCTTGAATACTGCCTCTAGGCACAATGTCCTAGGAGATCTCTGGCAAAAAAGGTTTTGAATACTGAAACTTTATTTGTAATTGTTGTCACTAAATTACTTGTCCCATTCAGAAGTTGGCCCCCATTTTCTTTGCATATTCTTCTACTCTTCATGTAGTAGTAGACACTTTCCCTGTTGCCCTTTAAATCACTTGCCAGTTTCAATTCCTGATCAGTTTTGGCCAACAACATCCCTGCATGACCAGGCAGAGTTTTTAAATTTCTCCTCTGTAGCCTGTTCTTGCCTCCACCACCTGGATAAATTTTTTTTGTGCTGAAGCTCTTTCAGGAGTTTCCTGTTTAGCCAGGTCACTCTCCTGATACATCTGCTTGCTATCCTGAGGATCAGTTCTTCCGCCTGGAGGAAATTGTTCTTAAAGACATTTACAAGCTCCTTTGCTCTTCAGAGCTGTCTTCCACAGGATCCCACGTACCACCTTCCTTACAAAGCCAA